>NC_133417.1:53856785-54476428 GCF_049350105.2 Macaca mulatta | reverse complement strand
CTTTCAGTCTTTTCATGTTTTTGGTTTGTTTCTTAATAAATAATGTTCAGAATTTTTTGTTTTACTTAGCAGGAGGAATAGAAAAGTACATCTGCTCCATCTTTCCAGAAATGGAAGTTTTCAGCTTTTGATATTTTGGGCTAATTTTGTTTTGGGCACACTGCTCGGTGAATTGTATGACATTTAACAGCATCCAACAGCCTCTTCTCACTAGATGCCAATGTCATGCCGACAATAACAACTAAGAATGTCTCCAGACATTGACAAATATACTTTGGGCAGGGAAGAGGGAATTGCTCCTGGTTGAGATCTACTGTTGTGTTGTACATTATAATCTTGAGAATCAGGCCCATTCTTGTTGGTGTCTGCATTCCCTCCAACATATAACACAGGGCCTTGCACACAATAGCAGGCATTTAATCTCTAATAAACTCTGTATTACCAGCAGAGATGGATGGGTACGAAGAATATATCTAGCTGAGCTCTTCCATTCAAATGTGAACCAAATTAAAACATTTTAATTTAGTTCTATGATGTCTATAACATATCTCCTATTGCTGTGTTTTGAATAGTCTCGTCAAATTTAAAAGAGAAATAATACTACACTTCTACCAGTAGTGCAATTTTCACATACTATCACCACCTCTCAAAATTATTTGCCAGGACTACCAAAAGTAAACCTATGCATATTCTATGAAGCTAAAATTCTACTCCTCAATATACATCCAACAGGAATGGTAAGTCCTAGAATGTGTATAGAAGAACTATTCATACAAACATAGTGTAAAAAATGTCAATTAGTGACAGAATGAATAAATGATGGCATCTGTTCACATAACAATGAGAATGAATGGATTCCAACTAAATCTAAAGAAATGGATGAATCTCACATAATATTGAGTGAAAGAAGTCGAACACGAAAGAATTGTACTGTATGATTCCACCTCTACAAAGAACCCAGTAAGAGGCAAAATTAACCTACACTACTGGAAATTAGGAGGGTAACTATATTAGTTTCCAGGGTTACCATAAAAAAAAAAAAAAACACTGAATGATTGCTTAAACAAAGGTTTTCTCAGTCCTGGAGGCTAGTAATTGAAAATCAAGGTGTTGGCCAAGGCTGGTTCTTCTGAGTCCTCTCTTTTTGGGCAGTCTTTTCCTTGTGTCTCCACAACAGCTTCCCTCGGTTCCTGTCTTTGTTCCCATCTCTTCTTACAAGGATGCTTGTCAGACTGGATCAGGGCTCACCTGAATGACCTCACTTAGTTACCTATTTAAAGACCCTATTTCCAAATACAGTCTCATTCTGAGGTAATAGAGGTTAGGACTTCAACATACGAATTTGAGAGCAGGTAGGGGGAAAAGTGGGGAGGACACAAGTCGGTCCATAACTGAGATGCTTGGTGGTAGGAAAAGTGACTGGAAACAGACATGCAGGGAGCTTCTAAGATGCAGGGCAATTTCTTAATCAGGGTGCTGCTTACATGGAGTGTTCAATTCGTGAAAGTCCATCACACTATTTACTATTCTATATATATATATATATATATATATATATATAAAATACTTCAAAGTTCAGTAAAATTGAAAGCAAAAGAAAAAAAGAGCCCAAGATGAAAGAAAAGAGACTCAAGAAAAGGATGAACTACAAATTGAGTTGCAGATAAACTGAATTATTTAAAACTTACCCTAATTAGGAATTACTACAGTCTCTGCTTTCAGGCACCAGATTGTTCTTTTGGCTTTTCTGCTCTTATCAATTACTCTCCATAGATCTTTTAAAAAGATGTGTTTTCTCCTCTTGTCCCAAGTAAAAAATTCCTCAAGGCAGAAATTAAAAACAAATAAATGCTCATCAACCTGACTAAATCATAGCTGGTTGGTCTCCTCTACCCTGAAGTCAGCACCTCTTGAGGAAGCTGCCAAATGGAGACTTCCCTATCTTTTTTAAAAAAACATTCCTCCACATTTCTTAATGAACTTCTCACTTGAGGAACTTCTTTTAAAACTAATCACTGAAATTCAAGAGGCAATGTACTTATTACCAAGGCCAACTCCAAAAAGGCAGTTGGGAAGGTATGCAAAGGTAGTGAGGATAGACAGGACTTCATGGTGAACAATGGTTAGAATAAAAGTGATGAGGCAGGCCATCAAATGGAAGCGTCCCAGTTGAGGCAACTGGATTTGTAAAAAATATTTGGACAAAACATTGTGAATTGGAGAAGGTTAGATGCTCTCAGTGTATGAAAAATGTCTTGTATAGGCTGATAGAACTTAAGGGTAAAAACTTGCTGGAAAAGTTCTAAGACTAATTCCGAGAATTACAAAGCCAGCTGAAATGGACTGGCTTACATTGTCTTACCAAGAAAGAGAACAAAATTTAAAAAGCCAATTAAAATGTAAACAACAAAAATCTGTGTGAAAGCACGGGACTGCCGTTGTGGACTGGATTTAAAGAGCAAGGTACCAGAGAAAAGACAAGCCCCCTGAGTGGTGCCTGACATTCTATACCTGTTCTCCCCTCAAGGCTTTTGCTGATTGAAAAACTGCACAGGTGGAGAGGCTGAGAAACCAAGCAGAAAGCTCTGCTAAGGGACAGAGAAGTAGGGCAGCACCTTCATCAGTCTCTAGGGGACTGGGAGCACAAACAGGAGATCAGAGCTAGCGGGGCAGCCGCAGGAGAAAGGAGGTTCAGAGAAGCGAGACTGATAGTCTCCACATAGAATTCCAGGATGGCAGTTATTTACTTTCATCACTTTAAAAATGTCATCTGGTTAACTTCTACCTTCTATTGTTTCTGTCAATACTAGGTGTTGGCAAGATTGTGCAGCAACTAGTACCTGCATGCACTGCTGGTGAGATTATAAGTGGTACCGTCATTTTGCAAACGGTCAGGCAGTATCTAGTAAAGGCAAGGCTTACATACCCCATGCCTAGCAATCCCACTTCTGGGAAAGACCCAGCAGAAACGCGTATGAACATGTACCGAAAGAGATACAGAAGAATGTTCATAGTATTAAGAAACTGGAAACAATCCAAATGTCCTTCAATAGTGGAACAGATGAATTTTAGTATATTCATATAATGATCTACTACACATCCCTGAGAAAACATGACTGTGCTGCTCAAAAATCATAGAGGAATTTCACATACATAATGTCTGAAAGCAAGGAGTATATTCTATACCACTCCACTTATATGATGCTCAGTGATAGTAGTCTCAACATTGTTACCTTTGGGGATGGAGTATAATGACTGGGGCACCGCAGCAGCCTCTGGGGTTCTATTGCTATGGGTGGAAACACGGCATGTTCACTTTGCAAAAATTCACAAATTGTGCACTTATGATCTCTTCACTTTGCAGTATGTATGTTCAACTTTACTTTAAAATTACTTTTAAAAAGGAGGAAGTCTAAGACTTTCACTGAGCAATATGACAATAATATGATAAGAGACATCATCTGAAAACATCTTATTACAAAGCAGCCAGAAGTGTTGGATAAAATGTAACCAACACTTTTTGTAAATGTACAAATGAATTCTCCCAAAAGGAAAGTGTCAAGGGCCAACACTGGATAAGTTACTGATTTCTCTCTCCTAGGGAAAGAACAATGTTAAAAGATAAGCTATAATAAATTGCAAGGCGCTGGGTCCCCATGGGATTCAGAGAGAGAACAGAGACTCCTGTATAAATGAAAAAAAATTGGAGGGCTATATTCTAACGGTAAAATTGCCTAAAAGGAAGAAAATTCCACCCTTAGGTTAAGTGAAACACAAAGGTTGTCTGTTTCAGCCTGGGCTATGTCTGAAAAAAGTCAATAATAAAGAAATCGTTCCTGAAAATTTGTAACCCATGGTCTTGTCCTCAGTTGAGCTGAGGATCACATTTACATTTCTTGCTTGTAGCAAGAACCATCAGGCAACTGATCTGGAAAAAACTATCAAGGGATATGTCCAGCTTTTTCTTTACTTTTACAGAAAAACAGTGAACAGCATAGAAGCTGGAGCCAAAAGAGTATGTGTCCTCTAACTCAAAAATTTCCTTTTCCTGATTATATATCAGCAATACTTTCAAATGGAGATTTTGCCTTAGAGGGAGGCATCTGTACTCCATAATTAAGAAGGAACATAATGTCTTTGGCTTAGGTATACTCCACAAAACAGGCCTTTTTAAAAACTGTAATGTCTTTGACTTCACATTTAATTCCACAGACTTTTAATAACCATTTATACAGTCCCTCTCTCTAGGACCTATTCATCTTACAGCACAGAGAAAAGTCATGGGCAAACATAGATCCAACCACATAACACTCTTGTTTTAGATCATCAGTTCCTTCACCTGGCCCCTCACATAATATGATTTCAAGATCCTTTTCCATTCTGGCTCACAAAGTCAAGAAAAATTGGACAGATTTATGAGTAGCTGATGAAATTAAAGTTGTTGCAAAGGAAGTGCTCAGAGACCAAAGATGAAATGGAAGCCAAGCAAGTAAAGCAACCAGAGTCAGTTATTGAGAGAATCTTAAGTTCCCGTTTCTGGGAAGGAGGTATGGTACTATGAATCTGGAAGCACCAGAGGCACAAATAATGTAATGGAGGAGAACGCACTTACATCACACACCTTCTGAAAAGAAGAGGGACAGGGAACCTGAGTTAGCTACAGGTGTGTCCAACTGATGCCGCCACTGCCAAAAGAGTGATTCCAGTCAGGAGGAAGCTTTCCTGACACTTACTTGGCCAAACAATAACTCAAAACAAGTCTGAATCCCTGAATGTCAATTGCTAAGATACACTATGTCTCTATGCACATGCATGTGACTGAGGTCAGCTTTAGAAAATGCATGACATTCAGTGAATCCCCTAAGCAATTTGGGGTGTGCACTTATTCTGTGTATATAAGATTGAATACTTAGGTGAGATGATTTTTTCACTTTCAACAAATTATTTTCACATCAGGTGATAATTTAAACCTAGTTAACTATGTCACAAAACAAACCAAAAAACCAGGAATGTCTTAGAATTTCCATATCTCAGTTGCCCTTCCTAAGCCCATTGGTAGTCCTAGAGCTGCTTCAGACTACTAACAAGCAGAAAAATCTAGAGTTAGCTAGTAGTGAAATACATTTTCTATTTTAATTTATTAATAAAATGGCATTTTTCCATTGTTAGAAAAATCTGAAGAAAACCTGGAGGAAAGAGCAGAAGACTCATGGGAAATAGGGCTGGCCTAACAGGAAGTTGAGTGTGGCCTCACCCCTTCTCAGGTTACAGCTTTAAGTTCCCACTCCTTACCTGATGCTCAAGGCCCTACAAAAATCACCTGGCTCCACTATTTTGGGTCCATAATCCTCTCATACAAACTAGTTGCTACTCCCAGGTCAGGTCTCTCCCCATCCACTGAGCACACCTGGGGAGTCTTGTCTCTACACCTTTGCTCTGAGTGAGCTCCTGGAAGACATGTTCTCTTCAATGCTGGACCTCCAGTTCCAAGTTGTTGAGCTACTGCAATCTTCCCAGCACGTGACGCTTTCGCTGGCCACCTCAGTCCCCAGTAGCTCTTCTTCCTGTAAACTCCCACAGCGCTTAATGCCAGGTTCCACTTGGCACTTACCTTTGTCCTGCTAATTCTGACATCTGATATGTTCAGATCCTATCGGCCCAACTAAACTGCCTGATCCCTGAAAGAAGAAACCAGATTCCTATCTTTCAATTTGTAATTCCCCAAGGGGCCTAGCATGGTTGTTTGGTATTTTGAACCTCAGTGCATGACTTTCTATTTATCCCTTCAAATTAAAGGACAAAAAGATAAAAGTAGAGGAGAAAAAAGAGAAAAGGATAAATTGTGTAGAGACCACTCTGCAATACCTTTAGGTATCTGGACTTTGAAAGGATAGATTATGACCTCAAAAGAAAGCATCAAGATGGAACTTCCTCTTTTCTCTGAGAGGCATTCAAGCAGTGTTTCTGGTCCCTTGTTTTTTCTTTTTGACAGGGATATACTTGTATACCATCAAACGTGGCCCAGAGCCTACACAGAATACCAGTTCACATTCCTTTTTCCTCTGCATTATCTCCACTAAGGTTACCTCAAAGCTCAGTCAGTACCAGAAGCAGCACAGTCACATTTTGCTATGGTCTGAATGTGCCCCCCAAAGTTCATATGCAACTTAATCACCAATATGAGGATATTAAGAGGCGGGGCGTTTAAGGAGTGATTAAGTCATGAGCATGGAGCCCTCATGAATGGGATTAGGGCCCTTATAAAAGAGCTTGAGGGAGTGGGTCTGTTCCCTTCCCCCGCTTTTGTCTTCTGTCATGTGAGGGCACAGTGTTCCTCCCCTCCAGAGGATGCAGCAACAAGGTGTCACCTTGAAAGCAGAGAGATGATGCCCTTCTAGAACCTGCCAGCACCTTGACCTGGGACTTCCCAGCCTCAAGAACTGTGAGAAATAAACTTCTATTGTTTATATATTACTCAGTCTGAGGCATTTTGTGATAGCATCACAAGTGAACTAAAACACACTTCCCATACACTAGCTCTAACCAACAGGTACCAGCTTCAAAACCAAGTCAGCTAGCTTTATCGCCACAGGAGCCAGCCCAAAGACGACTATATATACAAAGCAAATCATCTTGGTTTTGCCTAAAGTCATTGTTCATAATGGTTCTGAAATTTAGTTGCATATTAGAACCATCTGGAGGGCTTTTAAAAATCCTTATGCCTAGCTGGATCATTTAATATGAATCGCTGGGAATAAATCTAGGTGTTAGAGTTTTCGAAAGTTTACCAGGTAATTTCAATAGACAGCCAAGTTTGAGAAGCAGTGGTTTAACCAGATCTATTAGCAATGGTCATTCCACAGTAGGTAATGTTAGAAAATACTGGCCCATTTGGAAATGAATAGTGACTATAGGCGACAATAAAACTTATTTTTGATTACTCAGATGGCTGGATATCCAGTTTTCAGTTAAGCCAATCTTTAGTGCTTCCATGTTTTTTTCTGTCCTGTAGACCCCATTATCATCTCTACCTAAAAGTAAACAAGAAGAGTCTAGAAATGACAACACTACATTTCTCTTATGTACAGGAGCTCCCTGTGGTTCTTGCCCCTGACTTTTCATTAGAATCAACTGCAATATTTAAAGTACCAATGCAGGGCCCTAATCTCCGAAATGCTGGTTCAATTTGTGTACAGCTGTGATTCTTAACTCATCACCTGACAACCCTTTAGAAATACAAATTCTCAGGCCCTATCTCAGACCTACTGAATCAAAAATGTAGGTGTAGAAGGGTGTGGGAGCAGAAATCTATGTTTTAATAAGCCCTCTGGAAAATGATGCTGCTGCTGAAGCTTGAAAACCACTGGTCTAGGCAGGGCAAAGCTTTCAGTGATTTCTTTGAAAAGTTTCACAGGCGCTTCTACTGCACACCCTAGGTGGAGGTTCCTGGGTTAAAGAGTACTAGCTTGGATAGTTGACGTTTCCTTTAATTTTGGTTTCCATGCTCTCCCAATTTCCAATCCTCCATGAGAAGCAGAATACCACTCACTGGGCTGAATATGAGAACTCTTGTATAGTTCCCGTGTTATGTTGAAAAATAATGGATTTGGTGGTGTTGTGTCCAAGCCATTTTAACAACTGAATTAGATCAGCAGTGAAACCCATCTAACTACTCACTCAAACATTTGTCAGTAAAATTCCCTGTCCTCATTATCTCTACCCCCACCAAATAAATAGACTTTCCTCCAAAGTAAAATAGCCAGTTAACAGTGACTCTGTAGCCAAATATAACCATCTATTTTTTATAGGATAAAAGAGACATGAATATAATGGGTATTTCTTTATTTTGAAACGGGCCTTTGGGTCAAAATTCCATGCTTCAGTTCAGTGTTCATCTCATCCTTCAAAAAAAAACTTAATAGTTTAAAAATCTCAAGGGATTTTATTTGTGCAATGATGACATTTAGAATTCTAAATTTTAGAGACTGCGTGAAAGTCTCTGGCAAGATATGTAATCAATGGAATCTTTACATGAACATCAATTCATACATTACATCAAAGAGGTTACTATGCACTGACTAATGCCTCAAAGAGTGGCAGACAGACTTGCTGTTGTCTTGTCCTACATTTCACTGGACCTGGGGGTACAGGGGAAGGTATCACCTCCTGTGGAGTACCAAAAATACTTCATGAGAAAGGAAACAATCCTATGGCTCAGTTTATGTCTCTGAGAATCTCTGATATGTTACTGGTGTGGTACAAAAGATCTAATAGCGTTAGAAAAGAGGAGCAGCTGAGATTGCAAGCATGCCTCTCTTTATACATGCACCAAAATCAAAAGGGCTGTTCACTCACAGACAGCCCAGGGGATCCCAATCAGTCTACTGAGAGTTTACCTCGAGGGCAGTAGATGTCTGGAGCCCATCGGTTGCACTCATAATTGTCTGCTGCCTTTTCACAGGTGAAACATTTAAATCCACCAGGATATGGTGTGGCTAAAAAAAAAAGGATTAAGAGAAAAGATTAATTTTTAGACAAGGCACAGAATCCTGTGAAGTTTGATGTTTTCTTCATTTTAAAGAAAGGATTCTCAAGACAACTTAGCAGTTTCTTAAACATTCAACTACCATATGACCCAGCAACTTTACTCTTGGGCATTTATCCCTGAGAAATGAACATTTGTATTCATGCAAAAATCTGTACACAAATGTCAACAGCAACTTTATTTGTCATAGCCCAAAACTGGAAATATCCTCGATGTTCTTCAGTGGGTGAATGGCTAAACAAACTGTTGGACATCCATACTATGGAACATTAGTCAGCAATAAAAACAAATGAACTGTTACTACTTTCAACAACTTGGGTGAGTTTCCAGGAAATTATTTGGAGTGAATAAAGCCCATCCCAAAAGGTTATATATTTCATGATTCCATTTATATGACATTTTTGAAATGATTAGTGGTTGTCAGGGGTTAGGGATGGCAGAGATGGGAGTAGGTGTGGACAGGTGGGGAGAGAGGTGGGTTTGAGGCCAGCAGGAGGAACCCTTGTGCTACTGAAAGTCTTCAGTGTCTCGACTGTGGTGGAGGATACACAAACCTACACATGATAAAATTAGGTAGAACTAAACATACACACACAGAGTAAAATCGGGGAAATCAGAATGACATTGGTAGATTGACTATATTGATATTAATATATTGGTTGTGATATTATGCTATAGTTTTTTGTTTTTTGTTTTTTTTCTTTTGGGTTTCACTCTTGTTGCCCAGGCTGGAGTGCAGTGGCATAATCTCAGCTCATGGCAACCTCCATCTCCCGGGTTCAAGCAATTCTCCTGCCTCAGCCTCCCAAGTAGCTGGGATTACAGGCATGTGCCACCATACCTGGCTAATTTTGTATTTTTAGTAGAGACGGAGTTTTACCATGTTGGCCAGGCTGGTCTTGAACTCCTGACTTCAGGTGATCCACCCGCCTCGGCCTCCAAAAGTGCTAGGATTACAGGTATGAATCACCACACCCGGCCTATGCTACAGTTTTTCAAAATGTCACCACTGGGACAAACTGTATAAGGAGTACATGGGATCTCACTGTATTATTTCTTGAACTCCTGGCCTCAAGGGATTTTCCAGCCTCGGCCTCCCAAACTGCTGGCGTTACAGGCATGAACTACCACACTCAGCATCACTGTACTATGTCCTAAAATTGCATATGACTGTAAAATTATCTCAATAAAAATTTTAATTAAAAAGGCATTCTCTGGATTTCTAATAACTTACTCATGTCAACTTATACACAGATGTCAACATGCAAATAAAAATATTGGGTTGAATCATCACGAAATTTCCTGATGTTTGAGCATTTCAATCTACAAAAGTGGCAATTTCTCTGGCACACTGTAAAATTTTTATCTGGTCAGACCTGATGTCGTTATGAATCCCTGGAGATGGTGAGCCTTAGCTAAGAGAAGAGTCTTCATTGCTCAAATATATGCTGCCCAGGCAGAGGTGACCCTCTTCAGGTGTGTTTTGGACCCATGTCCATAGAAGCCGGATGCTGAGGGGACGTGGGGATGAGGCACCAGAGGCTACCAGGTCTAGCCTGAGGACTAGGCCATTCCAGGAAACCCCACTTAACTCTTCCCACCACTCCCACTGGTGAGTTTCTTCTTCCTGCCTTCAGAAGGAACCATCCTCCAAGGGCTTTTATTCTTTACCTATAAGCTCAGGTGGGGAGGGGTCACATGAGATTCGAGTTCTGGAGATTATCAGGGGCACACAGGACCTTTCCTCCACAAAAAGATGAGGATCACCGAAGAATGTCAGGCCCAGCTGTTCTTTGTCCTTACCACTGATGTGCATTTAATTGCTTCTTAGCTCTAATCATTTGCTTGCTTCACTACTTAGAGTTTTGCCTTTCATAAACAAAACTTGTGTTGTTTAATTTGTAAAATTACCTGGCCTATTTGAAAGCTGCAAACACTCAAACACTTCATCTGCAGGAGCCAACTGTTCTCCCTCGCAGATGGCTGAGCCTGCATATCCCACTGGCGGAAATAATCATCTCAGGGTAAATTGCTCTGCCCACATGGAACCAATTAGATATGTTATCAAAAATAAATGAAGGAGAAGGCAGCAGCTTAAGGCCAGAACGATGGACCAGATATCACTTTGATTTTCACCTTGCCAAGAATAGCTGCCCATCTATGCACATGCTTGCATTACTTCACAGACCTGACTGTGACAATATCAAATAATGTATCATAATCAAAAGTCATAAGCAGTCTAAAAAAGACAAGTAATCAGAACTTTTTATGGGCCCATTTGCATGCTCTAAGTCTCTCACATAGTAACTCAAATTCGTAAACAGAATGACAGAAAAAGTGCATAGATGATTTTACAAAATGATGGAAAGCAGCTCAGACACAGCCATCCAACCACTCCATTTTCATGAGGAAATTTTAATAGGGGGAAAATGTCATATAATTGTGATAAAGAGAAGTATTTTGTAAACTATAAACAAATACTTTTTATATCTTCACATTACCCACCTATAGAAAAATGGGTTACACTTGAATTGAAAGGTTCTGTTTAGCTAAGGACAGGTATACCTTGTTGTATCACAATCCATTTTAGCACACTTTGCAGATACTGTATTTTTACAAATTGAAGTTTCATGGCAACCCGCATTAAGCAAGTCTATCGGTGTCATTTTCCAATTGCATGTGCTCACTTCATGTCTGTGTCACATTTCGGGAATGCTTGAAATACGCCAAACTTTTTCATTACTTTTGTATCTGTATGGTGACTTGTGATCAGTAATCTCTGACATACTATTATAATTGTTTGGGGGCACCACAAACTGCACCCACATAAAATGGTGAACTGAATAAATGTGTATGTTTTGACTGCTCCATCAACCTGCTATTCTTCCATCTCCCTCTCTCCCTCTTTCCCTGCCCCAGACCTCCATATTTCCTGAGATACAACAATACTGAAATTAGGCCAGTTAGTAACCCTACAAATGCCTCTAAGTGTTCTGGTGAAAGGAAGAGTAATACAATTTTCACTTTAAATCAAAACCTAAATATGATTAAGATTGGTGAGGAAGGCATGTTGAAAGCTGAGATAGGCTGAAAGCTAGGCCTCTTGTACCAGTTAGCCAAGCTGTAAATGTAAAGGAAAGGTTCTTGAAGGAAGTTTAAAATGCTACTTTAATGAATACATGAATGTTAAGAATATAGAACAGGCTTTTTGCTGATACAGAGAAAGTTTGAGTGGTCTGGATAGAAGATCATACCAGCCACAGCATTCCCTTAAACCAAGGCCTAATCCAAGGCAAGGTCCTAACTGTCATTAGTTCTATAAAGGCTCAGAGACATGAAGAAGGTGCAGAAGAAAAGTCTGCAGCTAGCAGAGAATGGTTCATATAGTTTAAGGAAAAAATCTATTTCCATAACATAAAATCATAAGGTAACATGGAAAGTGCTAATGAAGAAGTTGCAGCAAGTTATCCAGAAAATCTACTTAAGATCACTGAAGATGATGGCACTGAGAAGATTTTCAGTGTAGACAAAACAGCCTTATATTGGAAGAAGACACTTAGGACTTTCATAGCTAGAGAGGAAAACTCAATGCCTGGCATCAAAGGACAGGCTGATTCTTTTGTTAGATGTTAATACAGCTGGTGACTTTTAAAATGAAGCCAATGCTAATTTATCATTCTTAAAATCCTTGAGACTTTAAGAATTATGTGAAATCTACTCTATCTGTGCCCTATAAATGGAACAACAAAGCCTGGATGACAGCACATTTATTTACAGAATGGTCCACTGAATATTGTAAGCCCACTGTTGAGATCTACCGCTCAGAAAAAAATATTTCTTTCAAAATACTACTGCTCATTGGCAATACAACTGGTCACTCAAGCGCTCTGACGGAGATCTACAAGAAAATTAATGCTGTTTTCATGCCTGTGAACCCAACATCCCTTCTGTAGCTGATGAATCAAGAAGTCGTTTTGAGTTTCAAGTTTTATTATTTAAGAAATATATTTGTAAGCCTATAGCTGCCACAGATCATGATTCCGCTGATGAATCTGAGCAAAGTAAATTTAAAAACCTTATAGAAAGGATTAATCATCTAGGTACCAATAAGAACATTTGTGATTCACAGGAGGTCAAAATATCAACATTAACAGCAGTTTGGAAATACGTGATTCCAACCATCACAGATGACTTTGATTTCAGTAGAGAAAGTAACTGCAGATGTGGTGCACACAGCAAGAGAACTAGAATTAGAAGTGGAGCCTGAAAAAGCCACTGAATTGCTGCAATCTTATGATAGAAGTTAAATGAATGAGGAGTTGGCTTCTTATGAATGAGCAAAAAAAGCAGTTTCTTGAGATGGAATCTACTCCTGGTGAAGATGCTGTGAACATTGTTGAAATGACAAAAAAGGATTTAGAACATCATAGAACTGTTGATAAAGCAGTGGCAGGGTTTTGATAGGATTAATTCCAATTTTGAAAGAAGTTCTGCTGTGAGTAGAATGCTGTCAAACAGCATCACATGCTACTGAGAAATCTTTTGTGAAGGGCAGAATAAGCTGATATGGTAAACTTCGTTGTTGTCTTATTTTTAAAAATTGCCACAGCTACCCCAGCCTTCAGCAACCACCACCCTGATCATTCAACAGCCATCAATATCAAGGCAAGATACTCTACCAGCAAAAGGCTCAGATGATCCTTAGCATTTTTAGCAATAAAGTCTTTTTAAATTAAGATACATACATTGTTAGCGGAACATGGTGGCCAACAATGCAATCTCAGCACTTTGGGAGGCCGAGTCAGGTGGATAGCTTGAGCTCACAAGTTTGAGACCAGTCTGAGCAACACGGAGAAATCCTGTCTCTACTAAAAATACAAAAATTAGCCAGGCGTGGTGGTGAACACCTGTGGTCCCAGCTACTCAGGAGGCTGAGGTGGGAGGCTCGCTTGAGCCCAGGTGGCAGTGGTTGCAGTAAACCGAGATTGCACCACTGCACTCCAACCTGGGCCACAGAACCAAACCCTGCCTCAAAAAAAAAAAAAAGGAAAAAAGATATGCACGTTGTTTTTTAGACATAATGCTATTCCACACTTAATAGACTATGGTATAATGTAAATGTAGCTTTTATATGCACAAGGAGACCAAAAAATTTGCATAACTTGCTTTATTGTGGTTGTTTTGTTGTGGTAGTGTGGAACTGATCCTGCAATAATCTCTAAGGTATTCCTGTACATGTCTGAAGAATTAAAATATCAAAAACAAAACAGGTTCTCAAACGCCAAAGTCATGCAATACTCTTGCAGATATTTTAACTAATCATGTAAAATATTTTAGGAAATTGTCCTGATTGGATACATTAAAAAATACTTTCCCTATCAGGTTTAAAATACTCAATACATAAACAACTTTCAAAGATTGGACTTTAAAATAGCTTGTAAAATTTGAAGTGGAATGATCAAAGTAGACATTTTGGGGAAAAAAAGATATAAAGCATTTGTCAAAGAACAGCATTTCTCAAAAAAATGATCATCATATTCACCAAGGTTTATGGCTGCAAGCTACCCGTACCACTTCAGTTTGCATGATTAATTCACTGGGGCATCAAATTTTATCTGTTCTGTCACTGCAGCCAGTGAAATTTTTGGATGGAATATTGAATTAGTTATTCCTGGAAACTTTCCCATCAAAGAGATAAATTAAGAATTCTGAATGAAGACTGACAATCCAACTACTCCAAGAACAAACTTATTGAGACCCTAACCCTAGTAAGTTGTAGTGCTCCCAAATTTGAATTACTTAATAGACTTTTCAAAATGATCTTCTGTGAGACAAGTGACATACTAAATCAAACACTTATTTCTTACATAAGCAGGCCTGGATTCTGAAATTAACCCAAAGTATACTGAAATTTAAACAGGAATGGGGACTAAAATACTATGGCAGCAAAATGAAGCTTTGCTTAAATTCATTTATCTCTGAGTTTATCAGCACGTATCACTGACAATTAACCAAATTATCTCATTTTGGGTGAATTTTCTTTTAGAATCTACAGTTCCATTATCTGTGCACAGTCTCAATGGTTAGAGTTTAATATTTGCTTGTAGGAACTTTTATTGACATCTTGGCAGGTAATACCAATTAGTGAATAATCACACCCTGATTAATGACAAATCTCTGCAAACATACTGCTTTAAGTGGATAATTAAGGTATAATACCAAGTAAATGGTTAAATTCTTCCCTCTTGAGATATTTTGCCAAAAATGAGGTATACAGATGAACAACTATCACTATCTCCAGTAACTTGCTAACTGACACTGCATCTGATAAAGAGGTTTGTTTTTTTTTTTTTAAAAAAAAAGGACGGAAAGAGGTTCCTAAGAGATGTGCTATTTGCTTCTTTGTTACTTCAAAGCATTGCAGAGCAAGCGGAGTTTCAAATTGTTGTGGCCCCAGCTGTGAATGAATCTAATTTGGCTCTTGATCACAGAGGTAATAAGCTCAGTACCCTGTATTTCAGGGCATAAGTCCTTGGTCCCTTAAGGGAAGGTGATTGTAAAGAAAAAAAGAAACGCCAAAGTGCCCAGTTACTTCCTGTAAAATAATCTGTCCATTAACTCTCATGGTCAGCCATAGTTCAACCGACCATAATTCATTTGTACGGTATCAGAAAAGATTTAGTCTTTGTTTCCACCTCTTGGAACTTTTGCCTAGACAAAGGCCTTCAGTTACCAAAACCGTGGTGAGAACAGACTTTTGTTTTGAAAGGTACGCTGATGTGTAACGCATCCAAACATTTTTTGATTCTTACCAAATTAACTTCCATTGTTTCTGAAAACTGGATGCAAATATAAAAATTCTAGAAATCTAATAAATGTTTTTTCTCAGTCCACTTGGCAACAAAATATTGTGAGTACAATTTTAACAGGGACATATTTCTAACAGAAAAAAATACATTATCTGGTACCTTCCCAGCAAGTCCCCTTATTCTCCAAGATTTACGTAATATAGTCTGAACAAACTTATCTGGCTCTCTACATGGGCACAAACAAGCCCCCAAAGGAATACAGCTCTTTGGTGCACATGATTAAGTAAAGATTCAAAACATGCAACCAGAGGAAAATTGGATATTCTTAGGAAAGGTTTCCTTCTATTCAAAGGAAAGAAACAGAGGCCAAGAATAGGTTGCAGCCACTTAGTATATTAAATTCTGCTATCTCTTATGATGTCTGACTACCAAATAAGCAGCTCCATTTCTCTTAATACTAACTCTTGTTTTGAAAGTTTTTATTTGATTTGGTATTTTAATCATAGGCTAGGAAGAAATTCATTTTTCACATAAAAACAAGCAAAGAAAAAAACAACAACAAATGACACAAGGATTATAGAAAAGAACATTATTGACGACACTGCTTCAGATTTGAAAGCCATGAAGTTTCTTTCTTTTAAATGTTCAGAAACTTCAAAGATTAGGAAACCAGAGAGCAAAAAAGATTAGTCATGGGAGGCTGAATTTTCCCAGCCTGGGTTCCAATCTCTCCCCAGTTATCGTCAGTGATGGCTGTTCTGGGCACTGGAATGAGGAGAAAATAGCTTCTGCTTGTCTGGTACAGAAAATGTGTGTGTGTTCTCATGCCTCCAGCATCACTACATTCTTCCTTCAGCAGGTTCTGAGCTTCATGTTACATATTGTAACATTAATGAAATGTGGCTCACTCACAAAAGAACCCTGTTTGTGCCTTCATCTACAAAGTGAGGTGACTACATAAATAATCCAAAACCAAACTAATCCCAGACTTCTCTCATATATTTTTTACCGTCTATGTTCAACAGATACCTGCTTATTTGTAGAGACTACATCTTACTACGGTCTATTGCTCAAGGATAGAGAACCATGCCATTTAAAAAATCAAAGTGTGAAAACACACACACCACAAACTTCTAAAATAGTTCAAAGAAATTAGAAGTTAACGCTGATTTAAAAGTGGACAGAACAGGCCGGGCGTGATGGCTCACACCTGTAATCCTAGCACTTTGGGAGGCCGAGGTGGGAGGATCATGAGGTCAGGAGATCAAGACCATCCTGGCTAACACGGTGAAACCCGTCTCTACTAAAACTACAAAAAAAAAAAAAAAAAGAATTAGCCGGGTGTGGTTGTGGTTGCCTATAGTCCCAGCTACTCGGAAGGCTGAGGCAGGAGAATGGCGTGAACCCAGGAGGCGGAGCTTGCAGTGAGCCGAGATCGCACCAACGCACTCCAATCTGGACGACAGAGCGAGACTCTGTCTCAAAAAATAAAAAAAATAAAAATAAATTGACAGAATAAACAAAGTTCTGGCCAAGTAGGAGCCATTCATAGTAACTTCACTCTAACAAGAATTTATACAGTATTCCCATAAGTTATGGAGGGAGACTCTAACGAGAACTTGGACCCTGATCTGCTGGTGAATCATCTACTTATAATCTCCCTTAGGAACAACTTCTGTCCTTCTCCACATCTCAAAATCATATCAGAAAACCTCACCAATTCTTTTTTCTTTTACTTTTATTTGTATTTGTTTTATGCTGCATTTATTCCTATGCCATATGTTTTTGTTTCTTCAGTTTCTTCCGGGATATCTTTTTCTTCTCTGCAACCTCTTCTTCTGGTTTAGGAACAATTTGATTCTTTTCAGTAAGGGTCACCGCGATGTGACAGGGGGAGCTCATGTACGGCTCTTTAAGTAAGTTCAGCCATGCATCTTGGATCCCTTGCTCACCTGGATAGGCTCAATGACCAGGAAATCTACATCTAAACCCTTAAGTACAGCATGACTCTCTGTGTTTTTAAGCATGGGCGGCAAAAATTTAGCACTCTTTTCAGGCCACTGATCCTGTGTTCAGCCTCACTGTTTGGCCTGGGCCCACCTACCAACTCCACCATTGTAATGTTAGAATGGTAGACATTCGTTTTGTAAAATGACATCTTTCAGACAACTTAGTGGCTTTTTGCACAGGCATACACTTGATGGCCTGGGCACTTTCCCAGGCGTTCTTAAAGTGAACATGAAGATCCGAACCCTGATTTGCATGATTTGGTTTTCCAGGTCAAGTTTATAGTGAACCATTTTTACAGATCACCTCAGGCCAGTGAGGGGAAGAGGAAGCCCTACTAATTCTTTACATATGGCGAGTTTCCTCTAATCAGGCCATGGCTTTATTTAATTAACATTGGTCATATGAGCAGAACTTTTCCATCAATTTTTCAAGAGCAGAAGTGATTTCCCTCGGCTTGCAAGACTCAGCCTTCAAGACCTCCTTCTGAAATTGACTTTCCAAATAGAGGCCCACCACACAGGGCACTGACCCACTACACTACTGAGGCAGAAGTGGTGTGTGTGTTGTTAAATCCAATCACCTTAATTCTCCTTCCCACTCTGTGTGTACAATCACAGCCTCCATGTAGGTCCCGTGTGGACCTTTTCTGCAGCCCAGTTACTACTGAGTCTGTCACTGAAGTTGAGAAAGAATCACACAGAAGTTGAAAACTCTGGCAATGAACCCTAAGAGACAGAAACCTAGGTTTTTGATTCACCAAGTCTAATAAAGTAGCATGCCTGTTTGGAGAAAACAGCAAAATGCAATCTAGAAAAGAGAACAAATATGAAAGCACCTTCTCTTCATGCATATTATTAAAATAAAAAGCCCCACGAAACAAGCAGTCATATAAGTCTTCCATATGATTAACCAGTGGGCACCAGACTATACTGGTAAGAGGGTACAGAGACAATAGAAATCTAAAGAAATTATTTGCTGCGTATTAAAAGTGTATGGGAGTTATACAACACTGGAGCAGTATATTCTCAGCACCCCCAGTTTACTAAGCCAATGATAATAAAAGCAACAATGTAAACAACCATTTGATTGCTGGTGTAGTATAGGCCTAGTGATTTACAGATATTATTTCTGTTCCATAAAATAAAGCTACAGAGTATGTACTATATTACTTTATCACTTTAGAAAAGACAAAATTAACACAAAGAACTCTCCTAACATTGATTGAGCATTTCCTATGTCTCACACTCAGTGCTAAGTGCTTCATACACATTTTAAATTTAATCTTCGCAATGACAGGGAATTTATTTTAAGTCAAAAGGCCACAAAGCAGCCAAGCTAGTTGCTGACCCTAGTGGGTGGACTCCAAGCCCCAGGGCATTCTGCATACCACCTCTCAGCTAACCCAGAACATGCAGACATTAAATATTCCAACCACGTGGATTGAAGGAGTCCACATGGCTGCCTTCACTTTGTAGACTATGCGATCCTCAAAAGCAAGGACTGTGTTTGATTTGCCTTTATGCTTTCAAGCCTATCACAATCCTTGACACAGTGGACACTCAAACTATATGTGTTGAGCAGAGCATTTCAAAAGAGTCATGCACCTTAGGGCAAAAGCTGAAGGTCAGAATACACACAATACAACCAGCTCTCACCTCAACAGGGGCAATAGAGAAGTCGATTCATACAAACAGACACAATACATACAAAGATAGAGAACGAAAGAGGAAGTCAAAACTGCTGTGTTTCCTAAAGTGTGATCCTTAGAATATCTGCAGCAGAAGTACTTGAAGTTCTTGCTGAAAGCAAAAACCCACAGGTACAGCCTGAGATACATGCAAATCAGAAACTCTGGGGCAGGGATCTGGGCATCTAGGTTATTATGCATTCCCTAGATAATTCTTAAATATAGGAAACCAAAAGGAGGCAGAGGGCATTGGAAGCTGTGGGAGGAAATTATGCTGAAATTGAGAATTAGATGCAGAGAGGAAGACCAGCTATTATCTCACCTATAAAGGACTGATCTTTTACAAACAATCCTCCTTCTGGGATATGGTGGTTCACTTTAACAGCTGACTTAGGACCAGCATGAGTACAAGGGGAAGAGTGTTCAGAATCAGAGTGACTGTGTAGGGAACAGAGAAAACAAGCCCAATAATTTGCCTTAACACCACCAAGAATCTTCTTGTGAAAAGGTGAGGGTAAAGCATAAAACATCTTTTGTAAATTACCGCGCCCCCCTAATTAAATCACCAGAGGTTTTCACTATACTGAAGGATGCCTTCTCCTGGCTGGTTTTGGAACCACTTCTTATTTGAGATAAAGTGATATTTCTGCAGCAAAGAGAACAGTCTTACTTGAAGGGTGGAGGTAGATAATGTCTTTCACTGTGAAGTCTCGGGACTGAGCAGCTTTCAGACAATCCGCCAGCAGGCTCAGGAGCAGGAGCCAGGCCAGAGCAGGGCCAGGTTCCATGGCAGACCGAAGCGTCACTCATACAGAGGGCCTGGGAGCGGGCACTCAGGACGACAGCAGAGAACTTGCACCTGAAAAATGAAGAATCATCTCAGTGATCAACTGCAGAAAGCTACAGGAGGCTTGGCTGAGCTCCCGTGCTGGTAAGATGGGATGGAGGGGAACAGGGCATAAGGAAGTGGGTAGACATGGAGAGAAACTTTATCAACAGTAATTTTAGAGAACTTAGAACATTCCAGCCCAGAGACAGTCTTAATCAGGTTGCTAAGGCTCAATTGGTAGCAATCCCCTCTTACATCCAGCAGAGACTGTATCAAGACAGACTGAATTTTAATGAAATCCAGCTACTTTTTGCCAGGAGGCCACGGGATGGCTGTCAGAGTACGATAAAGAAGTCAGAAGCAAAAGCTCAGAAGCATTTCCTTGAGAATGGTGCAGGTCAGATAGGGAGTGCAGCCGTACTGGGCCACGGTGCCATGCAAACCTGTACAGGGCAGACTTTCAGATTTGGGAAAACAAACAAATACAGGAAAGCTGGTCTCTCCAAAATTAAAAAGTGCCTCCGTAATACAAAATCTCCTTAATGTAACTAATATTTGTTGGCCAGGTACTACTGAAGTCCTTTATGTATATCCATTTATTCTCCCAGCAACCCTATGAGGTAGGCACAATTATTAACCCATTTTGGGTAAACTGGGGTTCAGCAAATAAATAGCAGATCTGACTCCAACCCAGGCAATGTGGCTTTGGAGTCTGGATTTTTAAACACTAGGCAATTCTGTGTTCTCAAGACTGACTTAAGGGGTATTTAAAAAACTGATTGGATGGGCGCGGTGGCTCATGCCTGTAATCCCAGCACTTTGGGAGGCCGAGGCGGGTGGATCGCCTGAGGTTGGGAGTTCGAGACCAGCCTGGCCAACAAAGTGAAACCCAGTCTCTACGAAAAATACAAAAAATAAGCTGGATGTGGTGGTGGGCACCTGTAATCCCAGCTACTCGGGAGGGTGAGGCAGGAGAATCGCTTAAACCTGGGAGGCGGAGGTTGCAGTGAGCTGAGTTTGCACTGTTGCTTTGCACTCTAGCCTGGTCAACAAGAGTGAAACTCCATCTCGGGGGGCCGGGGTGGGGGGACTGATAAGATCGTGTTGTTGCTATAGCACGAAGTGATTATTATCTACTCTGTCCTTTATTCTGATTGTCCTTTTTTCACTCAAAATTGAGGAAAAGACAATCTGTAATAAGGCTGAATTGCTCTGCTTACTGGGAATGCAGAGATCTGTCTTAATTTTTATATAGGTGCTATTCTCTTGCTATCTTCTTGGTTTCCTATAAAGCTTATTCCTCATGTTCTACTACTTTTCTAAGTACCATTATCTCTATTCCTCTGCCAGGAGTCAAGGTTATTCATTTTATTTTAACCTAGCTGATAACCAACAATTTTGATATTTTGTTTAATATAAATGTTCAACAAGATTTTTTAAATGCATAACAAAAGAATTCCAAAATTTGTAAAAATACGTACACAAGGAAATATATTATGAAACAGAAACTCAGTAGAAAAAATCAGTATGACCCAATCAGATCTAGAATATACTACAAAGCAAAATTAATCAAAACACAATGATAGAAAGTGTAAAAATGAATTTAGAAAGTAGAACACTCTAAGGAGCCCAGAAATAGACCCAACTGTTTATAGGGTGCAAGCAATTGTTCAAAATTACAGAACGGGACACAGGTTAAGTTAATAGTATTATAACTTTCTTAAAATTTTTTTTAAATAGCTGAAGCCATAAAATGCATAACATGCTAAATTACTTCCAGATGTGTTGATTATTCTTTTTTAATTGGCAAATTGTCAGAAAACGGAGTAGAGCTCTCTTATCACTTGTAACAGCTTGCTAATGCCAACCTTGCTAATTTCACGCTCACTACGCCATCTTCTGTTTACAATTTAATTCCCCAAGCAAACCTGGCATTCAGAAAGAGAATGGGCCACTCAATCACTTAGTAAGTGTGACTGCCAGGCACTGTGCTGGGCACTTGGTTGAACAATATGATGAAAAAACAAATATCCACCAGTATCTTTCCCTTGCAAGTTAGCAGCCAAGTGACAGAGACAAACATCACTTCATCTTGAAAGAATGCAACAGTGCTTCTTTCCACATCCATCTGGCTTTTCTCTGCCAGCATGATGAGGTTGGTAAGGTGAGGCTGCACCTCTGGGACAGGTCTGCACAGCACCCCATGGAGACCTGGCAGCACCATGGCCAATACCCCCATCTCCTCCCAATCTGTATGTAGCAGGGCTCAGATTGAGAGTCAGAGATCAAAATGGCATGAACATTATGTGTGTAACTATAAACAAAAATGTGAACAAAAGCACAGACAAAAGACCAGAGAGGAAAATACAAAATTAAGATAGCAAAGACATGGTGTATGAGTTAGCCCAGGCTGCCATGACAAAATACCATAGACTGGGGGGCTTATACAACAGAGATTTCTCACAGTTCTGGAAGCTAGGAAGTCCAAGATCAAGGTGTCGGCGGGGCTGCTGTCTCCTGAGGCCTCTCTTCTTGACTTGCTGATGGCTTTGCCCTGCATGCATAGTCCTGGTGTCACTTCCTCTACTCATAAGAACCCAGTCAGACTGGACTATAATCTCAGCTTTATGGTCTCAGTTAGCCTTAATTACCTCCTTAAAGGCTCTATCTCCAAATACAATCACATTCCAAGGTACCAGGGGTTAGGCTTCAACATATGAATTTTGGGGGCACACATTTCAGCCCATTGCATGCTTTGTGTTGTTGTTGTTGTTTTGTTTTTTAGGTAACATTTCCTCCCACATGACATGTCCCAGTGATGATAATGTTTCATAATTTTAAGAGAGTGTAATTGATCTGAGGTGACACAGAGTACTGTAAACTCCTTCCCAGGTTACAGGACCATGAGCTCCTCGTGACAGGAACTTGCCATGATTATCCTTACTTTCCCTGCCTCAGACCCTGGCCACAGAGAGGGCTCCGAGAGCCTCTGTGGAGTGGATGGGAACATTTATGTCAGACTATTCTAATACCTCAGGGGTGGCCTCTTGCCCTCCACTCCTTCTCTTCGTCAACTCATCCTTTGTTTTGCCATAAGAGATGAGTGATAAAAACATCATCACATCGGCTAAAAACAAAAATCCAGATCCATGCTATAGAAAAAGACTTAATTTGAAGCCATGTATACTATATCTTTTATGACCAAAAATATGAGCAAGTGGGAGTGAGAAATGTCTTGAAGGCATCATTAAAAATTCACAGTATCAAGAATATGAAAAATTATCTTCATAGTAAAGTGAACAGTAAAGCAAACTCATGGCAAAGTTTAAATGGATGAGGATTAAGTATAGCAGCGTTTTTGTTCTGGTTACTTTTTGGAAAAAAGTAACGACTTATAAAACTATGTGGCATCACTTCAATTTTTAACTTACTCTTCCAGGTAATCTTATGACGCATTTTCCATTTTTGTTTTGTTGCCTTTAATAGTGTGTTTAAATTGTCAAACATGCTTCCCCCCTCCCTCCACCATACCACTTATTTATCATCTAATTGGTTTGCAAATATCTATGTGCAGAACTAAGAGTGATCATGGTACCTCCATGGTGCCTAACATAGATGACGGGCTGATGGGTGCAACAAACCACCGTGGCACATGTATACCTACGTAACAAATCTACACGTTCTGCCCATGTATCCCAGAACTTAAAGTATGATAATAATATAACAAGAAATGGTGGACGATGTCTTCACAACATATCATGCTTCCACACCCTTTCTGATGAAATTATACACTAATGCTAATGATATATTAAAGGACAATACCAAAAAGCCAAGGCTCAGGTCTAAAAGGAGATGGATATTTTTACAGAGCAGTCACAGAGTACATACACGGTGTGGGGAAAACGCCATAGGGCTGCAGGGAAATGGACCCAGTAGCAGGGATGTGGCAGCAGGAATTTGGCCTCTGTGGAGAACAGTCTTACATGTTTTCATGTGAGATAGGGAACTAAAACCAGGCTCACAGCATAAAACTAGGGACTGGAGTATAGCACTCTGCTTATAGAAGCTAAAAAACCCAAACGGCCAAAAATCCCAAACGGCTACAATTGCTGCTTGAAGCTGTGACTCATAACAAGCAGGGTGCCTCATGAGAAAACGAAGTTCCTGCTTTGCAGCCAGGAACTAAACCAAGTCCCCCACAGCTTTCCCGACTGTATGGCAATATCTCGACATCAAAAAAAAATTTTTTTTACTTGTATAAAAGATGCTGATGGAGGTCAGGGGCGCATTGCCTTGTATCGCCTTCCAAGGCCACATCCTGTGTGTGCACAGGATGGTGGATCAGCGTAGATGAAATTAAAGCAACTACTTCATTCTTTACAAGAGATCCACCTCTACTCATCATGGGAAAGAGCAAGCTGAATTCTTTAGGCCTGATTTGTTTAGCACAAGTTTTCAAATTTGGGGGATTCAAATAATTTTTTAACATTGAATTTCATGTGTTTAATGCTGAATTTACAAATTCTTAAAGTACTTGAATTCTAATTCTCCCAATACCTTTTACTTGTAAAATCATTTCTTCTTTGGAAAAAAAAGAGTATGTCTTTTCTAGGTTTATGTATAATTAGAAAAGGACTGAAAGGATAGACACCAAAATAATGTAGGATTTAGGGAGTATTTTAATATTCATTTACATGTTCAAAACATCTTAATGAGCAAGTATTATTTCATAGAGAAAAAAACTTTTAATAACATTTTTCAAAGAATGAGTTTGACAGACTTTTTATGCACAAGTCAGATTTTCACCTAAAACCAATGAACATAACCTCAAAATAGTCATATGTCTTCTAAAATAATAGATTCAATATGAAACAGAATGTTCTCTCTTCTCTTACCATGCCCTTCCCTGGTATCCTAACACTATTTGGAAGATGCAAGCCTAGAAAACGGGAGGCAATGTGCTTGTAGGGTACTATGCTGCTCACCACCTCAAATCATGTCACAACGGTAGAAGATTAAGAGGAAGGCCTGCATCTTTGTGTAGCCCATGGAAGGAGAAAGGGAGAAGTCATCTGCCTGGTTCCTTCCTGCTTGATCCAGTTCCACTGATCAAGCTTCACTCCACAAGGAATTCCCTCCGTCCCCTACACTTCAGCAGCCAGAATGGACGGCCATAGCCCAGTGCGGATGGACCTCTGATCAGGAAACAGAAAGCAAGCACCTGGCACGGAAATCTGAGGTTTCTTTTATTGTATGAACATGCGATGTTTATCCATTATCAGATGATATACATTGGGTGATTTTCACTTTTTGGTTATTGTGAATACTGCTGCTGTTAACATTCACATACATGTTTGTGTGTGGACACATGCATTCTGTTTTTCTTGGGTATATATGCAGGAGTGGAACTGCCGGGTCTTGTGGTCTTATGTTTTACTTTTGGAGGAACTGCCAATTTTCCACTGAAGCTGCACCATTTTACATTCTCATCAGCAGTGTATGTGTTCCAATTTCCCCACATTCTCACTGACACTTTCCTTTCTTTTTTAAAAAAATTATAGCCATCCTAGTTGCTGTGAAGTCTATCTCACGCTGGTTTTGACCTGTATTTTCCAAGCAACCAGTGATGCTGAACATCTTTTCATGTGCTTATTGGCCATTTGTACATCTTCTCTGGAGTGACGTCTATTCACATCCTTTGACCAATATTTTGCTCGAATATTGACTATTTTTGAGTTGTAAGAGTTCTATATTCTGGATTCTAGATCCTTTTCAGATAAATGACTTGCAAATATATGCTCCCATTCTGTGTTGTCTTTTACTTTCTTGATGGAGTCCTTTGATCTATAAAAGTTCTTAATTTTGATAGAGCCCACACATTATTTTTTATAAACATAGATTTTGTTCCCTTATGAAAGTCATGACCAACACAGGACTAAAAAAATGCATACAATGCACAGTAAAAGAACTTGTCTACTTTATAGTAGACAAGACTGTATTTTCCACCTCTCTTTTCCATGAGAAAAACAGGATGGGCAGGACTGTTTATTCATATCACCGACTGTTTACATTCCTGCAATAAATCATGGAGCACCACTCACTCCATTAGTATTTTCTAGGAACTGAAAAATGAAAGATGAGTGGTATGCATTCACAATTAACCTAACAGCTACTGAAATACAAGCTCTGCTGAGGGGATGTATCTTTTCCTCACAGATTCTCAGTAGTTGATGGGGCTTTAATCCACAAACCTCACAAATGTGATGCTGGACATGTTCAGATATGAAGTCTTTCCTGGGACTTTGATGCTTTTCCACAGAATCTGCGGTGACTTTGGACTGTTTTAGACATTTAGAAAAGACATTGTGTTTCCATTTTATGATGTTGCTATTTGAATATGCACTGCGGATCCTGTCCCTGAATACGGTTCTCTTTATGAAGAAGTACACTTTCATTTTCACAGCTCTGTGACCTTTCATTTGTTATTTATGAGCTTTTGCAAATCTAATGCCACTCTGACAGATTTAATTTGTGCTCTAAATTACCTTTGCATGAGTTACTCAACTGCTGGTTTTATTCCAATGGATTACTTGCTACATTCCAAAACAGAAAAAAAAAAAATTAGTTCAAGATCTATTGGACTTCCTCCACTTCAGAGAAAGTTGAGAAATGTTTCATTCTGAACCTTCACTCTGTGGATGGTACTAGACAATATAAAGGAGGATTTCTACATCAGTCACAGGCAAAGTGCTAGGACCATAACCCAGGTCAAGTTTTACAAGTCTACACCCTAATTACTACTTCATGTACAGTCTATAAAATGAGATACTTCCACTTAAACTGGTCACTAGGAGAAAATTATGCACTTTGGAAGCCATCTTAAGAAACAAGTACTAAATTCCAAAACCTCAGGACTAAATCAACATATAAGCAATTATAAAGTGGCAAACAAATACAAATCTAAATACTTCAATGCTATTCAAACAGAAATTTAAAAATGCCTAATACAAGAGCAGAATGGAAATCTGAAGCCTAAAAGATCACAATCAATCTTGATTTAATTTTTAATATGGTGGTACCTTAGTTACTTGAAAAAGTTAATACAGTTCCAAAAGTATAAACTAAAGGTAGGTCTTTCTAAAGCTAAGTCTCCTTAAATATATCACTCTGACCACAGGCACCTGTCTTGCAATTCGGGAATTGTTCAAGACATGCCCTGCTTTAAAAATTTGTCTGGGGGCTGGGTGTGGCAACTCACGCCTGTAATCCCAGCACTTTGGGAGGCCGAGGCTGGAGGATCACCTGAGGTCAGGAGTTCGAGGCCAGTCTGGCCAACATGGTAAAACCCAATCTCTACTAAAAATACAAAAATTAGCTGGGCATGGTGGCGGGCACCTGTAATCCCAGCTACTCCAGAGGCTGAGGCAGGAGAATTGCTAGAACCCAGGAGGTGGAGGTTGCAGTGAGCCGAGATCACGCCAATGTATTCCAGCTTGGGTGACAGAGTGAGACTTCATCTCAAATAAATAAATAAATAAATAATACATAAATACATAAATAAATAAAATTGTCTGCAAATTCTTTCACATGTCTCCATTGAGATGTGAAGTCTACATCTTGTCATTTTTGACTCTGGGTCAACTTTTCTAACTAGTTGACCAAAGTGTGGTATAAATGATGCTATGTGATTTCAAAAGCTAGGTCATAGAGGGTTATGCAACTTACACCTGGTACTCTGGAATAATTATGCTGAAGTTCTGAGACACCATGTAAGCAGCCTAAGTGCCTTAAGGCTGCCATGCTATGAGGAAGCCCAAGTAGTCCACAAGGAGCTACTGAGACTTCATGAAAAAAGAGAGCTGCCCAGCCAACCCCCAGGGGCTCCAATCCCAGCTCCTCCCTTTTATTCCATAGCCACAGTTACCTTGCAACTGCATAGAAACTTCCAGAAAAGCCTAGCTTAGCCCTTCTCACATTCCTGACCCACGGAAATCATGAGAGAAAATAAAATGATTGTTACTGCCTTCCAGCCACTAAGGTCTGTGGTGACTTGCAAAGCAGCTACAGATACCTAAACACAAGGAAGTGGAGCTAAAGAGCTAACTGGAAATTACAGTTCAGCTCATGAAGACAATTGCATTTTTAAGAACACAATGGTTGTAAGGTACAGAAATCCCAATCAAATAGGCTGTAACTAAAACTGCAACTGGGATGGAAGGGGAAGCATTTTACTGTCTCACCTAACCATCTAGTTTAGACATGGCTGGACTTTTAGCCTTGTTTTCAGGAATTTTCATCCCTCAACTTTGCTCTGTCCCCTCTTTTACTTTTATTCTCATCAGCTCCTCCCAAACTACAGTCACCAGCAGTTCCAAAAGCATTCTCCAGAAGTCTCTTTCCAAAATGTTTCAAGAAAAGCTCTAAGAAAGGAGGGAGGCCCATCGTTGGACCAAGAATTGGCCAGAGGAATGTGTCATTCCACTTGCCCAGGGCTGTGTCACTAGCATGTAGCTGGAACAAGAGCAAAAGTGTAATTTTTATTGAAATCACAAGGTATGACAGTGCGGGAGGTATTGGTTTCCCACAGGAAAACCTAGGTGTTTCAAACTGAAGCAGAAGGACTGACTAGATGCTGGGAGAGCAAAACCACAGATGACCACTACAACAACAATACAGAGTCTGAATAACTTCCTTAGCCTAGGCATGCAAATGAAGCTAAAGGTTGCTCTGGTGAATATTTCTGCAAATACCAGAAGATAGAAGTGTTCTTTATTGACATGTTTCCTATTGATAAGTAGGAATGTTACCTATTTTATTTTCTAAAACTTGAATACCACTCCATTACAATTTTTCAAATCAATATATAAGGTTGAAACAATAAAACCAAAGTTCTAGGGGGCATTTGCAATTCATTCTGCTCTATACTTCCCCCTTCTTATGGGAATGAGTCTTCTGCTAACACCAATCATATGTTACTATTGAAGAGCTTCACATTCTTACATGGCCCATCTTACTGGCTACTGTTATTTGGGTCAGTGTTGGACGTTTTCGCCAAGTCTGGCCAATTAGAAGTCTTTCTGAGTATTTTTCAAGTGAGAATGGAAAAATAAACCAGTCTTCTCTGGTACAGGAGCCCCCAAGGTGTGACATGCAGGAACATGTGTATGCCATGTTCCTCCCATCATGGAGGAGGAAGAAGAGAATGAAGGTCCTTGCTGGCTAAGAGAAACAGGGATGAGAAAGAGTCAGAAAAGGCCCAACTCTTGCATTCTGGCCGATTTTTAACTCTTCCATTAATGATTATAGAAGCCTTAGTATCCATCCAATAAATCTCCCTTTTGCCCAAGCTAGTTTGAGCTGGCATTCTGTCCCTTGCAGTCAGGAACTCTGGCTCCAAAAGAGTCCTCCAAGAGGATCCGGCCACCAGCTTAAATTTGTTTTGTAGACAAATATGCTTTTTACATTAATATTTCTTTAAGGCGTATCAACTAAAGGTTAAAAGTGGTTTTAAAAATGTCAATAATAGAGAACTAGGCAGAGATGATCTCTCTTGGACTTCAAAGACACTGATGCTTTATTTCTACACCTAGAAGGAGAAAGTTATTCACATATACCCAATCTGAACTGAGAATCCATCCGCATAAAAATCAAGGTTTTTTAAAGACGTTCATTTCTCTTTCTGGA
Organism: Macaca mulatta; assembly: GCF_049350105.2. Lineage (NCBI taxonomy): Eukaryota > Metazoa > Chordata > Mammalia > Primates > Cercopithecidae > Macaca > Macaca mulatta. Next base: position 54,446,864 of record NC_133417.1, on the reverse strand, counting down.
GCCCCTTGGCAAGGCTAGAGTTATAGGGAAAAGCTGTCTTGCCCCAATTTGATTTAAAGTTCAACTGCATCAACATATTTCAATTCCTGAAGGGAAAATGATGTCTTTTTGTGTATGTCTAGTAATATACAATCATACATCATTTAACAACGAGGATATGTTCTGAGAAATGCATTGTTAGGTGATTTTGGTGTTGTGTGAACATCATAGAGTGTACTTACAGAAACCTAAATGGTTGCCTACTATACACCTAGGCTATTCAGTATAGCCATTATAATCTTATGGGATTACTACTGGATATGCAGTCCATTGTTGACCAAAATGTCATTATGCGGTGCATGACTATATTCACAATTCTAAAGGATGTATTTATTCTAGGAGCTATTCAGCTTGTTGGTTGTATGCTTGTTTGCTTTCTCCATCAATCTGAAGGTTCTTGAGGACTGACAAGGAGACATTTTCAAGTGCAAACAGCCAGAAAGGAAAGGAGTCAAGGAACTCCCAGGCAGCAATGGAACACTAGGTACATTTCAGTTACAGCTTGTCATTTTTTATTTATTGGGAAGGGGTGGTTGTCCAAAGAAATTTTTGTTTTTGTGTCTTTTATTAAACCCTTCTTATGTTTCAGAATGCCATTTTTCATTTTATTTTTTTCAGGAATTTTTACCCTAGAGATATTCCATAAATGTATAAGTATAAAACATACTCAGAAACAATATAATAGTTCTAAGTGAACTAAATCGCAGCCAGGTCTCTTCTTACATTCAAAATAACCTGGTTCCAAATCTAACATTAGATTATTAGGCATATGTTTTATATCCTTTAATCAAAAAAAAGAGTTATCTTGGCACTATACAGAGGTAGTCATTTCTGTATTTGGAGTGATGAATTTACCTTTCTTTTATTCATGTTTCCAAATATTCAGAAACAAGAAGTACTAGTAATCAATTATAAAGCAGACGCTGCCGGCCATGCACCCATGAAGATATTCTGCACTATTTGAACTGAGTTTTATTGGCAGTGCCCATTGAAAGGTGTTTTGGGCCACTTTGTCATCATTTTAGAGGGCTGGCATGAAGATTCTGTTTGAGGCTTTGAGGTCGGTTCATTCTCCCACCCCATCCAATGTCTTTGGCACTGCCCTGCTCGCCCACATTCTTAAGGGTTTTCTGCCCTTCCTGACACCCCTCGCCACACTGTCTGAAAGCCAAATGTAAACAAACCACCCTGAAATCTTTAACCTCTTCATGAAATGTTTCTTCCATTGCTTTGTGTTGACAGAAGCCCAGCTCACAGCAAAAAAAAAAAAAAAAAAAAAAAAAAAAAAAAAAAAGGCTCTTCCTTTTTGAGCTATGTCCAGTAGAGGGTACTCACTCTTCCAAGTCCCATGGATTCTGGGGACAAGAGGAAGTCAGAATTCTCCCTCCCACCATAGTTTACAAATCATGCCCTTTCTTTCCACACAAATTCTCCTCCTTACCTCAAAGCCTACACCATCTGCCCTTGTAGCTAGCTGTCAAGAAGGGGTTAGAGAATGTGAACAATATGGCTCACCTTCAACCATTAACAAGCACTTAGCCTCATCTTGATTCCCACTCAAGACTGGGAAGAACCAACTCATGCTGAATCTTATGTCCCACCTGGCATGGAGTAGGGTTTTTCCCATGGTTCCAAGAATCCTGACCAAATGTTTGTCAAAAAACCTTGAGAGTTGTTTCCAACTGGACTTTGAAATAATTTAAGTTCAAGAAAGAGCTGTAATTACTAATCTGGTACATGTGGAGAGTCCTTCCAGAATTTCTTACAGCAGAGAAAAGCCAGCCTGTGCTCTCTTTTCTTGCAGGAAAAAGAAAAAAAAAAAAAAATCAAACAGCCAACAACAAAATGGCTTATGTAAAAACCCTATGGCTAAACCATTATTTGCAAACCACTGGGTTCATTAGCAGCCAACTTCTAAATCTTAACCAATATTTCTTACTTGATAATGAATATGTTTTAAAAACAAATCTATGCATGTACATATCCTCCAAATCTGTGATCAACCAATACCTTCAGCTACACACAGTATGTCTCCTGACAGCTCAAAGACCATCACAGTTTTATTTTTGTGAAAGGGTATAAGATTGGCTGAATCAATCTAAACTAAAATTTGACTTTTCAAACACATTTAACTAATTAGCACACTTATTTAGAGGAAAGAAGGATTTCCCTATCCTGCATTTGAAGGCAAAAAAAAAAAAAAAAAAGTATCAAATAAGCTCACAACTCTGTATCATTGAGGCAGGAATTCATCCTTTGTAATGCACCATCTTCATTTAAGTCTCTATAAATAATGACAGTTAAAGAAGTGTATTATTGTAGCAAAGCAGAATATAGTAAGATTTTACATAGCATTCATTCAGGCAGAAAAGGATATAGGGGTTATTAATAAAAGACGGTTTTCCTTGATAACAGAAAATTTTTGTTTTTGCATCAAAATTAATTTCTTTTTTAGAGAAAAAAGTACTGAGTAGCCTCTTATGGATAAAAAAATTGCCCTCCTTGTTTTCTATTTTCCATGTTCACTCATTCACCCATTCATCATGCTCTACAAGGCAGGCATAGATAACATTATCTATTATATACATTATTGTTAATAGTTCTAGCATAATACTCAAATTCTTGAGCTCTCTTAGTAAAATCATTAATGTTATTCTTAAAATAAAAGTCCCCACAAAGGCTGCCAAAAGCATGGGAGGAAATGCTGGCCTCAGTCACTTAGTGAAGAGTAAGCATGCTGTGATGCTGATCCTTAGAACCAAGGCCACATACATGTGAGATGCAGGAAAAGGAGTCAGGTGACATGACTGCATCACCCCTACACAGGCATTATCCATGAAAACCAATAAGACATCCATATTCCTTCCTTCCAACTAAGGCAGTTTATCTGCAAGAAAAAAGGAAGGACAAAAGGGAGAGAGACAGGGATGACACACAACCTGAGGGGCAGGTGCGAGCTGTGGAATGCCCTGGACTCCCTGATCCAAGGTAATCCCATTGAAGCTTTCCAGTCTGGCAAGTAGGGCCCAGTTCTGTCTTCAAAACAACCCTAAGACGAACCTTGGGGAGGAAGTAAAGTGGGAGCTCCAGCAGCAATGAGAAGCATCGGTGTTGGGTAGAAGCGGAAGTCTACAAGCCTTCCCATGATCTGGCGCTTGCCTACCACTTGCCCCTTGACATCTCAGCTCAACTGACAGAGCCACAGTGCATTAGGTGTCTAGTGCACCAAGCTGCTTCTCATTCAGTGCCTTGGCTCCTGCTGGCACCCTTGGTTTCCTTCAATTTTCTACTGAAGGCTCAGTTCACTTTCTTTAGAAAGGCTCCCATCCCCTCTCCTCACACCAGATCAATTAGAAACCATCTTCTCTGCTGATGTTTTGGCCTCTACCTATCTAAGGTGGCTACAGGCTTTACTTCGTAAGGACAATGGGCTTTGTATTTTGACAGATTTGGGCTCAAGTACCAGCTCTGCCACTTATTAGGACTATGACCTTGGACAGGTTACTTTCTCTTTCCTCATCTCTAAAATGAGACTGATAGCTTCTATGCTGTAGGGACATGATACGAATTAATATACCACATATAGCTTTTATTAGTTATTATGATTGCCAACATGTAGTAGAACTGTTAAGATGACATACTTTTTACTAAATTTTGAGCTCCTTAAGGGCGTAAATTTTATGGACATCATCTGATTTATCTTTAGGTCCCCAGCCCCTATGACATAGGAGGTCTCTGATAGCAGATTTGTTGAAAACATGGATTTTATATAGAAGTAATCATAATAACTGCTTTTATAACAGAGGGATGTGTGTGTGTGTGTGTGTGTGTGTGTGTTGTGTGCACATTGACCTGTATATGCATGCTACAGGAACTTGAAGGAATTGAAGAATTTGGGGTGTTTCTGGTGAGGACAGTGAGAAGATAAAGCTATCTTGAGAGGATGGCATCTTTCAGGGAAATCTTCAAGTCTTTGAGTAATACTTTATCAGAGCTGGATGGACCAGCAACGTGTTGTGTCCCACATCTCCCAAATCAAGCTTACTCAGAGGCGTCCATGGGAAATACTCTGCATTAAGAGTCAGAATACACATGAGCATACTAAAGGCTCTGAAAAGTAGTGCAGTGAGGAAATCTCTTTGGTTTTGCTTAAGCCAGCATTTTCCCCACACTTATTTGAACAGTGACACCTGCCGCCCTGCCGGCAGAGAGCTTATTTTCTCATGAACATCTATTAACCAGTCTAGTTTTCTGAGGAGTAGTTTGGGGACTCAATATCCTATTCAAAGTGTGTCATTTTATACATGAAGGAATTGAGGCACAGAGTATTTCAGGTATCTAGCCACAGAAAAAAGCTGGCAAACAATTAGAGCTTCAAGGGCAGCCTCGTTTTCCTGCCACCCTGGCTAGGACACTTTTCAGCCCAGCGTGCCATGTCACAGTCAGCAGAAACATGGCAACTCTAAACCTTGCTTAACTTCAACAGAGAAAGTAGGCAATCGTCTCATTTTGCAATGTACAGGGTGGTTAAAATCTACCCCAAATCTGTATCCCACCTATCAAAATTTCCTCCCTTCATGATGCAGCTTGATATTATCACCCAATGGAAATGTATTTAAGGTTCACAAATGTTTTCTTTCAAAATTCAAATACCCCAGAAGCTTACTTTAAGAGAACCTTCCCTTATTGAATGCTTCAGGCCAATCTAATTCCTTGACCTCCACATCCCACCTGAGATACAGCTGCCCCCACGGTGCTGATGAGAGAGGAAGACAGAGGCTGGGAGATGGGCAGGGCAGTCCAGCTGATCCTCCAGCTACCTATGAGGTCACCCTGTACCTCCTTGCCCTGTGGGGGCAGGTGGTTATCTGTCTTGGTGTTGCCTCCAACTGCCAACTCAGCTCAGGATCCATTACATTTTATAAAGATCAGATAAACCTCTATGTTCATTCATACCAGTGGTATACTTATTTTATTACTGGACACTGGAAATAAAAGGGCTTAGAGAAAAAGATGTTAAAATTCAATTGCAGCAACATGGATGAACCTGGAGGACATTATGCTAAGTGAAATAAGCCAGGCACAGAAAGACAAACACTGTATTCTATGATCTCACTATATGCAGGATGTAAAAAAGCTGAACTCACAGAGGAAGAGTAGAATGGTGGTTGCCAGGAGCTGATGGGGGAAGATGGGTAGATGCGGGGGAGATGTTGGTCAAAGGGTATAAAATGTCAGTGAGATAGGAGGAATAAGTTCTGGGGATCTGTTGTACAGTATGGTGACTAGAGTTAATAACAGTGTATCATATACTTGAAAATTGCTAAGAGAATAGTTAGTTCTTAAATGTTCTCATCACTAAAAAATCTTATGTGAAGTGACTGATAATTAGCCTGACTTAATCATTTCACAATGTACACATATTGCAAAACTTCACGTTGTATACCATAAATATATATAATTTTAAAAATACTAATCCCAGCTACTCAGGAGGCTGCATCAAGAGCATCTGTTCAGCCCAGGAGCTTAAGGATGCAATGAGCTATGATGGAGCCACTGCACTCCAGCCCAGGCAACAGAGTGACATCCCTAAAAAATAAAATTAAAAAAAAATAGGTATTACATAAATAAATAAAAGGAAAAACTTCACAAACCCCATTGCTAGAGGTAGATGTATCATGGAGTTTAGTGGAATCTAAGCTTCAGGGTACCTGATTGCATGACAAGACCCTGCTCCTAATTTTATGGCTATAATTGTGTGTTCTTTTCCTTAAGGAGGGTCCTACTCTCTAAAAACCTGGATCCATCACCCCTGGCCAGAAAAATGCAATAACAATTGTTATGATTCATAATAATATTCTTTTCTCTGAGAAAGGATTAATAAGTAAGAATACATGCTGTCATCGTATTTTCATGGAAAGAAACACAGAGGGAAAGATGCCATACTAACAAAGGCAGGCCTTCTCAACATTGGGGAAGTAGAGTTACAGCTGGAGAAAACTATTAACCTACTGAATAACCCCATTGTCTCTGAGCCTCCTCCAGCACTGCCCTGGAACACTCAAAGAGGAGAGGGTGTTGGGGGCCCCAAGGTAAATACAGTCAAGAGAAGGCTCCAGCAGCAGAAAGCGTGTTTTTTAGTTATTCTAGGAAGGCTCCAAGAAACCATTTCATCTCATCACCCTAAGCAGGGCAGAGTCCTGGCCTTGGAAAGGAGTGCCTCTAAGGGTAATAGGGCAGCCACACCCAATAGCCACAAGCAGGCTGACTAGGAACCACTACAGCAAGGACATGAAGTGCTGGGCTCCAGAGCAGAGAGACCCCAGGCCCCATTACCCACTTGCTAGGATTACTGTGAGGGAGAATAGGTAATGCATCGAAAGCAGTGTGGTGCAGTACAGGAGCACAGGCTCTGGAGTGGGCCAGCTCAGCCTAGCATGCTGACTGCTACTGGGAAGGTTGCTTAATCTCTCCGTGCCTTAGTTTCCTCAATTGCAAAATAGGGAAATTAAAACCACAGGGCTCTTAGGAGGTTTAAAGCAGACAGTACACTTTGAACAATGCTGGCACATGCTTGCTAGCTAATATAATATAGTCCTCAAAATCAGCTCACAGTAGGCAAAGAAGGCACCCAGTTACTCATCTGGGTCAAGACACTGCCCAGGAACATTTGCTTTCCAGTCAGAAACGCCTTTGAAAGGTCTTCCGAAAGGCGCCATGGCATGCCAAGCTCTATTATAAGAAGTCAAAAGCCTGGGTCACCTGTCAGACTTCCTAGCTGATCCCAAGCTAAGATCAGCATCTTGTGGTGAGGATAAAAACACAGGCAGAAGTGAGACAGATTAGTTAGGGGAGGTCTGGGGCAGACTTTCTCAAATTTGAAAAGTATTTTCTTCTATAAAAGGAGAAAACAGCTTCACAGACAGAACCTCTCCCACTCCGTTAACTAATGAATATTATGATACTACTTATGAATACAGACAGAAAACTGGGATTACGCTTTAAAGCCAATATATGGCTTTAAAACTAAATAAAAATTGCCACATACAAATATTATATTCAAATAAAATACATTGGTTACATGGAAAGTAATAACAACAATTAACATTTATTGAGCACTTACTATAGGACTGAACAATATAAGATTGCCACTATTCCATCATTTTTGACCTACAAAAAGAGCAACTTCATATGGCTTAACCTAGTATGTGCAAGATGCTTCCATAAGTGCTTTCTGTGAATCCCCACAACACTCAGTGTAGTAGGGGTAATTATTATTACTCCATTTTACAGATACAGAAACTGGGCATCAAGAAATAAAAATGCACATTTTTTTTTTTTTTTTTTTTGAGATGGAGTCTTGCTCTGTCACCCAGGCTGGAGTGCAGTGTTATGATCTCAGCTCACTGCAACCTCTGCCTACCAAGCTCAAGTAATTCTCCTGCCTCAGCCTCCCAAGTGGCTGGGATTACAGGCATGCACCACCATGCCGGGCTAATGTTTTGTATTTTTAGTAGACATAGGGTTTTGCCATGTTGGCCAGGCTGGTCTCAAACTCCTGACCTCAAGTGATCTGCCTGCTTCGGCCTCCCAAAGTGCTGGGATTACAGGCATGAGCCACCACATCCAACTCCAAAACATACGTTTTTAAATCTAAAAAGCTGGCAGGTGCCTGAGACTTGGGAGCAATAAAGCATCCTGGGGATGAGGTGATAGAGAAATAGACCCAGATGAAAGTTCGGGCGGTCCATGTGAACTGGAAGGACACGGAGACCCTGAGCAGTGTCTTCTGCTGGAAGGATGGGACCACTGAAGACCACCTTGCCTTGGTTTCCTTTTGGTTTTGCTTATTTTCCTGTTGTTTCAGGGTGGGGAAGAAAGAGGGCTTCCCTGGTACGTCCCAGGAAGACAAGTGCTGGTCCACAGTAGGGAACAACAGTTATGGGAAAACCTGCAAAGGGGAAGAGGAGGGGGAAAGGATGAAAGGCGAGAAGGAGATGAAAGAAAGAGGGTGTCAAAAAGGGCCAAGGTTTCTAAATTTGCTGCACATCGGAATCCCCTGGGGATCCTGAAAAACTGATGATGGCTCTCACCTACTACCATTTCACTGTTATGGCATGCGACCTTGACACTGGGATTTTAAGAATCCTCCACATGATTCTAATTTGCAGCACAGTTTGGGAAGCTTATAATGCTTCTGCAAAGTTGCCAGTGGGAAGAAACATTCCGAAATGTGTTCTGTTCTCCCACAGGCCGCGGCAAACAGCACTGAGAAGTTCTCCACATGGCCCAGTGAAGGGGCTCTTAGCAGTCCCGCATAATCAGAGCACGATGTATTCCACTAGGTCTCCTCTCTCTATCCTGCCTGTGGCTCTTCCAAGTCTTTGGGGAGAGGAAGTAGGCAGGCCCTGACCTATGAAACTACCATGGCATCTTTCCTGGTTTCAACAATGCTCAGCCCTAAACCTGATGGGATTCTCGTCACTTCTTTGGCAATAACTTCCCTAAAGTGTTTTTCACCCTCTTGATGAAGTGATTATCCGGTGTTACCCTTGAAATACTCCAGGTGAAGTACACTCTCGATTTTTATGACAACAAAAGAGAAAATGTCCTGAGGCTTCTCCGGGGATGAACATACACTCACACCCATTACTCTAAAGGTAGCCAGTGGGACGGGTCAGATTTTGAGAAATGAAACATACACAGACACCAACATTTTCAGAGGCAGCATGCAGCGACCAGAAAAGAACAGCTTTTGCAGACTGCAGACTTGAACTTTGACTCCTGCGCTGCTACAAAGAGCAGGGTGAACTTGAGCAATAAAACTTCCCTGCAGTTCAATGTCCTCGTTTGCAGTGGCACACTGAGATGCCTTCAGCTCACTGGGACCCCCACCCTGACATCTGGATTGTGAGTAACTATGCTTGTGAGAACTAAGCCTTGATTACGTGACCCCTCTCTAACGGTGGTATACTTCCTGTCTTCTCTTTCTAGTCACTTGTTCTGATGTTATTCATACCGGAAAAGCAGGCAGGCCTGGGAATAAGGCAAAAGGGAATAAATACAAGTAATGTAGTCAGGAATCAACAGGAAAGGTAATGATACATTCATTCTGATTTCACTCTGTAACGTAGAATAACATAGTTCCAATATCAAAACCATACAATTTCTGTAGTTACGTTGTATCCTGCAAGGTCTTTTTCCTTATGAGCGGAAACACACACACACACACACACACACACACACACACACACACCCCTGAGCACATGTTGTAGAGGATTATCCTACAAGAGGCAAAGGAATTTGATCAAGTCTTTGAAGGATTGGCATTTGATATGAGATAACTGGTTGTTCTAATTCCTGTTTTTATGCTTATAGGTATCTGAAGCTTTCTGCCAGCTTGTGTGTGCACAGGAGCACGCAGGTGGTGAGGATAAATGCTACAATGATTCTCTGTAACAAGGGCAGCAAAAGAAAGGGTCTAAGTCAGTGCTGTCCAATAAGACTTTCTGTAATGACAGAAATGTTCTATGTCAGTGCTGTCCAATTTGGGAGTCACTAGCCACAACTGAAATGTGTGACTGAGGAACTGAATTTAATTGTATTTAACTGAAATTTAAGTTAAATAGTCACATGTGGCCAGTGGCCACAGTACTGGACAGTAGAGTTCTTAATGATAAATGAATAAAATTCAATCACTTAAAGCTGTGACCTCAGAACCAATTAGGACTAGGGTGAAGAAGAATGAGTATTACCCAGTGAAATACCAACACATCAACGTTAATTAAATCAGAAAATATAGCACAGCTGCTTCTACGGGAGATACTCTAGGCCCGATCATTAGAGCCCAGTAAAAGGGGATCAAAAGGAAATGAAATAGACCAGGCATCATACCTGCAGAAGTACTACACTACCCTCACGTCTTTTGTAGTTGATGGCTGACAGTGATAGATTATTTGAAAAGAATCATTCCATGCTTTACATTTGACTCCATCAATTACCCTCTGAGGTAGGTTATTATCTTAATCCCAGTTTTTACAGATGAGTAAGCTGAGATAATTGTCACCTGTAATTGTATTATAGAAAGTGGCAGACTCAAAATTTGAATTGAAGCTGCCTGGTTTCATATGCCAGGTGTTAAAAGTCTTCAGTCAGTTAGAAGATAGGGTGAACAAAAGAACTGCCTTTGAGAGGAGGCTGGCATGCTCAATGTATCCTGGACATGCTAAGACTGTGTCACTGTAGGGGAAAGTGATCATTTCGGTTTTAAGAAGTATAAAGCAAGCATGTGAAAGCTGGGTGCTGAAGAAGGGTTAAGAGAAGGAAGCAGACATTGAAACCTGGGGCTCTGGGGGACTCGCACTTTGCCAACTGGCCAATTGCTCTAGGCCTCCTCTGAATCTGCTAGCTTCTCCTCAAGCTATTAAAGTCAATGGGAAGATTGTGGACAGGTATCTGAGAAACAGCGCAAGTCTTGAGAGAATTAGAGGAAAGAAGTGTTTTTATATGTTAAAAAGTTGGTTTCTCTTTAACCCGGTTTGCTTTAACTATAAAATTTTATCAATACAAAACAAAATGTAGGTTATTTTAAAGGGCCATGTCCCCCATTTCAATCTCTTATTATTACTCATTTCAGAGAGTTCCAAATTTTTATGTTCTAGATAATGCATGAGCAACATCCTTGCTACTACATTATATGGTCTATGTCCCATTATTTTCTTAGAATAAACTCTAGACATGGCGGGGGAGAAAAGGAAATGATCGAATCCCAGTTTGCACTGGTTGGACCAGTAAGAATGTGGGGGTTTCCCTTCCCCTACAGTTGTGTCACAAAGAGATTTCCATATTGTCTGGAAATCTTTGTTCCCTTCGGCTTATAATCAACAGGAGTAAAAAGAGGATCTTTCTTGATCCCTTCCTGATGTAAAGATTTGATGAGGCCATAAAGAGCTAGCCCATGCAAAATCAGAAAACATCCGAGTTGTCCGTAATTTAATACAACCAGTCCTACTTACCACAAGATGAGTGAACAAAGCATTTCTCTTCCAATATTTATTACACTGCAAGTTCAACATCTCCCAGTAGTAACTCAATGCTCATGGCAAAAATGAATCACAAATTTCGGATTATTGGTTTAGTTGGGAGAATTCATTCATTTAATAAATATTTACTGTGTCTAATATGTATTAGGTACTGCTATAGGTTCTGGTGTTACAAAAAAAAACAAAAGAGGTGAAAACAATATTTGATATTCTGGTTCATTATATTTCTGGTTTATCTCAGCTCAGTATTTTTTGGAAGAAAAATTAATTCAATATTAATTAATACTGCGATTCACTTAAAAATCCAGCTGATTAAATACAGCTCAACACAGTTCAAGTTTCTTTTAGTGGTATAGTCCTTGGGAACTCTTTACTCTAAAATTCAGCATCAAAAATTTAACACATGAAATCCTTTCTGGTTACTTTGCAGATCCCCAAACCCCAGAATTGTTCTAGACAGTTTTTCCCTCCCAACATGCAATTTCCCCATTTTACTGATCCTACTTTCTAAATACTCTTCAAATCACTCCCCTTTTCTTCATCATGCCTATGGCCTAAATTTTAGTTCAGACCCTTAATTTTTGCTGGTCTGTTTCTTTTCTTTCCAAACATTCTGTATTACAGTTCTCTAAAAGATCTAATAATATAGCTCTACAGTTAGAAGCTGTCAATGGTTCCCACTGCTCACAGGATAAAGAGTAAATGCTTTATCAGTATATACAAGGCAGTATAGAGCTTGTGGGGAGCCCCAGGGGGAGAATCAAAAAATAGGCCCTGGGATTCTGGAGCAAGTCCATGCCATCTGCAGTAGAAGAGTAAAGCCCTTTTAAGAAACTACCCTTGGCATGTTACTGATTCCTGCCAACAATGGAGTGTTACCCATGTGATAATGAGTGATCCTGAATCTGGAACTACCCATCATGAGCCAGGTTCTACTGGGCAGGCCCAGTCATAAAGGCACTCACACCCAGCAGAGCCCCAGCCAGCACTGTTACCTGGGGGCTTGTGGACTGCCTCGTCCATAGGCATGAGATCCTGCACAGCATGACATCTTCCCATGCTGTCACAGAAAAGAGATGCAGGATTGGACCCAAGACCATGGAATCCAGTGTTGTATCACATACCGCACCACCCAGGAGCGGCAGGCCTCACAGAACACTAGAACTGCCTTCTAAATGTGCAGCTGAAGCACTAGCTAGGAAGAGATCTTCTGAAAGGATGTGGTGCTGTACTTTAAGATGCAGCATATGCACTGCATCAGAGTCCTCCACAGGGTGCTATGTCTCGAATAGGAAGATGACATGGGCCCCCAAAGCAAGAACAGGAGTAGCCCTGCTTATTAGCACTCCTGATAACTCACCAGGGGATTCTACGCTTCCCCTTCACACAACTCCGGGCTCTGTAAGGTGGGAGGTCCTAGTCTCCTTACCCTCTTGCCAAAGAACTTACCAAGGGTCCCACTGAACTACAGTTACAGCTGCCACAAGGGCACCTTGGACTCTTTGTGTCCAGGGACAAACTGGCAGAGATAACTGGGCCCTAACTGGCAGGAAGAGACAGGGCTGTTTTTACCCAAGTAAGGCAGAGAGGAATACATATGAAACCCATGTGGGTGCCTCCTGATACTCCCTTACCCCACTGTAACTGAACAGACACATGCAGCAAACCCAGCCTCTGAAGGGCATGACTACAAGATTTCATTCCCCCAGGAAAGAGGATTTGGGTCACATCATTAAGTAAGCCAGCAAGACCCACCGAATAGCTCAGGAAGGAGAAGATGAGTACCCACTGCAGACCCCAAATTAACTGTGGTGAGGAAGGGATATAGTTTGTTGTGCTAACTTTACTATTCTGAGTTCTCTCTTAGGAAAAGCAGTCCATGGAAACCATGGAGGCACTGCTCTTCAAACTTGAGTGGAGAAAGAGGTCTTTAAGGCACAACTGTGGCAACTTTGACTCGAGATTGTTAGCTTTGTCAAACTTTTTTAGAATTACAGGTAAGGCTGGGCATGGTGACTCATGCCTATAATCCTAGCACTTTGGGAGGCCAAGTTGGGCAGATTGCTTGAACCCAGGAGTTCAAGACCAGCCTGGGCAACATGAAGAGAAACTCCGTCTCTACAAAAAATACAAAAAAAAAAAATTACAAAAATTAGCCTGGCACAGTGGTGTGTGCCTGTAGTCCCAGCTTCTCAGGAGGCTGAGGTGGAAGGATGAAGCCCAGGCGGTTGAGGCTGCAGTGAGCCATGATCATGCCACTGCACCCCAGCCTGGGGGAGAGACTGAAACCCTGTCTCAAAGAAAAAAAAAGAATTATAGTTTAGTGTAAGGCCCTTCTACCCAACCCTTCCTTCTTTCTTTCCTTCCTTCCTTCCTCCCTTCCTTCTCTCCTTCATAAGGGTGAGACCTGCATTGCAGTCTGATAGCTCTCCAAGCCTTCCCCAGCTCTAGCACCATTTCCCTTAGAGATATTTCTCCGTCAGTTGCTCTCAGCGTCTGCTTCGGTCCTTCCTAATTTGCCTGTACCATCGCTAGACTTAGCCCCCTTCTTTGCCCCTAGCAAGCCCCCTGCCTTCTGCCATGTGCTTCACAGACTCCACACTAAAGAGCCGTCCTCCTTTCTCAGCTAGGCAGAGGGGGATCTATACTACTCCCTCTGCTTTCTCTCCAGGAACTGAGGTTTGGCAGCCAGTCTAAGGACGAGAGTTGATTCTGGCCCAGCTTTCCGTATTTGTTTTTGCATGGCCATTCAAAAGGATCTGCCTGACTGTGGAGCACAGACTCCTCCACATCCTACACCAAGTTGTAGGGTTCTATATATTTATACTACACAGCATGCATCCCACAAAATGTCTCTTTCCCACTGGACAGTGATAAAATCTAGAGTGTGTGTCCATCTATAAGGAACACCCACTACCAGCTCTGGCTGAATGTTGCCACAAGTGCTAGTGAGGTTAACTCTGTTGAGTTTTTAAGAAACCTCAGAAGTCTGTACTTTTATTATAAGATCACTGCATTTTCAATGTTGTAAACAGATTCAAAATTAACAAAACATAACAGGAGGACAAATGCACCCAATGACTGTTTTTTGTTCCTGCCTGCCAGCTGGTGTCCACCATTCTAAACGCTCCCACAGCCTCAACATGACCTCCACAGAATGCCTCTTAAGAAGCTGAACTGCCACAATTTTAAGAAACTAAGTCATTATATTTTGGATTTTGTCCTTTCAGTTCATGGGGTATTTCATAACCTCAGGCTACTACAGAATATATTAACCTCACCAAAGAGGCAATTAATTTATTGTCTTATTCAACAAGTATTTTCTGAGCATTCAATACGGGCCAAGCTCTGTGCTAGTTATGAAGGTTCAGATTTGAATAAGAGTTGATCCTTATCCTCCAGAAAATAATAATTTAATAGGAAAGATAGAAATGTTAAAAGTATAATTTTATATTATTTGAGGCGATTTTAATACATATATTCTCTACTAAAGGCCAATGTTTTGATTTTCAAAGAATAGTACCATCTCAAACAAACAAAAATATAATGCAAATTTAAAAATACTATTTTTTAGAAACACCTTTAAACATCAGCTATTTCCAAAGAAAGATTTTAATGGATGAGAAATCTGGTCATGACAAAATTGTAGAAAGTAAGAATTTGAGAAATATTAACAGTGAGTATTAAAAATATATTAGGGAACATTTAGTAAATGTTTTAACAAATGCTTTAATGAAATCACTTTAAAATTATATCTTATTCTAATACTCTGAAATTTCTTTTTCTGAATAGTGCCATAAAACACAAATTAATCTGAGGGAAGAAAACAGGTACAATACAAGTTTCTTAACTGAACATCTACTCTATCAAAGTTCCATTGCTTATCAAGTCCTATTTCTAATTATGTAAATTTGTAAAAATACACAAACACAACACCAACTAGTTCTAGGGAAAAGTGGCCATAGATTCTGGGATTGCTAAAGAATCACCTACACATTTTAAAGATGTAAGTGGCCCCCCTTTGGCCAGTATCCCTAACTTACGCACATTTTCAATAACCTGTAAAGGTTATAAGATATGTTCTTATTGACGGTGTTGTATGGTGCAGAATGCGGAGGGACCCCAGAATTAGAGTAGACTTGGCAATTGTTCCCAATACCTCTTCTCTTCTTCTTCCCCAAAACCCACAGTCACACAGCAAATCAACTGCCAGGTACTGGTGCCACAAAGTAGATATGTGAACTTCGCTTTTCTAATGACCCTGGCCAATACTTTAAAACACACAAATTGAAACTGCTCCATGTCAGTGAGTATTGGGAGAATTTTAACAACTAGATTAAAAGGCCAATCAATAGGTAAGTCCCCAGGGGAAGTGCTAATGCCAGAGAATAGATTAACTGTTAACTGATTTCAATAATAAATGGAAAGTGCAAATCTCACAGAAATGAGGTGGAAAGGAGAATAAAATAAGCGGGAGATGAACAACTAAAAGAATTTTGGGCCAGATAAACCGTAGTGTGGTAAGTCTGTAACATAGTAGAAAGATGAACTCTTCTTTTTTTCTAATTTCTCTCTCTCTCTCGTCATTTCATTTTTCTTTACACATGAGAAAATTTGGGCTGGTTTATTTATCCATGTTTCTCTATCATGTTGCAGTAAATCAGAAGGCAGAAAATGTATCCAGTAACTCACAAACTCAACCTCCTCTTTCCCCCGTCTTAGTCTCTCCTGGGCAAGGAAAGGCTGCCTGGCAGGATGTTGGCGCCATGATTACTGAGTAACAGAGGGTGTCTGGAGGACCCAGTTGGGGATTCCCAAATATCCTCGGTTTGCCTTGGGTGAGGAAAAAGCCAACTGCAGACGATACTTAAAGATGTGTTAATCCTTTATAAAGTCAAGAAGAAGGGAAAACACAAGCCCCAGTGGAGTTTTGGAGATGAGTGTAACATTCTCAAAAACAACAGAAATTCAAAAAAACATATAAATATCAGAAACCTATCAAAGTACATGATTGGTCTTAAAATTCAGTTCTGGGCTTCTAGGCTCAAAAGGTAGTATGGAGAGCATGATGAGTTAATGATTATAAAAGGAAAACACTGAACTAGCACATCATTCACAAATGAGAATTCTCCTAGAAATAATTATTCTCTACTTTCCATGTCCATTTCTGCCACAAAAGACAGTTTGGATCCTAATACGAAATTACTTTTTACATATGCTTTTTTGGCTTAAAAAAGTTGACACAGTATTTTGGCTTCCAATGATAATATCGCTCACAATGCAATATTGAAAACTGATTTCTAGTCAATTGGATATAGACAGCAGAGACACTGCTGGTGTGAGAAAGCTCCCTTAGATGTATATTTATGCTGCTCTTGGACCACAGCCTACACCTGACTGATTGGCAAAAGAATCTGTAAAAGCAGGCTATTCGAGTTGAGAAACAGACTCAAGAACTCTAGAGTAGAATCAGAAAATCTGTATCAAAAAAATAAACCAAAACAGCTTGTCCGGTGGATTCTAAGGATTTCCAGGTATGGGAACTTTAAGATTAGATCATGAAAAACACAGATAAGTGTCATCTCTAAAGACCAATCCACAAAAAAAAAAGAAATAAAATTAGCTAATAAATCCTTTTCAAATGCTCAACCTTATCAGAGTTAAAGAAATGTGAAAACAATTAGATTCGATTTGTACATCCATAAAATTGGTAAAAAGGTTTTCATTTGATAATATCCTATGGGAAAAGAGAGTCTCATTTGAAAAGCAAATTAATTTATATTTTCTGGAAAGTTACTAGGCAGTAACTATTCATTTTTTAAATGTATATACTCTTTAATCCCGAAATTCCATTTCCAACAATTTTCCTAGCTGATAAATTTTGAAAGTGTATCAAGATAATACAGGTGAGAATGCACATAATCTAAATACCTGATAATAGGAGGTAGGTTCATAAAGTACAATCATACAAAAGAATATCATATAGACTTTAATGAGAAGACCATACGCTATATTATGAGAAAAAAAGATGCAAACAAGAATGTACACTAGGTCCCTTTTGTGATTTTTAAAAGGCAAATGCATAAATACACATACATATATATGTGGGCTCTGTCTAACCTTTATTTTCTTCTTTTTTTTTTAACTTATTTATTTATTTATTTATTTATTTATTTATTTATTTATTATACTTTAAGTTCTAGGGTACATGTGCATAACGTGGTTTGTTACATATGTATATTTGTGCCATGTTGGTGTGCTGCACCCATCAACTCGTCAGCACCCATCAACTCGTCATTTACATCAGGTATAACTCCCAATGCAATCCCTCCCCCCTCCCCCCTCCCCATGATAGGCCCCGGTGTGTGATGTTCCCCTTCCTGAGTCCAAGTGATCTCATTAACCTTTATTTTCTTTTTTTTTTCTTTTTCTTTTTTTTTTTTTTTTGAGACGGAGTCTTGCTCTGTCGCCCAGGCTGGAGTGCAGTGGCCGGATCTCGGCTCACTGCAAGCTCCGCCTCCCGGGTTTACGCCATTCTCCTGCCTCAGCCTCCCGAGTAGCTGGGACTACAGGCGCCCGCCACCTCGCCCGGCTAGTTTTTTGTACTTCTTTTTAGTAGAGACGGGGTTTCACCGTGTTAGCCAGGATGGTCTCGATCTCCTGACCTCGTGATCCGCCCGCCTCGGCCTCCCAAAGTGCTGGGATTACAGGCGTGAGCCACCGCCCCCGGCCGTAACCTTTATTTTCTAAACTGCATTAATCTTTGGGGAAAGAGCCAACACCAGGGGAGTGAGGGAGGTTTTAAACTTCTCATTTTATATTTCTCTATACTGTATGCATTTTCTTACCATGTATAAATATTCAAGGGCATACACGGTATTTGCTGCAAAATATGCTCAATTCCATGCTAGCTTCCCCTACTATCATTTCTTTGTCAAATACTTCCACTGTCAATCATATCATGTGAGTCAATTTGTTTCAAATTATATCCCACCCTACACTGCCAACCCATTTACTAGCAAAATGGATTTGAGAAGGCCTATAATAAAAGATTCATAGAAAGCCTGTTAAATAAAACAAGCCAATAAAATTCATGGAAAGGAAAAGGAAATAAAAAGCCCAGGCAAATGGAATAAATGGAATGCCTATGATTAAGCAATAAGCACAGCTCCAAGTTTCCTGAAGGAAAAGGCAGAAATGGAAACATGATGAGTGATGTCACTCTTGTTGTCTGGAAAAAGACTTCATGCCTATTTATTTTTTAAAAAAAATACACACACATTTTTACCAGGTGTTGAATTCTGAGATGTTATGCAAGACACTTTGAAAACATCTTGATTTTACAGCTTAGCCAGTGGTTCCCAAACTTGACCCTGCATCAGAGGGCTTGTTAAAACAGACTGCTGTACCCCACTCTCATTTGAGTCATTAGGTCTGTGGAATGGAGCTTGAGACTACATTTCTTACAGTTTCCTAGGTGATGCTGATGTTGCTGATCTGGGACCACACTTTGAGACACTGGGACCTTAGACCAACCATTCCACTGTACTAATCCTAATAGTTGATGACTTCATCAGTAGTTCTGCTGAAGATCTGGAGATACTCTTCACATAAGCATTTCAGTAAAACAATGAAATGTAACATGGTGAAAGCATTTACAAACCTAATGAGGCCACATAACTTTCCTGTGATCTAACCAGAAAACGAAGATGGAACTGGAGTACACCCATACATACAAATGTATTGTACTTGCCTGGGCCCTTCATAATGCAAATGTATTACACATCACCTGCCCCTGATAGGGCTTAGACAAGAGCTCATAATACAGATTTACTGAATACTGACTCGCATGAACAACAGCCTTGTTTTATCCACACAGAAGGCTGATTTCCTGCCAACATCCAAAATACATTATAATTCAATTCAAAATCAGGAATCAATGACCTTTAGACAATCTGCACTCTTTATTTTTTTCTATTGACACAGGGAATGGAGGATTAACTGTACCAGAAATTGGCATAGGACTTTTCTCCAGAGAAGCAAGAGTTACTTTTCAGGTAAATAACCTCATTTGTTTCCCAACATCCCTGAGGGGTAAACTGCACCTTAGTCACAGCACTAGAATCCTATGTCTGAGACCATCACTTCTAACTCCTACTTGGTTCACAGTTGTCAAAAGCACTTGATGCCATAGGAAATAGCTCATGTATTTAACAATGCACCTAGATACAAATCACACACGCATACAAATATTCATGTATACTGGCACCAACAACCAGCATGTTTTACAAGATTAAAAACAACTAAAAATGTATCCAACAGATACACTTATAAATGTATGCATTACACTCAAAAAAGAGAAAAATGAGAAAAGAACTTTTACAAAACTAGAAGTATTCTGAGACCCCTAAATTTCAGTAAGTTTTACTAGTTTCTGACAGTTCAAGTCAACAAACTTCAGCTAAGCACCTACTGTATGCCAAGTGCAGTGTTAAGAGATAGGAACCGGGGATTAAGATGGCACATAGGAGGCAGGACTAGCTTGCAGCTTCTGCTCAGAGGGACACAGCAGTGTGTGGCGATGCACATCATGACCTTTTGCTCCAAGAACTACTGCAGGAACACACCAGGGAAGCCGAGAGAATCCACAGGCCCTTTGAAGGAAATGGAGAAATGGATCACTGCTGCAGGCCCCCTGAAATGCCGAAAAACTGTGAGTCTGCTGCTTGCTTTCTCGATGGCTCATGGTCTGGGGCAAGTTCTCAGCCCTGGTCACTGGCTGCCTGGAAATAGACTTGGTGCTATTGTTGGTGGGGGGCATGGTAGGAGTGAGACCAGCCTTTAGGACTGCCAGCCGTGTGGAAGCAGGGCGAGCTCAGTGACTGCCAGCTTTCCCCCACTTCCCTGGCAACCTATATGACTCAGAAGAAGCAGTCATAATCCCTCTGGGAATATAATTCCACTGGACTGGGAATCACACTCCCATCCCCCACAGCAACTGCGACAAGCCCCACACAAGGAGATGCTGAGCTCAGACACGCGTATCCCTGCTCCAACCTGGTGGTCTTTCTCCACCTGCCCTGTTAGCCAAAGACAAAGATCATAATCTCTTGGAAGTTCTATGGCCCTGCTCACCACCTGAGAAACCTGAATACGTAACCAGGTGTCCCTAGGGCAAGTGTGCATCCTCTCCCTATAGGACTGCAGCTAATGTGCTCTTGAAAGCGCCACCTGACTGGAGGCCAACCAACACAAAACCAGTGCACTAAACAAAAACACAACCAAGGACTCTCAGAGCCCACATCACTCCCCTGCTACCTCCACCAGAGCAGGTGGTGGTATCCACAGCTGCAAGACCTGAAGATGAATTACATCACAGGACTCTTTGCAGACACTACATAGTACCAGCCCAGAGCCTCGGAGCTCTGCTAGGTGGCTAGACCAAGAAGAGGAAAAACATTTACTACAGTGTGGCTCTCAGGAAGCCCCATTCCAAGGGGAAAAGGGAGAGCACCACATCAAGGGAGCACCCCACGGGCCAAAAGAATCTGAACAGCAGCCCTTGAATCCCACATCTTCCTTATGACATCATCTACTCAAATAAGAAAGAACCAGGAAAATAATTCTGGTAATATGACAAAACAAGGTTCTTTAACACCCCCAAAAGATCATACCAGCTCACCAGCAATTAATCCAAACCAAGACAAAATCTCTGAATTACCAGAAAAAGAATTCAGAAGGTCGACTATTAAGCTAATCAAGGAAGCGTCAGAGAAAGGCAAAGTCCAACTTAAATAAATCAAAAACATGGTACGGAATACAAAAGGAAAATTCTTCAGTGAAATTGAAGAGCACAAATAAAAAACAATCACAACTTCTGGAAATCAAGGACACACTTAGAGAAAAGCAAAATGCACTGGAAAGTCTTCACAACATCATCAAATGAACAGAAGAAAGAACTTCAGAGCTTGAAGACAAGGCTTTCAAATTAACCCAATCTGTCAAAGACAAAGAAAAAATTTTAAAAAATGAAAAAAGCCTCCAAGAAATTTAGGACTCTGTTAAACATCCAAATCTAAGAGTAATAGGTGTTCCCAAGGAAGAAGAGAAATCTAAAAGTTTAGAAAATATATTTGAGGAAATAATCAAGGAAAACTTCCCAAGTCTTGCTAGAGATCTAGATATTCAAATACAAGAAGCTCAAGAACACCTGGGAAATTCAACGCAAAAAGATAGTTGCCTAAGCACGTAGCCTTCAGCTCACCTAGAGTCAAGATGGAGGAAGAATCTTAAGAGCTGCGAGGCAAAAGGATCAGGTAACCTATAAAGAAAAACATATCAGATTAACAGCCAATTTTTCAGCAGAAACCCTAAAAGCTAGAAGGGATTGGGGTCCTATTTTTAGCCTCCTTAAACAAAACAATTATAAGGCAAGAATTTTGTATCCAGTGAAACCAAGCTTCGTAAATGAAGGAATGATAGTATTTTCCAGACAAACAAATGCTGAGAGAATTCACCACTACCAAGCCAGCACTACAAGAACTGCTAAAATGAGCTCTAAATCTTGAAATGAATCCTTGTAATACACCAAAATAGAATCTCCTTAAAGCATAACTCTCATAGGACCTATAAAACAATAACACAATGAAAATAAAAAACAAGGTATTCAGGCAACATATAGCACATTGAATAGAATAGTACCTCACATCTCAATATTAACATTAAATGTAAATAGCCTAAATGCTCTGCTTAAAAGATACAGAATGGCAGAATGGATAAGAATTCATCAACCAAGTTTCTGCTATCTTCAGGTGACTCACCCAACATATAAGGACTCACAGAAACTTAAGGAAAAGGGGTAGAAAAAGATAATCCATGCAAATACATACGAAAAGCGAGCAGGAGTAGCTATTCTTATATCAGCCAAAACAAACTTTAAAGCAACAGCCGTTAAAAAAGACAAAAAGGAACATTATATAATGATAAAAAGAACTAATCCAACAGGAAAATATCACAATTCTAAATATATATGCACCTAACACTGGAGCTCCCAAATTTATAAAACAATTACAACTAGACCTAATAAATGAGACAGATGGCAACACAGTAAGAGTAGGGCACTTTAATACTCCACTGACAGCAAGGACATCAAGACAGAAAGTTAACAAAGAAACAACAGATTTAAATTATAACAACAAATGGACTTAACAGATATTTACAGAACATTCTACCGAACAACTGCAGAATATACATTCTATTCATCAGCACATGTAACAGTCTCCAAGATAGACCATGTGACAGGCCAAAAAACAAGTCTCAGTAAATTTAAGAAAATCAAAATTATATCAAGTACTATCTCAGACCACAGTGGAATAAAACTGGAAATCAACTACAAAAGAAACCCTCAAAACCATGCAAATACATGAAAATTAAATAAACTGCTCCTGAATGATCATCGGGTCAACAATGAAATCAAGATGGAAATTTAAAAATTCTTTGAGCTGAATGATAATCATGACACAACCTATCAAAACCTCTGGGATACAGCAAAAGCAGTGCTAAGAAGAAAATTCATAGCATTAAATGCCTGCATCAAAAAGTCGGAAAGCACACAAATAGACAATCTAAGGTCACACCTCATGGAACTGGAAAAACAATAACAATCCAAACCCAAACCCAGCAGAAGCAGAGAAATAACAAAGATCAGAGCAGAACTAAATGAAACTGAAACTACAACAAAAAAACACAAAAGATAAATCAAACAAAAAACTGGTTCTTTGAAAAGATAAATAAAATTGATAGACCATTAGTGAGATTAACCAGGAAAAGGAGAGAAAATTCAAATAAGCTCAATTAGAAATGAAACAGGAGGTATTACATCTGATACCATAAAAATACAAATGATTATTCTAGGCTACTATGAACACCTTTATGGACATAAACAAGAAAACCAAGAGGAGACGGATAAATTCCTGGAAATATACAACTCTCCTAGATTAAACCAGGAAGATATCTCTGAACAGACTAACAACAAGCAGTGAGACTGAAATGGTAATAAAAAAATTGCCAACAAAAAAAAAAGTCCAGGACCAGACAGATTCACAGCTGAATTCTATCAGACACTCAAAGAATTGGTACCAACCCTGCTGACACTATTCCAAAAGATAAAGAGGGAATCCTCCCTAAATCATTCTATGAAGCCAGTATCAGCCTAATACCAAAACCAGGGAAGGACATAACAAAAACAGAAAACTACAGACCAGTATCCCTGATGAAGATAGATGCAAAAATCCTCAACAAAATACTAGTGAACCAAATGCAACAGTATACCAAAAAGATAATTCACCATGATCAAGTGGGTTTCATACCAGGAATAGAGGAATGTTTTAATATACACAAGTCAATAAATGTGATACACCACAAAAATAGAATTAAAAACAAAAATCACATGATCATTTCAATAGATGCAGAAAAGGCATGTGACAAAATCCAGCATCCCTTTATGATTAAAAACCTCAGCAAAATTGGCATAGAAAGAAATACCTTAAGGTAATAAAAGCCATCTACAACAAACCCACAACCAATATTGTACTGAACAGGGAAAAACTGAAGCTTTCCCCCTCAAAAAGCTGACTGAAACAAGACAGGATGTCCACTTTCACCACTTCTATTCAACATAGTACCGGAAGTCCTAGCAACAGCAATCAGACAAGAAAAAGAAAAGGCATCCAAATACAGTAAGTCAAACTGTTGCTGTTTGCTGATGACATGATCATATACCTAGAAAACCCCAAAGACATCTGAAAAACTCCTAGAAATGATAATGAATTCAGGAAAGTTGCAGGATACAAAATAAATGCATACAAATCAGTAGCTCTGCCACACACCAACAGTGACCAAGTTGAGAATCAAATCAAGAATTCAACCCCTTCCACAATAGAAAAAAACAAAAACAAAAACAAAAAAAACCCTTAGGAATATACCTAACCAAGAACATAAAAGACCTCTACAAAGAAAACTATAAAACACTGCTGAAAGAAATCATAAACGACACAAGCAAATGGAAACACATCCCATGCTCATAGATGGGTAGAATCAATGTTGTCAGTACCATACTGAAAAAAGCAATCTACAAATTCAATGTAATTCCCATCAAAATACCACCATCATTCTTCACAGAACTAGAAAAAGCAATCCTAAAATTCATATGGAACCAAAAAAGGGCTTGCATAGCAAAAGCAAGACTAAGCAAAAAGAACAAATTTGGAGGCATCACATTACCTGACTTCACACTATAAGGCCACAGTCACCAAAACAGCATGGTACCAGTATAAAAACAGGTGCTCATAGACCAATGGAATGGAATAGAGAACCCAGAAATAAAGCCAAATACTTACAGCCAACTGATCTTCGACAAAGCAAACATAAACATAAAGTGGGAAAAGGACACCCTATTCAACAAATGGTGCTGGGATAACTGGCTAGCCACATGTAGAAGAATGAAGCTGGATCCTCATCTCTCACCTTATATAAAAATCAACCCAAGATAGATCAAAGACTTAAATCTAAGACCTGAAACCGTAAAAATTCTAGAAGATAACTTGGAAAAAAACCCTTCTAGATACTGGTTTACATAAAGACTTCATGACCAGGAACCCAAAAGCAAACGCAATAGAAACAAAGATAAATAGATGGGACTTAATTAAACTAAAAAGCTTCTGCATAGCAAAAGAAATAATCAGCACAGTTAACAGACAACCCGCAGTATGGAAGAAAATCTTCACAATCTATACATCTGACAAAAGACTAATATCCAGCATCTACAAGGAACTCAAACAAAACAGCAAGAAAAAAAACAAACAATCCCATCAAAAAGTGGGCTAAGGACATGAATAGACAATTCTCAAAAGAAGATACACAAACGGCCAACAAGTATATGGAAAAATGCTCAGCATCACTAGTCATCACGGAAATACAAATCAAAACCACAATATAATACCAACTCACTCCTGCAAGAATGGCCATAACCAAAAAATAATAGATGTTGGCGTGGATGCCAAGGTGAAAAGGGAAAACGTTTGCACTGTTAGTGGGAATGTAAACTAGTACAGCCACTATAGAAAACAGTGTGGAGATTCCTAAGAGAACTAAAAATAGATCTACCATTTGATCCAGCAATCCCACAGCTAGTTATCTACCCAGAGGAAAATAAGTCATTATACGAAAAAGATATTTGCACAGGCATGTTTACAGGAGCACAATTTGTAATTGTAAAAATATGGTACCAGCCCAAATGCCCATCAGTTAACATGTGGATAAAGAAAATGTGATACACACACACACACACACACACACACACACACACAAACACACACCATAGAATACTATTCAGCTATAAAAAAGAACGAAATAATGGCATTTGTAGCAAACTGGATGGAACTGGAGACTATAAATCTTTTTTTTTGTCTTAAGTTCTGGGATACATGTGCAGAATGTGCAGGTTTGTTACATAGACATGTGCCATGGTGATTTGCTGCACCTATCAACCCGTCATCGAGGTTTTAAGCCCCTCATGAATTAGGTATTCAGAGACTATTATTCTAAGTGAAGTAACTCAGAAATGGAAAACAAAACATCGTATGTTCTCACTCATATGTGGGAGCTAAGCTATGAGGATGCAAAGGCGTAAGAATGATACATTGAACTTTGGGGACTCGGGGGAAGGGGTGGGGGGTGGCAAGGGATAAAAGACTATCCCGTGGGTACAGGGTACACTGCTCAGGTGATGGGTGCATCAAAATCTCAGAAATCACCACTGAAGAACTTACTCATGTAACCAAACACCACATGTTCCCCAAAAACCGACTGAGATTTAAAAAATTAAAAATTAAAATAATACTAAAAATAAAAGAGCTGGGAATAAACATTGGATACAAATCCTACTTTCATGGCACTTACAAGTATAATGAGGTAATACTCTTAAAGTAGAGATTTCCACCAGATATAGAAAATTTATATGTGGAAAAAGATAGGGAATATGAGATGCGTGGATACAGAGTACCATCAATGCTCGAAGAATGGACACTTAACCCCACCTGGGGCTCACAGGGGGCTTCCTGGAGATGACACAGAGGCCTTCCAGATGAGCAGAAATCAGCTGCAACAAAGACAGAGGGGAATGGTGAAGGCTCCTGTGCCTGGCACTTCTGCTTACATATCCCAAATCCAATCACTCCTTCTTTATTATGAATAGAAAAATTTTGTTCAAGGTAACAAAATTTTTACCGGCCTGACCCAAAATACACTTCCCAGAATTCCATACAGGTGGTCATGTGGTGCATTCCTGACCAATGAGATGTAAGAGGAAGCCACTATATGGATCCATACAGATGGTCATATGGTGCATTCCTGATCAATGAGATGTAAGTGGAAGCCACTAGCAGGCCTTCCAAGAAACCTTTGCACTGGACTTTTGCTTTTCCTTCTTTGTCCTCCAGCCTTCTAGCTGCCTGAAATACAGACAAGAAGCCCAAAGGCATGGCTGTCATTTGGGGGAGCATGAGGTACAGAAAGATGAAATGAGACTAGCATCCCAGAGCTTTCACACCTGCTTTTGGCTACCCACTACCAGTCTTCATATTAATGAGAAAAGTAAATCCCAGTTTAGTTAAGCCCCTGGAGTGAGGATCCATCTAGATATATACAAACAAAAACCCATCTCATATACATAGTACATTTAAGCATTACTATTTGGTGGCATATGCTGGAGAAGGCCCCAAGTTTTAGATAACTGAAAGCAAACTTTCTGAATCTTTCACTCTTATCAAAATGGAAATTAAGGATGCCCTGACACTTTTGTAAAATGCTGCTATAATTAAGTGGCAAACGCTATTACAATTGTGTTACCAGGAAGTTTATATACGACATTTAGTCAAGAACTAACACAATTACAATGGCTAGCAACATTTGCAGTTTCCTCCAAAAAAGTTCACATGACTATATAATCCCAGGGTTTAAACAGCATTCGTTTAAACAATACTTGTTCCTCTCTCATGCTCCGGAAAGACACTGAACTATAAACACACCAACGCGGCATTCACTCACACACACACCCTGCCCCCATCCTTTTATCGTTTTCTCACATACAGTCACCAGTCCCAACAACTGATGTTGCTCTCCGTTTGCTACATAAACAGCCATCTGCGACCTATGGTCAGCAGGAAACAATTCAAGCATTCTCAAATCCACATCTTCACTACCCCTGTAACAATGGGAAGAGCCGGGTAACCCAGGAGGGTGGAGTAAGCAGCAAGAAGTGCTCAGACACTGGACACACTACTGCTGCTTCTGCCCATGCAGGACACACATCACTAGCTGTTCTCGCAGGTGTAAAAGCACCAGGCCATTGTGCTGAGACTTCCCACTGCCAGGACACTCTCTCCAGCTGCAGTGTGCTGGGAAGGACCCAGCTGCTCCCCTCCGACAGTCGCACAGGCTTTTCCACCCTGCGTCTGTGGGTTGTCAGCTGGAGGGTTTTGTGGACCAGTAAAAGTGTGGTCCAACAAAGCTTTGCCAATGCTGTGTTTTTCTTAAAATGAGCATCCAAATAAAGCAACAATAAAGGACAAAGCCTTATTAGACATAATGTTCCCAACCACCCTTTATTGGGAACATTTATCCTTTTATTATGAAGGATTCTGTTCTTCCCATTTTGGGTGTGTTAGACTGTCCTCTAAGTCTCTTTATGTCCCTCTAATGATTTTATTTAATTTATTTCATTATGTACTTATTTTTATTTATCCACATACTTATTTATAATTTATATATTTTATAATTTATCATTTATTTTTTGTTTTTGTTCCACTTTTATTTTTATATTTTTTATGCGTTTTTGGTCTGTATCTTAAATTTCTTTTTCCACTTGATCTTCTGGGCCAATAGTTTACTCCAGTGGCCCCTATATCCCACAGGTTTCTTGACCTTTTTGAGTGCATGATCCCTTTGGTGGTGTAATGAAAGCTAGGGACCCTATCCCAAAAATAATGTGTTTAAATGTATAAAGTGAAACCCATAGGATTACTAAGGAAACCAATCCTATTTAAGTATCAAAATACTAAAATGCACAAACTCAATGACATGTGCTTTTATTATGACATTAAATACCAAGCTCTAGTGGTGGTACTATGAACAATTATAACTTTAGGCTCTGATGAACATAAATGATATTCAAATGTCTGAAACGACTGTAATACTGTATGAAAATATTTTTGATTTCTATTGCTGACAAAGTTACAAGTACGAATAACATTGTTGCAGTTTCATCAGAAGAAAATGAAAATAAAGATGCATTTTTTTACTTCCAAATTAAATGTTGTATTCTACTATAATTCATAAACAGGAAATTTCCACCCCGGCCTAACACCACTGCTTGATTTTTTTTTAAAACACCTTCCTCTTCATTCTCCATTTAACTACATAACTGCATACATACATGATATATCATTCTGGCATAGTGGCAAATGTCAATGAATAAAGGAAGTCATCTTCTCACCTTGGTCCCCAGCCGTCCCTCTGCCTCCTCTCTGGAGGTAATCTCTTAGCAATTTCTTGGGTATCTTTTCCATATATTGAATGTCTCATTTTTACACTATTTGTTTAAATTCTAGAAAACTTATTTTTTGCAACGGAACTATTTTATACCTTTTTGTTAGGATTAAACCTTCTCCTCTATCCATTCTGTTTGACTTGCACCACTTACCTTCTGCTTATTATTTTCTGGTGGCTGAGTTCCCCTTATGTTGGTTTCCAGGCTTCTCATGGTTCTATTCACCCTCAGAGTTCAATTCAGGTCAAACTATTTGGGCACTCTGAACAGCAACAACCTCATGAGAGGGGCTAGGGCTGGAGCAGGTCTAGCTGCCTGTCCTTTGTTGAGGTCTCCAGGAAAGCTTCTCTGCTACCCCTATCCCTTCCCCACTCCAGCCTCCTCAGTAACAAGAAAGTAAGGAAAGCAGCCTCCCTCTGAAAATCTGCTGGAAACACTTTCAGGACAGCCAGGAGACAAAAACAACAAAGCGCATGCGCACGTACACACACACACACACACACACACACACACACACACAAACATACACACACACAGACACACATACACAGAGCCATCTTTGCTATTCCCATCATCTCATAAAGGATAATCTTCTACAATAGGAAAAACAGAACTTTATAACAAAAGAACAAATCTTCCCATGAAAAGGCAATTTTCATATCACAGCCAAGCAAATAATAGAGAAAAAGGAGTATATGAAAGAGAGACAGAGAGAAACTGAAGAAATAAAAGAGGAAAAATTCCTTTTTTTTTTTTTTTTTGGAGACAGAGTCTCGCTCTATTGCCCAGGCTGGAGTGCAGTGGCGCGATCTTGGCTCACTGCAAGCTCCACCTCCTAGGTTCACGCTATTCTCCTGCCTCAGCCTCCCGAGTAGCTGGGACTACAGGTGCCCGCCACCACACCCAGCTAATTTTGTATGTGTGTTTTTTTAGTAGAGATGGGGTTTCACTGTGTTAGCCAGGATGGCCTCGATCTCCTGACCTCGTGATCCGCCTGCCTCGGCCTCCCTAAGTGCTGGGATTACAGGCGTGAGCCACCGTGCCTGGCCAAATTCCCTACTATTTAAAAAGACTTCAGTTGGCATAAGAAGTCTCATCCAACTGAACTGAAAGAGCTCATCCAGTTCCAGGTTAAGAATAGATTATAAAAGACTTCTATCAATCCAAACTATGGTACTTGCTAGAATAGGAAAAAAAAAAAAAAAAAGCTATTGTGTTTCCATGTTTATCTTGTAATCTCTCATCTTACCATGTTCCCTCTTTAATTCTAGTTAGTTGTTTTTTTCTTAATGGAGTTTCCTGGGTTTGCTAAAAATAATCATCAGCACAGAGAAGAAATTTTATTTTTTTCAATATCGACTTCTTCCTTGTCTTATATTTTCTAGAACCTCCAAAGGTCTGTTAACAAATCGTGATAACTATCTTATTTCTGCTTTTACTGAAAAATCCTGAAAGCTCCTAGATAAAAGTAACAACTTGCCTACAACGGAAAAGTCATTAGACTGGCATCACACTTCATCTGCACACTACTTACAGAAAAGAACCGCAGTCCTAGACTTTTATACTCATACAAGACACCATTCATCTCTCCGAGTAAAAGCAAATTCTGAAGGTAATTGAACAACTGCAATAATATCAGAGTTAATAATTCTATAGCACTTATTCAGTGCCAGATTCTCATCTAAGCGCTTCACTTATTGTGGTAGTTTGTCTACAAATGTGGCTATCATTAATTCCTTCCCTCCCTCTCTACTTGTTCCAGTCCTCCAACTCAAGGTACAGTCTATTCTTCCACCTCATAGGATATGGCTGAAGCACTGCTATACCAGTTCTGGGCCAAGACATTATGAAGACCAGCAGTTTTCTGCCTCTGGGAACTCTGATTAGCAGGTAAGAAATCCAGGTTACTCTGATGGAGACAGAGGCCTCATTGAGGAACACTGAGACAATAAATAAAAAAACCATCTGGGACTCCCGGCCCAGCTGACCCTTTAGATGACTCCAGCCACTGCTGCTATCTAACTCCAACCATGAAAGCCCCCAAGCAAGAACTTCCCAGCTAAACCCAGCCAACTCATAGACGCATGAGAGATAATAATACATTGTTGTTACACTGCTGTTTTAAGGTAGTTCATTATATACTGTTGGCCCTCCATATCCACAGGTTCGACACCGATTAAGTCAACCAATCACAGATAGAATATATTTTTAAAACATAAAAAATACAGTATAACAACTGTTTGCATGGCACTTACACTGTATTATGTATTATAATATAGAAATGATTTAAAGCATATAGGAGGGTTGCAAAGGTGATATGCAAATACTGAGCCATTTTACATAAGGGGCTTGAGCACTTGTGGATTTGGGTATGGGAGGGCAGAGGGTGTCCTGGAACCAGTCCCCCACAGCTACTGAGGGACAATGCAGCAATAGATAACCAGAATGCATATATTAACTCATTTCATCTTCATAAAGTTCCTGTAAGGTCTCTGTTCTTAGTATTCCCATTTTACAGTTAAGGAGACTGAGGCCCAGAGAAGTTAAATAACATTCTCAAGATTATACAGTCAGAAAGAAAATCTTTGGAATAATGCAGAGGTTCAATAGTAAATCAACCCCAGGCTTCATCTGAGGAAAACATCAAGAAAGACTCTAATGCAACAAAAATAAATCAGGGCAGAGATCCCAGGGAGAGGGGAGGGGAAAGGAGAAAAGAGTGGTGAGAAGGGTATCTTGCAAATACATTATGAAATCTAAATGGATAATGATACCATGACTGAGAACATGTAAATAAATATTAAAGATTTCTGAAATAAGAGGCCAACTTCAAGGATATAGTAATACTCAAGAACAAAGGAAAACATAGGCATTAGGAAGAAGCAGGGCTGCAGGCAGGAGGGGGAGAAAGAAGAGCATTCTGAAGTTCTTGGTGTGACTTTCCATAAAATATAAAGGAACAAAAGTGACTCAAGTAGAAAACTGAATAGACCAGTTACCACAGGAAAGACAGAAGAGATTTTCTACCACTAAGAGGAAAAAAAAAAAAAAGCAGACAGCAAAAACAGTTGATTTCATGGATAGGTCTATATAACAAAGGACAGAAATGTTGTTTAAATTATTCAAGACAACAAAAACATAGGGAAAATCCCCGAGTCCATTTTATGAAACTGGTTTGGCCTTAAAACCAAAACTGGTAAAGGCAGTACAATAAAAGAAAACTACGGAGCAATCTCACTCGTAAATATTTGCTAAAATTCTAAATAAAACATTATGAAGTAAAACCCAAAACTATATCAAATGAATATCGTCAATGATCAAACGAGGACGACTCCAGAAAGGCAGTTTTCACATCAGCAAATCCATTACCATCATTCATGAGAGCAACAAATGCATGGAGTAAAAGTGGTTGGTTACATCAATAGGTTCTAAAAAAGCATTTGGTGAAATTCAACAGCCATTTCTAATGAAACTTCAAGTAAAACAGAAATAAAAGAAACCTCTTGAATATGGATTCATCAAAAATCAATTGCAAACATCATTCCAAACAATCAAAGGCCAGGAATAAGATGGGATACCTGCTGTTATCATTATAATTCAAATTGAGGGGGAAAAATAGTTTCTATAAACAGAGTAAATGAGAAGACAGAATTTTCCCTTCTTGCTAATAATATATTCATACTCCTAGGAACACCAACTCTAAAAATAAAAAGTACTCAAATCAATGAAGGAATTTAATCAGGTGGCAGGAAAAGTTTAGGGCGTTTTAAAATATCTGTAATGCAAATTGAAAAAAATTACAATAGCATTATACTGTCATTAAAAAGGAAAAGAAAAATTAAAGCATACAAATTCAAATTTCACATATACATTTAATTAGAATCCCAAAATTTTTAATGTGGATATAATACATTTTTAGGTAACATCAAATATCCAAAAATTGGCAGAAAATATTTGAAAAAGAATAATGAGGGTAGTATCATATCAGACTGAAATCCATTAAAATGAAAACATGGCATGGGAATAAACAACAGAAATGACTGATGAGCTCAGAAATCAATTCCAGTACCAACAGAAGCTTCTAGGTGACAAGGTGAGTCTTGTGATCCAAGGTGGAGAGAACAGCTTATTGATAAATGGCACATGCACAACTGACTACTCATATGGAAAAGAAAATGGCTGGTCTCCCACCTCACATCGTATTCCAAGGCCATTAGAGAGTGAGTCAGCCCTAAGCCATCAGGAAGGGCAGTCCATGAAGTATTGTTGAGTGAGAAAAGTAACATGCAAAGAATATATGTTACAATAATCTCTTCATTTTTTGGAATATCTTGTCCACCATTTTGAATTGTGAATAATGGATCCTGGGCACACGACAAATACTGCTTTGGAGGGTGACTTTTTGTAGAAAACAAAACATAAATATATACATTTATAGATGGTTACAAAAACACGGATAGAAATGTGGACATCTACAAACCAGGCTGTTCAACACTGGCTGATGGTGGTGAGCGCAGAGTGAGTATCAAGGGGAGGAAAGGAACAACACATAATTTTTAAAAGATATGTGCAATAAGTACAAAATGTATAATAATTTGTGAAAATCTCTTTATGCCCATGCCACACACCAGTGCATGTGTAGAGAGAGACAGAGAGAGAGAGAGAGAGAGAGAGAGAGAGAGAGAGAGAGAGAGAGAGAGATGAAAGAATGAGTACCAAAATGTTATTTGTGGTCATTACAGACAGATGAAATGTCAAATAGTTTTTACTTTATATGATCAAAAAAACAAATTTCATTATCAAATATACTGAAATTATAAAATATAAAAGCATGGGTGTAAATTTAGTTTTAACATATATCCAAAATGGATTCCAAGTTGGTGGGTTTTCCTATTATATTTTGAGGAGTTTAAATACGGTGGAGAGTAAAAGCCCATGGCACAGTGCCTGACACACAGAATAATGATTGCTCCTTTTACTACTATTTTCAGAGGTCCGTGATCACCTGTTGACAACTCTGTCTACTTGTACCAAAAGTATCCCCTCAGGGACCCAGAGGGGAGGGAAGTTTCTAGAAGCACTAATGGCTCTAAAATCACCTCCATCCAGAGGAAAACAAGAATATGGGCTGATTTTCTCCACAGGACTGTGCAACAACAGGAGATGACATTATTGGGAGCTGAGAGTTGAAGCAAAAACATTAGTTTCTGACTTTCCAAACAGAAGGCCTTAAGTCCTCTTGTCATCCAGCTAGATATGTGACAGTGTAAGCTAATGACCACATTTTATATTTGAGACTGTCGAGCTGCCCGATTTGTAAGCAGGCTTTGTCTAATATCTCCCTACCTCTATCAGCAGGTCTGGAGAGCCCTTCCAGTCTCATCTGGCACCTTGGGATTCAAACCCCACCACAAAGGACAGCAAATTGCCTTGTCACTGCCCTATCCTTTTGGCAGTCAGTGTTTCAAAGCTAATAGATGGTAATGGATTCCAGGAGAACTTAGAAAACCCTCCGGTTAAAATGCTTTGTAAAATGTCTCCAGTCTCTCTAGCTGGGGAAAGCTAATCTCTTCTTCTCTCACGGTACAGAACAACCCAGATCCCTTAATCTTCCTCAGATTTGTGCATAATACTTACCCTCTGATGTTTAAGTAATACAGTCCAAAAAGGCAGCTCCTTAGTGCACCACGGAGTCAGTAGCCTGCTGGCTGCCCACACAGGGCAAGAGGACCACATTTGGCTCAAGCTCCATCTTGGTGAGGCTGCCCTGTCCACTCCGCTTTTATGCCCCCTAACTCAGTAGGCCTTAATTCTTGATAATTTGGCTCTTTAGTACCTGAAACAACAACTATGAGGCTATTTACTTTCAAAATGTATGCTTCTGTAATTGTGAGCAGAAAATACACTGTTACCGTCACACAGAGAAGAGCTTTTAATTCACACACTCACCCAAAGCCATTTATGACCACACTGACCTCAGCTGCCTGGCTGCCGAAAATGATGGGAACACAAGAATAGGTTCTAAATGGACCGTCTTCGAGCTAAATCAGCCCTCAAAATACTTCTGATGGCATCTATTTACGTGTAAAACTGAGAAGCTACAGATGCATAAATGTATTCAGATGTCTGATTATAATTACCATGAAAAAAAGCTTTTATAGATGTCACTGAGTCATTGTAACTTTGGAAGCAAGGAAAGACTTCTGTGAGATTCTGCTCAATCAGGTGAGTATATCAAAAGAACACAAGACCATACACTTAACCATGTACCTGGGCCAAAGTACAAGAATTAGTCTTTCTTTTTGAGATGGAGTCTCGTTCTGTCGCCCATGCTGGAGTGCAGTGGTGCGATCTCAACTCACTGCAACCTCTGCCTCCCGGGTTCAAGCGATTCTCCTGCCTCAGCCTCCCAAGTAGCTGGAACTACAGGCGCTCACCACCACGCCCAGCTAAATTTTTCGTATTTTTAGTAGAAACGGAGTTTCACCATATTGGCCAGGCTGGTCTTGAACTCCCGATCTTGTGATCCAGCAGCCTCAGCTTCCCAAAGTGCTGGGATTACAGGCGTGAGCCACTGTGCCCAGCCAAGGATTAGTCTTTCTAGTGGGTCATACATAAAGCAGTATCCTTTCAAGTGACAGAAAACTTTCCCAGGGTGTCAAATTTGAACGTAATGTATTTCAAAAGAACAGATATTCGTATAGCCTCAAAAATAAATAAATAACACGTCTACATTCTGCTTATGGCAATGAGGACAACACTCTCCCATGCCATCACAGCTTCCCTGGTCCTCAGGGGGACTGGTCATCCTATGAGTTTCCAAGAGTTGAGAGAAGGGCTGAGGTATGCCAAGCATTCACAAGTCCCACTTTCCTCTTACTTGCAGTCCAAACAGAACACTGATTGATTGTTTTCTATAACCTTCTTGATTGTGCCTCTTATGGTCATGCTTAAAACACCCACACACTTGCCCTGACCATCTGGAGTTCGATCTTCCTCCACATGTTTTAACCTCTCCACCCTTATGCTATGTACTGAATTGTACCCCATAAAATTCATGGTGAAGCCCTAACCTCCACTGTGATGGTATTTGGAGATTTGGCCTTTGGGAGGTGATTAGGTTGAGACGAGTTCAGGAGAGTAGGACTCTAATGGTGAGATTAGTGCCCTATAGGAAGGGGCGCCATGGAACTGGGTCTGCCCTAACCACCCCGTCCCCATGGGAAGACACAGCTAGAAGGCAAAGGTCTGTAAGCCAAGAGGTGTGCCCTCACTAGGACCCAAATTGGCAGGCACCTTGATCTTGGCCTTCCTGGCCTTCAGAACTATGGGAAATTATATAAACGTCTATTGTTTGAGCCACCCAGTCTGTGGTATTTCATTATGGCAGCCCTAGCTGATTCAGGCACCAACTTCTATGGCTTCCCCCTGCTTTGTTTCTGGGCCGCAGATGGCCAAACCATTTGTCCTGCTGAGATACATCAATTAGTTTCTATTTCCCCACCAATAGGGATACACATAGTCACATTTCCTTCTAATATACCTTCTATTCTTGCAGAAAGCTTCTGCCAGCAACACCTCTTCCTCTTATTGGAAGGGAAGTATATCACAGGCAGGGAGAACTCAGGGTCATGTCCAGCTCATCACATACCCTTGAGTGGCCCCTAAGTGTACCACAGTGAAACAGGGATCAAATATCTGCCCTTCTAGGAGCAAATCAAATAATGTATATGGAAGGCATTTTATAGATCGTGAGGGGCCCTATAGATGGGAAACATAATTACACAATCTTAGCTCCTTTTGTGGAATTGACCTCAAAGCAAAGATCGCACAGCTCCAGTAACAAAGTAAGTTTAAAGAAAAAAAAAAAAAACCCACGAGCATATGAAGATTCACAATAGTCTATGCCATCCCTTAAGGTGTGTTTCTTTAGGGCAAGAAGTTTTCTCCATTATCAGGAGAAAATAAGGGAGTTGGAATAAGAAAAAGCTCAAAGGTAGTAGTTTCATGATCTTTCTACACCAGACCAAAAAATTGGTGACATTAAACAAGTGGTTCCCCCACTCAACTATGAAACGTTTGAGGTAAGAGCTGAAGTCTTACTTACATTTAAAACTTGAGACCATCTCAGCGCCTGGCACATAACAAAAAAGGATCAATCAGTCAATGAGCAAACATGGTGTACATTCAAGAGAACGCTAGTGTCTTCTCCTGCCAATAGTAGGTCACTAATTATCACCACTAGGAGTCTTCTTTGTGAATATATAGCCACACAGCCTAATGGAAAACTGACTTTGAAGTCAGATATACCTGCACAGTAACACTGATTCCACCTCAGGCAAGCATCTCATGTCCTTCCTCTATAAACTGGAGATACCAATGCTCACTATACACGTTGAAAGCGTTAGAGGAAATACATAGAGCATTATGCAATCCAGCATATGTTCTCAATAAATAAAAGTTGTTTTTATTATTGATGAATCTCTCCAAGGAAGAACCCAATTATATCTACTACATGATATCATAATCTGTTCATCATCTATAAAGTGCATCTAGTAATATTTCCATTCAATTAACTGTCCATACTATTCTGTGCGTTAATGGATTGCAGTATTTTCTGCTGGACATCAAGAAGTCATAATACTAAGAAGACAGAATTGGCTATTATAAGACTTGAGGTACTGAGACTTATAATGTAAGCTAGGATATGTACCCTGATGTTCTAGGATAAGCAGTACAGACAAGGCCTACATAACTGAGGAGTGGGCACTGCTGCAACAAATCCCAAGGAATTTTCCAGAAAGCCAAAAAAGTTAGCTGTCTCTAAGTAGGACAGAGGGCCACTAAGCAAGGTTGAAATGACCAATATACAAATGTACAATTAAATGGAACCACAGTAAGTACTGCATGAGTGGAAGATAGGGACCTAGGACAAACCAGGCCTCCCCAAATCCCCTAAACCAGTAAGAACCAGTGAGCATTTAGCTTCATAGCTACAGCATGTAGGAGGGTCTCCCCTGAGGGACAAGGGCCACTGTCCTCCCAAAGGATGGACAAGAGATCATTCAAAGTAGAGATGAAGTAATAAGATGCTGAGGGTAAGAGGCCAGAAAGTCAAACTAAATGGTGGGGCTGAAGGACTAACCATTGCATGGCTAAAGATTTTCAAAACTGACCAAGACTTCTTTCAAGGTCAACATATGGCACTGTGAAAATTAATCAAGATCCAAAATACAAATGAACTACCTGTACAGAATATCTACCAACAAGGAACTGAATGCAAAATAATTATAGTCAACCACATCTGATTAGAAAACAGCATATAATGCTGTTCAATGTGCTTACACATATATCATTCCATTTGGGAAAATGCCAAGAGGCTGTATGCTGAAAGGTCAAGAGTCCGGGATAGGGAGGGGGTCTGCTAACATAATCTCAAGAAAGCCGGCTACCATGCTAACCATACAAATGACAGTTCAGTACTAAAGTGGATCCCTGCACTGCAGCTCAAAGAGAGAGAGGGCTTGGGAGTCCTGTCCT
Organism: Macaca mulatta; assembly: GCF_049350105.2. Classification (NCBI taxonomy): domain Eukaryota; kingdom Metazoa; phylum Chordata; class Mammalia; order Primates; family Cercopithecidae; genus Macaca; species Macaca mulatta. The sequence goes on along the minus strand of NC_133417.1, from coordinate 54,408,638 downwards.
AACAGGACATCCATCAGTAGTCAGCAGCAGGGGGAGTGGCTGACTAATTAGAAACATGAAGCCAGTCCACCTCCACTCAAGGCCTGACTCATGGAGAGATCAACTTTGCCTTGAACAAAAGAGCTTACAGACCAAAAATAAAGATACCAAACCTAAACCCCATTGCGGTGACAGGTCAAAACTCTTAATCCTGGTGACCCTCCATGCTATTCAAATGCAGCCATTGTGATGAAAACATCCCTGGATTCAGTTTCTAAGCTAAGATGCAGACAATCACAAATGTTCCCTCAGGCCATTCATTAATGCATGGGGTCATTTTGGTTTCTCTAATTTTCATATATCTCTAATTTGGTTCTCATCATCTAAATGCCTAACTTGGTCATTCTCCCTGAAGCCGGTTCCATGCCTAGCTGTGACTGTTTTTATGCCACAAAATTTTAATCTCTTCAGGTGTCTTGATTTCAGTAAATTCAAGGAAGCAGTATCAAATCAACTAGGAGAGACAGGAATAGCTCCCGAAACTCTCCCCCACCCTGTATTAACTGGCCCCAACTCTCTCAGGCATCCACAGAACAGTATTTTTGCCATGAAAGAGCTTCCTAGGAAAAGGTTAGGGAGATTGTTATCAGAATGGAAATCAAGAAAAGTGATTCATCAAATGTCACAAAGGGAATACAATTTCATAAGTCTTTAAGCCAAAACTTAGGACTTTTTTTTAACCTTCTAGCCACTCTCCCTTTCCCCTAAAGTCATGGCATAATTGACCTTTAAATCCTATGCTGTAACCTGATCTGACAATGCCCACAGTAAAGCTGAATAAAGTGTGCAGTACAGTACTAACCTATTTTGTTGGGCAACTACTTTCCAGAATTTCCCCAGCCCATCCAGGAAAGGAGAGCTAATGTGTCCAGCATTAGGAAGGGTTAAGTATACCAAGCTGTTGGTAATTTTTTATCTTTCTTTTAATCTAACTCATAGTACTATTAACTTGAATGTTATTGAAAACAGGTTGAGTTGATCTGCTCATAAAATACCAACATAGAGAAGAGGAAAAGATATTACAACTCCAGTGAAATTAAGAATATGTAAAGAACAGTTTTTTAAATGTAGCTAATCATCTTGTAAAAATGAAGCCAGGCCTCGAAACAAGAATTACATGACTCTCCCTCCCACCACATCCCCTACTTTCTCAGCTCCTCATCCCCCTGGTGGAGCTGTGAGAGTTGCATGAGCATTAACTAACACCCAGACATGTTCTCCTGACACACCATCTCTGCATAAGGACCTCCTTGTGCGTGGCTTGGCTCAACAACAGAGCCCAGTGCTTCTCAGTCTTCTCGACAACCCTACTGCAGAGCACAGCAGGCGCCCACCCAAGAGGGCTTGAGATTCAGCCCAAAGTAGAAACTTCCTTCATGCCTCATGTTTGTTTTTAAAACATGCCAATTGCATTCTACTCCATAATATATACATTTTTTTTTTCATTTAATAGCAATGTTTCTGAATTCATGTGAATGAATCATCCCAGGTTAACCCTGTGTCCTTGTATATCCATGGCACACTGACAGTATCAAAGTACACTACTCTCTGCTTCTAAAGAAATCCACTCAACTCTTTCAGACACTGTAGACCAACCTAGACCAAAAAAAAAAAAAAAAAGAGAGAGAGAGAGAGAAAGGTAGTTACACATATTTAATTACTTAAATGAAATTTAGGTTACTATTTAGAAGACATAGAGTATTTCAACTTAAAATTTCATTTTGGCATAAGGTGATTTAAATAAGGCTCGGTCATTTAGAACTGAGGGTCACAATACATTTTCCAAAATGAAAATATGGACATGTAAGTCCCAATTGCAAATCCTTCAGTGTTCCCTACCAAATACTTAGAAGTCAAAACTGCTTGGTATAACAACAAGGTCATATTTCACGTAGACCCCACCTTCCATAGGCCAAGAGTGACTGATGGATGAGCCTTGGTTTTGTGTACTACATGCAAAGACAATTGAGAAGATGCTCCAACTCTTGATAAAGTACATGTCCCCATTTTCTCCATTTATTTCATCATTTACACTCATAGCTCCCTCTATATTCTCTCACTCACCCACATTTCTCTGACCTATCCCCCTTGCTGGGAGCATCTCATGTTCATCGTCTGCCCTATCTCAGCTCAAGCAGATTCCCCCTCTAGAGCTCCACCCCAATCCTTTCCTGCTGAGTTGCTAACTTCTTTGATACTTCCTTAATTCCACCCAAGGAGTCACTCCAGGCTGCAACCTGTCTTATTAATCTTTGCATCACTAGCATCTAACACAGCGCTTCCCATGCAGTAAATCTTAGGTGCATATTTATTAAATGAAAAATGAATCAGTGAAATTAACATACCAGTCAGTGCTACCTCAAAAAAGGGCAAGGTGAGAAAGAGAATTGAATTGAATGCCAGTTTGCTTCTTTCCACCTGGAACTTAGCCAAGGACTTCTGTTACTCAAAGTGGTTTGGCCTAAGAGAAAAGTATCAAGAAAACTAAATTTATGGAACTAGAAGTACTAAAACATTTTCTTTCTCATTCTGCTATCCACACTCAATACAATATCTCCCCTTGGCTCTATTCATTTGGAAAAACTTTTTGTTTAGATGTTCACATTGAACTGAGAGTTAATATTACATGAAAATAGAGGATCACAAACTAAGGAAGAGGTTGGCTTTCCTAAACAGCACACTTTGATATTGCTAGAGGGAAGTGGCCTGCTGGGTGCACTGAGATGTTGGTTTTTTTTTTTTTTTTTTCCACTTGGTTCAATGGCCATTGCAGTCCCCAGCCTTTCCAGGAGACACAAGAGTCATGAGGGTCATGTTGGGGGTGAGGACAGAGTGCTCTGTTTTCATAATTGGGAAGCATGATAGCTGGTGTGAGAGCCATGAATGTGTACTACATGTAAGGGTGATTGAAAGATCTTCCAAGTTGGGCCGGGCGCGGTGGCTCAAGCCTGTAATCCCAGCACTTTGGGAGGCCGAGACGGGCGGATCACGAGGTCAGGCGATCGAGACCATCCTGGCTAACACAGTGAAACCCCATCTCTACTAAAAAATACAAAAAACTAGCCGGGCGAGGTGGCGGGCGCCTGTAGCTACTCGGGGGGCTGAGGCAGGAGAATGGCGTAGACCCGGGAGGCGGAGCTTGCAGTGAGCTGAGATCCGGCCATAGCACTCCAGCCTGGGCGACAGAGCGAGACTCCGTCTCCAAAAAAAAAAAATAAAATAAAAAATAAAGATCTTCCAAGTCTTGATAAAACATCTTTCCAAGTTCTCAATTTTTTTTCATTGTTTATACTCAAGAGGTAGTGAAGGTAAAGCCCACAGGCAGCCATCTGCTGCTTGGCTACAGGCTGCCACACAGAAACTGTGCATTCATTTTGGTCTACCAGAACTTCCCAGTGTTGATTACAGTATACTTTACATCCATTCTCTCCCTTTTCAGAAATTCTATTAGCATTCAGATTTGTTCTAAAATGTCTATTTTCTGAATATCTGTCTTTGTTAAATGAGAAGACGTGGTTCTTCACCACCAGCACCATCCTGTGCTCACCACACCTCCTTGTTTTCAGCAGCTGGGAATATGTCTACATGCATGGCTCTCATGGTTTCCATCTGGAAAGCAGGTCACAGGTCCCCACTCTGAGCCTCATATTCAAGAACCCATTTCCACCCTCACTGCTGAAGGCTTTAGGTTGCAGACAGGCTTACTGTGGAGAGAACAGTTTCTAGCAGCTGAGGTAAGAGGATGAGACTGGTAAAAAGCAGAAAATCAGGACCTTCCATGTCCGTAACATTATCAAAATTTAAAGCATGTAGTGAATGAGAAATCTAAAAATCATCTTACACAGAGGAAGAAATGCTCAGGCAGCTGTAATGGAAACCAAAATACTCTAAATCTAGGTACAACAGGATATAAAACCTAGCACCCTGCCATTGTTTTTCTAAAGATTCTCCTTTCCTTATAATTATAGCTGAGTTCAGGTTAATCATCATTCTTCAAAAAGGGGTAACTTCCCCCACATGCTATTTATCTCTTCACAAAAGATTTAAAAGGTTAAAATATGTGGATTAAATTTTAAGGAAATTTTCATTTTGGAAAACATAGGTAATTGTAATGGTTAATTACAGGTCTGGGGGGAAATTCTGAATCTTTTGTCAAGATGTATCTATTTAACCGTACTGGGGGAACAGTAGCAGTTTTCTAGACCCAAGTGCTGCCTTAATCTTCCAACTCCTGGAAAGGGTGTCCCAACCCCTGGAAAGGGTGTCCCAACCCCACTCCACTCTCTAAAGCAGGTAATTCCTGTTCTCTGCCTCACTCCTTCTCTGCCTCTCTCCTTCTCTGCCCCATCATTCTCTTTTTCCCTCTCTTTCTGTATACATAAAGACAAATGTGCATTTTGATTTCCAGTGCCAAAGAAAAGTCAACCCTTTTCCCCTCTCCCTTTGCCATAGCTGTTCCAGAATGAGCACAAACAAACAAGGCTTAATTACTCTGTTTGTTAATCATGGGAAAGGAAAATTTCAGTATCTATACAGAGTCAGTCTAATTGCTTTCACTGAATCCACTGGTCATTTCAGTCCCAGAAAATAAATCACTCCAAATGCCTGACTGAGGAGACCAGCCAAGTCCCTGAATTTTAGCAAAATTGTCACCAAGGTAGCCCTATGCAGACATGACTGACATTAGGACCCTGTTAGTTTTCCAAATGGCCAGTGTCTTTGGCACATCATGGCTGGTCTCAGGCTAATACCATTAAACTCAGATAAATCCAGTATGTCCTTGCTGGGTCTGTCCTCTTGGAGGCTTAGTGGAAGAAATGTGCCTTTCAGATTCTTCTGCTCTGAATGCCACACGTTAAATAGAGGATCTCAGGCAAAGGCGGTCTGTGAGATGGGTAGGCTGGGTTTACACACAGTGAATACATCAGGCACTAATGAACACCCCATCTTTCCCCATTTGCACTCTGCCACCTAGAGATTCATAACTTTCCTTCAGGGCAATGGAGGAATCAGAAGGGAAACAAAGAGAAGAGAGAGAAAATGAAAGGAGAGGAAATGAAAGGATGGTCCCACGAAGCTACTGAAGGTAGACAAATGCTGTCTACATCCACAAACAGAGCCTGGAGAAGAGTAAGGGAAGTCCCACTGTCTAGTCACAAAGATGCATGGTGACACCTTGAGTCAGGCTGTTCCCTCTGTGCCATTACCACTGTGGTACTATTAATAGCTATAGTGCCAACACGAGCACACAACTGTGGTAGGCGCCATGTCAGATGGAATGTTCCCCCAACCAGTGCCCATGACTGGGGCCAGTGCTGAGCCTTTGCCCAGGAACAAAGCAGATGATGGAGAGTTCATAGTCTAGCATAGGCAACCAACAAACACAGACATCCAGGTGTTTCTATTGCAGATGTCATTTGAGTTTTCTATAGGCACTGACAAATGCCCACGAGTTTTTAATAATACTACTTTGCCTTCAGCTTATGTCACAAATGGAAATGTCTGCTGCCTCAATGCATACGATTGAATCCTATATATATTTTGCTAATTGCCTTAGTAAATAAACTATGAATATCTTATAACTGAGATAGTGTTTAAAAATGAAGACTCCAGTATGGATGCTTACATTGATCAGTTCATCCATTCAAATAGTGAGTCAACAAATATTTAATGGGATTCTACTATGGGACACAAACTATACTGAGAATATAAGCAGGAATAAGAGATAGCCCCCACCCTTGAGCAGCTTACAGTGTAGAAAAAACAGGAATTTAATGTGAGGTTTGCTATAATATGTATTTCTTGTAGCATATTATTACACCAAAGGAAGATTGATTGACTGTCTATGTGAGTTGGGGAAGACTTCACAAAACAAAGTATTTAATTTAGATCTTAGGGACGAATATGTGTTTTATAGGTGAAGAAAGAGGTGTAGGTTATAATAAACACACCATATGTAGGAAAACTCAGTTTTATTACTTACTAGTACATATCATCCGTTACTAGGAAATCATCCCCACTATCATCTAAAAGCAAATGGACCAATGCTTTAAATTGAAAAGTTATAAATGTGCTCAACGTATGATCACTTCACTGGAATTTACCAAACTGGTTCTTTCTATGGTTTTTATACAGTACATGGAAGGCTTTGACCCATAATGACTCAATAAGATGAATGCTTCTCTCACTCCCATTTCCATGTACTGTTTCCTTTAGTCAGCTGTTTTTGGAGTCTCTTTAAACTGAACTGACTTTCATCTTTGGACTGTACATGTGGCAATGCACATGATCATCAAATCTCTTTGATGTTAAACAGATGTTGAGTTTAATTTTGTGGTACTCTGATAAAAAGGATTAAAAGAAGGCTCACAAAAGCAATCACCCTACCCCCCAAAAAACTGAATTTTAACAATAATCAATGAGCCAAAAGATGTGGTTAAGTTTATCCTAGTAAGAAACAAAAATATTACAAAATGAACACTCAGTTTTTGACCCAAAACATTTTTACTGACCTATTAAAACTCAAGGCATTATTCAGGGTTAGTCAACCGGCATAGAAAAGTTTTAACATTTTTCTGTAATTTCAAAAGCACTTACTAAGTTTGGGTAATGAAAAGGTTTTGGAAATAGTGGTGATAGTTGCAAAACGCTGAATTAATTAATGCCACTGAATTACATACTTTAGTTAAAATTGTAAATTTTATGCAATATATATTTCACTACAATAAAAATACCCTATTGAAATATTTTCTTTAAAAAGCACTTATTAGAATTTTTTATAGAACAGATATTTGACATCTGAAGTTTTTATTCTGACCATTTTCCTTGGAGAGTATTGTAAGAGATCAAAGATTGTAGATATATTGCCTTTTATCCAGGCAAAACCATATATGAAGTACTATAAGAAAACTTTATCTATCTTAAAGAATTCTAGAAAAGAGCCCACAATATTTTCATAAATTTGTTACATTAATGAGCTAACAGAATTATAATAGCTATCAATTTGATAGCAAACATGCTATCAAAACTACTACTTTTCTACAGATGTTCTAAAATGATCTCAATTCTTATAGTTTTTGTTTGACGAGAATTTGCGCACAGTTGAATTGTTCTGACACTAACTAAATCTTATGCAAGATTTGAATCAAGCTGATGAGAAATTTAGAAACTCCAGTGATTTATGGTATAGACAGTAACACTGAACTGAAATGCTGACTGATGTCAACATGAGGTTCACAAACATGATTTGGGGCCATAGAATCAAGTCTGGGAAAAAAGGGTGGAAAGAAATGGGCAAATACTCAGATGGTGGAGTATGTTAAGGAGTTCATTTTAAGAGTAGGCATTTTGAGGAGAAGATGTACGAGTTGAAATTGATTAAACGACTTCTAATACAACAGGAAAATAATTCCACCTAAAAATTCTAATCATCTCTAAGGGAACATCAGAGACATTTTAACCCAATATTACTTATGCGTACAGCACAATTAGCATTGTATGAGATGTGACTGCAAGGTAAGAAGAGCAATTCCATCTACCTCAACCTTATTTATAATAATACTTTGCACTTAAGGAAATTATAACTTCTCATGTTAATTAATGTATTTCTAAAAATGTATTTTGGGGCTGGAAAGCAACCAAAACTTCCATTAACAAGGTTATGTTTTTCCTATTAAGAAGGTTTCATTTTTAAGCTCCACAAGGACTTTCTCCCCATTAAAACTTGCTATACACTGAACTATAACTGAAAAATGGTGAAACTCAACATTTAATAGTAATGAACAAAAAATACTTAATCTGATCTTGTCTCTCTAGGACTATTCAGAGCAATAAAACACATAAGGGGAAAAAAGAGATCCTATGAGTACATTCAGACCTGGAAATGATCACGAATTAACAGTCATTTAAAAAGAGAATATTAACAGAAGGAAAGAATTCTATACTGCAATTCAGATGACCTGGATTTGAGAACCACACTTTGACTTCAAGCTGTGTGATTTTAGAACACCCAACTCTCTGCCAACTTCACAGGGTTGTTGGGGCAACCAACATATGAGAAAGCACTTGGTAAATGGAAAAGCATTGACAAATGTAGGTTAATAAAAATCTACTGTTACCATTAAAATTTAGTCTGCAGTATTAGACATTAGTCCACTCATGCTCTCATTCTCTTTGATGACAATGTTCTATCTTCCTTCTCTATCTTCAAATTTCTATCATTTTCTACCCAAGCATCAATCTTTGTTGGTGACCTATTTTCTGACTGCACTAAAAAATCTGAAGAAATCAGAAAAGAACTTCCACATGGTCTCACCACCACCTCTATCTACCTGTGAGAATCTTGCCCAAACACTCTGCCTACCTCCTGTTACAGAGGATGAACTATATTCCTAAAACAGGGCCACCTCGTCAACAGACCGCATCTCTTCCTCCCTACTCAGCAACCCAATAGCAATTCTCCCCTCCATATCATTAACTTTTTGTTCTCTACTAGATCAGTACCAGCAGTAAACCTTCACACTGTTGTTTTGCCCCTCTAAAAGCAAAAACCAAACCAAACAACAAAACAGAATCCTCCTGACTGAAGTTCCCCTATAAGGTACCAGACTATTCTTCTCTTCCTTTTGCAGCAAAACTCTTCAAGAGTCTTTACACTTGTCTCCAGTTCCTCTTCTTCCATTTTGTTTTCAACTCCCTCCAAAAAGCATCTGCCCCACCACACCACCCAAACAATTCTCCTCAAAACCACTGATGACGTCCAGGGTGCTGAATATACTGCTCAGTTCTCAATTGTCATCTTATTTACAGCATTTGACACAGCAGATCATATCTTCTTCATATCCTCTTCTTCAGTTGGCTTCTGGGACTCTTTTCTGGGCTGGCTTTCCTTCTTTTTTAATGGTTGTTTTTTCACACCTTCCTGTGCTATGTCCTTGTGTCCCAGACCCAAAATTGAGTATCCCAAAGGTCAGTCCTTAAACCCTTCCTTCAATATCTTCTTTCTCACTCATACCTTGGTGTGCTCATCCAAGCTGATGGTTTTAAATACGATCCGTATGCTCATGTCTCTCAACTACATATTTTTATCCCAGATGTCTTCATTGAGTTGCATACTTCTGTATCCAACTGTCTACCCAACATTTCCTCCTGGAGGTCTCATGCTCTTAGAAAACTTACAATGTCCAAAACAGAATAACTGGTCAGTCTCCAAACATCTGCTATGGTCACAGGGTACCCTCCCTGAGTTAATGGCCACTCCCATATTTCTAGCTGTTCAGGCCAAAATGCTTGGACTATCCTTGACTCTACACTTTGTCCCATACCCACAACTTACCATATGCAAATCTTTCAAATGGATCACCCCTTTACCACCTCCATCAATTCTTGTCTGGAATATTGCAATAGCCTCTCACCTGGGCTCCCTGCTTCACCTCTATAGCCTCTTCTTAGCATGTCATGTAGAGTGATTCTTTTAAAAGATAAGTTATGTTATATCTTCGCTCTGCTTAGAAACCCCCTGTGGCTTTCTTCCTCACTCAACAAAATCCAGAAGTATAACAAAGGCCTTCAAGAAACTATATAATCAAGAGCCACCCCCTCTCCCCCTTTCTGACCTTATCCCCTATTCAGGATCATTCCACTGCTCACTATTTCTCACACTTGCCAACAAGCTTCTGCCTCAGGGCATCTGCATGTGCTCTTTCCTCTGTCAGGAAGATTCCCCAGAGACCCGTGGCATTTGCCTCCTTACCTCCTTACCTCCATCGAGTTTTTCTTCAAGGTCACCTTCTCAGGGAAGCCTTCCTTATTGAAAACAGGGTACCCTGCCTGAGTTAAATCCTTCCCGTTCCTCTGCTCTGTTTCGAGGGAGTTCTCTACAATACTTCCTTCTCACCTTCTGATATCTACTGTTGTTTACTGATTTATCTTGCTCACTGTCTGTCTCACCCATGCTGCAGATTGAAGCTTCTCAAGGGTAGGGATTTGGTTTGTTTACTGCTGTAAACCAGCACTTAGGAAGATGCCTGGCACTTAGTAGGTGATGCTTGATAAACATTTGTTGAATTAATGAACTAAATGATGGAATTACAGCTATTAGCTGTGAGTGATTTCAGATGTCTAGTCCTTGCCTTATTCTGTGGTTCTGAAGGAGCATGGCTGACATGAGACACAGCTGAGCTCAGAGCTCTTTACAGCCCATAGCCTTTCCTGACACAAAGACAGAACTGAAGCACCCACCCAAGATAAGTTCAATCATGATCATGAGAATAAATTCTTCCACTGCTGATTTTCATTGAATCTAATATGAACTAATCCGGAATTTTTTCCAAACATCAATTGTAAAATGAAGGTCTCTTCTACTTCAGGCACTGGGCATCCTTTGGTAAACTTTTAAAATTTTTTTTTCAAAATTTAAGTGTTAAACATTTAAGGTAAGTGGTTTGTAAACCTCAGGCTTCCAAAGGTTTAGCAGTTGTGTCCATAAAGACCTGAGGCAGGTGTTGATGCACAGGTCCTAGTGGTCTCTGAGCCATCTCTGCTTCAATTACCTTCCTCGTGGGCTCCAGTCTTCCAGTTCTTCTGACTCCCAATTTAAAGCTGCTCATCTGTTACTAAAACCAGCTGCAGCATAAATGCTGTTTTTTTCCAGCCTCTAGTTGAGGGGACTCCCATACCACAGATGCACAACCCTCCTGCCTGCTTGAACCAACACCAACTTTGGTTTATGTAGTGCTGAAGAATTATTTAGAGGGCAGGTTTCAGTCAATTCAGTGAATTCATAACTTCTTCAAATAGCCTGAGATGATCAGAAAAAAACGTTTGCTAATTCTTGGCATCCTCAAATATAATATCTCTCTGTCAAATGTCAGTTACTATGACATTTGACAACCAGTACTTCTTGTGATCTATATTCTGGTCGAGGACCTTAGCTAAACACTGTATAGAAAACAAAGATATAGGTAAAAGTTTCCAGGATGGGGTAGTAAGGAGTACATTGCAAGATCATGCCCCAGAAGTGGAGGAGAAGAGTACTTGAGAGATACTGACACTGTGCGTTTCATGAAAGAAGTTTTCATGTGTCAATTGGAGGGTGAGCTGCAGGGCTATGTCATAGGAGGGGAAGACACAAGGTGCCTGGCTCATTAAATACAGGGCAAATTGCTGAATGCAAGACTTCCCTTTCAACTTCTGCAAATTCTCATTTTAAAAATCTGTACAAACAAAAATAACCACTCATCAAAAACATGAACCACATCACACCTTACAGATAAGAGACATCCGAAAATGTTTGCTAATACATTAGTGAGTATTAGAGTAAGTTAAAATATTGCTGTTAAACTGACTACTTAAAAACAGGAGAATTAACATGAAACGATGGGACAAGTCCTCTTAAAAGTTTAATCGGGCCGAACACAATGTCTCATGCCTGTAATCCTAGCACTTTGGGAGGCCAGGGCAGCTGGACAGCTTGAACCAAGGAGTTTGAGACCAGCCTGGGCAACATGGCAAAACCCTGTCTCCATAAAAAATACAAAAATTAGCTGGGCGTGGTGGCAGGTGCCTGTAATCCGAGCTACCCAGGAGGCTGAAGTGGGAGGACCACCTAAGCCAGGGAAGGTTGAGGCTGCAAGGAGCTGTGATCGTGCTACTACATTCCAGCCTGGGTGACAGAGTGAAACCCTGTCTCAAAATATATGTATTATTAATCATAGATACTCCCTTGATTCTTACTATGAGTTACACATAACTAGGAAAGTCTTTCCAAGAATAGGTAAAATGTCATCTCCAGCTTTAGAGGGCACATACAAAAAGGAAGAGACAATATATAGATAGGAACTATGTCTCATTACTGGATCCCCAGGGCCTGACTCATGCCTGGCACATTGGAGATGGTATATTTGCGATGAATACACATGAGGCCTGCAGGAGGCTCCAGGGCAAGGGTAATGATAAAGCCAGCAAACACAGATACAGACACTGGAAGGATCAGAGGTGTCCTAACAGTTTCCCTTGCTTTTTTTTATTGGAGGGAGGGGTGTGGGGGTGGGGATGAAGTCTCACTCTGTCGCCCAGGCTGGAGTGCAGTGGCATGATCTCGGCTCACTGCAACCTCCACCTCCCAGATTCAAGCAATTCTTCTGCCTCAGTCTCCCGAGTAGCTGGAATTACAGGCATGTGCCACCACACCCGGCTAACTTTTGTATTTGTAGTAGAGACAGGGTTTCACCATATTGCCCAGGCTGGTCTTGAACTCCTGACCTCAGGTGATTCACCCACCTTGGCCTCCCAAGTGCTGGGATTACAGGTATGAGCCACCACGCCCGACCACTTTGCTTTTTTATGCTCACGTTATTACCGGGCCTGTGAGAGCCACTGTTCCTTCAAGGTTAGAGCCTACATCCGGGAGAAGTACTCTTGCCTCTCGCAGCATCCCTTTAAGTCTGATAAAGCAGTTCTTGTACACAGTGCCCACTTCAACCTGGGACTTGCTCAGCAACTGTCTTTTTTTTTTTTTTTCCAGTGATTAAACCAAGCAGGCAGATTCCTGCATAGTCTCCTTGCAACAAAACCTGCCAGCAGACCTGAGAGACATCACTCAGCATGTTTCCCAGAAAAAATAAAAAGAGTCATCTACTTCACCACAGAAAACCACTTGCCTATTCAAAGTCGTTTGTTGTTAGACAAAGTTCTAAACCAGGGGTCATCAATTTTCTTAGCAGCAACAGTCCAGACCCTGGTTAAGACGGCTGAGTCCTATAGTGAGATGGCTCATATATGTATAACCATATACAGCAGAAGTCTGTTTTTATGCTATCTCTTGGTCCCAGTGACAAAGGAGATGCAAAGGTTTGGTGACTGCACTGTCGACAGTTTACATGAAACCAGGAGAAAAGAACATGTGAACTTTGGATTGCTCCGTATTTAATTAAATGAATTTAGTCAGTACTACACCTACAAAATGCCAGATTCCAAATTAGGGAACAGTAGCAATGGTTACATGTGAGCTTTGCCATCAGTTCTGAGGATCTCAAATCTTTCTACACTTTATAAGCTTTATGTGCGTACCTGGATTAAGGTGCTTATCCCAAATGAGAAATTGCATATAAAGACAGTGAAACAGTGGGTAAGACACGATGAGCACCCAGTAATATATTTTTTATTAGATCTTCTACACATGTATGGCATCTAATGATAATGAATTTTATATTAAATTGCAACGTTATTAATTGCATTTAATTATCACAACAACCCTATGAAGTAGTTATTATTAGCAGCATTTTACAGATGGGAGATCAGGTTTATCTGACTTTGTTCTTTATCCCCTCCTATAGAACACCCAAGCAGTGGTTTTTCCAAACTAGGAGGGCCCCCCTACTGAGCAGAGTTCAGAAAGCAATGGAAAAAAAAAATGTTCTGGGTCGGAATGGGGTGGGTGAGGGACTTCTAACTCCATTTATTTTAATAGTATTCAGATGAAATGCAGGGCACACAAATAGATATGCACAGTGCGAGTTAACCACCAGAAAGCTCTTCAATCTTGCCAAGTTAGACAGAGCTGTTTCTTTTGTACCAGTTTTAGACCGCAAATCTGGAGAATTTATCTGTGGGGCTGTTTTCCCAAGGCCTCCAAAACAGACCCAGGGCAAACCACACATCCCGGGCTGACACTGTTCAACTTCAGCTTCTGTTGTTTCAGCTCTGAGGCGGTTTCCATGCCAGCACGCAGCCCTTTTTTGTTTTTGCAGCTTCATCCCAGGCTACATTTGTTTAGGTGCGTTCACTATCTCCAGTTCAGCAGCCTCCTCTCAGGCTAAAATAACACTTGGCATATGCACTAAGAAAACGCTGCTATTGTAATTTTGCAGTGGTAGCATTTTTTGAACCAGACTTGCAATTCTGTATGCTTTGCATATTGATGGCATTGTTCTCACTAGTCACATCCTGTCTAACTCTCTCAATATCCCAGTCCTCGGCTTCCCATCATCCCAGACGTACTCTTGTTGGAATTCCCCCTTCCACCTGTCAAACCCAGTTCCTTCCCTCCCTGCAATCACAGCAATAATAAAAATAACAACAAACAGCAACACTAACAACGCTGTCTCTGTATAGCACTTGGGAATTTCAAATGTCATGGTAACAGGTACAGCAAATGGGCGCACAAAAAAGCATAGTAGAAGAAACAGAGAAAGAAGAATATACAAAGAGAAAATGTTGGGAGAACCCCAAACATTTTTCTGATTCTCTTTAGGAAAGGTATTTTCTCAATCTATTTTCAGACCATTGGGATTTCAGGGTCAAAAAACACATAAGAACTTGCCGAGCTTTATTTTCATCATGCCAAGACAGAGGGCAGGACCACATCTGTGCCCATTCAATAAACAGTAAGCATCATTATCATCATCATCATTCCTTCAGAGGAAAAGAAACCTCTCACTCAAGTATTCCCCACTCACACCCCATCTACTTCCCACAGTCCATGACTTCATCTCACCAAGACCCTTTACAATTAGTTTGATACCAACTGTATATCAAAAATCACAGGGCCACCCATGGGCACTTACTTATTGGGTTCATTTATGCTGATGAAAAATACTCAAGAAATCAAGGCAAATCCTGGTTTGTCTACCTTCAAAATAAACCTACTCATACCTTCACCTCAATCTAAGAAAAATGTAAGAAGGCACTGTGATTCTAAACCAAAACAAACCCTGAGGTCTGTGAAACAGTTCTTCTGATGAATCATGGACAACTCCCAGTCTCTCTAGATCCTTGAAGACTGAAGATCACCTGGACCAAACTGAACATCCCATCTCCTCTGAAACCCTGACTTCCTGCCAGAATGAAACAAGCTCCACAAATAGTGGGAGTGAAGTTGTTTCCTTCATTGTTTTCTTTCCTGGTCATCCCAGCACATTTCCTTGCATGCGAAACGAAACAAAACAAAACAAAATGACTTTTTCCTCATAATTGTATTATAATATCATACTGCATAAATATGACTATGCTGTAAAATCAAACTTCATCCTGAAAATATTAACCATCTATAGTAAAAGCCTAACATGTGCTACCTTCCTATGAGGCAGGATGTTAACGCTCCCTGTTGACAACAGCATAGAGAAACCTAGAGATTATAGATTGAACCTCTTGATTCTCAGCAGAACCTCCTAAGTACAGGAATAAGAAGAAAATTAATACAGATCACTTCTCGTAAGAGCATGAGACTCAGCAAACAAAAGAAAGGAGATTGTCAGGGACAGACTTCCCTTCAGTGTAACATTATTCAACATAATATCACTCGGGCACCCACTACTTGTTGGGCTCTACCTAGATAATACTCAAATTGCTGCCTTCATTCCCGGTATCATGGAGCACCAGGATCCAGGGCTAGATGTTACTGTGTCCCGGGAAGTAGGAAAGTCACACATCTACTCTACATTTCAACCTTGACTAAATACTGAGTCGATATCAAATACAAACCTATAAGATGCATCGTATGCACAAAACACTTCCTACACTCAAGACCTGAATAGAATTGAGACTTTTTCCCTTTGTTTTTCTTTTTTCTCAGTCTATGTATTTTAGTCAACAAAACCATATGCTTGACTTCTGAAATAAAGTGATGTGAGACCTCCCTGCCCTGGTTTCTTTCCATTATTGGGATTTCCACGATAGGTTTCTTATTTTTTTATTTTATTTTATTTATTTTATTTATTTTATTTATTTTTTTGAGCTGGAGTCTCGCTCTGTCACCCAGGCTGGAGTGCAGTGGTGCGATCTCAGCTCACTGCAAACTCCGTCTCCCCAGTTCACACCATTCTCCTACCTCAGCTTCCCGAGTAGCTGGGACAACAGGCACCCGCCACCACACTCGGCTAATTTTTGGGTTTTTTTTTTTTAATAGGGACGGGGTTTCACCATGTTAGCCAGGATGGTCTCGATCTCCTGACCTCGTGATCCACCCACCTTAGCCTCCCAAAGAGCTGGAATTACAGGCGTGAGCCACTGCACATGGCCCATGATTGGTTTAAGAAAAGATGATGGCCATTTAGCCTCCAGGGATACTTAGCCTCAGGATCAGCTAGAGAAATTCTAAATGTCCCAAAAAGTTCCCTCAATACCTTGCCCTTTAAAGCAATATCAATCAAGTATTGTCCAGTTCATTCCCGCATGGGGGCAGGAATGGACCATAAAATGACCTCTTTAAAAATCCAACTGAGTAAATACAAAGCCTCAAAAATAAGTTTCCCACAGCAATTTTCTATCTTCAATTTATTTCACTAAAACAGCTAAGGAAACTGGATTCCAATTAATCCCTTTACATTACACAATAGAATTAAGCTTATATAATTAAATGTTACATGCAGGATTGATATTCTGAATACACGACTAAAGCAACAAATAACCTGCAAGAAAAAAAGTACAGCTTTGCTTCACTGCAGTGTGGCTTCTACCAGCACACCTCCATATGAGCCATTCTTGCAGAGATGACGGATGGCCTCCATGCTATGAAATCCCACTGAGGATTTCAGTCCTCCACTTACTCGACTACACAACAGCACTCACCACAGCTGACCACTTCTTGTAACATTCTTCCCTTGGATGCCAGGACAGCCCAGTCTCCTTGCTGTCCTTGTACTCCCCTTTCACTCCTCTTCAGCCTCCTATTCTGACTCCTCCCCTACCTGACCTCCAAATGTGGCAATTTCTCAGGACACAGTCCTGGAACCCCTTTCCTTCCTATTCTATGCTCTCTCTCAAAATGATTTCATGCATTCCCATTGCTTTAAATACCATGCCAGCAACTCCCAAATTTATAACTTCAGCTCAGACCGATCTTCTGACTCCAGACTCATCTACTTAATTACCTACTTGTCATCTTCAAGGGTGGCTCACTGGCATTAGAAACTAAACATGTCTGCAGCTGAATTCTTTATCTCCAGGCAATGGCCCTTCCCTCCACACAACTGCTCGTGTATGACTCCTGGGAGTCACCTTCAACACCTTCTCTTGAACCTCACAAAGCCCCTTGCCTGCACTCTAATCAAGGGCCCGCTCTCTCTTACTGACCGCAGCATCAGCCTCCCAGTCATGGCCACTGCTCTCACTCAGTCTCCTCCAACCCCTTCTCTAGCAACAACCAGAGAGAGCTCCTCAAAGCATAAATCCGATCCTGTAACTCCCTATGGGGTCTTAAAACCCCACAAAGATTTACACTAAGGACCTATAATGAAGCCTGCAATCTTAGGGAATGATGAGATCAACCCCTAGATGAAACTTTTTGTGTTCTTTTTCACTGCTATAAATAAAGCTCTATGAATTTTTATGTTTGTATGCCCCTACCTCACACCTGAACCAAGTTATAAACACTTCCAGCATTCTAGAAAGCTTATGCCCTGTCCTGTTCCCACCCTCTTCAGAGGAAACTACTACTCTAGCTTTTATTACAACGGATTAGTATTGTCTTTTCTTGACCATTATATACATTGACTCATAGAGGTCAATAATTTTTTTTTTTTTTTTTTTTTTTTTTCGAGACAGAGTCTTGCTCTATCGCCCAGGCTGGAGTGCAGTGGCGTCATCTCGGCTCACTGCAAGCTCCGCCTCCTGGGTTCATGCCATTCTCCTGCCTCAGCCTCCCAAGTAGCTGGGAGTACAGGTGCCTGCCACCACACCCGGCTAATTTTTTGTATTTTTAGTAGAGACGGGGTTTCACCGTGTTAGTCAGGATGGTCTCGATCTCCTGACCTTGTGATCCACCCACCTCGGCCTCCAAAGTGCTGGGATTACAGGCGTGAACCACGGTGCCCGGCCAGATCAATAATTTTTTAAACTGAACCAAATTTTTCGAATGCTCTGCAAGTGTATTAGACCAGCTTTAAGACAGAGATATCCTGGAGTCATCTAATGTCAAATGTCTCAATTCTCAAAATAGTTTGCTAATGAAAAAGTGAGAATTAAATGCACCCAACACTCCAGATGAAGGTGTCCTTGTGAATTGTCCCTCAGTGTTTAAGATAACAGTATTTAAGAGGACCTACTGCCTCTACTCACGGATTTTGAACCAATCTGGATATTCTGCTAGGGAAAGTTAGTCAAAGAGACCACTCTTTAAATTCAAACAGAGACTTCAAAGTGACAAAAATACAATAGCATGAGCAAAGTATATGGCTATAGTCTTAGGAGAGGAAGGGGACTTTACCAGGCATAAGGTCTCACTGATAGAGCTGTATTGCAAGTATTAGGAATCAATGAGGATGGGCTGTGGTGGGGCAGCTTGAAGTCTGATAAAGCCTCACCTGCACCCACTGAACATTCTATTCACCCAGGAAGAAGGCTAACAAACCTCTATTTCAAGGCACAGTCCTGTAGTCCTTCTGTCCAGAATAAGGGCCTATTCAAATAAATACCCCAGGGAAGCAAATCCCTGGAACGCCTCAGCTCTCCTACGAGTTATTCTGCCACCTGAAGCCCAAAGAGCCATCTCCCCTGGGTTTGGAATTTCTGAAGCCTCTGTGGATGGGCAGACAGAAGGGCTTAAGGACTTGTTTTTGCTCCCTTGATGGTCCAACACCCCTCCCTCAGATCAAGCAGAGAATCTCTAGGCCTAAAATCAGGATTACATAGGAGTACTATGGCCACTCCAGCAGAGTCTGGCAGATTTGACAAAGCTACTCTCACAGCTCATCCCTGGTACTAGAAAGTCTGCCCTCTGCATCTTCTGGTAACACAAACACTAGTTAAGTGCATCAGCAGACCCGTGCCTCCTGACGCCTGCTAAGTGCCAGGCACAGGTTCTGACGACACGATTTCAGGCGCATGTGCGGCACTCAAAAAATGCTGGTGACTATCACCATGAAAGAATTCCCACAAATCATGGTTTCTGCTTTCTAAATACAAAAAATAAAAGTAAAAATAAAATAAAAAACCATGCTTGCTTCTTCCATTTGAAATATAAATTAACTTGAGTAAAATCACCATCATCCCATCCTCTTTTTGATAAACTAAACCAGAAGATTTCTTAGAGGAAAAAATATTGCTTTAGAATATTTCATGTTATGTAACTCCACTTTCTCTTTTTTACTAAACCTAAGTTTCTCTTGAATCCTTTGCAAGTAATTCTCACTTAGCCTGGCTAAAGATGCATGGAAGAAAACCTTCCAGGTCTTCCGGTAAATGGAGTGGTGGGTGGGAAGATGAGTCCAGTTAGGGCCAGACATCCTTAGATACGTGCTTTGCCAGTCAGTGACAGTTGACAGACTTGGGAGCAAGGCCATCGTGCAGAGGATCCCAGCCCTATACTGTTCATGCAACCAAGAGTCGGCCTCAATTACCTGAGACTGAGAGGTCAAGGCTGCAGTGAGCCATGGCCTCACCCCCTGCTCTCCAGCCTGGGCAACAGAGTGGGATCCTGTCACTTATAAAAAGAAGTCAGCCTCAGTGAGGAGAGGAAAGTCATGGTGAGAAGACAGGAGAAAGACAAACTCGAAGTTTTCTAATTTGTGTACAGTTGTCATTAGCTACATTCATTATTTTTTAACAGACAGGGTCTTACTCTGTTGTCTAGGCCGGAGAACACTGGAGCAATCATAGCTCACTTATGTAACTTCGAATTCCTAGGCTCAAGCAACTCTCCTGCTTCAGCCTCCTGAGTAGCTGGGACTACAGGTGCACACCACCATGCCCAGCTAACTTTTTAAATTTTTTGTAGGGACAGGGTCTCACTGTTGCCCAGGCTGGAGTGATACATTCATATTTTTATGTTTGCTTCTCTTCGGATATTCCTGAACTTACTTAGGAATTGTCCAAGTCTGTTTGTTCTGCTGTAACAATATACCACAGACCGGGTGATATATTTATAAGCAACAGAAGTGTACTACTCACAGCTCTTGACGGTGGAAATTCCAAGACCAGAGCACCAGCAGATTCCGTGTCTGGTGAGGGCTGTTCTCTGCTTCCAAGATAGTGCCTTGTTGCTGCACCCTCACAAGGTAAAAGAGATGGGAGGGGAACAGGGATGAACAGCACCCTCACGCCTCTTATATAAGGTCATTAATCCCACTCATGAGGGCTCCACCCTCATGACTAAATCACCTCCTAAAGGCTCCACCTCTTAATACTATCACACTGGAAATTAAGTTTCAACATATGGATTCTGGGGGAACACAGACCACAGCAGGAACACAGGAGCATTTACTTCAGACAGGGACACTGGGCCCAACTGGGGGCTCCTATAAAGAGTCCTGGCCTGGCCTAAGCTCTCTGTGTCAATCCCCCGGCATAGGAATACCAGATTCTTTAGTTGTCAAAGATCTTTAAATTGCAGCATTGATTCAATACATTTAAGGAGCAAGAGAAGAACTTAGAGTTTCGTCAAGAGTAAATAATTCCTGTCACCAGAATCTGGACTTACTTTCTTAGCAGCCCACACTCCAAATTATCTACATCTGCACCCCACTTTCCTGCCTGTCTTGGTGAGAACCGTGGCCTGTTCCTGTCTGCTGCTAATCCCTCCACCTGTGTTCCCTCTTGCTTCCTCGGGAATCTCATCCATCCGTTATGGCCTCCTTCATCTGTATTGTCTACCCTCCCAATTTAATGCCTGTTCCTCCTCTTCCCCCACAGAGAAGCATACTTATGCCTTACCAACATGAAAACCAACAATTGCCCACTTATTTTCACAAGCTTAGCTACTCAGTCGTGGACTCACAGTCCTCTTCTTCCTGAATTCAATCCTTCTGTTGGGTCAGCGGCATCTAGCACAGTGGACCACTTTCTCCCTCCTCTTTGAATCTCTCCCTTTGTCTGGCTTTCTTGACCCCTCTTCCTGCCACTGTCTTCCTACCATTTTGGCTGCCCATGGTAGATACGATTCTAACTACATCCTTCTTCCTCTAAGGGCTGACTACAGCCAGGGTGGGCCCTCATTAGCTACATTTGTACTGCATGACACCATGGGCACCTTTCCAAGATGAAATACTAGACTAATTCTCTCAGAAAACTGGAGTTGAGGTCAAAAGGCAGTCAATTGGATGTGTGACCTCATTATTCGGGGAAGGGGGGGCTTCAACTCAGGAGCTATGGGTTTGTCACTCACACAAAGCAGTGGAGGAAGATGGTGTTTAGACAGAAAAAGGAAAGAGCTTTGTTGCAATATGAGGACCTTAGTGTGACAGAGTGCCTGCTGTGCTCCTGGAGACTTTTTGGGTCCTAGTTCCAGAACCTTTAGTGCCTGATATCCTAAATTCTAAAAGGTGTGTTTTTGCTTGAGCTAGCTTGTGTTGGCTCCTGTGGCCTGTAACCCTGGGAACTTCGATTATCATACCACTCATTTCTCCTCCTCTCCTACAGTGTCCTCTTCCCCCTAACTGCAGATGTCACAGGCACTCACCCTTCACTCTTTTTCTCCTCTGGGTCTGCATACGCTCCCCTGGTGGTCTCCTCCATATTCACCTGAGCTCCAGATATGGACACCCTGAAACACTGCTCATCTCTGCTCAGATTCCTACAAACTCCTATAATGCATAATTCCAAAACTGAACTCAAACGTATCACTTTCCAATATTTTGTAGACGGGCGAGTCACCCCACTGTCTACCCAGTCACTGAAGTCAGAAATCTAAGTCAAGCTTCCCTTCTTCCTGTTTCTCCCTTCATAACCAGTGCCATCACGCTGTCTTGAGGATTCTGCATCCTTAGGATCTCAAATTCACTGTCTCCTCTCCCTCTGACTTCATTGTATTTTAGACCCCTCTCCCTTCGCCTACATACTATTTGGTCTTCTTGTCTCCTAACATCCCTCCAATACTTCTCTACTTCTAAAGCATAATCTGATTGAATTATCCCCGATTCTTCTAAAGTAAAGTCCAAAATCATTGGAACAACATCCAAGAACTCTGATGATCATTTTATTCCTGCCTACCTTACCAGTCTCATCTTTTTATTTTTTATTTGTAGAGATAGGGTCTCACTCTGTCACCCAGGCTGGAGTGTAGTGGTGCAATCATAGATCACTGAAGCCTCTGACTCCTGGGCTCACGTGATCCTCCTGACTCAGCCTCCTGAATAGCTGGGATTTCAGGCATCACCACACCCAGCTCCAGCCTCAATTTTTACCACTTCCCAAGAAGGCCCCTAAACTCCATCCACACTGAACAACTTGCAGTTTTGTGAGGTCCCAAATGCTCTGTTTCTTAGCCTTTATATCTAATACTCCAATGCCTCCCAGCAAAGCCTGCCTTCATTTCTTCAAAGGTTAAGTCCAACTAATTCAACTCTGTGTCACCTCTTCCATGAAGCCTTTCTTGAGTGATGTCTAATACTTACCCACCTGCAACTTAGGATTAGGTTTACAGCCTCTGTGCTCACACAGTAGCTTTCGCATAACTTTTCCTCAGGCTTTTTGATGATATTTGGTAATTGTCCACTTCCATCTGTGCCTCTTCCTTAAGACTGCAAGTTCCTTAAAGGAAGAGATGGTGTCTTTCTTCTATTTATATTCACAGTACCTGCGATTCAAAAAAGGCTTTTTGGATATCTTGTCCTGGAGCACCCAGCCAGGAATTAATGAGATAAAAACAAAACTGAAAATCTCCAGAACCAGAATATATTCCTTTCCCTCTAACACAGCTTTGAAAATGAGAAGGAAAAGATAAGGATATGTTTTCTGCCATTGTTTTGCTGGCGCTCTGAGGCCTCTTCTTTCTCTTGCTTGATATTGCTCAAGGAGGTTGTTTTCTACGTGCATTTACAGAGTGGCTGGTCTTTAATGCCGCACACAGTCCTAGCCCAGGGCTCCACAATCCAGTTCAGCACAGAGTGCTAGCTACCACCTCACAAAGGTTTTGTAAATATTTTAACTCTGAAAAAAAGGTCTCTTCCCTCAAAGAATCTAAGATCCTGAAGGCTTGTTGGGATGGAGTCACGTATCTCCTTGGCCTAGGATCCTAAGGTGCCCCTCGATCTGGTGTTAATGCGCTTGTGTGATCTCCTGCCCTTTAGTGTGGGCTGGTCTAACGACTCTCTAACCAACATAATATGGCAAAGATGGTGGATGTCTTTCCAGCAGACTGTATCTCTTGCTGGCTTTGAGGAGGCAAGTTCCAATGTCGAGAAGGCCCACATAACCAGGAACTGAAGGTGGCCCCCAAAGCAGTTAGGAACTGAGGCCCTCAGCCCAAAAGCCCTCAACAAACTGGATTATGCAACAACCATGGGAGCACGGAAGTGGATCTTTCCCAGTTGAGCCTTCAGATAAGATCCCTGTCCTGGCTAACAACTGATTGCAGCCTTGTAAGAGACCCTGAAGCACAGGACCCGCCTAAGCCATACAACATTTGATATAATAAATATTTGTTGTTTTACTTCTGGTAGTTTGTTATGCAACAACAAATAATTCATACAACCTCCTTTATCCTGATTGACAGTCTAGCACTTGAAAAAAAGAAAAAAGAAAACTTTGTTTTTCAGCAGGTTACATAGGAAACCATTATCATGTAAATGTTTCACTAAAAATGAAATATCCTCTAAAAGCAGGCTTGTAATCATTTTAGTATTCTACAAGCTAAGGCTAAAAGAATCACACAAGACAGTGTGTAAAATGAAGTTCGTGGAAAGGAAACAAAGTTAAAACTTGTAAAGGGGCCCTGGAGAAAATCTGTAGGCTCATTGGTTTATTTAACTTTTAAATCTTATTAAATCTGCAAGATGCGTGTTAGCATTCATGGTTCATTTACTTTTATTCTGACTTCTATAAATAGGTACTCTATGAGCCCTGATAAATGACTTAAAATCTTGCTTGACTTCAATAAAAAAAAAAATTAGCAAGTTAATCTTAAAAATTCTACACATAGAAATGAATGAAAACCTTCAGGGCCAACCTCCACTCCCTGCAAGTGTACCTCCCCCAGTCCCTGGGCTCTTCTTGCCATCCTTTTTCTTTTTCTCTGGCTCTGTGTTTATAGTATCTGGCATTCTCCCAAATCACCTAGATCTAGCTCTCTTGCAAAAACAAACAGAAGCTACCTGGGGCTCTTTATTCTCACTCATTTACATTCTTTCCCTGCCAAGGGGTCAGGGATGTCAGAGTTGGTGGCAACCAGTCAAGCCCAGCATGGAATGGCCCTTATCTACCAATGCAGTGCTTTCCTGCCTGTGAACAGGCCAGCATTTATTTATCTAAAAGTATAAGTAAAAATGTAGGTAACTGCTACAAATCAGAGACTAATGAATCTAAAAGTTCAGCCCAGAGCTGTGACCACAAGTAGCCAAAAGCCTCATACAAAGCTCATATTTAATAAAAAAGGCAGGCAGTGGGTGAAAGGTGGAGATATAACCTATATGACCCATAAAATATATGGAAAACAAAAGCAAATGTGAAATTCCATGTGGTTTAATCATACAGAATGCATGTTTGAATAATTAGCCATCCACACTGAAGCACAGCTTCCCTGTAAGTCATTAGTTGATGTGAGCTGAGAGTAATGTCAGTGTCATATGTTCCACTAGTTACACACATATGGTTATACCATCCATCAGTATGCTCAACAGCTCTCCTCTCTGCCCTGATAGCCTGGGTTAGTCATCTAAATTGGTGTGTCCATTAACAGCATTTCTGAACTCCCAAGAAGATTAAAATTGGTTGTTGAGGAACAAAGTATAAGACATCATAGTTTGTGGTCCTCCAAGGCTCAACTGTACCTGTCAAAATCTTATTCCTTAATATTTAATTTCTCTTCACTTCTCAGCCTTTTGGCTAAGATCAAGTACAGTATCTGTTCTTATCAGTTTAATATTTAATTTCTATCATTAGGAAGAATGTAATTTAAATTAAATTTTTCTCCTAGGGAAGGAGGAGCAATAATAAAAAAAAGTTGAGAAACACAGCTGTAAATATGTAGAATTCTAAATGAGCATACAGAGAAGAAAATGAGCGTAAGAAATGCAGACACCAAAAAAAAAACCTTAATAACAATCCAATAACCAGATCCATTTGCATATTTAAAAAGCAGCAGAACTAGGGAAGGCCAAAGACAGGTTCTGACACAGCATTGGAAACTCTGAACTTGAAGTCAGAAGACCTACATTGAGTCCTAACATGTGATTATAAGTTGCACAACCTTAGAGAAAAGCTACTTATTTGAGTTCCTTTTTGTTTTTCTGTAAAAATAGAATGAAGATGTCTTAATTCCAAGGTCCCTGCAATAGTGAAATGATAGTATTCGTGAAGTGCTTTGCCAACAAGATGATGCGGTTCAGTTGAAAGGTAACATCATCCAGCAGAATTATTTGAACACTGGAGAGCTTTGCATGGGCAAAAGATTATGTTAATAAGCCTAGAGGTGACATTACTGTGAATTAGTGGTTCAAGAGAGTTTTAGACTGATGAAGGGGCTGCTCATTAGGAATAGTATGTCCTGTATAGCAAAACACACCAATGACCTAAAGCAACTGATCTATTTTAAGGGGATAGTGAGAGAGATTCAGACCACTAAGAGATAGTGAGAAAATACTTTTCTCCTATTAACTAAACCAGTGGTTTCAGCTTCAAATCACCTAGGGTGACTTGGAAAACTTCTGAAAAATGTCCGAACCTGGAAGACTGTGAGTACTCCAGAGACGCTACGGAGTAAGTGAACACTGACAAAGTTGCCGTGAGATCTGCATTCTCATACGCTACTGGTGGGAGTGTTCATTAGTACAGCCTTTAGGGAATACGATCTATTAATATGCATCTTTTTTTGGTTTGGTTTGATTGTAATGTTTTAAGTTGGTACCCTTCCTGGAGTAATTCTATGTCTAAGAATTCATATCGGGGAAACAATGAGAGAGGAACAAAAATGCATCCATAAGCATGCCCCTCAAAGTAGCATTTTATGTCTGTATGTTGCACCAATCAGGATAGCTTGACTTTCTTTGAACATGCAAGAAAAAAAAAAAATCGACTCTGTAAATCCATGTTGTGGGCGGGAATATCTGACAAGTAAACAAAAGAAACAATAAATAAAAACAAGATGCTGCAAAAGTCAGGTGTGTCTCAGCCAAAACTCATTAATTTTTCAAAAAGTTGAGAATGTACCAATGAATTCAGGTCTGGTCAGGTCAGGCCTTCCATCATCCTGGTGATCTCAACTAACCTCGAAATCAAACAGCAGACAATTAGCAATTAAAGCATCTTAAAGGAATAAGTAACATTGCAGGCTAAGGCAGGACAGGGAGAATAAGAATCAAATGTATTTCACTGGCTTTCTTTTTAAATTCCCTATCTTCTTGAGTCAGGACTCCCCAGGATTTGCAACTCAACACTGGCCTAAGACTCTCCGCCACAAATGACTTTGCATTCTCAAGAGATTAACTGTTCACTCAAAGCCCTTCTGAAAAGCTGCTGAAATCATTGCAAATCTTCTGTAAGTCCCACCTTCCTATGGGCTACAAGATAAAAATATTAGCTCAGGAGTGAGATAAGAAAGCCTCATTTTTTTAAAAGTAGGAAAGAAAATAAAGTTCTATGAAGGAGACTAAATTCTGAGCTTTCAGATTTTTAGTGTCAACAACCCAAAATATAAGAATGAGAACAAAAGAGCATTTTTATCAAATGCATTTAGCAAATATTATTAAGCCCCTAGTCACCAAATAAGTCAGACCAGCCAGGTAATCCTCGTATGAGGAAATCTGCAGAAGATATACATCAAGCAAATATATACTGATAAATAGCATATGTGTAGTGCCTGCTGTTCCTCAAAGTACTTTCTCATGTGATTTATCATTCAGTCTTCATATTAACCCCATAAGGTAAGCACAAAAAGAATGATTTAACAAAGACAGGCACACAGATCTAGGTTAGCTGACTTGCCCACATTTACAGAGTCAACTGATTACTGTAGGCATCAATATTCAAATCTAGCTCTTCCAATTTTCTTCACAACATACCACACTAGGACAGCACACATGAACTCTATATATGTGACATGAGAACATGACTAAGCAGGACAGAGTGCTGTGGCCACAGACCTGGGAGCCAGACTGCTCACTTCCAAGTCCCAGTGCCATCACCTGTTGGGTAGTGTGATTGGGGGAAAATTATCAAAACACTTTGTGCATCAGTTTCCTCATCTGCCAAACAGGGATAATAACGGTGCCATAGCGTGATTATGAGGATCATGTATAAATGTTGACCACAGTGACTGGCACACAGCAAAAGGTTCAACAAATGTTAGCTTTGATCATCATGGGCATCGAGAACAATTCTCTGATTAGTCAAGGTCAGATGCAAATACACTGAGCCCAACTGTATGTTACATGTGTGTAAGTGCTGCTGATGGGGCTCAGACCATACTAACCCAAAACATGGCACTGTGGCGGACTGAAACTTTAAGGCTAAAGGAATGTCAGAAAAATTCCTTCAGTAGCAGGAAGGTCTCTCTGACCTGCCCCCATACTTCTCCCCGAAAGCTGGTCAAGAAACCTAGGAAGAACTTACTGACCTTCCCTTGAAGGAGATCATTGACCCTCATCTAAGAGGTGCTTCCCTATACCAGGAGAAAAGGAACTTCCTTGTCTCTGAAGATAAAGGGTCACTGTTTTGAGCTGAACGTGTCCCCCAAACTGCATGTGTTGAAAACTTAAATCTCCCATGCAACAGTGTTGAGAGGTGGGATCTTTAAGAGGTGACTCGGAATGCATTAATGCCATTAGTTTCAGAGTGGGTTATTTATCATAAGAGTACATTCCTAAGAAAATAATGAGTTCTAGCCCCCTTCACTTCTCACTCTCTCACAAGCACTCTCCTTCCATTCTACCTTCCGCCATGGGATGATGCAGCAAAAAGGCCCCCCGCAGATGCCAGATCCTTGATATTTAACTTCTCAGCCTCTGGAACCATGAAACAAGTAAACTTATATTGTTTGTAAGTTGCCCAGTCTCAGTTATTCTGTTGTAGCAGCACAAAATGGATTAAGACAGTTACGGAGCAGAATCTGAACAAACAGATCTTTCTAAGTTCTCCTCAATTTATTCCCATTACATTATGCCCTTTTTATCCTATCACACTTCTCCACTACTATCCACTCATTATCAAACCTAGCCTACAACTACTCAGGTTTACCCATTTCTGTGGGTCTCAATTTCCTTATGAAGGCTCCCACATCACATAAAAATTTATTAAATAAATTTGTATGTTTTTTTTCTTGTTAATCTGTTTTTTGTTATAGAGGCCTCATCCATAAACCTACAATGGGTAGAGAAAAAAATATTTTTCCTCTCCTCCACTGCATTAGTTTCCTATTGCTGCTGTAACAAACTACCACAAAATTAACAGCTCGAAACTTACACAAACATGTTATCTCAAAGTTCTAAAGGTTAGATCCAATATGGGTCTTACTGGGCTAAAACCAAGCATCTGCACAGCTTCATTCCTTATGGCGGCTTTAAGGGAGAATGAGTTTCCTTGCCTTTTCTAACTTCCAGAGGCTACATGCACTCCTTGGCTCATGGTGCCTTCCTTTATCTTCAAAGCACATCATTGCAACCTCTGCTTCTTCTGACTATCCCCTCTCTTCCCCTGCTTCTCTCATCACATCATCTTCTCTGCTCCAACCCTGCCGCCTTTCTCCACCATGATAAGATAATAGCCCCATCTCAGGATCTTTAACTTAATCATATCTAAGAAATCCCTTTTACCAGGTAAGGTAACATACTGACAGGCTCCAGGGATTAGAACATGAAAATCTATAGGGGACCATTATTCAGTCTACCACAGGTACCAAGGATATAAAAATGAATTTGATACAACTGCTGAGCTCAAGGACTTCACAAACTATTGAGTAAAACAGACATATTCAAAAAGAAAATTAATTCTCATGCACATCAGACTACAGCACTCAGTATGGTTAGAGAAGAAACATAGTGCTCTGTGGGTAACAGAGGATCCATCTGTTTATCTCGACCAAGAAAGGAAAGGAGGCCTCATAAAGAAAGTGATGTGTTTAAGAGACCAGAATACGCCATCTCAAAGTATGCCTCTTTGGCATAAAGATTATTTCAAGCTGATTATTTTGAACACTGAAAACACAGGAGAAGCTCTAAAAGCAGGGCAGAAGTTACCCTTTTGTAGGAAAGTTTACATCTGTAAAGGAAATCTCTATTTGTAACTGTGTCACCTTCTCTGCATCAGGAAAGATGACTCTAAATCACTACAGACTCGTATTAATGGAGAAGGCACCAATTTAAATCTATATAAGGAATCTTACCCTTGTGTCTCATGCTTTTCCTGGTTACCTCCCATAAGCGTATCCCTCAACAGCTTTCTTTGTTTTAGCTAAAGATGGAATTTAAGACTGAATTCAAATCTACCTTTTTGAGATTTACTCATTTATCTCCCATGTATATATGAACTATATGTGTTAATAAACTTGTGTTTGTTTTTCCCATCTTAATCTGTCTTTTGTTACAGAGGTCCACTCCAATTAAGAATTACGAAGAACAAAGGAAAACAACTTTTCTTCTCCTACACATGCAGAGAATTGAGCACTGATGTGTGCTCAAATTGAGGTGATGAAGGGCGTCCCAGGAAAGTACGTTGGAAAGTTAGGAACATTGAATGGGCTGGTGTGATCAGAGTCTTGGCAGATAAAAGGAGTAGAAAATGGTCAGAAGAAAATGTTGAAGAGGGACATCAAAGCTATATTGTGAAAGGCTACAGCTAGAGAAAGGGACTTTTCAATAGAATGAAAGGCCACTGAAGCCTGGTAAACCCATCATTCAGATTTATGTTTCAAAAAGAAAACTCCAGAGGCAGTGGAGACAGTGGATTGCAGAAGGCAGAACCCAATTAAAAAGCTAATTTAATAGTCCAGAGGGGGAAAAAAAAAACAAAACAAGGAAAGACTAAATTAAGGAAGTAATGTAGGAAATAAAAGCAAATATAGATGTGAGAGACATTTCCAAAGTGATACCAACAGGACTCGATGACTAGCTGAATGCTGTATAAGATGGAGACAAAACTGATGCTGAAATGACTAGCTCAAGTGCATGGTAGATGCCTGATGCCACTGAGGTGTCAGAGGCATTTGAACCACAGTAACTCCATCTTGAATAGGGTCTGGATAAAATAAGGCTGAGACCTACTGAGCTGCATTCCCAGGAGGTTAAAACTAAGGCATTCTTAGTCACAGGATGAGACAGGAGGCTGGTACAAAATACAGGTCAAAAAGACCCTACTGATAAACAAGTTGTGGTAAAGAAGCTGGACAAAACCCACCACAGCCAAGATGGTGACAAAAGTGACCTCTGGTCATCCTCACTGCTCATTATACACTAATTATAATGTATTAGCATGCTAAAAGACACTTCCAACAGCACCATGACAGTTTACAAATGCCACAGCAACATCAGGAAGTTACCCTATATAGTCTAAAACAGGGAGGAACTCTCATTTCCAGGAACTGCATACCTCTTTCCCAGAAAACTCATGAATAATCCACCTCTTGTTTAGCATATAATCAAGAAGTAACTGTAAGGATTCTCGAGTGAGCAGCCCATGCTGCTGCTCTGCCTATGGAACAGCCATTCTTTTGTTTCTTTACTTTCTTAATAAACTTACTTTCACTTTACAATATGAACTTGCCACAAATTCTTTCTTGCACGAGGTCCAGGAACCCTCTCTTGGGGTCTGGATTGGGACCCCTTTCTGGTAATAGAGGGATACAAAAAGCAGAGAAAGAGGAAGAAGTTCATGAAGGGCTATGTTTTAGATATGCTGATTAGAACCTTTCATGGAGTTAACGCTACGAAAAAGAAAAAACAGGAAGAAATGCCATCTACATATCTGAGAGACATGAAGGAGTTAAAAGACCTGGCTTCTGGCCCTTCTCTGTCATTTAATAGCCTTGTGATGTCAAGTCACTCAACCTCTCAAGGCCTTGGTTTCACCATCTGTGAAGCAGCAGGTTGGGATATGAGATAATCATTAAATTCCCTTCTAATATTTATATGTGTCTAATATCTGAGTCATTATTTTCTCCTCAGTTTCAAACGTTTTTCTCAGCCACTCTTGACATTAGCCACTAACAGAAAATCCAGTGGCTCCTAATTTTCAACTAAAGAGCTAAAGTTTAAAAGGAGAAGCTAAAGACACTAGCAATCACTGTATGCCTACTGCATGCCGGGCACTCAGCCTGCCATACTCTCCTCCAGCTGCTTCTCCCATTAGCCTGGACACCCCCAAAGGAATCTCAGAAAAGCCCTAAGTCATGAAAACTGAAGACGTGCATGGAAATCAAAGATGTGCAGTCATGGAAATCAAAGATAGACACATATAATGTCAATTTTGTTTTCCATTTCTGTTTTATGTTCCATTCCCAAACACTCCTTTTAAAATATGTTTATGCCAGCAGCACAACAAATGAGTTTTTTTTTAATTTGATACTGAAAAATTACATAGGGGATCATGGGAACATAGAGATGGAGGAGGTAAGTATATTTTTCAATCGTTTTATTTAAAGAATAATAAATTGAGATAGTACTGTAATGAGGTCACTGATATTAAGGACTCCACTTAAAACTCAGTAGTTTCCACTACCAATAGCAATAATTCTCAATGGGGAGGAAGCAAGGACTTATCATAATCACCTCGTGGGTTTTTTAAATTATTAATGTGCCCCTTTCCTCCGCCCAACAAGATTCTGATACTTCCCCAAGTTGACGATCACAGGAATATTCATCCTCCTGTTAAATTTAATATTGTAAACCAAAAACACTGCAATACTACTAATATCTAGAATAAAATTCAAATTCTAGTCAAATATATATATATATTTAGAAAATATATATATTTGCATATTCATCTCTGATTAGGCTCTATCCCACCTTTTTTGTGTCCCACTTCTAGATACTCACTCCCTTACACATTTGACTCTAAACTTCAACAACATCCCCCAGTTGCCCATGCTGCTTTATGCTCTAAGACTTGATTCACGTTCTTTTGGCCTTCCTTCTGGCCCTCTCTGGGCACTCCCAGTTAGCATAAGTGGCTTACTTCAAATGTTATCTTCTAGTTAAAGCAATCCCCGAATGGAACCAGCCAGTCCCTATCTTTGTGTCCCCACTGTACTTCATGTCATGATTTATCTAACTCTTTATTAAAGACTTATTACTTGTCTATATATCCCTAGTATGTTTTAGGTTCCCAGAGGTACAGTAATCGATGTTTGCTGATTGAGTGAATGAATATGATAATATAATAGGAAGAAACAGCAAGTGTATTATTTGGTCTCTTTAAGGCAAGGATATGTTCAAAATCAATTTATAGGTCCAGAAAACATTATTTTGTTTATTTACTATTAACAGTTAAAGGTAAGAACTTCGAAGGGTAGTACTATTTTTGAAATATAATGTATTTCAGCCGAGCACAGTGGCTCACACCGGTAATACCAGCACTGTGGGAAGCCGAAGCAGGCGGATCACCTGAGGTCAGGAGTTCGAGACCAGCCTGGACAACATGGTAAAACCCTGTCTCTACTAAAAATCTAAAAATTAGCCAGGCATAGTGGCACACATTTGTAACCCCAGCTACTCAGAAGGCTGAGGCAGGAGAATCACTTGAACCCGGGAGGCGGAGGTTGCAATGAGCCAAGATCGTGCCACTGCACTCCAGCCTGGGCGACAGATGAGACTTTGTCTATTAAAAAAAAAAAAAAAAAAGTAAAGAAAAGAAAGAAATACAATGTATTTCATGATTTAGAGAGCACAGAATGAACCAGGCACACAAAATGGTCACGAAAATTAATTGAATAAAGTGTTTTTAAACTGTATTTATTGTACCATCATGTCAAAATCAAAGAGTAGAAATTGAATTATCACCACCTTAAAGTTCATGCTGTAGTGAGATTATAATTTGTAATCCTAAAACAGTGGGACATTTGTTTTTGTTTCATCTGTGCTGAAACAGGTACAGTTTTAGCCTTTGGGGATATATTTATGGCCATGTCAGTCAACAGGCCCAGAGAAACGGCTCTCAGGGAATATGATAGTTACTGATGGCAAAAACAAAGTAACCATGTTAACATGTGCCAGGTGAGATTGTTATTGATGTGCCCACTATTAGATGGAACCCTGGAAAAAACTGTCAGGAGACTATGTGT
This sequence comes from Macaca mulatta, assembly GCF_049350105.2. Classification (NCBI taxonomy): domain Eukaryota; kingdom Metazoa; phylum Chordata; class Mammalia; order Primates; family Cercopithecidae; genus Macaca; species Macaca mulatta. Next base: position 54,375,463 of record NC_133417.1, on the reverse strand, counting down.
CCAAATCCTCCCTCAATCCTAAAAGACAATGCCTTTTCCTGCAAAAAGTGCTTACTCAGTGTCAATCACAATGCAAACAAATCACACTGTGACACAGGCACTTGAAGTTAAAGCTCATAAAGCTCTCTTTAGTAGAAGAAAAATCTAATTCAATGGTTAAATGCCAATCAGGGTAGATAACTAGGCAGGAACTGAAAACACAAGGCTTAAAAATCTACTGCAACTCCTTTGGAAACGCATTACTACTGAATGGCTGTCAGAATTAGAACATAAGTGTGTTAGCATCATTAACCTGGGGGAAAAAAAAAACCAGAATGGCTCCTATTTAAGCAAACACAAAGAATCCCATTAAAGTTTTGAAGACTCGCATGTTAAAATGGTTTGTAAAACCTTCTCAGCCTAAAAGTACATACGAGTGAATTTGGATAATGAAAACAAATTAGTAAACAAAGAAAAATCAAAATTGCTTTATCTACAACTATTACACAATGTTATACATACTTAAAGAATCAAATATCTCCTTTAGTAGTCAAGAATATTTGGACTTGACTGAACCACTCATCCTGAAAAAACATTTAGCCTTTAAGAAAAGGGCATCATTTCCTTGGACAAGCAGATTGTGAGCTTTACCATTTAACTTTTCCATCTGCCTTCTCCTGAGTTGCCACTTCCTCCTGCATGACAAAAAGGAAGATGAGGGTCATTGGGCTCAGGAGAAAGGATCAGAAGAGATCTGCTCTAAATCACCAACACAGAAATTCTCCTCCTGTCTACAGTATGTCTTGCCCCAAGTTCTTTACCAAATCATGAAAAGAAATGGCACTCAGGCTAGAGGTAATGGGGAAGAAAGAAGATATCCAGAAGAGGCCAGTAGTCATACTTGGGAAGACTGAGGTGATGTGTCCATGTAGGGAAGGAAAACATCTCGTGTGTTTGAAGTTTCTCCAGCCCACAGTGATTTTTCTTTTACTAATACATAGAAATGGGGTCACCAATGACAAGTTTGTACAATGTGGTCCTACCTCCAGCCACAACTAATTGGTCCATGTTGATATCTGTCCCAAGATAGGCCAATGAGCTCTCTTCCCTAGGATTGTTGAGTCTGGTACTAAAGCATCAGTCAGTCCTAAATGGTGGCATAAACTATGACATTTGTACATTTCAGGAGCATCTGAGGATATCACTCCCACCTTGTTTGCATATTTGTTTTGCATTAAGAAAGAATGAAACCAGTAAGATGATAGAAAAAAATAAAAAGGTGGGGAAAGAGTATTAAATGCTCTCAAGTCCCTGCTATTGCCCTGTTCTTCCAGCATTTTGACTATTTAATTCTTCTTTCAATTTATTTTACACTTAATAACATAAGACAGGGGTGGCACAGTTCATCACCATAAAAATTTATTCCTAGGTAAGCACACAGACCCGGAGTACAAAGACCAATCCTCACAGAGTCCACAGAGAGTAAGCCAAGTGAAAGAGAAAGACACATGAGATAAATGTTCCTAAGTTAATTTGAGCCACGTATTTGCTGCTTACAAACAAGATTCTAAATACTTGATAAGAAAAATAAAAAGATTTTATTCCTGGGTACCTCTGAACATAAGAGGAGACTTAAGGGGATAACTAGAGAAGTAAAGACCTCCATGACATTTGGGAGTATACACAAGTCCCTTGTCTTGCTGACTGCTGGGTTCCTTGGGAACTGATTACTCATGTATGTGGATATATGTGCATATGTATGTATGTAGGTTTATGACTATCGGGTCTTAGCACCAGAGGCTAAAGCCAACATCTCCTCTCTGATTCAATGCAATCTCAAGATAACATAAGATTATTTTGGAAGGGTAACAAAAACAATTTTGAAGTCCTCAAAGAAGTTCTAAAAGTTTCTAATTTTCTAAAACTGTATGCAAGACTTTGACAAAGTATATAAAATGCTAATGGTTATAAGATTAATTGAAGACCATGTCTCATGCAGCTGATCAGAACTGACAACTGAGGCTGATTTAATTCCTATCATATCAATGTAAACTATGCATTTTAGCAAAAGGTGATGTTACCAAAAAGATGTATGCTTCTACTGACACTAGCAAGTTTTGTTATTTAGAAATAAAATGCTGAGACTGATGGTAGTTTTCTTGGGCACATCTTGGTACACAACTCTATGAGCTTGCAATATTAAAAACACTCCAGATTAACATTTAATGTAACTTTGAAAAGATTAAGCCATTTACCAGGAACAGTTTTATCCCACAGGAAAAAATATAATTAATTAAACAACTTTTAATTACATAAATTCTAGTTTTCTTCATTTGAGTGTCTAGTGGCTACTGAATTCATACCACCACAAGTGCTTTATGCTTGTAAGTCTATGGTTCCTCAAACTCTTAAATGCCCCAACTCTCAGGGCTCACGAGCTTTCAAGGCAAACAAATCTGCACATTGTGAGAGAGTACACGAGACACAATTTTTGGCTAGCCCTACCATTATGTAAGCCAATATCGTCAAGGTTAGCTGCTTCTCCAAATTCTGCAGGTCATTAATATTCTTGAACTTCTATTCAAGCTTGAAGCATGTCGGCTTTTTCACACTGTATAAGGTCAACTGCATTCCACACCCCCTTATGCTGTACAGTGAAAAGAAAAGGTGAGCACAGGTGGTTGAGGGACTCGTCTCATGGTTTTCCAACAACACAGGTGCATTCCTTAATACAAATTAAATAATGGGGCCATAGAAAGCTGCTGTAGCTTGGTCTAATCTCTTATTCCTTCATGTGTTGATGCTCTGCGCTTCTGTTTTGAATGGTTTGCCTTTTAAAATGCTATAGGAGGCCGGGCGCAGTGGTTCATGCCTGTAATTCCAGCACTTTGGGAGGCTGAGGTGAGCAGATCTCGAGGTCAGGAGTTTGAGACCAGCCTGGCCAACATGTTGAAACCTAAAAATACAAAAATTAGCCAGGTGTGGTGGCATGCACCTGTAATCCCAGCTACTCTGGAGGCTGAGGCAGGAGAATTGCTTGAATCCAGGAGGCAGAAGTTGCAGTGAGCCAAGATCGTGCCACTACACTCCAGCCTGGGTGACAAAGCAAGACTCCATCTTGGGAAAAAAAAGAAAAGCTATAGGAAAGAAGCCACCAAAACGGCCTGAACTAACAGGGGCAGCCTCTACAGCCACCATCATCACTGCTCCCACCTCTCATGCCTTATCCACCAGTACAATCCAATGTGGGGGAAAGGATGGGTGAACTGGGTAGGAGACAAACACAACATCTTCTGTTTGTATCTTTCTGACACCAGACCCTATCCCTAGTGATAGGTTCTCATGCCAGACTTCACACACTGCTAAATTCACACTCAGTTTCTGAGTGAAGTTTCAGCCCCTGAATGGAAGGCAGAACCACCCTTTTGTGACTCCTCATTAAGCAGTGATCCTTGTTACAGGCCCACTGTTTCCACCATCATCTATCTGGTGCCAGAAAGATTTGATTTCATTTACAAGCTGGAGAGTCAGAGAAAAGAGCCTTAAAAAGGTTTCAAGGTGGAATTTTTTTTTTTAATGAGCACATTTATGATGTTATGAGCCAAGTTCAAAATTCAAGTCACATATGAACAAATTTTATAGGGGGAGGAGTAACCTGATGTTCAAATTCATTTGCCTCCCATTTTGAAGTAATTCATCTTTAAAATTTCTGTGAAAATTCTAGAGTTGCCCAGAAAATGGCACCGACCATCTGTAAGTAAAACAAAAGCTCTCCATAGTATATATCACAGGTTCAAAGCACTTTGGCATCGGCAGATTGAACACGTTATTAAAGGAATTTAACTGCAAGAAGAGCTACCATAATTACACAGCAGCTGGTCTAATGTTGACAAAACAACTTTTAAAGGCTTGCAGAAGCCTTAAAGGCTAATCAATTAAAAAGGCATGAATAGTAATGTGCATCATCCTATCCTTAACACTCCGATTTGCATCTCCTGCAAATACAGTGAGGTTTTCATTTTGGAACCATCATTTCTTACATCCTACAATTAAGCAGAATATGTAAATAAATTCTAAGTTGTGTCTAGGTGAGACAATTACACGTAGAATAAAATAACTCTGCAAAACTCAATGATAAACATTGAACTTCATGAGCATTTTCATTCTGGCAAAGTTAGTATCAAAATGCCAACATCTCATGCCAGAATTTGTGCTTACTTTACCAAAAGCAGGCAAAGAAGTGTTTGTAGATGACTACATTGGCCTGCAATATGCTGGAGGCACAATGCATGAATGAATGGATGAATGTCGAATGTCGGAATGCGTCTGTACACTGCATTCAAGGACCAGAGATGTAGTCCTCTTGAGATCTGCCCAAGTGTTCCATGTAGACAGGCCTCCTCTGCCAGGACCAGCAAGTGCTTTCTTTTAAGGTCCAACAGAAAGTTCCCATCTTGCAAGAAACCTTCTTCAGACTTCCCACAAGGCTTTCGTCTTCTTTTCTAAATCCCTTACAACCAGAAAATTAAAAAGGATTTTACAAATCTTTAAATCTAATCCTATGTAGGGCCCAGTAAACTTTTTCTATTAAGGGCCAGATAACAAATATTTTAGGCTTTGTGGAACAAATCATCTCTGTCCCAATTACACACCTTTACCACTGTATTGCAAAACCAACCATGTAGGATATTTACACAAATGGGCAATGACTGAGTTCTAATAAAACTTCTTTTACAAAAGGAGGTAGCCAGCCAGATTTGACTGACCCCTGCTCTACCAGAATGAAACCCCTTTCTCAGCCAGCAGGCAAGGTGTCTTTGTGAACACCTCCGAGGAAGGGGGATAACCTCCTCATAGCAGCCTGTTCTGTTTTCTGAAGCTCTCCCTTCTATTTACTGGAATGAACTTCCCTGTAACTTGCAACCACTGTCGTATCTTCATATCCTGCACATGCTGTCCTCTCCTAAATCACTTTCTCTCCCCAGAGTACTCTACACAAATAGGCCTTCAAAAATCATTTTTTTAGTTAAAGAGAAATACCACCAGTTTTGCCTTCCGGAGCCCCAGAGAGTAAGTCTAACACCTCTTCCACCTGACAGCCCTTTATGCATTTGAAGACAACTATCGGATATGGCAGTTACTGTCTGCACCACTCATTGGGGATCTATCTTGTAGCATTTTTTATCATTAGTTTTCTTCTTCCATGTACACATTTTTTCCTTCCTCATTTAGATGGCAAGTGAAGCACGGTCCCTGGCACATAAGCTCCATTTAGTTTTATGAGTGAGAGTGGCAGAATGTCCACAGAAATATCAACCAACAAATCTTTTTAAACACCTTTCTCAGCAAATTCAACTGGGACAGTTTTTGATACTGGGGCAGGGCAGGGGCAGCTCACCACAGCAGCAGTAAGACTGTGGCCAACTTCTTCAGTGTAAAGACTGACCACCGGGAAGCAAAAAGACCTCCTTTATCCTGCATCACCTATCGTGCTCCTGGAGTGTGATTTTCACCAGCATTTCTGTAACAGCAACACCCTTCTGGAAAATCCCAGGGCAGGGCCTATTGCCTGTCCTCGTCACACACTCAGTCCTTCCTTGGCTTACAGTAACCCAATCTTCATCATTTTTATGCCCTGTGCTATCTATGCCTTTCCTTAATAATCCCCTTCCTGGAACAATACATACACATTTTGTATTTACGTGAAGACACATGGCAGACCTTCAATAATCCACTTTTAATTTTTAAAAATAATAACCTAGAGAATATTCCTTATGAACACACAATCTTCCTCCAGGTATGAAATTGGGTTCTTCACAGAATTCTTACTTTCAAGACACCAGTAAGATGAGAATATACTAATGTTTCCTCTAACATCTACGGCCCAGGATAATTCTCAATCGGTAATAAAATATACAAATAGGCTTGTTTTTCTTTTCTTTTCTTTTTTTTTTAGATGGAGTCTTACTCTGTCACCCAGGCTGAAGTGCAGTGGCATGATCTCAGCTCAATGCAGCCTCCGCCCCCCAGGTTCAAGGGATTCTCATGCCTCAGCCTCCCGAGTAGCTGGGATTACAGGTGTGCACCACCACACCCATCTAATTTCTGTATTTTTATTAGATGCAGGGTTTCATCATGTTGGCCAAGTTGGTCTCGAACTCCTGGCTTCAAGTGATCCACCCGTATGGTCTCCCAAAGTGCTGAGATTACAGGCGTGAGCCACCATAACCAGCCTAGGCTATTTTTAAAAAATATCTCTGTGAGAAAAAGGTCTTTAAGACCATAACAATGACCTCATCTCATCTAACATCATTCTGCCTTTCCTTATTCCTTCTCCCCACTTCTGGTAAGGACAAGAGGGAGGCATTTCAAAAAGTCCTGTATACTGTCCTGGAAATAATCAGGAGTGTCGTGTCCCTGTGTGAAAGATCTGCTGGTGGACACCCATCAGGATGGCAGAAAGGCCCCGGCAAGTGTAGCGTGGGCATCTGTCCACTCTGTGCTCCAGAAAACCCAAGATGAGCTGTCAGCTTTGGCTGTGCAGTCACTATTTTATCTACAGAATAAAAACAAGTGCACAGGAGACACTAACTACATGTGGCTACTTGCATTTAAATTAATTAAAATGAAATCAACTTAAAATTCAGTTCCTCAACTATACTAACCACACTTCACGTACTCAGTAGCCAGTATGGGTAGCATCCACCATATTGGAAAGTACATAAGTAGAATATTCCTGTCACCAAGAATAGGACAGAAAATTCTACTGGGAACATTTATTGGGGGCGGAGCAAGATGGCCAAATAGGAACAGCTCCAGTCTCCAACTCCCAGCGCGAGCCACACAGAAGACCGGTGATTTCTGCATTTTCAACTGAGGTACTGGGTTAATCTCACTAGGGAGTGCCGGATAATCGGTGCTGGTCAGCTGCTGCAGCCCGACCAGCGAGAGCTGAAGCAGGGCGAGGCATCGCCTCACCTGGGAAGCGCAATGGGGAAGGGAATCCCTTTTCCTAGCCAGGGGAACTGAGACACACAACACCTGGAAAATCGGGTACCTCCCACCCCAATACTGTGCTTTAAGCAAACAGGCACAACAGGAGAGTATATCCCACACCTGGCCGGGAGGGTCCCATGCCCACAGAGCCTCCCTCATTGCTAGCACAGCAGTCTGCGATCTACCGGCAAGGCAGCAGCGAGGCTGCGGGAGGGGCGCCCGCCATTGCTTAAGCTTAAGTAGGTAAACAAAGCCACTGGGAAGCTCGAACTGGGTGGAGCTCACAGCAGCTCAAGGAAACCTGCCTGTCTCTGTAGACTCCACCTCTGGGGACAGGGCACAGCTAAACAACAACAACAAAAAGCAGCAGAAACCTCTGCAGACGCAAACGACTCTGACTGACAGCTCTGAAGAGAGCAGTGGATCTCCCAACACGGAGGTTGAGATCTGAGAAGGGACAGACTCCCTGCTCAAGTGGGTCCCTGACCCCTGAGTAGCCTAACTGGGAGACATCCCCCACTAGGGGCAGTCTGACACCCCACACCTCACAGGGTGGAGTACACCCCTGAGAGGAAGCTTCCAAAGCAAGAATCAGACAGGTACACTCGCTGTTCAGCAATATTCTATCTTCTGCAGCCTCTGCTGCTGATACCCAGGCAAACAGGGTCTGGAGTGGACCTCAAGCAATCTCCAACAGACCTACAGCTGAGGGTCCTGACTGTTAGAAGGAAAACTATCAAACAGGAAGGACACCTACACCAAAACCCCATCAGTACGTCACCATCATCAAAGACCAGAGGCAGATAAAACCACAAAGATGGGGAAAAAGCAGGGCAGAAAAGCTGGAAATTCAAAAAATAAGAGCACATCTCCCCCGGCAAAGGATCGCAGCTCATCGCCAGCAACGGATCAAAGCTGGATGGAGAATGACTTTGATGAGATGAGAGAAGAAGGCTTCAGTCCATCAAACTTCTCAGAGCTAAAGGAGGAATAACGTACCCAGCGCAAAGAAACTAAAAATCTTGAAAAAAAAGTGGAAGAATTGATACCTAGAGTAATTAATGCAGAGAAGGTCATAAACGAAATGACAGAGATGAAAACCATGACACGAGAAATATGTGACAAATGCACAAGCTTCAGTAACCGACTCGATCAACTGGAAGAAAGAGTATCAGCGATTGAGGATCAAATGAATGAAATGAAGCGAGAAGAGAAACCAAAAGAAAAAAGAAGAAAAAGAAATGAACAAAGCCTGCAAGAAGTATGGGATTATGTAAAAAAACCAAATCTACACCTGATTGGGGTGCCTGAAAGTGAGGGGGAAAATGGAACCAAGTTGGAAAACACTCTTCAGGATATCATCCAGGAGAACTTCCCCAACCTAGTAGGGCAGGCCAACATTCAAATCCAGGAAATACAGAGAACGCCACAAAGATACTCCTCGAGAAGAGCAACTCCAAGACACATAATTGCCAGATTCACCAAAGTTGAAATGAAGGAAAAAATCTTAAGGGCAGCCAGAGAGAAAGGTCGGGTTACCCACAAAGGGAAGCCCATCAGACTAACAGCAGATCTCTCGGCAGAAACTCTACAAGCCAGAAGAGAGTGGGGGCCAATATTCAACATTCTTAAAGAAAAGAATTTTCAACCCAGAATTTCATATCCAGCCAAACCAAGTTTCATAAGTGAAGGAGAAATACAATCCTTTACAGATAAGCAAATGCTTAGAGATTTTGTCACCACTAGGCCTGCCTTACAAGAGACCCTGAAGGAAGCACTCAACATGGAAAGGAACAACCGGTACCAGCCATTGCAAAAACATGCCAAAATGTAAAGACCATCGAGGCTAGGAAGAAACTGCATCAACTAATGAGCAAAATAACCAGTTAATGTCATAATGGCAGGATCAAGTTCACACATAACAATCTTAACGTTAAATGTAAATGGACTAAATGCTCCAATTAAAAGACACAGACTGGCAAACTGGATAAAGAGTCAAGACCCATCAGTCTGCTGTATTCAGGAAACCCATCTCACATGCAGAGACATACATAGGCTCAAAATAAAGGGATGGAGGAAGATTTACCAAGCAAATGGAGAACAAAAAAAAGCAGGGGTTGCAATACTAGTCTCTGATAAAACAGACTTGAAACCATCAAAGATCAAAAGAGACAAAGAAGGCCATTACATAATGGTAAAGGGATCAATTCAACAGGAAGAGCTAACTATCCTAAATATATATGCACCCAATACAGGAGCACCCAGATTCATAAAGCAAGTCCTTAGAGAGTTACAAAGAGACTTAGACTCCCATACAATAATAATGGGAGACTTCAACACTCCACTGTCAACATTTGACAGATCAATGAGACAGAAAGTTAACAAGGATATCCAGGAATTGAACTCATCTCTGCAGCAAGCAGACGTAATAGACATCTATAGAACTCTCCACCCCAAATCAACAGAATATACATTCTTCTCAGCACCACATCGCACTTATTCCAAAATTGACCACATAATTGGAAGTAAAGCACTCCTCAGCAAATATACAAGAACAGAAATTATAACAAACTGTCTCTCAGACCACAGTGCAATCAAACTAGAACTCAGGACTAAGAAACTCAATCAAAACCGCTCAACTACATGGAAACTGAACAACCTGCTCCTGAATGACTACTGGGTACATAATGAAATGAAGGAAGAAATAAAGATGTTCTTTGAAACCAATGAGAACAAAGATACAACATATCAGAATCTCTGGGCCACATTTAAAGCAGTGTGTAGAGGGAAATTTATAGCACTAAATGCCCACAAGAGAAAGCAGGAAAGATCTAAAATTCAACACTCTCTAACATCACAATTAAAAGAACTAGAGAAGCAAGAGCAAACACATTCGAAAGCTAGCAGAAGGCAAGAAATAACTAAGATCAGAGCAGAACTGAAGGAGATAGAGACACAAAAAACCCTCCAAAAAATCAATGAATCCAGGAGTTGGTTTTTTGAAAAAGATCAACAAAACTGACAGACCACTAGCAAGACTAATAAAGAAGAAAAGAGAGAAGAATCAAATAGATGCAATAAAAAATGATAAAGGGGATATCACCACTGACCCCACAGAAATACAAACTACCATCAGAGAATACTATAAACACCTCTATGCAAATAAACTAGAAAATCTAGAAGAAATGGATAATTTCCTGGACACTTACACTCTTCCAAGACTAAACCAGGAAGAGGTTGAATCCCTGAATAGACCAATAGCAGGCTCTGAAATTGAGGCAATAATTAATAGCCTACCAACCAAAAAAAGTCCAGGACCAGATGGATTCACAGCTGAATTCTACCAGAGGTACAAGGAGGAGCTGGTACCATTCCTTCTGAAACTATTCCAATCAATAGAAAAAGAGGGAATCCTCCCTAACTCATTTTATGAGGCCAACATCATCCTGATACCAAAGCCTGGCAGAGACACAACAAAAAAAGAGAATTTTAGACCAATATCCCTGATGAACATCGATGCAAAAATCCTCAATAAAATACTGGCAAACCGGATTCAGCAGCACATCAAAAAGCTTATCCACCATGATCAAGTGGGCTTCATCCCTGGGATGCAAGGCTGGTTCAACATTCGCAAATCAATAAACATAATCCAGCATATAAACAGAACCAAAGACAAGAACCACATGATTATCTCAATAGATGCAGAAAAGGCTTTTGACAAAATTCAACAGCCCTTCATGCTAAAAACGCTCAATAAATTCGGTATTGATGGAACGTACCTCAAAATAATAAGAGCTATTTATGACAAACCCACAGCCAATATCATACTGAATGGGCAAAAACTGGAAAAATTCCCTTTGAAAACCGGCACAAGACAGGGATGCCCTCTCTCACCACTCCTATTCAACATAGTGTTGGAAGTTCTGGCTAGGGCAATCAGGCAAGAGAAAGAAATCAAGGGTATTCAATTAGGAAAAGAAGAAGTCAAATTGTCCCTCTTTGCAGATGACATGATTGTATATTTAGAAAACCCCATTGTCCCAGCCCAAAATCTCCTTAAGCTGATAAGAAACTTCAGCAAAGTCTCAGGATACAAAATTAATGTGCAAAAATCACAAGCATTCTTATACACCAGTAACAGACAAACAGAGAGCCAAATCAGGAATGAACTTCCATTCACAATTGCTTCAAAGAGAATCAAATACCTAGGAATCCAACTGACAAGGGATGTAAAGGACCTCTTCAAGGAGAACTACAAACCACTGCTCAGGGAAATAAAAGAGGACACAAACAAATGGAAGAACATACCATGCTCATGGATAGGAAGAATCAATATCGTGAAAATGGCCATACTGCCCAAGGTAATTTATAGATTCAATGCCATCCCCATCAAGCTACCAATGAGTTTCTTCACAGAATTGGAAAAAACTGCTTTAAAGTTCATATGGAACCAAAAAAGGGCCCGCATCTCCAAGACAATCCTAAGTCAAAAGAACAAAGCTGGAGGCATTACGCTACCTGACTTCAAACTATACAACAAGACTACAGTAACCAAAACAGCATGGTACTGGTACCAAAACAGAGATATAGACCAATGGAACAGAACAGAGTCCTCAGAAATAATACCACACATCTACAGCCATCTGATCTTTGACAAACCCGAGAGAAACAAGAAATGGGGAAAGGATTCCCTATTTAATAAATGGTGCTGGGAAAATTGGCTAGCCATAAGTAGAAAGCTGAAACTGGATCCTTTCCTTACTCCTTATATGAAAATTAATTCAAGATGGATTAGAGACTTAAATGTTAGACCTAAAACCATAAAAACCCTAGAAGAAAACCTAGGTAGTACCATTCAGGACATAGGCATGGGCAAAGACTTCATGTCTAAAATACCAAAAGCAATGGCAGCAAAAGCCAAAATTGACAAATGGGATCTCATTAAACTAAAGAGCTTCTGCACAGCAAAAGAAACTACCATCAGAGTGAACAGGCAACCTACAGAATGGGAGAAAATTTTTGCAATCTACTCATCTGACAAAGGGCTAATATCCAGAACCTATAAAGAACTCAAACAAATTTACAAGAAAAAAACAACCCCATCAAAAAGTGGGCAAAGGATATGAACAGACATTTCTCCAAAGTAGACATTCATACAGCCAACAGACACATGAAAAAATGCTCATCATCACTGGCCATCAGAGAAATGCAAATCAAAACCACAATGAGATACCATCTCATACCAGTTAGAATGGCAATCATTAAAAAGTCAGGAAACAACAGGTGCTGGAGAGGATGTGGAGAAATAGGAACACTTTTACACTGTTGGTGGGATTGTAAACTAGTTCAACCATTATGGAAAACAGTATGGCCATTCCTCAAGGATCTAGAACTAGAAGTACCATATGAACCAGCCATCCCATTACTGGGTATATACCCAAAGGATTATAAATCATGCTGCTATAAAGACACATGCACACATATGTTTATTGTGGCACTATTCACAATAGCAAAGACTTGGAATCAACCCAAATGTCCATCAGTGACAGACTGGATTAAGAAAATGTGGCACATATACACCATGGAATACTATGCAGCCATAAAAAAAAGGATGAGTTTGTGTCCTTTGTAGGGACATGGATGCAGCTGGAAACCATCGTTCTTAGCAAACTATCACAAGAACAGAAAACCAAACACCGCATGTTCTCACTCATAGGTGGGAACTGAACAATGAGATCACTTGGACTTGGGAAGGGGAACATCACACACCGGGGCCTATCATGGGGAGGGGGGAGCGGGGAGGGATGGCATTGGGAGTTATACCTGATGTAAATGACGAGTTGATGGGTGCTGACGAGTTGATGGGTGCAGCACAGCAACATGGCACAAGTATACATATGTAACAAACCTGCACATTATGCACATGTACCCTAGAACTTAAAGTATAATAATAATAAATAAATAAATAAATAAATAAAAAGAAAATTCTACTGGACAGCACTAGAGGGTCCACGGGGTTTCTTTACAAACCCCTTTGCCACTAACTGCTTGCTGCTCTCCAGCCAACACCTGCAGGATTCAAGGGACACAGATAAACTGTCAAGTCCTGTAGGAGTTGTACTCTGCACCTCTCTGAAACCCCAAAGGACAAATGGGGATACGGAATGTCACGCCTGGTTATGCCAAACAATTAACACCACATTATTTTGAAGGCATTCTTTAAGGAAAATGAACAACAAAATGCATAATTTGCTCTTACTTCGGGGAGTTCTGCCAAAGTCCTTAGCTTCTGCAACTCCATGAAAAACTTTGACACAGAATAAAAACGATACTTGATTCTCATCTAGATTCTAGGAAAAAGTGGAAAGAGGAGACAAGAGGCAAAATGTGTCTAACCATTTGTTCTGAAGCCAGCATCCTTTGTATTCTTTTATGAGGTTCATTTTTGCTTCGCTACTTTGCATCAAAAAGGACTGCAGGGTTGTTGATGTTTTTCCTTTTTAAAAATATAACTCCAAAGTTGCTGGGAAAGCGTTAAAATACTCATGTCCCTTAGATTTATCACCAGGCAAGTAAAGTTATTCGATAATCTGCCTCTAGGTAACGTAGCATATATATTTTTTTTTCAGGTTTAATGAAATTGCCATCTCTCTAAAATCTGAGAACAAGAGAAAGTTGCTAATAAATTTTAAATTTCTCATATAGTTACTTTGGAGCATGAAATTATAAGAGGAACTAAATTCAAATTCCAGGCTGCTTTTTGAAAGACAAGATGACCTCCTGATATTCTATGAAGTCTGTGAAACCTCTGTTTTGATAACATATGTACTTAAAATTCCCCACATGTCAGTTTCAAGTTACTACAAAATATAAGGCAGCACCAGCTGCAAGGGTAAGGAGGAAACGCTGTTAGCAAAGTATTGGGAAATGTTAAAAAATTTAATGGGACCCAAGTCTCTTTACCATTTGCATATCATGATCCTTGGAAACAGACTGAACAAAACCTTCAAGTACTACCCCTTCCACACATGAGAAAAATCCCATCATGACTTCGGTATGTTTTCCCTTACTACCTCATACTGCATTGTGTTTAACTCTGGTAACTTTTAACCAAAATGCCCTCTCCTCATTTTCTCTACCCCTCCAAATCCTAACTACTTGCAAGGACCAGTCCAAGTCCCATACTTTTCATGAAAGTTGCTTCAGTTATTCTAGCCCACAAATTCCTACTTCTCTCTGTACCTACAGCAAATAATAATGGAGCACACAACTGCAACTTCATTGTCTTCACTCTGCCTCTGACAGACAGATCTCATCTCCTCACTCTCGTGGATTTGCTCCCCTTTTATGGCTTTTACTGAGATCATGAAGCTCCCAGCATTATATCTTCGGCCCAGATGTCTCCCCTGAATTCACATTCACATTCCCAACCTCCTACTCCATTTCTACATTTAGAAGCCTAATAGGTGTCCAAATTTAAGGTGTGTACACCATATCTGATCCTATTCCAAATCTGCTCCTCTTCAGTCTTTACATCTCAGTATATGACAGCCCTGTCCTTCCAGTTATCAGTCCCCCAAACCTTAGAAGCATGCTCGACACTGCTTTCTCACTTATACTTCACATCCTATCCTTCAGAGATCCTCTCCTCCACTCTTTCCAAATAGACAAAGAATGCCCTTTTTCAGCATCTCCACTGCAACCACCCACATCTAAGCCAACATCTGGACTGCTACAACAGCCTCTTAAGTCTCCCTCTTTCCAACCTTGCCCTCCTATATTTATTCTCACAATAACCAGTGATCTTTAAAATCATTTAATCAGGTCATTCCTCAGTGCAGAATCTTCTAATGGCTCCCCAACTCACAAAGAAGGAAGGAAGAAAGTGGGGGAAGAGTCAACAGAGTGTGATAACCTCTGAGGCTTTGAATGTTAGACAGCCTGCCCTTTACATCTTTAACTTTTTACTACATTCCCCCTGGCTTGCTCCACCAGCCTTCTTGGAGAGCAAGCCAGGCATGAGACCACCACAGCACTTTTGCATTTCTGCCTGGAGGGCTCTTCCCACAGAGGTCCTAAGGGCTCTCTCCCTTACCTGGTCCAGGTGCTCATGTGATACCTTCACAGTGGAGTCATCCATGACAACCACAGGTAAAGGTACCAGCTGCCTCCCACCCAAACCTGCACTTCCTTTCCCCTTCCTTGCTTTAGTTTCTCCATAGCACTTACCACCGCCCAACATACTGCACATTTCTGATTTATTTCCTTATTTTCTGCCTCTATTCCTCTAGAATGTAAGCTTTACCAGGACAGGAATTTTCTGTGGTTTTTGTTCACTGCTTTATCCCTAGAGACGTTTATCCATTTCATTTATTATTGTTTTTCCACCTAGAACTGATGGGCATGAGGTGGCCCTTGGGTATTTAAAGAGAGAGACAGGGAGAGAAGCCAAGTTCCATGAGAACAGTTGCCGTGTCTTCCACTCCTTTTGTGTGTGTGTGTGTGTGTGTGTGTGTGTGTGTGTGTATTTTTAGTAGAGTCAGGGTTTCACAATGTTGGCCAGACTGGTCTTGAACTCCTGACCTCAGGTGATCCACCCACCTCGGCCTCCCAAACTGCTGGGATTACAGGCTTGAGCCACCACGCCCAGCTCCACTCTATTTTTTTATGTCCCTGGGTAGGGCCCAGAAAAAAAGTACTTGTTGCCTGATTGTTGTTATATTTGGCAAATACAAAATATTAGGTCATTTAAATAGTTGGACATGTTAAATATAGACAGTGTTGATGCAATTAAAAGATGTAACTATTTTTTAAAGATTTCAAAGCTATTTAAACTTAAGCTCATAATCTCTGTTCAAGTATGAACAATTCTCAAAATCACCAATCAGAGATAGTTTCTTAAGTGTTGCCAAAAAAATGACACAAATACCTACTCAAAAAATATGAAAAAGGAATCTGTCATTTTGGGGATAAAATAACAGTAAATAAAATAAATTTCAATGCAAGACTCCAAAACAAGTAACTTGAATTCTTTTTCCTTTAGGTTGATGATTAAAATGAACAAGTGCTTTAATAAATCAATTCCATTTTGTCAAGTGATGATGTTGGTCATGGCTTTGGTCAAACTGTTAGGAAATTGGGGAAATAGGGGGAATGCCACAGACAGATGAGGAGGCTTTCCCCTGCCCATCCTAAAAAAGAAAGATATGGACTAAAAACTGAAGGTCTGTGTCCCCCAAAATTCATACACTGAAACCCTAAACCTCAATGTGATGCAATAGTATTTGGAGATGGGACCTTTGGGAGGTCATGAGGTGGGGCTCTCTTGAACAGCGTTAGTGCTCTTAAGGAGACATAGAAGAGCTAGCTTCTCTCTCTTCTCTCTTCTTCCTCTCCCCCCTCCTCCTCTTTCTGTACTAGTCAGTAAGTCTGAGAAGTGGCTGGAAAGCCTCAATCTTTCTACACATTCAGAATGTTACCTATAAAACATCGACAATTATCTACAGAACAAATGCAAACTAAGTTCTTTTTCACACAAGATGACTTGAAGGTTATGTAGAAGACTTTATGGAAATCTTCCATCCATAAAATGTTTGAGCATTCCCGAGGGGAAATGCTGTAACATGCCAAAACAAACCCTACCAAGTGATTTTATGGCACTTATGTTCAGTCCCATAAAGAGCAACTCAGTCCTACGTGAGAGGACTCAGGTCTCCTCCAAGTTCATTGAGCTGCTGCAGTACAGAACCAACTGCACGGACACATATGTTCAGCTTTGTGAAATCTGTATAAAACTTTTATGTACAATAATTTTAACTTTATGTGTTTTTTAAATAGAAAAACAAACATTAAATACTAATTAGCATCAAGTTTGTGAGTTACAAAAAAAAATTATTTTTTAATTGTTTTTAAAAAATAGTGTTAGATGCCAAGAAGTGGCTACATTACTGGAATGAAATTGTGACAATTATAATAAGCACTTATCATTAACAATTTATTCATTTATTCAAGAAACACTGATCAAGTAGGGAGAGTCTGCTCATCAAATATCTGTTGGGTATCTATTCTCTGCCAGGTCTTGAGACTAGTAAACTAAGGCATTGTTTATACGTTTAGGAGAATAGTAAAGGTGGCCTGTAAAAATGGAAGGGTTGAATTCAAAAACTGGAGCATAGTGCAGTTTGGAAGCCTCTCTAAGGCAACTCAAGGAGGCTGTGGACCTACGAGACCTCAGAACAAAGCTAATATTATTAATATATCTTGTATCACTTGAGAAAAATGTAGTTATCGGTTGTCTACCAAATTTCAAAATGCAATTTGGAGTTTTAAAATATATATAATCAAATGTACACAACAAATTCCAATTTTTTAAATAAGACAAGGAAAACTAAATAGAAACACTAATGTTTCATCAGAGGTAAGCTTGAATTCAAGTAACAGAAAATTTGACAAATATTCTTAAAAATTTAAATTAAGGGTGGACAACAGACAATCAAACCAAACACATAGCCTTCAGTAAGCTGTCTGCTGTAGATTACCTGTAGATATTCAGATTGCTCTAATTTCAGAGAATTCATGATATGCAACAATAAGTATATGAAAAATAGTGTGAATCCTTACTCTTCATTCATTCTTTTTTTTCAGAGATGGGGTCAGGCAGTGTGTCAGTGAGAATCCTTACTCTCTTTTTATTTTTATTTTTTGTAAAGATGGAGCCTCACCATGTTGCTCAGGCTAGAATGCAGCGACTATTTACAGGTGCAATCACGGCACACTACAGCCTCAAACTCCTGGACTCAATCCATACCCCTGCCTCAGCCTGCCAAGTAGGTGAACTATAAGCACGAGACACTACACCTACCTCTTACTCTCCCTTCCTGACCCAGGAGACTATAGATGACCACCCTGTATTCCCTCACTTTAAAAAACCTCTGGAAGAGGAGCTATTTCTGTAGGAGGAGGTCTAATTCAGACACAGCTATTCTATGTCCTGGATGTCTATAGCTTTCTCCACTGCCACACCCACTCCCACAAAGCACCTCAGCTTTTACTTGCCCCTCATCAAGTCAAGGGTGAATCCGGTACAGAAGCCAAACAAAAAATCCAAGATTGGTGTTCATAAGGCAAGGAGTGATAAACATCTTTTATAATCCTAAAGATGAAGGGAAGAATAGTGCACATTTTCTGTATATTCAGTATTCATCTTTTCATCTTTATGTTATAGCTCTATGATTAATTGCCCTGCTTTGCTTAGAAATGCCTCTGTGAGAATAAAATCTGGGTCTTTATAAATTGTTCTTTTCTGAAATATTATGCCCTCTATTAGTATAAATGTTTCAATATTTTTGTTAGGATATTGGGGAGGGTGTACGGCACTTGGGGAATTTATTGTTTGCTTTTTGACTGCCTTTGACTTACTGTAGTCTCAAATATAAAAATAAAAGGGAAAAGTGCATAGCTTGCAGGTTTGCACTACCTCAACATGCACTTCTCTTAAAGCAGATGCAGAGATTTTCTAACAGAGTACATTTTTGATCAAATGGTTTACACACAACACAAAAACTGTTCTAGATAAGAGGCAAGGGGGTTGGCTAGGAAAGAAATAGGAGGAGAGACAAACTAATTGTATATTCACAGAATTTAAAACTCAGAAGGACGTCAGACACCAGATAATCCATTATTTTGTGTTGCAGAAAACGCTGACCCTCAAGATGAACCCTCAAAATGATTATCACTGTCAAATAGGTCTGGGAGTCACTGAATATTATATATTACACCTTCTTTCGGATATACAGAGTGAACATTCAGTTACTAAATGTTCTAAAAGTCCTGCAACTCAAAAAGCAAAAACATTTTTAATCCATTGTTTCTCAATCCATTGTTTTATCTTCCTGCAATATCCCACAGAACCAATGTTTTTCCTTACAGATCCTCCTTTGGAAGTGCCGATCTTATGCAATCATTTTAAGGAAACTGAGGTTCAAAGATATTAACTGGCTTGGCCTAAAACCTATCACTAATTGGCGGCTGATAATTCAGCAAACAGCATGATGAGAGTTTAGATAAAAGTGAGAAACAAGCAAAGATCTCAACATCTTTCCTTTCCACCTACACCTTACAAGGAAAAAGTTACCTCCTCTATTTCCCCATCTCAGTCCCCTTGCTTGGACTCATATTCCCCCAGCTTTCACTTGCCTACTGGAAGAGTATGTTACCCAGCTTAGATTTATTCATTAATGAGCATGATTTTCCCCTCAGGGAAGACTTTTAACAGTGATCTTCTAAGGCTGAATCAATGACTTGCCAAAGGAGTGGCTTTGAAGGTGGGAGTGGCAGAAATCTGGGAGATAATTTAAGGCAGATGGATGTTTGTCGTTCTCCTCAAATTTCTTTATTTTAGGGATTTCTCTGACAGGACAGGAGTTAGATCGGATCGAAAAGTTTTTTTTAATCTATTATAAAGCAGATGATAATTTCTTTACTAAAAGTCCTTTAGCTCCACCTTCTCTGCCCACTCTTCCTTTCCATTTCCGTGTTCAATCTTATTCAGTACACTGCTTCTCCAGAAGAGATCTGAAACCCACATGCAATGCCAGAACTGCCCAGAAGCTACCGGAAATGAGTTTGCTCACTTCTCTAGTGTCTTGTAGATGCTATGGCACTGTACCTTTCTTGAATTTGCATGTCCTAGCTGAAAACTGTCTCCTCTAGCAAAGATCTCTCCTAGACAGTTCCCAACTAAGAAGAAAGTACCATTATAGACAGTACATATCCTTAAAATGCTATTCTCTCTATGAAATGCAGTGCCCTTCATTTAGAAAGATGAGCCACTGAATAGCTTTGGTGAGAAAAATTTTTTTGTACCATGTTGATTTTTGCTTGCCTGGTTCACCTTACCAAAGAATAACAATATTGGCAACAGGAGGAGTTGAACCCTGAGTCGTTTATCAGGACTGTGGGGAGCTGATGCTGATCTGGCCACCTCTCACCTGGTGCTCCTTAAAACAACATTTTAAGCCAGCTGGCTGTGATTCTAATCTATGGAAATAAACAGAAAGAACATTGGCCATTAGAGATTAAACAGATCTGGCCTTGTCTATTTCTTTGTTTAAAAAACACCAGCCCTAACTATGCACATTAGTCCCTTCCACAAATAGGAGGCCATATGGGAGCCCACTGATGAAAGTGTTTTTCAGTAGCATAGAAGAACAGTGTACATCTTTATACACAGTCAATTTGCTATATTGGCCTCTGGTTTACTCTATTAAGATAAGGATCAAATACATTCAACATATGCTATATCCATAACTAGGCAGCCACCATGTGATATACAGAAAAAGAATATCACTAAAATAATAAAGAAATTATACATGAATAATTAAATCAGTGTGATAAAATGGGGAGTGATTATTTTCTTCCTTAAACTTTTGTGATTTTTAAAAACCAGAAATTACCTACTGATATGGTGTTGTATCCCATGCAAATCTCATGTTGAAATGTGATCCCAAGTGTTGAAGGTGGGGCCTAGAATTTGGGTCATGGGGGCAGATCCTCCATGAATGATTTGGTGCCCCCCCCGCCAGGATAAGGGTAAAAATATCATACCTAACTTTCCAAAGTCCTAGGTCATGGGCAACTCAGGGCTTAGAGTCTGTTTTGTGAATACCCTCAATACCTAAAAGGTATTCATTCCAAGGACACAGCGGCAGAGTACAGTCTCTAAGAAGAATGTGTATAGCTTGTGGTATTCATTTGTTCTTCCTGGACATCCAGGGACCCAAATTAGGTGACAGTTTGTCATATAATGCGAAACCTATCCTTTCCATCTAAACCAATCTGCTATGGTTTCACGGTGATCCCTCCAAAATTCAGGTGTGGTCAATGTGATAGTATTAAGAGATGGGACTTTCTTTTTTTTTTTTATCATTACCTCAGATATTTATTTTATTTTGTGGTATGAACATTTAAGATCTGCTCTCTTAGCAATTTTGAAACATATATTACATTATTATTAACTATAAAGTCACCTTGCTGTGCAATAGATTTTAAAACCTTATTCACACACCGGGGCCTATCACGGGGAGGGGGGAGGGAGGAGGGATTGCATTGGGAGTTATACCTGATGTAAATGACGAGTTGATGGGTGCTGACGAGTTGATGGGTGCAGCACAGCAACATGGCACAAGTATACATATGTAACAAACCTGCACGTTATGCACATGTACCCTAGAACTTAAAGTATAATTTAAAAAAAAAAAAAAAAAACCTTATTCCTTCTAACTGAAACTTTGTACCCTTTGACCGATACCCCCCCAGTACCCTTCTTTTTTTTGTAATTATACTTTAAGTTCTAGGGTACATGTGCACAATGCACAGGTTTGTTACATATGTACACATGTGCCATGCTGGTGTGCTGCACCCCGTAACTCATCATTTACATTAGGTACAAGACAGGCGGGACTTTCAAGAGGTGATTACACATGAGTGCTCCTCCCTCACGAATGGGATTAGGGCTTTGTACAAGAGGCTTCTTCACGTGGCCTTAACTCACTTGCTCTTCTGCCTTTCCCTATGTGAGGACACAGCAACAAGGTACCATCTTACAAGCAGAGAGACTGTGCTCTCACCAGTCGGTGCCTTGATCTTGGACTTCTCAGCCTCAGATATGTGAGAAATAAATTTTTGTTTGATATAAATTTCCCAGTCTCAGGTATTTTGTTATAGTAGCACAACGAGTCTAAGATGCAATCCTTTGTGACTCCCCCCAGATCTTTACAGCTTTTCTCTATGAAAGGTATTCTTCTATTCAGCATATTTACTGAGGGCTTACTCTATGCAAAACATTATGTTCATGCTGGCATTCATGAGAAATAAGACTGCAAATGCAGGTAACAAAGAAGAGAATGTATAGAATGTAACAAAGAACATGTCAGTACAAAATACAGGTATACGTAAAAGAGCATGATGAGGGAATCAAGAGAAAAGGTGTCTTTGGGGAAGCTGCATTGAACTAGGCTTTGAAGGATGAAAAGCATTGTCAATTGTGGAATAATGGATGGAAGGAGACCCCTGACCAAGGACACACCTGACTGAGAACAAGTCAGTACTGCTGCAAAACTTTTTGTGAATTCACTCGGGTAGGCGATCGGGAATCTGAATTAAAAGAACTCAATAAAAGAAAATTCTCCTATGAAGTTATACATAAAAGAAAAACCATGTACTTCTAATGCCATTCCTTTGATCTTCCATGAAAAGCCACTATGTAAACGCAGGATATTACTTCTATTAAAGTCAGTATTTTTAAGTGGCAATATTTTCAGAACACTTGAAAGAGAATTTTTTGCTCCACGATTGAAAATTTTCTAAGAAATTAAATGTATTCCACATGGCAAGTCAAAGAACAGTGAAGATCTATATAGCAAGAAAATATATTCTGGGGGAATGTGCTACATCTTTTAAATTATTTATTAGCGGTATCATGCTCTTAGAAGACAAGAATTCTTGAATGTTTAATTATTTTAGGCTATATACCAATATTATGCCACACTTTCAGTTAATCAAAGCAATTTTATTAGATCAGCATTAATGGGTAGTTTTAAGTGTCAAAAAATACACGTTGGTTCCCACTCATCTGGGAAGTTAGTGCAGCCTTTTGATTTTTGTAGTTGAAGCAAATGATGCCCACACAGTGGGTAACCTACTGGCTAAAGGTCAGCCAGCTAGTTAATGGTGCAGTCGGTAAAACTGGAGGAAACTAAATAACTTGCCCAAGGTCACACAGGTAGCAACTGGTGGAGGCAGAATTACACCACAGGAGAGCCCAGACCTCCAACCTTCCCTCTACATTGCCTCTCTGCCAATGAAAAATTAACATAATCTCTCACAAGCAGGTAGAGTCCTGTGGATGAAAAACCATGCAAGCAAAAGTAGAGGGTAATAAATGCTGTTATTATAAGTGCAAATAAATGTATATATTATCTAAAGTTCTGTAACAGCATAAAATAACTAGTATTTCTAGATATCTTGAAAGAAATTTAAGTAATGTGTACATTTGGGCTAATATGTTACACTACAAGGTACTAAAAATTGTGCTTAAAACCACCTTTATTTCTCCTGCTTTTTTAGGTCATCAAAATATTAAATATTTTTTGAAAATGTTTACCCAAAATCCTACTACCAAAACACACTGACTGCATTGTTATTTAATCATCTGGAGTGCTTAAATGTACTTTTTTGATAGTTCAAGTAACAATAATGATTTCCAAAAAAAAAAAAAAACAGGCAGAAATAGTAGGACAATCCTGGGTTTATGAATTCCTACATCTATGGCTGAGAACAAATCACAACTGCTGCAAAAGTTGTTGTGAATTCATTCGGTTAGGTGATCGGAAATTTGAATTAGAAGAATTCAATAAAAATTCTAGCAAAACATGAAGATTTTACACCCAATACTTTCATTTTGCCTAACAATCTATTATGTGGTAATTATGCATACACCTAAACACTTTTGAACCTATTTTTAATGTTGCTTTGCATCCTCTTCTCCAGAGAATAAGGATGAGCAGGTGGGAATGCAGGACAGGAGGTAGGGGTATTACGTAGTCTGACCTTACTGCTTTCTGTCTAAAATCCCTTGTTTTCAGATATCAACAGATGTATTCTAGTTCCAGTTTTTAATGTTTGTGAAAAATAATGCAAATTCACTCTACTTGTAACTGTGCATGAGAATTTGACTTTGGGTATCTGTTTTATTGTAGCAACCTGATAAGGGTAAAAACGTCATAGTAACAAGTTACAGCTATGACTGTAATTGGTAGGCTGGGTGAAAACTAAAATTACTTGACAGGACATCATGCTTGGCGCTTCCCTGAGGGCCATGATTCTGTAAACCGGGCACATCCCCTATGAGACTCTGGAAGCTTTGTCTATGGAGTTACAAGAGATATCAGCTCCTAGGGGTATGAGGCTTCTAAGTCAGGATGGCTCCAGCACCTGTCCAATATAGATCTCACCTCTTCACACCTGAGTCGTGGACCATTTCAAGAACTCCCTCAAAGAGAAGCACCTGATGGCAAGCGGGAGTTCCTGCCCTAGGGCCTTCTGGTTATACGTAGCCTTTGGGTTGGTCTATGTTAGTCTTGGAGTCAGATTAGTTAAAGACGACTCTCTAGTAGGCAGTGGCCTTCATAATGTACACACAAGGTCCTATCCCTTGAGCCTTATCTTCCAAGCCAGAGTTCTCTTTACATTCTGTCATCAGAAAATAGCTACTTCCCCTAAGTCCTCACTCAAAATCCTGGGCACTGGCTTGACTATGTTATTGCTCTTATACAATTCCTCCCTATCTGTCTTTCTTGAAAATGACAATAAGGGTTGCATGTTGTAACATATATATCAGATTTTATGTAAGAACAACATAAAATTTTCTGTTCTTCTGCCAAGATTCTTTCTGACAGTACCAGTGATATTACTGAATAATTTGACCACAGTGCCTTATTAAGCTAATATTGGAGAATAATCTACAATGACTCCTAGATCCCTTCTGGGGATCAGGTGTTAATATTTGTCTTAGTCCATCAGGCTGCTATAATAAAACACCTTAGGGCCGGGCGCGGTGGCTCAAGCCTGTAATCCCAGCACTTTGGGAGGCCGAGACGGGCGGATCACGAGGTCAGGAGATCGAAACCATCCTGACTAACACGGTGAAACCCCGTCTCTATTAAGAAATACAAAAAACTAGCCGGGCGAGGTGGCGGGCGCCTGTAGTCCCAGCCACTCGGGAGGCTGAGGCAGGAGAATGGCGTGAACCCGGGAGGCGGAGCTTGCAGTGAGCTGAGATCCGGCCACTGCACTCCAGCCTGGGCGACAGAGCGAGACTCCATCTCAAAAAAAAAAAAAAAAAAACACCTTAGCCTGGGTAATTTATAAATAACAGAATTTTATTGCTCACAGTTCTGAAGGCTGAGAAGTCCAAGATGACAACACCAGCAGATCTGGTGTCTGGTGAGGGCTTATTCTCTGCCTCATGGATGGCACCTTGTTGCTGTGTCCTCACATGGCAGAAGAGACAAGGGAGCTCCTTTCAACCTCTTTTATAAAGGCACTAATCCCCCTCACGAGGGCTCGGTCCAAAAGGCCCCACCTCTTGACACTATTACATTGGGGATTATGTTCCAACACATAATTTTGGAGGTATGCCAATATTCAGACCACAGTAACATTCAATTGTTAATATTTAATAGTTTGTGGTATAAACCACTCTGTAAAAGATTCTAGCTTATCAAGAAGGGTCAGTCAAAAAATAAAAGATGCTGACATGGTTGCAGAGAAAAAGGGAACTCTTATATACACTGCCGGTGGTATTGTAAATTGGATCAGCCATTGTGGAAAGCAGTTTGGCGATTTCTCAAAGAACTTAAAACAGAATTACCACTTGACCCAGCAATCCCATTAGTGGATATATACCCAAACGAATACAAATTGTTCCACATAAAGACACAAGAATGTGTATGTTCACTGCAACACTATCCATAATAGCAAATACATGGAACCAGCCTAAATGCTCATCAACAGTAAACCAGATTTTAAAAACATGGTACATAAACACCACGGAATACTATGCAGCCATAAAAAAGAATGAGATCACATACTTTGCAGCCAAATGGATGAAGCTGGAGGCCATTATCCTAAGTGAACTAATCCAAGAACAGAAAACCAATTACCACATGCTCTTATAAGTGGGAGCTAAACATTGAGAACACATGGACACAAAGACGAGAATAACAAACACTGGGGTCTACTTGAGGGTAAAGGGTGGGAGGATAGTGAAGAATGAAAAATTACCTATTGAGTACTATGCTTCTTTCCTGGGTGAGGAAATAATCTGTACACCAAATCCCTGTAACATGCAATTTGCCTATATAACAAACCTGTGTATGTACCCCTGAATCTAAAATTAAAGTTTTTTTAAAAGGGGGCCTGAGCTAACTGGGATTATATACACTGGTGTCCACAGTGGGAGAAAAAGATAATGAACGCAAGCCAAAGCCTGAAAGAGAGAGAAAATCCAGAGCCAAGGAAAGAAACAAAACACCAGCCTCAAAGCACAAAACAAACTGAAATGAGAGATGGATGCAAGTGGCAGGAGCTGGATCAAAACTTGAGAATAAGCCAGAGGATCCCAGATGACCAGCACAAACCACTTTCGTGGCCCTGGGGTCATATGGTACAAAGACTGCCAGGATAACTTACAGAGAAACAATTAAACTAAGACGTGAGTTAATCATATGACCTCAGAGGATACAATGGGCCCTAGAAACTCTTCTTATTTCAAATTTCTACATGCCTATCAGAGTTTTCAATCCTTTCATTCAATTCAAAACATTCAAACATATTTACTGGGAGAGTCTTCTGTGCTAGACACCAAGGCAAGCACTACATAGAAAGGAAAGAAACAGATTTGGTGCCTGTCCTCATAGCACTTACAGTCTAGAAAGAAATCAGCAATGCTTCTATAACTTGGTTCTTCGAATCCTAAGAGTTACGGCAAAAACAAAATCTTTTTACATTTCCTAGTTCTATTTTAAAAAGCACAGGTGTTCATCTTCAACCACATTTTTTCCTAACACTAAATACAAAAAATAAAAAAAAAAAAAGTTATTTCAACATGCTGCCCTTTTCACATGGGGAATTCAGAGGGGAGAAAAAGGCAACATTTTGAACTACAGATTTTCAGAAGACAAAGAAATGATAATCAAAATGATAATCAATTGAGCCTTTCTATTAAGACTACACGAATCCTGAGATTATAATACTAAATCTTATTTTCGTAATGTTTTGTCTTATAAGAATAATATGTGTTTAATGTAGAAAATTTGGAGAAAACAGGTAAAAGAAGATAATAAAAATCACTTCTAATCCCATAATACTTAGAGATAGTCACGTTAATATTTTGATGTATTTCCTTCCACATAGAGGATTTATTTATATAAACTTATTCAACCATATATATTTTTAAAATAGCACCACATTAATACAGAGTTTTATATCCTACCCTTTTTCTAACATTGACTTTAACTTGGTGGACACATGTTTTTAGAGCGCTGAGAGACTATTAGCCAGCTATGTTGTCTGCTGATGGGAACAGAATTTAAAACTATCTCCAGGCCGGGCGCGGTGGCTCACACCTGTAATCCCAGCACTTTGGGAGGCCGAGGCGGGCGGATCACAAGGTCAGGAGATCGAGACCACGGTGAAACCCCGTCTCTACTAAAAATACAAAAAATTAGCCGGGCGCGGTGGCGGGCGCCTGTAGTCCCAGCTACTCAGGAGGCTGCGGCAGGAGAATGGCGTAAACCCAGGAGGCGGAGCTTGCAGTGAGCCGAGATCGCGCCACTGCACTCCAGCCTGGGCGACAGAGCGAGACTCCGTCTCAAAAAAAAAAAAAAAAAAAAAAAAAACTATCTCCTATAAATGTTCTTGGGATTGCTTTTTCCAAGTACACTTGTCTTCGATCTTCCATTTTGACTTTAATCTTCTATTATTTTTCTTCCTATTTAGATTGTCTTTTAGGTTATTTCTATAGTTCAACTTTAGCAGCTTGGTTTTTACTTACCATAAGAACTGCATATCACCCGTAAGCATTTATAAAAGTGTTAAATTAGACCATCCCCAAACTACTTCTTGGAAGAGGCTATTTGTCCACTCAGAGACATACCTATTGATCTCCATTTTTTGTTTCTTGTTTCCTTAGCCAATTTCCCATTCATAAGAAAGGGTCATGAATGAGGAGGGAACTGGAATTGGAAACATGGTTAGGCTTTCTGAAACATTAAAATATATTTCCTGTAACACTTAGCAACCAACATATAGTCATGTATCACTGAACAATGGGGATATGTTCTGAGAAAGCCATCATTAGGTGATTTTGTCACTGTGTGAACATCACAGAGTGTATTTACACAAGCCTGAAGCCTACTACACACCTAGGTTATATGGTATAGCCTTTTGTTCCTAGGTTACAAACCTGTGCAGTATGTTACTGTATTAAATACTACAGGCAACTGTAACACAATAGTAAGCATGTGTGTATCTAAACATAGAAAAGGTACCATAAAAATACCGTATAAAAGAAAAAAGATACACCTCTATAGGGCACTTACCATGAATGGAGCTTGCAGGACAGGACTGTAAGTTGCCCTGGGTGAGTGAGTGAGTGGCAAGTGAGTGAATGGGAAGTGAATGTGAAGGCTGAGGACATTACTATAGACTACTATAGATTTTATATACACTACACTTAGGCTACCCTAAATTCATTTTAACATTTTTTCTTTCTTCAATGATAAACTAACCTTCGTTTACTGTAACTTTTTTATTTTACAAACTTTTATATGTTTTAACTTTTCGATTCCTTTGTAATTAACACTTAGCTTAAAACACAAACACATGGTACAAATGTATTTTCTTCAAATCCTTATTCTGTAAGCTTTTTTGCTATTAAATAAAAACATGTTTTAAACTTTTTTGTTAAAAACTAAGACATAAACACACACATTAGCCTGCGCCCACACAGGGTCAGGATCATCAATATCACTGTCTTCCACCACCACATCTTGTCCCACTGGAAGATCTTCAGGGGCAATAGCATGCATGGAGCTGACACCTCCTATGATAACAATGCTTTCTTCTGGAATACCTCCTGAAGACCTGCCTGAGGCTGTTTACAGTGAACTTTTTAAGAATATAAGTAGGAGTACTCTCTAAGATAATGATAAATCACATTAACAGTAAATACATAAACCAGTAACATAGGTATTTAATATCATTCTCAAGGATTATGTACTGTACATAATTGTATGTGCTATACTCTTATAACACTGGTAATACAGTAAGTGTGTTTACACAAGCATTACCACAGGTGAGTAATGTGTTGTGCCACAACATCACCACGGCTAAGATGTCACTAGGTGATAGGAATTTTTCAGCTCCATTATACTCGTATGGGACCACCATCACATAAGTAGTGCATTCTTGACCCAAACATTGTTATGAGATGCATGACTGTATTTTCCTTCTTTAACTCTAATACGTCAATCCCTCTTTTCTTCAGAAAAAAAAAAAAATTGTGACTTGCTGTAATCTGTGTTTACTTTGAATATCCATCTCCCCATCATCCACAGGGACACTGGCCTGGTTTCTTTGCCCCCAGTCCTTCTGGAAACCCTTCCCCTAACTGGATCCCCTAAAGACACCAGCCAATGCCCCAGCAATACCCCAGATTGCTGTCACATACACACTAGGCTTCTTCAATATACTTAGGTGAAGGCCATCTAGTCTTGGCGATTTATCTCTAACTAGTCTGCTGATTAGGTCTGGAATATCCTCAGCACTTGCCACTTCTTGATCTATTACCTCCAATGTGTGTATTGCTTGAGAAAGCATGGGTGTAGGAATATTACTCAGCAAAAACAGAAGCAAAGAATTCATTTACACTCTGTTTTATCTCTTTTTATCTCCCAGTACATCTTTGGTATGATGAAAGACGAGTAGTTCCACAATCCTTATTTCACAGTATTTAAGGGACTTTCATTATTGTTTTGGAAATCCATTGCAAGGATTTTTTTTAAACAAATTCACTTTTGGTTACCCCATTTCTAGTATGCCTGGGATCTGTTGCCCTTCATAAGGTCAATTTAATAAACTGACCCTTCGAGTTTTCCTTTTTCATTATATGTATCCAAGTAAGCTTTCTTTTTCTTTTCTTTACTTTCCCTGCATGTTTTCCCTATGTGTTTAGTGTTTTACAGAGCTTGGGTACAAGATTTGTTTTTCTTATCACTTTTGGGTTCCTATAAGGTAATTCATATGCTCCCCACTTTCTTACGGGTAAATTATTTCTTTTCATTTCTTCCCTAACATACCAGCATTGAATTCCTTTTTAGAGACTGATTATACTCTTGATGTCTTTCTTTGGAGTCCCCTCTTCCATTAGAAGTCTTAATTGAATTGAAATACGCATCATTCATCATTACATGCTGCAATCTGTGTTACATCTGGTAGGCACTCTGAACATTTCCTGAAAGAATGTGTGATACCAACAGCTAACAATAACGGGGCATTTGGTAGGTGTCAGGTCCCATCCCAAGCATTTTAAATGCATTGTGTCATTAGATGTCAGGCACCAGATGGTAAACTTCACTGGCAAGGAGTTTGCACATGTATCCCTAGCATCTAGAGCAGAGCTGGTACATAATAGGCAATCACTAAATATTTGCTGCATGAATAAATTTTAAAAACTGCATGAGGTAGGTGCATTATTCATGCGTTACACATAAGAAAACCAAAGCACAGAGAAGTTCAATCATCTTTTGAAGTTCCACAGTTAGTATATGTTAAGACAAGAATTGAATCCAAAGCCCGCATACTTAACCAAGACTTACTACTAGTAAGCTCAACACTTCATCACATTATTGCAAATGAAATTAATCCCATTAATAGATATTATGCAATGACACAAGTAAATACTGTAAGCAATCATATTCCAAGAAAAGATTTGCAAATGAGTCCTTAAAAAATAATGAAATAGACAGATATCTTTATGCTTCTTATTACTAGCTTTGCAAGTAAAAATATGATTTCTCTTTAACCAATGTCTTCTGCTACATTTGTACACAAGTCAATGAGGATTTCAGGACTTTTGATAAGTGGGTGCTTTTTGTGTTTCCAGAGCAGTTCTGATTTTATTTAAGTCATCAATTTTGTCAATTCTCTTTAAAAATAAT
Source organism: Macaca mulatta (assembly GCF_049350105.2). Taxonomy (NCBI): domain Eukaryota; kingdom Metazoa; phylum Chordata; class Mammalia; order Primates; family Cercopithecidae; genus Macaca; species Macaca mulatta. Next base: position 54,344,708 of record NC_133417.1, on the reverse strand, counting down.
AGCACTAATGAGATACTCATTTATTGTTTCTATTGTTACTTGTCTACAGAGCTTACAAAGAGTGTGTTTATAAAATAGGAGACTTACCTATTTCTCACGCATCTCTCCTACTGTTCCTTGGTTTTTCTGAAACATGACCATTAGGACATCGTCCTTTAGGGTTTTGATTGTATGTACCTTTAACAACTCATTAGCAAAACTAATGTATCTCTTTGAAAAGGGTAGCTCTCTAAAATCATTCTTAGTTTTCACCTTAAATCTTTATCAGCTCTCACGTTAGTGGGAGCTAAGTGATATTTACAGACAGCAAAGCCTTTTGGGGATGAATCATCCCTCATTTCCAAAAGCTAGGTCCCTCAAGCTACAGGTTAAACATTAAAAAGGTGCAGAAATCAGAAGTAGGTAAACACCAAAAAGGAAGGAAGGAAGGGGAGGAGTGAGGGAGGAAAGAATTTGAAAAACACTTGACTTTAAACTCTTCTATTGATCTTGGAAAAGTCAATCTTTGAAAGCCTCAGTTGTTTCATCTGTGAAATGGGGATGATAAAGATATTATTTCCTCAGACACTTTAACAGCAGATTTCAATGTGCCATATAAACTATCCAGTATGATACAACACATGGTATGGTTTTTTACTTGACATTATTTGCCTAAAATCAGCCCCATTTATTCATTATGTACTATAAACACTCACCTTACAAAGACTGCCAACAGTTTCAGAGTGTAGCTTCATCAACTGTCTGTCTTATTTGGTCTGGAAGCATTTCCATTATTTTTAACCCAAGGAACCAATTTACAATTTTTAACAAGCTTTGTGTGCCTACAAGCTCAGCAAGCTTACTGTGTGCTCTCAGGACCAGAGTTCTATAAACATCTATTTAAGCCTCTTTTAAGTCCTGTTTCAGTCTGGTGCCTTTGGTCGAGGTGGAAACTAAAACTGAAAACAGATAGATGTTTTACATTTAAATGGGTTTAACATAAATGTGCATTAAGCCATTTCACGGGCGATTGCACAAATATCTTTTGCAAACTTGGTACACGTGAGCGCATATACAGTAACCATTAATGTCTTCTAGAGAAATAAGGTGCAGATCTCAAATTTTAAACAGCTAGCTCGAGTTCTTCTCACTCGAAAGAAAATGTAATGGCTTTAAGGGAATTGCTCTAATAATATCATGGCATCTGCAATGGCTGGCCAGAGCAGAGCAGAACAGAGTGTATGTCACCGCAAGTCAATTTAACAAGAAATAAGCTTCCCCCTGGAGAATCTAAACTCCCTTGCCTCCCACAAAGAAAATTGAATTTTGGAGGTCACACCTTGGGTAGGTTACCAGAGAAAGAAGCTTAACATTCTTTTTGTTACATGCTCTGGGAGGTCAATGCTGTTCTTCCAACAAGTCACTACCAAAGACCCTCTTCCACCCCCCAACCCCCACCCAATTCTCTCCCCCTATCCCATTATAACAAGTCTTCAGAGTCCTCTAGGAAACGGGATGTGATTGTGACACTTGAAAATGCCAAGGACCACACCGAAGGCAATCATGCTCAAACACCAAGTTTTGAGCCTTGCAGTGAGGAGCAGGGCAGATACCGGGGCGGGAGAGGGGACTGGAGGAGGGCAGCCGCAGAGACGGTGAGGATGTGGTGGGGGTCAGAGTGAGTCACACCGTCAGACAGCAAGCTTTAGGTTGTAACTGAACGCTTAGCCAAATGTGAATCAACCGAACTGCTGTTACCAGAGAGAAAAACAGGTCGCCAAGTCAAGCCCAGGCCAATTCCCAACTCTGTGGGTGGATGGCCTCTTCCCCGAGTCGTCGGGGTGAATGGCTGAAAGGCCTAGCGTGATCTTGCAGCTGCGGGGAGGTACCCCCAGCACACTGCACCTCCCTCAGAAGCTCCGGGTGAGCGCAGGAGGGCCACCGCCACCGCCCCCCGCCCCGCAGCAACATGTGGGGTGCTGCCAGTCCGCCGCCCTGGAACTCCCTCCAGCTGGAGTTCCTGGTGGACGCATGCTGGGCCGTGGGAAGATGCTGAATTACTACTCCTGGGAAAGGTTCCTCCAGCCTTGAACTTGGCAGCTCCTGACCTTTCCATTCCACCCTCCGCGCGCCAGCCCAACACACACGAGAACACACGCCCCTCTGGACCCGTTAAGGTTGCGCGCTGGGCTCTCTGCCCACTCGGAGCAAAACGCCAGAGGCCGGGACCCCAGTTCCTCTGGCCCCAGGGGGCTGCCCTAACACTGGGTAGTTCCAGCGACTCAGCGCACTCCCCGGCTTGGCCAGGCCCCGCCTGAGCCGGGGCCGCTGGCACCAACCCCCTGTTCTTTTGTGCTCTCCCGGGAAGCCCGCCTCTACTCACCCGGGCTGCGCGCGGATTCCGGCCGCCAGCTGCAGCCCGCTGCCCCATCCCACGAACACTGCGGCGCCCCCAGAGTGTGCAATGCGGAGCCCCGCCAGCGCGCTGCCGGAGCCCGGGAGCTCAGGGAGGGAGCGAGTAGGAGGGAGCGAGGGAGCTCGGCGGTGAGAGGCCGGGGGCGGCTGGGGGCGCGCGCGCCACTCCCACTCGCGCCGGGCACTGGCCGCCGCCCGCAGCCGCGGCCGGCCCGGCCTCGAGGGCCGCGGGACCAATCAGCGCGTGCGGGGGGAGCGGAGCCCTCCGCGGGGCGCGCTCATTGGCCCGGCGCGCGCGACCCAACTCCAGGAGAATCGGCCTGAGCTCCAAGTCTGCAAACTCTGGCCCGCGGGAGCCGACCGCCCGGCGCAGGTGGGGCACCGGGGCGCCGCGCTCCTGCCCGCAGGGTGAGCGGAACTGGAGAGATTTGGGACCTGCCTGGGAAGCCTGTTCCCAGTGAGCATTGGAAGCGAGCAGTGTTTGCTGAGGGTGCACCGATTCCTTCCTGTGCGCGACCCCCTGCCCCTCTCCCTGGCCGCCAGTCAGGCGGTTGCGTGCATGGCAGGAGGCCCGGCAGTGTGAAATGACCCCAGCCATCCCCTGGGCCCCGCGAAATACGTCGGACCGCAGAGTTCAAGAGCAACTGAAGCTCCTAACCCAGGGCAGGCAGAGACCACTTGACGTTTGCAGTAAAAGACCCAGGCTGCTGGGCAGAGGATGGAGACGGTGGGAAGAGCCAGGAAGGCAGGTCTTAGGAAGTGGGAATCCGGTTATGGGTTTTGGTGAAAAAAAGTCCAGGGCATAATACTGCCACCCTCTGCCCAAGCCTTTCTCCAGGTAAAGCCCCTGCAGCCCTCTTGGGACGTATTGGTTTTTCTCTTCCTTGTTGTAAATCCTGTCTGACCCCCCTGGACATTTCGATCTAGAGTCTTAGAGTGGAAGTGGGTCATAGTCCTATTCTCAGAGCAGCGCGGGGGCCCGGCGGGGAGCCGGGGTGACCAGGTCCCCGGGAAGATCTGGAGGAAGGACTCCGCGGGTATGCCCGGGAGTTCGGAACCAGCGTCCCCACCGCCGCCCTGAACTTGGCTTGCAAGTCTACCTTCGTGAGGGCGGCCCGCCCTGTGGCTATTTGTCCATCCTTGAGACCCCTTCACTTTCTCCTTGGATTTTCTACCCCTGGAGCATTTTCTCAGGCCTCTCCTGAACCACCCTGCCTCCGATCTTCCAAATAATCTATCCATCTCGACATAAAAGCATTGTTATTCTTTTTTTAAACTTCCTTCCCCAGTCCCTCTTTTTGGAGGAGCCTAGGATAACCTGTTTTTGATCGACAGCTGGTAGACCTCAGAAACTTTTTCTGTTAGTGTATGTGCACAGGCTTGCCCAAGCTCAGGGTTCAGGTAGGCAAAAAACAGCGCCCCCTCAAGGTGGAGATCGCTGCCGGGCTGTCTTCCTGCAGGGCTCAGCGTAGTGAATGAATTTAATATTAATTAATCAACCTGAAATTGGAAATGTCCCTCCGTGTCTAGGCAGGTTACCTCTGCGGGTTAGCATCTACTAATGAGGGCATGTCCCGGGTGTCACTGCTGACACTCATTTAGTTTCCAGTTGGCAGTTCCAGTCCACGTACTTACTTTATTTTTAAAAAATCGGTGTATAGTTTAGTGAAAATACTCATATTTGGGCTCAAAGTGAAGGTTAACGTATTAATGCAATTTATGAGAGCCGAGTTCCTGGTAGAGATGGAACCCTTAGGATCTCTTTTCAGAAATATATTTTCAAAGAAGGCTAGAAATACATGCATATGAAATGTCTGCAGTGGTTATCTCTGCGTGTTGGGATAATGGATGGTTTTCTTGTTCTTTATGGTATTTTCTAAAGAACATTAATATTAATTTAAAAAATTTTTTAAATATGTTGACTACCAACATGCAACACTCCTCAGTCATCAGAAGAGCGAAAATGTTAAATCTTCCTTCTGCTTTTCCCTTCACATCTTATCAATCGCCCAGTCCTGTGTTTCTGTCTCCTAGGATGACTTCCAGATCCATCCCTCCCAGCATCTCTATTTCACTGCCAGACCTCATCATGCCTTACCAGCGCTTCAGCAACAGGCTTTCACTGCTCTGCTCTCCAGTCGGCCACACGCTTTCCTCTCTATTTGGGAATCACTAATGTAATCATGTCACTTTCAAGCTTAAAATTCTTCAGTCCCCCAACCCCATTTTTAGGAAGTTCAAATAGAGCCTGGTTGGCAAGGCGTTTCCTTCCCAGTCTGTTCCCAGCCTTCCACATTGGTCTTGTCTTCTGTCCTCACACTTATGCAGGCAGGATGGTTCTACTCCACATACAACTGTCTGTCCATGGACCTTCACACACCCGTGTCTAAGATTTCACAGTGCTAGAATGCTGTCCTTCTCTTCCTTCTCAACTATCTCCTGCCTCAACAGCAATTCCTATCTTTGCTTCAAGATTCACTTCAAATCCCACCTTTTTAAAAATCAAGTCTTCGAAACTGCCAAGGGCAGAATTAAGCAACGCCTTCTTTATACTCCTGGAGTGCACGAAGAGAGAGATGCACTGTGTTTTTTTTTTTTAAGCCCTCTCCTCACCGCTGCCCAACACAGCAGAGTGCCATCCTCTGTTTCACTGCTGCTGAGTCTGCCAGCTCACATTTACCACAGTTGGTCTCACCCTGCACCTTCCCAACCTGCCCAGCTCTCACTACAGATCTGTTTATTGATTATTTTGTTGTTGTTGTTTTGTTTATGTTTTTGCTTTTGAGACAAAGTCTCGCTCTGTCGCCCAGGCTGGAGTGCAGTGGCATAATCTTGGCTCACTGCAACCTCTGCCTCCCAGGTTCCAGCGATTCTCATGTCTCAGCCTCCTGAGTTGTTGGTGCCCAGCTAAGTTTTGTATTTTTAGTAGACAGATGGGGTTTCACCATTTTGGCCAGGCTGGTCTTGTACTCCTGACCTCAGGTGATCCGCCCATCCTGGCCTCCGAAAGTGCTTGGATTACAGGCATGAGCCACCATGCCCAGCCTTGTTTATTGATTATTTTAAAAGCAGCCCTTTCTGATTTTTTAAATTAATGTATATTTTTATTTAAATAGCTCTGGAAGTACAAGTGGTTTTTGGTTACATGGGTGAATTCTATGATGGTGAAGTCAGATTGTAGTTTACCCATCACCCGAGTAGGAGAGAAACACTTTAGATCAAATAGTCACATGAACAATTTCAAACTGAGATAGGCATGAAGACACTACTACACGTACAAAAAGAAACCTGGTTCATTTTGAACATGTGTCAATCACACTTCTTACCACATTGTGTTATCCATTTATCTATTTATTGCAAGTTCTTGGTCCCATCATATGAATACCCCCATGTAGAACACAGTGCCTGGTTTATAGTGGGTGTCAGTAAATATTCTAAAATGAATGGGTAAATAAATGAATTGGTATTTGAAACCCCATGAGGCATTTTATTTCATGTGTTTACATGCAACTATTACTCAAAATTGAAAAGAGATTAGTTCCGTGTTTTAAAAATTATTAGATCCTTGTCTCATCTTTCTTAACTCTAATTTGTGTTTTCTGCACAAATTATCTAATGTCTTCTTATTTAATTTCACATTTAGGAGATATAGGTAATTATTATTTACATACATGTAGATAATCTGTTATTGCTAGGAGGAATTCTTTTTTTAGAAATTTTAATATATAAAAATTGAAGGTTGAAATTGCAAAGCCAAAAGCACAATACATAACAAAAAGCAAATCAATTGGACTTTCTAAAAGTTAAAACATTTTATCTGCAAACAACTCGGTTATGAGAATTAAAAGACAAGCATAGACTGGGAGAAAATAGTTGCAAATCATACACCTGACAAAGGGCTTGTAGCTAATACATACAAAGAACTCTCAAAACTCAACAATAAGAAACCAACCAAATTTTTTTAAATGGCCAAAAGATTTGAACAGAGACTTTACCCAAGAAGATATATGGGTGACAAATAGCACATGAAATGATGCTCAATATCATTAGTCTTTAGTGAAATGCTAATTAAAACTGCAATGATAACTTCTAGACACTTATTAGAATGTCAAAAAACAAAAAACAAAAAAAAACACCTGACAATACCAAGTGTTGATGAGGCTGCAGAGCAACTGAAACTCTCATACAGCACTGGTGAGGGTGGTGCAAAATGGTATGTCTGCACTAAAAATAGTTTTGCCACTTTTATAAAATTCAATATACACCTAACCATATAACCCAATAATCCTATTCCTACATACAGACATATATTGTTTTATTTCACTTCATTGCATTTCAAAGATACTGCTTTTTTTTTTTTTTTTTTTACAAATTGAAGGTTTGAAGTACCTCTGCATTGAACAGGTCTATCAGTGCCATTTTCCCAACATGTGCTCACTTTGTGTTTCTGTGTCACATTTTAGTAAATCTCACAATATTTCAAACTTTTTCATTATTATTGTATTCATTATGGTGACCTGTGATCAGTGATCTTGGTTGTTACTATTGTAGTTGTCTTGAGGGGCCGTGGACCATGCCCAAATAAGACAGCAAGCTTAATTGATAAATGTGTGTGTTCTGACTGTTACACACCAACAAGCCATTCTCCATCTCTCTTTCCTCCAGCCTCCCCATTCCCTGAGGTGCAACAGTATTGAAAATAGGCCATTAATAACCCTACAATTCCCCCTAAGTGTTCCAGTGAAGGGAAAAGTTGTATGTTTCCCACTTTAAATCAAAAGCTAAAAATGATTAAGCTTAGTGAGGAAGGTATCGAAAGCTGAGATAGGCCAAAGCTAGGCCTCTTGTGCCAGTTAGCCAGATTATAAATGGAAAAGTCCTGGAAGGAAATTAAAAATGCTACTCCAGTGAATACAAGAATGATAAGAAAGCAAAACAGTCTTGTTGCTGATATGAAGAAAGTTTCAGTGGTTCAGATTAAAGATAGCTAAAACATTCCCCTAAGCAGAAGCCTAATCCAGAGCAAGGCCCTAACTCTCTTGACTTCTATGAAGGCTGAGAGAGGTGAAAAAGCTGCAGGAAAAAAAAAAAGTTACTAGAGGTTGGTTTATGAAGTTGAAGGAAAGAAGCCATGCCCCTAACATGAAAGCACAAGGTGAAACAGCAAGTGCTGATGGAGAAGCTGCAGCAAGTTATCCAGAATATCTAGCTAAGATCATTGATGAAAGTGGCTACACTAAACAGCGGATTTTCAATATAGACAAGGCAGCCTTCCATAGGAAGAAGATGCCATCTAGTAATTTCATAGCTATAGAGAAGTCAATGCCTGACTTTAAAGCTTCACAAAGCAGACCAACTCTCTTTTTAGGGGCTGATGCAGCTAGTGAAGCTACCCTATTTACCATTCCAAAAATCCTAGGGCCCTTCAAAATTATACTAAATCTACTCTGTTTATGCTCTTTAAATAGAATAACGAAGTCTATATGACAACACATCTGTTTACAGCATGGTTTGCTGAATATTGTAAGCTCATTGTTGAGACCTACTGCTTAGAAAAAAAAAAAGATTTATTTCAAAACGACTACTACTCATTGACAATTCACTTACTTATCTCAGAGCTCTGATGAAAATGTACAAGGAGATTCATGTGTTTCCTTGCCTGATAACACAACATCAATTCTGCAGCTCATAGAGCAGGGAGTCATTGTTGGGGTGATCAGACCCAACACCAGGTCGTGGGGGCGAAGAAGTCCAACGGAGTCAAAGGAATGAGAAAAAGACAGTTTGAGAGAGAAAGTGGGACCAGGGGGCCATAGAGAGTGCAGAGGTTGCAAAGGCCCTGAGCTCTGGGAGCCCACACTATTTATTGGTGCTCAAACAAACAGGTGGTGAGGATGTGGGGGTTGAAAGGAAACAGTGTATCAAGTGAATGAAAAAAATATATGGCTGCTTGAGATAATGGGAGTGCTAGAAGCAAGGAGCCAGCAAGTCTAGCAGACATGCAAGCCCTGCCTCAGCTTCTCTCCCAACACTGAGCTTTTCTCCCAACATGCCCCTCTTCTCTTTTTTGTAAAAACCACCACAGCTATCATTGTTACTAGCATAAGGTGGCCTCTTTTTTAATTAATTGAGCAAGGCAATTGCAGGCTGTATAGCCCTTAATTGCCAGTTGGTGATCCAGCTTCATTTTTCTTAGCACTTATTCAAAATGGAGTTGCTGTGGTTCAAATGCTTCCCACATATCTCCCCTTTCCCTTTTACAAGAAGACCCTTAATCCTAGGGGTTGCATAAGGATGAAGGTCCATCTTCTGTACTTCTTCATGCTGAATAAGGATGATGATACTCCTGCCTACCTATTAGGGTCTCTTGTATTCAGGGTAGAGAGGAGTTCAGTCAGAAAGCATTGGTCCGTTAAGCAACTATAGGTAAAACCTTGGTGTTCCAGCAGTTTCTCAACATGGCTCGTACTGGGGGAACCCAGTCCATGGTTGGGATCCATGGGTCCTTCCAGTCTCCTGTTCCATGGTGGTACACATCTTGAGGGTATCTACATGGTTGTTTATCTCCTGCAAAAAGACAAGCATACCCTCACCCCCACGTTAGTAAGTCTACTGAAACAGAAGCAAAAACTTTTGTGGCTGTAGCTGGGAGGCATGCCATTGCTGAAGCATTTGTAACTCAGTTTCTGCCTCTTTAGTTAATTACCAGGGTAAAACTTACTATTGATAACAAGAAGCAGGTCCCTTATAACAGAAGGCACAGAGTAAGCAAATTAAGGCTTAAAAGCAATCCCTCAACCTTCAATTTGCACTGTACAGGTGCTAGATGCTGTGGCTCATGATAGATCTTCAGATGTTGGGTGGGCACCCACACAGGCCCATTTATTGTCACCTGGAGAGACATAAATCCTCTTCCCCATAAAATTATCTTTCCTTTTTCCTAGTTCTTTGTATGTGCATCCCTCCACCATATATCTTGTCCAGCCTTTTTATTCTTCTTTTGTCCTGTCAGGTGTTGTTCAGCTGCAGTGATGGGTTGATCTTTTTGTAAGTTTAAAAAATTTAATATTAATAAAGTTAAACACAATTGTATATGCAGTGTCTTATATTCCTGGTCCCCTCCCTTTTGCTTTTGTATTTGAGTTTTTAAAGTACTATTAGCTCTTTGCACTATTGCTTGTCCTTGTGAGTCATATGGAATACCCATAGTATGGGTAATATTCCATTGTTGAAAAAAATGTAGCCTTGGCTTTATTGAAAGGTAGTAGAAGTTTGGATTTGATTGGAGGCTATAATTAACCCTGCTGTATTTACAGCCTTTTCTAACTGTTTGTAGTACAACATCAGTTCTTCCCTAGTTTCAGCTGCAGACAGAATATCATCCATGGAATGGATGACATAACATTTTTTAAACTGTTCTTTAACTGGCTTAATAGCTTTCCCAACGTAAGTGTGACAAATAATCAGACTATTTAGCATGCCTTGTGGTAGTACTTTCCAATGGTATGTGTCTGCTGGTTCTTAATTTTATGGCAGGAACAGTAAAAGCAAATTTTTCATAATCTTGGGCAGCTAAAGGAATGGTAAGAAAAAAAGTAATCCTTTAGATCTATCACTATGAGAGGCCAGTATTTTGGGATCATTGCTGGGGAGGGCAGCCCTGGTTGTATCATGCCCATGGGTTGAATCACAGCAATAAGAGCCCTTAAATCTGTTAACATTCTCCATTTCCCTGATTTTTTCTTAATGACAAATACAGTAGAATTCCAAGGGGAGAAAGTAGGTTCTATATGTCCTTTTTGCAATTGTTCCTGCACCAGTTCTTTTAAAGCCTCCAGTTTCTCCTGTTTCAGTGGCCATTGCTCCACCCAAACCGGTTTGGCAGTTAGCCAAACAAGAGGAATGGGAGCCCGAGGCTCAACAACAGCCGCTCCTAAAAATGACACCCCAGTCTGGTCCGATCTGTTTGCCCTTTTAATTCTAAAGGTTCTGATTGGCCATTTTTATCTTTTCCTAGTCCTTTTCCGAGGCAATATCCCATATTTTTCATCACTTGTCTACTATGATTACTATATTTATCCATAGGAATAGATATTTCAGCATCCCATTGTTGCAGTAAGTCTCTACCCCATAAATTGACAGGAATAGATGTAATGATAGGCTGAATTGTCCAGTCCCGACCATCCAGCCCTTGACATGGTAAAATCAAAGAACTCTGAAAAATTTCCGAGGTAGCTCCTATTCCAACAATACCAATGGATGCCTTTTGCTTAGGCCAGTGCTGGGGCCATTGATTTATAGCAATAATAGAGACATCGGCTCCAGTATCTACTACTCCTTCAAAATCTTTTCCCTGAATAGTTACTGTGCAAATAGGTCTTTTGTCAGATACTTGATTAACCCAATACACAGCCTTTCATGCTGGATTAGTATTACAAAAGCCTCCTGTTCTTTTCACTGTGCTGCTTCCTAATTTTATGTAAGGTAACAGCAACAACTGAGCAATCTTTTTCCTGGGGAGGCAGACCACGGAGTCAGGGAACTAATAATTAATTGAATCTCTCCAGTAGAATCAGAGTCAATTATTCCCGTATGTACAGTAACACCTGTTAAATTTAGACTAGACCTTCCAAGTAGTAGACTGACTGTTTCTGAGGGTAAAGGTCCCCTAACTCCCATGGGGAGCTTCTTTGGTGGCTCCCCAGGAAGTGTGAACTAAAAGATGAGTTACATAGATGTTTACAAAACACAACTGGACATTTTTCATTGTTTTGGGATAAACCAAAATAAACTTTAAAGTTTCATTTGGAGATTTCAAAACTGAAAATGCTTTCAGCAAATTCTTAGATCTTAAGAAAGTGCTTTGGATCTTAAGAAAGTATGTATTGTCCATTGTTTATAAAATAATTTACTTTCTGATCTAAAAATTTTAATACTTGAATTTAATAGGTTTTTCTTCTGGAAAAGTTCTTTGGCATTCAGGTAAAATCAATACTTTTGGAATAGTCAGCTGCATCACACTGGAATGACTGCTTTAATTTCTAAATCATCAATTAGTGTAACCCAGGGATACTGACGGCCTTGATACATAATTTAGTCTTGTCATCATAGTGTGTGGAAATCAGATCTTTGCGGGGGAAACATCTAACCCCATTTCTTTTTACCACAATGGTTCCTGCTACATTGTCATAGACTGTTTGATTAAGTTGGAAAAACAGCAGTGTGATGAAAGCAGGGAAAAAACAAGCAATCAAAAAAAATCTCGATCAAAGCTTGTATAGTGGACATTGTAATGATAACATTTGAGAAAGGAATCACTAAAACCCAACTTAGTGCAATAAGCACTAATGTATCACATGTCACAACTCGAAGCCCCACGAGGAACTTCTCTGGGGTAGCTCCACCTGCTCCCCAAATGCAAATTATCTCATAAAAACAAACTAATAATCTGTATATAAGAGCCATAACCATCATTTTCTGAAAGTCTTCCATTGATGTCTCTTCATCTATTTCTTCCATTATATGGTGCATAGCAAACTTAGAGCTATCCTTTATCCCACTGTGATGCATAATGCTGAAGACAATGGTTGCTTTTACAAAGAAGAGAATAAAGAAATCCACCATCCTTGCCATAAATCTGTGGCCCAATGATGGAATAACATATTCTTTGCCTGCCTGTTGCCCAGTCTCACTTGGGCTTCATGAAGGGGCTGCAGATCCTACCTTCCTCAATGGAGTGGCCCAGACTTATGCCTGTACATGAGGATCCCGGGGTCCCAGGCCCACGACTGGAGCAGGGGTGCTGATGCCAGCAGCTGCCCCGGGGTCAGGCCCCACAGCCCAGGGCTCAGGAAGTAGAAGGGATTGCAATAGCCCAGCCACGGGAATGGCGGCACCATGGCCTAGGGGACAGCAGCGCCACATGAAGGGAAGCTCTGTGGGGTTTGGGGGCTGCAGCAGGTGGGGAAGGTGGCCGGGCCACTGTGCCAGGTGAGGTAGCCACAACAGGACTGCTGCAGCCACTCGTCCTCTTGCCGGGAGCACCCACAGGTGCTCAGCTGCTCTGGCTCTCCTGCAGCACCATGGCTTTGGATGCTTCACACCCCACCTGCTCCTTCAGCCCCGCACAGGAGCTAGAGGTCGCCTCCTGGCTCCTTCTGAGCCTGCCAGGTGGCTCTGACCTGTTAGCAGTTGTGGCCCTGGGGGCTGCTGCAGGGGCATGGGATGGCGGCGGCAGGAGAACCACTCAGGGAAGGGAAGGGCTCGTGGTCCCCTATGCCCTCGTGGTGCCCCGAGAGGGCAGCCTCTGGCTTCCTTGGGTCCCTCTGCCATCATCGCCTCAGCAGCACCCTCCATGGTACCTGTCATTGCTTGGTCTTTATACACCTTTTTTAAAAAGTCTCTTCCAATTCTCTCCCATTCATCCAACTCCATAGTCCCCTATTCCAGGAATCATGGGCTAAACTGCTTTACTGTACTAAAAAGTGATAACAAACTCTGAGTACTAACTTTTACTCCCCAACTTCATAACAAACACTTTAAAAAAACTTAAGTAAGCAGAATGTCTGCTTTCACTTTGTCCCACTGTTACCCTGGCTCTTCTGAGTGCTCAGCTTTCCCACGGAGCTTTTTTCAGACATCCTCAGGTATCCTTTGATGATGTATCCTTCACTTTCACACGCTCTGGCATTCCTTCACTGCGATCTTTGTCACCCCATGTTGGGCAGCCAGGAATGTTGGGGTGATCAGACCCAACACCAGGTCATGGGGGCGAAGAAGTCCAGAGGAGTCAAAGGAATGAGAAAAAGACAGTTTGAGAGAGAAAGTGGGACCAGGGGGCCATGGCGAGTGTGGAGGCTGCAAAGGCCCCGAGCTCTGGGAGCCCATGCTATTTATTGGTGCTCAGACAAACAAACAGGTGGTGAGGATGTGGGGGTTGAAAGGAAACAGTGTATCAAGTGAATGAAAAACATATGGCTCCTTGAGATAATGGGAGTGCTAGAAGCAAGGAGCCAGCAAGTCTAGCAGACATGCAAGCTCCACCTCAGCTTCTCTCCCAACACTCAGCTTTTCTCCCAACAAATCATTTTGACTTTCAAGTCTTATTATTCAAGTAATACATTTTGTAAGGCTCTAGCTGCCTTTGATAGTGTTCCTCTGATGGATCTGGGCAAAGTCAATTGAAAGTCTTCTGAAAGGATTCACCATTCTAGATGCCATGAAGAATATTTGTGATTCATGGGAGGAGGTCAAAATAGCAACATTAACAGCAGTTTGGAAGTTATTCCAACCCTCATGTATGACTTTGAGGGGTTCAGGACTTTAGTGGAGGAAGTAACTGCTGATGTGGTGAAAATAGCAAGAGAATTAGAAGTGCAGCCTGAAGATGTGACTAAATTGCTGCAATGTCATGATAAAACTTTTACATATAAGGAGCTACTTCTTATGCATGAGCAAAGAAAGTGGTTTTGTGAGATGGAATCTACTCCTGGTGAAGATTCTACGAACATTGTTGAACTGACAACAAAGAATTAGAATAGTTCAGAAACGTAGTAGATAAAGCAGCAGTAGAGTTTTAGAGGACTGACTGTGAGTAAAATGCTATCAAATATCATCATGTGCTACCAAGAAATCTTTTGTGAAGGGAAGACTCAATCCATTTGACAAACTTCATTGTTGTCTTAAGAAATTGCCACAGCCACCCCAACCTTCAGCAACAACCACCCTGATCAGTCAGTAGCCATCAACATTGACACAAGACCCTCCACCAGCAAAAAGATTACATCTTGCTGAAGGCTCAGATGATTGTTAGCAATTTTTAGCAATAAAGTATTTTTAAATTAAAGTATGTCCTTTTTTAGACATAATGCTATTGCACACTTAATAAACTACCATATAGTGTAAACATAACTTTTATATGTACTGGGAAACCAAAAAATTTGTGTGACTTGCTTTATTGTGATATTTGATTTATTGAGGTGGTCTAGAACCAAACCCACAATATCTCCAAGGTATATATGTATTTACCCAAGTGGAATAAAAGGCCTATGTTCACACACAAAAAAACTGTAAACAAATACTTATAGCAATTTTATCACCAAAATTTTGAAACCAAAATTCTCTTAGCTGGAGAATACATCAGCAAACTGCAGTACATGCATAGAATGAAATACTACCCAATCATAAAAAGAATGGACTATTGATATAAATAACATTACATATCTCAGATGCATTACGCTAGGTGAAAGGAAATAGACTTCAAAGACTAAATACATACACTGATTAAGAATGGCAGAGCAGCAAGATAAAAGGACTCAAGGTTTTTCATAATGATGGAGCCACTCTTTGAGTTCTAAAGATCTATATTTGCATTAGGCAATTGTTTAAATTATTGTCATTTCAGATTTCATGCCACACACAGCTATACCTTATCTTACCTAATATAATGAGTGTGTGAAGTAGTCCATTAATGAAAATTCCACTAAATGTAGGCTTTGTGAAAAGAGAAACTGTGACTATCTTATTCACAAATATCACAATTTCCTCCCACAACACCATTACACAGAGTGGGTATTCGATAAATATTAGTTAAATGATTAAACAGATAACAATGAAAATAAAGTTAGGGTTTTATAGGAATATAACAAAATTTTACATTCAGATGAGCATGTTCCCCTTCAAAGTAGTGACTTTGGCACATTACATTTTTCATTCCAGTGATGCTGCTTTCATTTGAAAATATATTCCCTCTCCTATTTCTGCTTATTAAAATATTGCCCTTTATTTAAGTAAAATTGTTTTTCTTAAATAAATTATTGACTTTTGTTATTTCTCTCAATGAGCCAACAATAAATTTAACATGTCTTAACATTTTATTCATTTTTCAATATCCCAAGTAGTGTCTAATTTATCTTCTTTTTTCTCTAACAAATATAAGAAGTTTATATAACAGGCACAGAGTAAAAATAAAAATTCAGATTCTATGCAAAGCTTGAGAGACTTTGGCTCAAAAAACCATCATATTTCCAGATGTATCACTAAAAGTAATTTTCATTTATTGGACACTGATGGTTGACATTAAGCTCTTGAAATATCATTACAATATTTCCGCTCTAACCAGTTTGCACAGTCAAGTGACTTTTAAAAAATCATTTACAGCTAAGCTGCTGTTATGGAATTTATTATAAGAACTCAATTTTCTCTACCAGTTTTTATACTAGGAAATAGTAATCCTGGCTACCAGTAGAGACCCCTTAGTTGCTTTAAGACATCAATCAGTTTTATACCTTGTTTCTGTCACAGAGCACTTTTGCGTAAACACATAGACCATCCTACATGGGATTGACACTGTAATTCTTCAGCTAAATAAGCTTTTGTCCTAATGACCATCTGATAATAAAAATATTGGGGGTTAAGGTGAGGAAGTTAAGGGAGATGGGCAGATATATATAAGCTAAATAGGATATTGTAAAGAAAGTCTAAAAGTTTTATTACCTTTATTTTTTCCAGTTTCTATCATTGCATTTGAGATCGAGTATAGTTTGAATTTTTCCCTGTGATCTTATTTCTGTACTCAGAGCCAGGAAACGTGAAATGGGTAAGATTTTAAGACACTGTGTTTCCACCATCCCATCAACTTTTTCCTTTTCCCCCATTGCAGATGCCTATAATTCTGCCATCAGAGCAAATTTCCTTAGTCAGATGGCAAAGAGGGTTTATTCTGAATTGAGTACTAATCTGAAATGTCGTAATGGCTGCCTAGGACACAGTGCTCATAGGGATCATGAGGCCAATTTGATGGATCAGTTAACCCACTTTTATTTTAATTTTAGGCATGTGCAGATTGAGGTAGTTGGGGTATCCAGATAAGATTACCCAGTGGGCAGTTGAATATGCAGGTCCAAAGTTCAATAGTGACAACAGAGATAGACATTTGAGACTTAAGTATAAAGTTGAACCTCTCACTACTCTCCACTTCTATCCATAATAGACAGGGTGAGCCACTCATGCACTTGTTTCTTCTGAGTCCAGCTTGTTTCTCTGTACACTGGTGATCAAAGCCACCACCAACAGATAGTTGGAATCAGATATGAAAAACAATCTTCATTACAAGTTGTATTAGGTTGGTGCAAAAGTAACTGTGGTTTAGAATTACTGCATGTTTAGCACTCTGGGGGCTAGTACAACAGGACAGTAGTTAAGGAAGTGTTTATGATAGTAAGATCATTATTCAAGTGACTGACCATGTTATCTAAGTTGGACAAAGAAAGAAAAAATCAGGAATAAACTTTAAAATGATTTTTTCCTCATGAGTCCCAGTAATCACTATGCCCAGGTACTGTATTTTCTCACCTGGTTTCCTTAGCTCTTGTGAGGGTATTTTCATGCATAGATACTTGTTCAAATTGATGTTTCTGCAGGGAGATGGACCTGGAGAATGCTATTATGCCATCTTCCTGAGGTCCCTCCCAATCCCAAGAATTGAAACCAATAGAATTCCCCTGTATTGTGCTAGCCATTTCTGGGATCAGGCATACTTTTCTCTCCCTATGTTAAATATGATTGAGAACAAGCAAAAATTAGCCTACCTCTTTGCTCCATAAATACCTGCTCCTGTGCACCTATTTAAACTGTTTTCATTTTGAGAATAACAGCTTCTCATGGTGTGAGTACTTCAAGATCCTCACCTTACTGGGCCTTCCAATCTAAAAGTATCATGTTATAAACTGCCCATTCCAACCAGTCCATTTCACAGGGTTTTAGGAATTCAGGAACTATCTAGTTTGTCTTTGTAAGCCTAAGCTGAAACTTGAAAAGAAACCTGGAGTATAAGGATAACCTTTCAATCACTTAGCAAATTCCAGTTTTTTTGTTTTTGTTTTTGTTTGTTTGTTTGTTTTTTGAGATGGAGTCTTGCTCTGTCACCCAGGCTGGAGTACAGTGGCGCCATCTCAGGTCACTGCAAGCTGCGCCTCCTGGGTTCACACCATTCTCCTGCCTCAGCCTCCTGAGTAGCTGGGACTACAGGCGCCTGCCACCATACCCAGCTAATTTGTTTGTATTTTTAGTAGAGATGGGGTTTCACCATGTTAGCCAGGATGGTCTCGATTGCCTGACCTCGTGATCCCTCCGCCTTGGCCTCCCAAAGTGCTGGGATTACAGGCATGAGCCACCACATCTGGTCACAAATTCCATTTTTGTTAAGTATCCCTCATAATCTCATACAGATACATGGACACACCTCTTACAGTGAATTCCTGTATCGTCTTTGCTACTCTCAGCAAGGAACTGCACGTGTGTGCATGAGTATGTGGTGGAAGTGGTAACCTCCCACAGATTTCAAGTCCTTTTTCCTATAGTTAAAATGCAGGTACCATTGGGTGGGTAAAGTTCTGAGTGAATTGCTTATCAAGCATGAGCCAGATTTCGACTATTGTGTTGTGAGTAAGCCCACTCTCTGCTGGGAAGTACTTGGGGGCTAAAGTGCTTGCCTGTATTTCTTCTGCAGATGTCACACCTTGTCACCAGCCACCCCCACTGTGAGAACACCCTGCAGGCATCTGTTCCCTTTGAGTAAATGCCACCCTCCAAAGTGTTTTATTCTTTCTACAGGATAAAACATGCTTTGCGCAAAGTCCATTCCTGATTCCATGATGGGCACACACGCCAAAAAAACATTCTTTTTAGAAGGAAATAAATGATCTAAAATACAGAGGATACAAAGTTTTGTGTTTTTCCCACTGGCTGCATCTTATCAAAGGAAAGATTCTTATTGCTGAATTATGAACAACTGATGGTGTGCATTAATTAAGTTATTGGAGTGAAAAGAAAAAAGGGAAAACTAGTAAGTATTTTGGTCAGCAGACACAGGAGCCTTTCCATGCAACAGAGTAGAGAAAGCCGGGTAAGATGTATTTTGTTGGATTTCTTCAGTGTTTGCCTGGGGCAGTGCAGCCCCTGTCTTTGAACAAGGTCAGGTGCATTGTGCCTGCCCACGATTTAAAGAGCATTGAAAGATTCCTGCAGGGGGTGTAACCCCAAGAACAAATGGCTCTGTGGAGGAGAAGGGACCCCACACAGACTGCCTCTTTATCTCCCAAAGGTAAGGGCCCTGCAGGCTCTTAACTCGTGGGGGTGGGTTAACACCTGCTCCCAGAAAAAATGTACTCAGGCTATCTGGTCACAGGTAGCTGACTTCCTGATAGGCAAGGCTGGAGGCCCCTTTCATGGGGAAATTTTCTCTCTCCATATAAATGCAAAATGGATTGTAGAGAACTGTATTATGTTTTCCAAGTTGAAGGTCAATAGGCACTAACTCTCGAAGCACGTAGCAAGGAAATCCCCCCATGAAAGTGTCAAATATGTGTACACATTTGTATGTTGTATATAGTTGTCCATTTTTTTATTTCAACATTACCTTTGGATATATTTTTTTAATCATTATGGTACACTTGATTAAGTAATTAAGAAAATTTGGGATACCTGGAGTAAATCAATTGGATAATTGATATTTATATTGAAGCTTACCGTGTGTGGCTACCAGAAAATATGTCATTTAGGGAATACTTTAATGACAAGTCATGGTCCCTGCTTTTAAGCAGTTGGCAGATTATTTGGAAATGGTGCATGCACACACATAACATTTCTAGCAAATCAACAAGTACCAACTTGTACAACATACCACAGTATTAATAGAAGATATCAATGCTCAGGCTCTGTCAAGTGGAGGAATAAATAGGAGTTAATCAGAGGTGTCTTCCACAAGGATTTCTCATGTTATTGTAGAGGATGTGGATCTCACTCCAGAGACTTGTGCTTGAAAGAAATGTCATTTATTTACCATTTTCAAATGAATTAACTCAGATTTTTATAATGATCAAAAGCCAGTGAATTCACCTTTCTTCTGTGAACACATAGCAATGACAGATGAAATATTTTTAAAAAGCAGGAAAATCTAACTAGGCTCTGGTTCAAGATAAACATCTCTGTGGACCAGAAACAAAAAAAAATCCCATAAATCGTGGGTTGTCTGGGCTCTGGAAGTAGACACTGGTGACTGAGAGTTTGGTCCCTACGGGAAAAGGAGTTTTAAATGTGAGTGAGACCTGGAGCAGAGCCAGGCTTCCTATGTGATGCCAGAGGCGAACAAGGCTCGCTGCTCTATTATGACTATGGCTTCAGATGAAGCTGCAAGCCTGAAGAGACAAAGGGCGAAGACCAAGTGTGACTCCCAGGAACTGAGCCAGCACCAGGCAGACTCGGTAATGGATCTGCTATACTCCACAATGTCCCCTAGGGGCAGTACATCCCAAGCTGGATTGTAAACCTGATTCTGGTTTAGGAGTAAAAGGGCTGGCCTAGGTAAAGAAAACCACCAAATTCTTAGGGAGGGAAAAGTTTGAAAGGGATGCTCAAAATAAGCCTGCAAACCAAAGTTCCAAAACACATGAAGAAGTCTAATTTCTCAAAGGACAGCCAAGGAACAAGACTTGGTAGTATAATTCAGAAAGAGTAATTCACCCAGATAAAATTTATTTTAGAGAATAGCCTGAAAATAGGCCAGAATAAATTTGTTGAGGTGGTTCAAAGACATAATAAAGGTATTTTTACATTAAAGAAATAAATTATGGAACATAAATAGGCAGAAATGAAATATTAAATCACATCATCAGTTCCTACATTGTTGGAAGAGCTGGCAACCAGCCTATGTAATAATCAGACTCCTTCCCCTACCTCGGAAGGAACGATAAATCTATGAGGCTTACCTAACATTATAAGATGAGTGAATGATCCCTATGGTTAGTCCGTCCTGGTCACTGTTACAATCCTCATGTCTAGGCTCTTACGGTCTTCCATGATGACTGAGCTGCTTGAGTTACAGGTGGGCAGAGGTTATACTGAAGCTGAGACCCCTCCTGTTCAGAGCTGAGACTTCCTACCTTGCATCTCCTCAGAAGTCATGTCTCTGAACAGAAAGCCACCAAGAAGGAGGACACTTTCTCTCTTAGAATATTCCATTACTACTGTATTTAAATATATACCTTCTCAGGCTGGGCTTGGTGGCTTAATGCCTGTAAATTCAGCACTTTGTGAGGCCAAGGTGGGAAGATTACTTGAGCCCAGATATTTGAGACTAGCTTGGGTAACATGGAGAGATCCCATCTCTAACCAAAAAAAAAAAAAAAAAAATTAACCAAGGGAGGTTGCCAGTACCCAGTACCTGTGGTCCCAGCTACGTGGGGTGACCAAGGCAGGAGGATTGTTTAAGCCCAGGAGGTTGAGGCTGTGGTGAGCCATGTTTTTGCCACTGCACTCCAGCCTGGGCCTCAGAGTGAGACCCTGTCTCCAATATATATTTTATATATATCAGATATATATCCATATATATAACATATATATATAGTGTGTGTGTGTGTGTGTGTGTGTGTGTGTGTGTGTGTGTGTGAAGGGGAGAGAGAAAGGTTCTCAGGCCCTACTCAGAAATTTTGATTCCCCAGATCTGGGGCAGGGCTTAGAAATTAGCATTTCTGACAAATTCCCTTATGATTCTTGTGCAGCAGGCCCATAACTTGGAAAACACTAATACTGTTTATAATCCTCATTTTTCAAGTGATGAAATCAGGCAGAACCAGAGAGAACAATACTTGCCCAGGTCACACCGTTAGTTGTTGTTATAATAAAGCCCAACCCTTTTTTTAATGCTCATTTTGGGTTTAATTCTCTCCTGTTTGTCTAGTTTCTCGGGTGGAAACAAGTAATTGATTTGAGACCTTTTTCTAATATAGGGGATTAGTGCTGTAACCTTCCTCCTATGCACTGCTTTAATGGAATCCCACAAATACTGATACCTTATATTTTCATTTTCTTTCACTTCAAAATACTTTTTAATTCCCATTTCAAATTCTGTTTTGATCCATAGATAATGTATAGGTGTGTCACTTATTTTTCAAATACTTGGAAATTACCCTCCCTGGACCACCCTTGGAAACTGTTTCTAGGCAATAAGTTGGGGGCACTTATAGGGCTCACCTCATTTGTTTCCTGTCTCTCAGATATCACTGGTCTTCATTGCCTGATGTCCAATGTCCTGAACATGTTTGCTTCACATATTTTGTTCAAGATTTTAGTTGTTTCAGGTGGGAGGGTAAATCTGCTCCTTGTTATTTCATCTTAAGCAGGAGGCCACTCCAGCCCCTACCTGGCCCCACAACACAGCTAGAGAGTCAAAGCGGGGCCATGCCACAGCTCTGTGTCCATACAAGATCCTCTCAGGGCAGTATGGTGGCCCCTCCCTGCTCAACCTCATTACCCTAATTTCAAGCTTCCTTCTGCTGCAGGGAAGCCTGGTCCTGCCTGCAAAGGGGATGGAGCTCCTTGAAGAAGGAACTATGTTTTCTCCAGCAGCTCACCAATGCCCAGTATACACTAGGGGCTCAGTTATTTTTGTCTTATTTTCTTGTTGACTCTACTCTGACGTATGACATGTCACTTTCCCCTCTTGACCTCTATATTCAGATCTGTGAATAAGAATAAGTGGGTAACATACCTTCTACCTTTAACTATAGAGCAAACCCTGAAATTAGAAGCAGAAGCTGAGGACTTGTGAATGGGGCATTTTCCCTGGCATGATGGATAGGACCTACAGATGTGGCTATTACGAGGTTTGCTTGCCAAGTGAATGTTTCTGCAGAATTTGACCCTAGTTTTCAAATCAGACTCAAGAATGACCTTTAGTGTTGGTGTTTTTTGTTTGTTTGTTTTTTCTGTGAGTTTGTGTATTTCGATACTTTGACACAACAGCTTCTGGAAACCTTTTTCACGGAGAGTATGGGGGCTTCTTTGGCCAAATTGGGTGGGTGCAGGCTCCCATGTGCTTGGCAGCTGCTGTGTGAGCTGCAGCATGCCCCATGCATCCTGCTCTTCCACAGAGGTTTCTTCAGACATTACCCTGTGTCTGGCCATGTCATTTGTCACAGATGTAAAAACAACAACCGAAAGCCTGAAGCTGCTGGGATGAGCACCTGCTGCGGAATCCCTTACAGATGCACTAAGAAAGTACTCCCGCCCTCCGCCCTGCTCTTTCCAAAAAGACAGGCCACTGGGACTGCCAGGATCCAGCTCCCTGGAACACCACAGTCTGTGTGGGCAGCAGGCCTGGTGACAGTGGCCATGATGGTGAGGGCTGAGAGCCAGATGATTGGATTAGAAAAACAGTGGCCTGGCCTCCTGAGAGCAGAGAGACGCAGCCTCCATTTCCCACTGGGAGCCGCCATCTTGTCACGGCTTTCCTCAGGAGCACCGGGAATGCTTCCCCAGGACCCCCTTTCTCAGCTTCTCTTAGCAGGACTCCCAGTGGGCTGCCACGGCTGGGGACTGGGAGCAGGGAGGGGAGGGGCAGCCAATGGGCCTGAGGTGGACTAACGGCCAAGGGGCCTCCACAGGGCCTGTCCCTCCCTAGCTCTGGGCCTGCACTGCCGCCACAGCCTCCGGGAACCCCGAAGACTTAACAGATCTGAATTGCCCCATAGCTTCTGGAATGCAATGACATTTGCATGTCTTAATTTTTGTAAATAAAAGAAATCTGCTTCCTACACCCCTTTACCAAGGTTGATGGCAAGATTGACTATCAGGGCGTAGTTGACACTCTTAATCTGACAGGAACCTCAATCTTACATTGCCATGAAAAATGGAAGATAACCGAGTTGAGGTGGAGCTATTTTCTCTTATTTCTCAGGCCTTTAAGGGTATAACAACAACTAGCATTGCATACAGTCCCTCCAACACTCTTCCACACTCCCACTAAGCTCAGCTAAGGAACTCTTTGCTGGGACCTCCAAGTCTATGCTGCTTGGCTGCCAGTTTCACAGAGTCATTTCTATCTGATATTCTACCATCTCTAGAATATTGTAATGCAGTGACCTCATCGCTTTGCCCAGTTGCAAGAAAACTACCATACTCTAGGGTCAGACCCTGTAACATAATAAAATCTAATATATTTGGTCTCTGCCCCTGGTTCCTGCCATAGAGCTCCTAAAACCCTTGTAATTTCCTAAGTGCTAGAAGTTTTAGAAACATCTTTTGTATAATGTGGTCTTTGATCCTGGTTCCTGACACAGAGTGGCCTAAATCCCTTAGAATTTCCTGGGGAGGATAAAAGTATCTTGTGTTCTAATGAGGCAACTTTGGATAGGCTTCTGGCTAGCTTCAGGATGGGAACTGGTACCCCCCATAGCCATGGTTAGAGCTTGGAACTTTCAGTCCTACTCCCCATTCTTCAGGAAGGGAAAAGGGGCTAGAGATTGAGGTAATGGTCAGTTATGCCTCTCTAAAATTCCATAAAGTGTGGCATTCAGAGAGCTTCCAGGTTGATGAACGTGCCCATGTGCAGGAAGGGTGATGCATCCCAATTTCACAGGACAGAAGCTCCCGGGCTTGGGACCCTTCCAGATCTCACTCTCTGTATCTCTTCATCTGGCTGTTCACTTGTATCCTTGGTTATATTCTTTATAATAAATCAGTAAATGCAAGTAAATGTTTCCCTGAATTCGAAGCCATTATAGCAAATGATCAAACCTGAGGAGGCAGTCATGAAAACCCTCAGTTTGTAGCCAAGTTGGAGAGAAGTGTGGGTAACCTGGGACTCACTACTTGTAATTCGCATCCAAGCTGGGGGACAGTCTTGTGAAAGTGACCACTTAACCTGTGGGGTCTGCACTAACTCCAGGTAGTTTAGTGTCATAATTAAATTGTAGGGCACAATTGGTGCCTGGAGAGTTGGAGTACTGGTTGGTGTGGGAATGCCCTGTCCCCACATTTGGTATCAGAAGTGTTGTGAAAGTAGATAAAAACAGTTTGTTTTTCCTATTTAGGCCCCTTTCCTCTTCCACCTAAACAGCACCAAGTCCCCATCTTGTTCTCTTTTCAGACAATGCAGCCCATTCTCTCAATGGTCCTAAAGCAGTGTTTTTTATAGTGTGGTCCAAAGAACACTGGTGGTCCCTGGCAGCTCATCAAATCAGCTGCATGTGTTTCAACAGTTTCAGATAAATAAAAGCAAGTAAGCGACTTTGTTTCCAACCAGTTCACAAATTGGAAATGTAGGATTAATTATGACTTTTACAGAAAACCCATTGGATCCTTTGTAATAAACCCAAGCTTACCAGGAAGGCTCTGCTGGAATAGATGCCCACAGGAATAAGATGAGATAGTGTAAGAAAGGACTAGTATAGGAGATAAGCCCTTGGTGTTTTGTAGGTAGCGTTAGGCATTAACCAATGTGACCTCTGCAGAAGAGCACAAGAGGTCTCCTCACACAGTATCACTCATCTTGTCATCTCCTTCAGCTTCCCCAATAAAAAGAATGCAACGCAGCTGAAGCAGGATCTTCATTGCAAGAAAATGCTAACACACCTCAGGGTTTAGAGTGCGTGACGTGAAGACCCCACCACTATGCCACATAAAATAGTAACAGGATTGATGGTAAATGAAATCATGTAATGGAATCTACTGTCTTTAAAAGCTCCGTCATTAGTCTCCAAGAACATTGTTAGACATTTTAGGAAAAGTTAGAAAACATTTTTAGGAGAGAAGAATGAGTTTAGTCAGTGGGATAAAAGCTACCAGGTAAAAGCTTAAATTAGCACCCCTTTCCCCATGGTAACCCTTCCCCATCGCCCTCAAATTCAGCCTAACACATCATAGCTGTATTGGTATATTCTTTTTCTTCCCTGACACTAGAGTAACTAATAGGATCTGATATCAACAATCATGAAGTGGTCCCAGAACAATGCAATACAACCAAGAACAAGATTTTTAAAATGCTGCCTAAGAGCTGCCTCCTCCATAGTTACCTAACAAAGCTGTGCCCTAATCATCTCTCTGCAACTGCTTCTTCATTTCTAATCTATACTATGCAATTAACACCTCATTCTACCCCACTTTGTTCTCTGGACTTGATTCTTTAGCACTTTGTTTTGTCAATATAAAATATAGTTAATTATCACATTGTCTTCTCACTAATTGCTATTTGAGATTATTTTGTTTCCCCAACTAAATTTTAAACTTCTTGTGAACAAAGAGTATTGAAACTCTTTGGCATGCTATAATGACTAACATAGGCATAAATACCTAATTAAATGATCAATAATTGGTTGACTCTCAGGTTTAAATCACACATCAAAAATAAAACAAAATTGGATTATTTCTTAGTTTCTTTCCTTCTGAATTAGATGTTCCCTCAGAGGCACTACAAAATATTAGACTTTTTGGTTATAAAATCCATTTTTTTTTAAAGTCACTCTTAGTAAGCTAGTCAGAAAAATGCAACACCCCAGAGACATAGGGACATCATAGGAGAGTGAGGATAAAATGAACTTTCTCTTAGGGAATTATTTTAGTTTCCAATTTGCACCTTTGTTTGAACTAATTAGATTAAGAAGGATGGAACCATTCCTCAGGCATGTTCGGAAGAGTCAAATTTGGAGTAGGCAGAAAACTAAGGATACAAAAACAGGAGCCAGGTCAAAGGTCTTCCCCAGAGAGAGGCTTCACGACTCTGCCTGATGAAACCCTTACTGCCTGTCACTATCTTCAAAGCACAGAACAGTACACAGCCCAGAGCAGGCCCCAAGATGTATCTGCCCTGTGATTAGTTGACAAGATCACTGAATTGTGAGCTGATGACCCCACTCACTGATGGAATCTGTCGGGCTCACTTTTCATCATCCTGGTACCCTTTTGTGAATAACTGGAGTTTCCTTCCTTCCTTTCCTGTCTGGTTTGCATCACTGACAAATTCCACTTTTCCTCTCTTGAGAAAGACATTCTTCCTCGGCCCAACCCATTATAATAGCACATTCCATTTCAAGATGAACTGGAAGATAGCCTTCATCATAAAACAATCGTAAGTGGTTGAGATAAAGCACCCAATAAAGCAACTGAAAGCAGAAAAAGGCAGAAAGAATTTGTGCCTTCTTATGGAGCAATACTCCCCATCCATCAGCTAAAAAGGAAAATCTGGGACACGGCTTAAAATTTTCATTAAAATGGAACAGAGCATCAGGAAGTCAGATTTAGACCAACAACCATGAGATATTTTTCTTACAGTTCCTTTCTCCTGGACAGTCTTGCAGTGGGCTTCAAAGTTCTCTCTGTGACCAAGTTCAGCAAAGTTGCTTTTTCCTCCTCTTTGATTGTACCAGAGCTTTGGGAAGGGCAGTGAAGTAAGCCGAAATGAAATTGCCAAAGTTATGGTTCTCAAGTAAATGAGATTTTCTCTAATGCTTACCAACTGTCACCAGGTCAGATGGATTTTTCTGCTTGAAGTCCCCTGATGCATTAATTTCTTCGCTGTCTTATGGTATCCCTCCAAAAGTAACCCTAGCAGCCATAAAAGCATAAAAAGAAAATATATAGCATAACTGGTGCACAAAAAGATGGCAAGAAATAAAAAGTGGGGAGAAGGCAGAAAGAAAGGTCTTTAGAAAAGCATGTTGTTTTCTTGGCTTTTAACTCGGGGGACAATTCACACATCACTCCACTCAGACCTACCGGAAAATAGCATGATGTGACAGGTCTGGGTTGGCTGAACTAGAAATCCTTAAAGGTGGGTGCATGCTTTCTTTTCTTGATTCATCTAGTACAGTGATTATGGAGAACATTTTTAAAGCAGTGAAACCACTATATATAAAGCAGCTGAAAGTAGAGTGACAGTGGCTGAGTTAGGGGTCTCACTAGTTGTACTTCCCCTCCCCACAGGAGTAGCCCATATGAGTCTTCAAGTAACTGCAGGATTGGAGGCGCAAAAGTCACCACTCTAGAGGATTTTGGGTGATCCATCAAGTGACAGCACCAGGACTTAATTTATCTGAATACAAATGACTACCATCTAAATTAGGGAACAAGAAGATAGTCTCTGTTTCTCTCTAATGTATTGACATACAGTTTACTCATTGACTCTGGTTTATTGGGCTAAAAATTAGCATCATTTTTAAATAGAGATCACAAGTCTTATCACCTACCAGCTAACTGCCCTCATCTTCCTTCCTTCGTAAAACATTTCAACAGATGTTTATTGAATCCCTCTTTTAGGTCTAAGGCACTATCTTGTTGTTGAAAGTTACAAATAAGTATAATAGTAGTAGCAGTAACAGTAATAATGGTAAAAATAATAGCAAATATGTAGATAGTATTAACTTCCAAACACTGTTCTAAGCTACTTATATATGTTAAATCACTCAATCATGTAAATGACACTCTAGGAAAGACATGATTATCATTTCCAGTTTATAGATGAATAAATCAAGGCAAGAATGATGAATCTGCCTCAGTTTAAGTTGATTCTCATTTCTCTTGCCTACCAAACCAGCAAATAAGCAGTGCACATAACATATATAAGATTAGCCGGGTGTGGTGGCTCATGCCTGTAATCCTAGTGTTTAGAGGGGCCAATGTGGGAGGATCGCTTGAGGCCAGGAGTTGGAGCATAACATGTATAAGATTAGCCGGGTGTGGTGGCTCATGCCTGTAATCCTAGTGTTTAAAGGGGCCAATGTGGGAGGATTGCTTGAGGCCAGGAGTTGGAAATCAGCCTGGACAGCATAGCAAGACCCCATCTCTGCAAATATTTCTAAAAATTAGCCACCATGATGGCATGTGCCACAGGCACAACTACTTGGGACGCTGAGGCAGAAGGATCACTTGAGCCCTAGAGTTCAAGTGACATAATCATAGCTCACTGCACTCCAGCTTGGATGACAGAGCAAGACCCTGTTTCTGATACAAAAATTTAAAAAAGAAAAAAAACAAGATTAAAGAGGAAAGCAAATAGCTGTCATTCTCCAGTTCCTTCTGTAAAATTCAGTGTTCCACTGGAGTGAGGATTCTGCTGTGTTGGAAGACATAGACCCGTGGGTTTATAGATTTATTATTCAGGAGTGCCCTGGACTGGGTCAAATACCCATACAAGTGCCATCTATTATGGCACAGTCATATCTCACTGCAGCCTCAAACTCCTGGGCTTAAGCAATCCTCCTGCATCAGCCTCCTGTGTATAGCTGTATAGGAGTATACAGCTATCCCGTGTATAGGAGTATACAGCTATCCCGTGTATAGGAGTATACAGCTATCCCGTGTATAGGAGTATACAGCTATCCCGTGTATAGGAGTATAGCTACTAGTGTATGCCATCATGATCAGTTAATTTTTTAAAAAAATGATTAGGAATTTCTTGCAGCACCACTCCGCTTCTAAGTTCTATCACTTACTGCATCACTGGGTTTGTAGCAGGCCTGGCCGTGGCCTACTGACAAATAAAATCACTAATGTTTTATGTGTCGAATAAAAAAGTGCTGTCCCTGCCAGATACCGTTGGGTATCTTGTCTGGGCTGGGTGTGAGACTGTCTGTGTAGAGTGTGAGGTTAAACAATACAACTTCCTAAAAGTCTCTTTGGTTTTCTAAGCAGAAAGCCCCCTGTTGTAGATATTTACTGAATTTTTAAATTAACTCAGAGTACCTGAAGATATTTAAAACAGATCCCCACTAATTTTACTTGAATTTTATGGAAACTTGGAGACCTATGTCAAATAACTTGCATCCTCTGTATAATGCGGCTTCAGACATTACAGACCCATTGGATGAACTAAGTATTTTCAAAGAGAAGCAAGCTATAAGAAATGGAACCTGGACCCCTGGAGAAAAATCATCTTGAAAGGAAACCTGTCAGGGAGGCTAACTAAGCAAGAAGGGCTAACACTTTAGTTCTGAGTGGGGATTAAGGCCCTCACGTACCCACCCAGATATAACCCCAACCCCAGAATGCCTGGGGGCTCTGCAAAAGAGAGGAATGAGGAATAGAGAACTTTGTCTTTAGAGGCCCTACAGTTCTGCTATAGGAGGCCCTTCTGAAAAATCTGGTCAGTCAACGAGAAAGTACTTCCCTAGTAAATTATGGGGAAGAGCAGCATTGGCAATTGGTGAATTAGAGGAAGTTGGGAGCTGTGCAACAGGAACCTGTTGACAGCATGGAGACCAGTGGTTTCTAGGGCAGGCCAGGTATGATCAGCGGTATAGTCAGCAGGCTCAAGCTTGATCAGTTTCCTGTGGTGGTGCAGACACTAGTCTAGAGGAAAACTGACGGTAATATGGGTAGCAGCAAGGGCAGTGTCCAGTGGGCGGCTAAGTGGCAGCAGAAAGGTGAAAGTTCTGCAAAACTGGATCCACTGGGAGATGATACCCTAACCTGGGGCTCCTGGAGGGGGACTAACTCCATGCCGAAACCCTAAATCCTAGAGGAAGAGTAAGGAGAAAGCTAGAATCATTCAGAATACACCTGTAGGCACACTTGGGGACTCTCCACTGTCTTTGGGGAGAGGAGATGACTTATTATCAATTAGGCAGACAGGGGCTTTGAAGCATTGAGATTCCAGCTATTACTATAAATGTGACACTCTCACTGTATGAAGTCCGGGACTTAACAAGCTACATATATAACATTTGGGGTTTTTTGTTTGTTTGTTTTGTTTTTGAGACAGAGTCTTGCTCTGTCACCCAGGCTGGAGTGCAGTGGCGTGATCTTGGCTCACTGCAACCTCCGCCTCCCGGCTTCAAGCAATTCTCCTGCCTCAGTCTCCTGAGTAGCTGAGATTACAGGCGCCTGCCACCATGCCCGACTAATTTTTGTACTTTTAGTAGAGACGGGGTTTTTCCGTGTTGGCCAGCCTAGTCTCGAACTCCTGACCTCCGCCTCAGCCTCCCAGTGTGCTGGGATCACAGGCATGAACCACCTTGCCTGGCCCATATGTAACACTTCAATCTTAGTCCCAATAAATGCAGTCTTCGTTATTTGTAAAGGAGTGCTGACAGAGTTATGTTTCAGTAGATATGTCTTTGGGGGCCTCTTTAGTTCATATGCTTCCATGTTTCTTAATTTATCAAACATTTATTGAACATCTATTATATGTCTGACAGTAGGCCAGGGGTTGAGAATATAAAAATACATACATCAAAATAAAGATGTTGTAGTCTCTGATCTCAACAATCTTACAGGTTAGCAGGGCACTAATCTATTAAGCAATGATGGGATGTGAAGTGGTCAGTGTCACAGAGAGGTACGGCCATGTGTAGGGAGAAGCAAAGAAGGGGCTGGTGAGAAGTTGCAGAACGTGGCATAGTGGGTGAGCTACACAGGGCATAATAGGTGACAATGAATTTGCTAGGACAACAGATGGGAGGCAGGGCATTTGGATCTGTAAGGGTAAATGGAGAATGCCCAGCATAATCTCCAGGCTTCTCCCTTCTTAGTATGCTGCGAGTTTGACTTCTATGGACTGCGTTCCCTCTTGTTCCCTGCCTTTCAGGTTTGCATTTCTGAGGGGAGGTGCCAGCAAGAGGAAAGAGAGATATTTATTCCTCCACCTCCCTCTCCATCCAGTTTGATAGTAGCTTTGTTCTTCCATCTGACAAGGACTCCCTCCCAAGTTCTAGCAAGAGAAGGAAACAGTTACTAGAAGGGACCAAGGTTGGCAGCTGCCTGCTGTTGCTGGCCCCAGGGTAGGCACCTTCCCTTACTGGCTTCACTAATCCTGCCCACATCTCTACAGAGAATCCCTTTACTTTACTACCTTCCATTACCTTTCTGGATGCATCACCTGTTCCCTGTTGGGACCCTGCATGATATAGCACTCTGAGTATAATAGTATATGTAAAGGAGATATGAAATGACACTGCTCAGTTAGGGAGCTAGTATTAGTTCACTGGCTGTAGGCAGAGCTCAAGAAGCAGAAGCAAGAGATGTAGCTGAAGAGGATGCCAGGGGCCAGGTCGCATGGAGCCTGGTGTGCTATGTGTGAGAGGCTTTGTCCCAGAGACTCTGCTAATACAACTGGTGTTCATGTATTTGACTTTTCTGGTGATTTCCTCACAAATCCTCAAAATTCCTTAAAATCTTCTATTATCATGGCATTGGATTAAAGGCATTTCTCTGCCTGTGAATTATAGAACACAGCTTTCAAATAACCTGGTTGAGACGTAATAGAACTCCTCTATTTTCTGCCAAGAACCCCTGTGAATTACTCTTAGGAATGAGAACACAGGATTTGGTTGAAGGTAGTAGCTTTCCCCTTCCAATATGTATAATCCTTAAACAAATCATGTTCTGGTAGATGATCCAGAATTGAGTGTTTCCCTAGAATTCAACATCGTTGTTCTTCACTTTTTATTTTTCTCCTAAACCAGCACGGAATTATCTAGGAAAGGTGAGTCAGATGAGAGAGTCATTGCAAGCCCAGAGAATAAAAGTTCTCAGTATATTCCATATTCCTTCTCAAATACAGACCTTCTTGCTAGCTGAGAGCAGAAGAGCCAAGTGGAGGAGAAGGCAGTTCTTTACTTATTATTAAGCACAGTATAGTTAATATAATAGGATAGTATTAGTGGAGTGATTGCTCTAAAACAGAGATACTTAAACTCTCCGGCCAGCCCTGAATGAAACAGATATTGTAGGTGGGCTGATTCACACCCATTCACAACATTTTTCCCCTGTCAGCCTCTATCATAGAGAGTAGAAAAGTTAAATATTCATTTTACACACCTCCCTTGCATAATGATGACCAGCCAATGAAATGTAAGTGGAAATCTGCTAGGGATTTCTGGAAAAACTTTTATAGCTCTGATAAAAAGAGACAGTCATAGTTAGCATTATCCTCTCCTCCTTTCATTTTGACTTGAGCATGGGAGGGCTGTCTGGAGCAGCAGCAGCCATCTTGTAAGCAGGAGGTAATGACTAGGAGGACGAAAAGTACACAAAGAGATTGGATCCAGCATGGCATTACTAAACATTTAAAAGAACAACAGCAATGTTTCCAGATTTTTTGTTATGTTAGATTCTTTGAGGCTAATATTTGTTGAGCAATCTGCTCTTATACCTAAATATATTCTTAACAAATACACAGGAATAACAGAAAAACCAAAGATATTTGATACCTCTCATTTCTCAATTAGAATTAGTGCTTTTGTTTTTAAGATAATAGCATGTCTTGTATAATGAGCCAGTATTTTTTTCCAGAATACCTTGACATATCTCTACACAGAAATTAATGTTCCTATCTCAACTGACACGCATTTGGCAAGAACAATAAGCGCACTTCCATTCTAGTTAAGTTTAGATTCCATGGTCATTGTTATAATAATTTTTGAAAAGACCTTCCCCTCTTTAACCCCTCACTCCCTCTTTCACAATCAATTGGTAAAATCTCAATAATAGTGAGATCCAACCATCCTCTTCTTGTAGGCACCCAAGCTGCTAAATACTGTAGATTGGTTTCATGTCAAGTCATAGTTGAAAACCTCAGATGGGTCCACAACTCTGCCCCCAAACCTAGTTATGTTTCTTTAGGGCTTACATTTCTACTCTCTAAGATAGTTTTTATGCCTTTATCTTCTCAAATGTCTTATTCAACTTCCCCCTCCCTCACTCTCAGAGTTTACTTAACAACTAGAAACTATCAGGTAACTGCCCCCGTCCCTGCCACCTCCGCAGCTACCCATCTTCTCTGGCTTCCCTCCTCTTGCAACTGAAGAAACGTCATTTCTTCAATTAAAGGCATAACCCTTTATGTACTACCCTTGCTACTCAAAGTGGTCTGTGGACCGGCAGCACCAGCATCACCATCACCTGGGTAAATGTAAGAAATGCAGACTCTCAGGCCCCATCATACACCTACAGCCTCACGGTCTGCCATTTAACAACCTCTCCAGGGGTTTTCTGTGTTTATGTACACAAACACTTGAGAGCACTACTCTTGACTTTATTCCTTCTCTTAAGAACTTCATGCCTTTGATAATCCTCATTCTTCTAAGTCATTATTTGCTTTTCCCCTGGTAATACAATAGTTGATTCCTATCAGTAAACTAATAGTGTCTGAATTTTTATATCTAAGAAAACCAAACACTCCTTTCCAATGACTACTCTGTCTCCCTAACACCCTTTACCAGGTCCCTGAGATATTTTCTGAGTGTTCTGTTTCTACTTTCTCATTTCCCACTCACTCATAACTCAACCTGCTATCTGTCCCCTCTACTCTACAAAAACAACCTTGTCCAGGTCATTTCTCATCTTCATGTAGTTAACAGGGCTCAGAACATGCTACCCCAAATTGTGGTGCCTGGGTATACTGAATATTTGAAGCTGAAGGACACTGAGAAAATCACAGAGCAGGAAGGTCACTCTCTGACCTTCTCTCTCCCTTCTCCCACAAAGTAGGTCTTAAGACCTTTTATTAACATTTTTATTCATGAAGGAAGACATGAGAACACAGAAGAATCTGAGGAAACAGGCCTTGCCAGGTTCTTCCAGTTTAGTACCATTAGATCATACCCCTTTGGTCCAATCATTCATCTACTTGACTGTGCACTCTTCATCAAACTGAAGCATTAAAAATACACAATTTCCCTGTTTCTTTGAGTCTTCATTTCTGAAGGATCCCATGTTGTGTAAAACTTATCTTAAATAAATGTGTATGCTTTCCTCTTATTAATCTGTCTTTTATTATAGGGGTCTTAGCCACGAACCTAGTGATGGGTGGAGAAAATATATTACTTATTCTCCCCTACATAGCAAAACCCTCCCTTCTTTGAGCTTTTTCTTCCAGATCTCTCACAGCTGAGTACTTCTTCTTCTGTATATATTCTTTCCTTGCCCTTTATGAGCCTGCATTTTCCAGGTTTTCTTCCTTCCTCGTTGGTGGCTCCTCTGCAGTCTCTTTTGCCAACTTCTCTTCCTTTACCTCTCCATTAATTATGAGGGTTCACAAGGCTTGATCCTTGATTCTTCTCTACCTTCTCCCCAGGTGATCTCATCCAGCTACAGGCCTTTAAATACCAATCTGCTTATGTTTCTCAAATGTCTATCTCTAAGCTCTGAATTCCTTACTGGAATATTCACCTGCTATGTGACAAGTTCTATATGAATATCTTGTTAACATCTCAAAGTTGTCATGTTTAAAACTGAACTCACTTTATTTCCCACTCCCGTCTCTCAAAACCTTTTCCTCCCCCAGTCTTCTCTATCTCAATAGAGGGCACACTGGCCCGCCAGTGGCATAAGGCAGAGACTTAGGAGTTATTCTTCATCCCTCTCTCCCTCACACCCTACAATGTATCAACCACTAAGAACTATTTTACCTTCAAGACACGTCTCAAATAGTCTACATCTCTTGGGCTCTACATTTTACCACCCGACCAAGTCACCACCACCTTTCACTTGAAACACTACAAAAGCCTCTCCTCTGTTCTCCCTTCTTTACAATTTTGCGTCCTCCAATCTCCTCTCATATGAAATCCTAAGTAGTCTTTTAAAATCATAACTCTGATTAAAAGTACCTGAACTGTGTAAATGGCTCTGTAAAAGAAGACTCCAATGTCTTCTAATTGTATTTAGAATAAAATTCAAGCATCTGCAAGTGTATGTATATTTGACTCTTGCCTCTTGCTACTCTCCTGTTCTCCCTCTATACCTTACTTCCCTTCACTTCCTTGAAAATGCTGAGTCTTTTCTATGTCCAGAAACATGCTGTTTTCTCTTCCCCACTCCTTCTAATCCTTCAGGGACCAACTTAAATGTCTCCTCCTTAGGGAACCCTGTCTTGACCACCATATTTCAATACTGTCCCCCATTCCCTTTACTCTCTATCACTGTACCCTGTTTACTTCCCAGCACTTCATATGTACATATTTGCTTACTTACCCACCCACTAGACCGTAAGCTTCATGAGTACAGAGATGGTACCTTCTTTATTCCCAAATAAAATGTAAATCTGGTACCTCCTGCTGTGCCAATGAATAATAAACAAGCTCACCCATCCAACTATCTCCATCCTTACAACAACAAAAATAACAACAACATATTGCTTATCTTTGTGTTTTTACACGGATAATGATTTAAATATCATGGGACAGAGTGCCCTAGCAAAGGCTTTTGAAACTGGGATGGATAGAAGCTAAAGAAAATGTCTTAACGATTGCAAAAAGTGCTCTGTTTCTCAAGGGGTAGTAGGTTGTTTTAATCTTGGGGAAGGCAGTTTTCTCAATTTGGGAGAACTATTAGAAGAGGACCTCTACTTTCACATAAGTAAATCAGGTTCTTACCAAATTTTGTTTGGGAAAACTTTGAAGTCCTCATTGAGCTAAACCATACATACTTTAGTCTGGATGCTAAGTGCTCCAGGCAATCTGAACCATTAAGAATAATTAAAGCAGAGGGATGTCTTTGCAAAAAATATTCCTCACCCCTTTTTATGGGTTAGGGCACA
Source organism: Macaca mulatta (assembly GCF_049350105.2). Lineage (NCBI taxonomy): Eukaryota > Metazoa > Chordata > Mammalia > Primates > Cercopithecidae > Macaca > Macaca mulatta. Next base: position 54,309,007 of record NC_133417.1, on the reverse strand, counting down.
AGTGTTTTATCAGGTTGGTGGTATATTGCACTTTGCCTGCAATTATCTCTTGTTCTTCAAAAGGCCTGGGTACATTCTTTTGTAAACAGAAGCTCACTGAGGCAATGAGGACTGTAGAAAGTCAATAGCGAGGCTATTATCTAGTTCTATTATATAGAGAACTTACTACAAGTCAGGCACTAGGCTAAGAACCTGGTAGATATTGTCTCAGTTTATTTTTTGACATGTCTTTGAGGTAAGTAGTCTCTTTGCCCCATTTTATATTTGAATAAAACAAGACTCAGAGTGGCCGAGCTACTCTTTTTTTTTTTTTTTTTTTTTTTTTTTTCAGATAGAGTCTCGCTCTTGTGGCTGAGTTACTCCTAAACTGTGATTTATTAGGTTGGTACAAAAGTAACTACAGTTTTTGAAATTAAAAGTAATGGCACCCACCCAATAGCTACTTTTGCAGCAATCAAATAGCTGCTTAGCAGCAGAGCCAGACATTCAGCTGAATTCTGGGCACTGCTAAGGGGTATGTTAACTAGGCAGCATTAAGTGCCATAAGTTAAGGAATGTCATAGGTTAAGGAGTGACCTTCACCATGTGCTGGAAGAGAGACACTAACAAAAACAACTCAACTGGACTGGACTGGTGGGGCACTGTCCTACACAAGATGTTGTTAAAGGCTGAATGCATTATTAACCAGTATGTGCTGAGCCATCAGCCTGCTGGGACCGGTGAGCAACACCTTGTTCTTGTGGATGGGGTGGGCTTCCTCCACAGGAGAAGCCATTTCCACTGTTCACTGTCTTGGAAATAGGTTGCTTCTAGAAAAGGAAGTAATGTTTGGGGAGGTGGGCCTTAGACTGGAGAAACTAGAAATTGGAGATACTTTGGTTTCTTGACCCCCAACTTCTGGATATAACAAGAATCTAGCCTCTCTCATTCATTCATTACTTAATATCTGTGGAATTATATTTCTGGTTACAGGCTAGTGAGAACTTTTCTTGTTTAAGGTGACATTTTTTACTATAACTGGCATTTTGTGTTTGTATTTTTTGTCAAAAACCCTTAAGATGCTGCGGCAGAAATCCAACTTAACTAGCTTACGCAGGAATGGGAATTTTTTGACCCAATGGCCTAGAAAGGCTAGAAGCCTGGGGCTCAAATGTCTCAAGCACTCCATGAAGCTCCCCCACCCCTCTCTCCTGGCTTTGCTATTCTTTGTGCTAGCTTCTTTCTTAGGCAGATTCTCCCATGTTGTGGCAAAAATGGTCCTTGCAAATCCTAAGTTTTACTCTCTTTACAGATAGCAATTCCAGATGAAGTATAAGAAAGGGTCACTTTCCTAAAAGCTCCCACAAAAATCCCAGAGAGGCTTTAGGAGTGACTTGGTTTAGGTCACATATCCCCACCTGAACCAATCAGGGTTCAGGCTAACAGGATGGGGCCAACCTGAGCTGGGTACCAGAGGAGGGGAGATAATGCAATTAGACAGCCCCTCCAGGCAGGTAGGTCCTGAAAGAAAATCATGTTGAACTGACAAAAAAGAAGCATATGTCCCTTATTAAAAGAAAAAAAGGGATGACAAGAAGCAGAAAAAAGGTTAAAATGTGTTGATTCCAAAATAACCGAGGAGCTGGCACACAATTGAAAATATACCACAAATAATAGGAGTGTCCATGGTTTCTGGAAGATACAGAAATGATTCCTAGAGCTGAAGCCCAGAGAGATACAACCTGAGACGATGTCATTCCCTTCAGTACCAAGGGAGAAACAAAGACTGGTCACAGATTGGAATTTAAGATGCAAGGGGGAAAAGGTGTCCATAAAAAACAATCACAGATGTTAGGTTTGTCCTCTATTATTTCTTCTAAATTAAATTTCTAGGCAGAGGATCCGTATTTTTAAATATTTGAACGAGTTCTGAGCTAACAGCAACTACTTTCCCTAAAGCAGAATACCAGGGGATCTACATATGATCAAAGTGACATGAGTGTTTGCGTGTAATATTCAGGGTGGCCAAAGACAGAGAGAAAGAAACTGCGTGTTGATGATGATCTTGAGATGCCATCTGACTCCAAAAGTTTGTGATCAGGCCCAACTGATATCTCAGCCAGTCAGTCTCTGGAACAGCAGCCTGACTGTGGAATCCTGTTAAAAATCAATCTCAGAGAGCAAGGCAGATTTCATAGGCTATACATGATCTGGTATTAAGTATGTAAGTGACTTCACTTCAGAATTCCTTAAAAATAGGAAAGGGCATATAGATAGGGACAACATACAAACAGAGGGAGAATGAGAAAAGGATTGGGGAATATATTGCACCTAGCACCTTACTTTCACAAACAAAGAAACTTAAGAGAGGAATGTATGGAACTCCATAAGGCACACAGTAGCCAAGGGCCTCCTTTAGCACATAGTGACCTCATCACAGAGGGATGATCCCCATGGCTTTAGCCAAAGGACCAGCAGAAAGATGCCTCTGATTTTTAGCATTTCTGGTTATCATCTTTCCTTCACAGTGCCCCAGTCCTTTGCCCATAGCCATCCTCATAGTGCTGGGAATCTCTTTCAGTGGACAAGACATCTAACAATGTGAAAAGGAACAAAAAGTACAGAATAGGTGAGAAAAATGCAGAGGGCTATGTAAGTGATGCAGGGGAAAGGTAGAGTGCAGCTGCCTATCTCAGCCAGCCCCTCAAGGGGGCTAATCGGTTCCATATGAAATTGTCAAAACAACTGTTCCATTGAAACTTAAACACCAGCCATCATCCCTGTTATATTGTTTTGTAGGCGCCACTCATCTTTCAACTTCAAGAGCTAAGACATTATATCGCTTAGTTTTGAAAATATACTAATAAATACCATACCTTGCAGATTCATTTTAATCAGCCCTGTCTTGAAATAGCTGTTTACTAATTTTGCATAATATAATTAAATTCCCAAACACTGCACTTAAGAACCACTAAAGATGTGACTTATCCTGATGAGAGTTGGGAAATTCCAAATTTAGGATGTCTACAATCCCTAGTGTTGTGAAAATAAGATTCTCCACAAGAAGAGCAAATTGGAATGAGAATTAAAGAGTACAGTTTCCCTTTTATTAAATATTACAATACATAAAGCATACAAAAGGCAGGAGGCTCAGACAGGTTGAGAATCTGGTTCAACATTTTCTCCCCTGGTGAATCCAGTACACAAACACTGATTTTGGCATTAGGTTTCACAAGCTCCTAGCTGCAAGGGTTTACAGCAAAAGGAAGAGAGGTGTGGTGAAGTGAGTTAATAATTTCTTCCACCTTCCAGACTACTGATTCTTTCTCTTTCATTTAATGTCTCTCCCTCCACCCACCCTCCACCATCAAGCAGGACATCCTTAATTTCTCCCTCTTCCCTTCACATATTTTGACAGTCTCTTATCCATCCCACATGGCCTTTGTCCTAGTGAGCCCCTCATCATGTTATACCTTATCTGGTTTATTGCAAAGGTCTCCCAATTAGTTTCCCAGCCCCCAATATCTTTTTACTCCAGTCTTTGCTACTCATGCTGTCGAATTAACCTCTAAGAGTTGTATATTTCACTTCCGCTACTCAAATCCCACCAATATTCTTTCAAACTCTTGCAGGCCACATTTCTAATACATTTTGAATGCTCCTCTACTCAAATGCCTCTGCCTCAGTTGAATTGATCTTCTTTCCCCCTAAAAAAGTAGGTAAATGACCTAGACAGTGCTTGGTACATAGAGGGGAGAATAAGAAATATTAGTTTATTCTGCTTGGGATAAAATAAAGCTATTATACTCCTAGACCTTTGCCTGTATCTTCCCTTTTATGTAATGTACTCCATTCTCTTAGCTGCCTGTCAAAATATGGTCTTTTTAAAAAAAGATAAAGTTTCACCTCTTCTGTGAAGCCTTTCCTATTCAGCCATTGTGATTATTCCCTCTCTAACCTTCTGTAGCAGTTGCTTCTCCATAGCACCATTTGGTTCCAGTCCAAGGGAGAAGAAGTTGGGGTATTTGCCCACTAACTCCCATGTAGCACAGGTTGAGAGCTGCTTCTGGGAGCATTGGCTCCCTGGCATGTTGGCCTGTCCCATGAATTGACCAAGAATGATTTCAGTCCCCCATCAACTGGTGCCCCACCCCCCCCAACCCACTGCAAGAAAAAAAAAAACAAAAACATTCAGCCAGAAGAAAGTCTTGCAGGTCTTGCAATAGAAAGCTGTGGAAATGTAAGGACATATTGAGGTCCTAGGAGCATGGGAGGGGCATCCTTCCATGGTGTCTTATTGTAGGGAAGTACTAAAAGTTTCCCCAGGGAGCCTCTTATATGTCAGATGGCCTCTTTCCAGCTCCCATGCTGTAGCAGTCACCCTAACCCCTCAAAATGTCAGTGTCAGCAAGTGACTTTAAGAACCCCTTTCTCTGCCTGCTAGACCACTGGCAGGAGGCACCAAAATGCCTAGGCAGCAGTGGATTCGTATGATGTTCTGTGGAATGTCAAGATAACCAAGATCCTTTGGATTATATTCTGTCAAAAAGCAGTAACCACCACCCTGGGGTAAGGCTCTGATTGAGTACAGCTGTTCATCCCAGGTGACTGGAAGCTGCTTTTGATCCTAATTCCTGATGCAACCTGAAGGGTATATATGCCAAATAAATAGTCCACATACCAAGTGCCCAAGTGTGAGACGCTATGTAGATATGTTCTAGAACATGTCAACACTGATACGACACTGCATCCAGCATAGCTGCTGTGATTGAGGCTACTATTTGATTAAGCTTACAGTGGTCAACCATAATTTGCCATGATCTACCTGGATTTTTTTCAAGGGCTAGGTTGGCATATTAAATGCAGTACCTTGGGCTTATACTCTGAAGCTTGTCTACAGAATCTTTGACATCTTAATGGAGATACTAGGAATGAAAAACACAGCTGCTTTCAACAGGGAAGAGTTGGAGACTTGGATCCACTTAGATGGTTTGATCTGAGAAAACTACAAGAATCAACCATTGATTTACGTAAATGATAGATACCATTACTAGAAATATAAGGGTTGTGAAATGCTCTGGCTATACATTGTCAAATGGTTGAAAAGTTACCTATGTGAGAAGCAGCAAAAACTGGCAAGGTAAGGGGCTGGGACCTCAAAGTAGGAAGCAAGAATGGTGGTGTAAGCCTAGGTCCTAAACTTATTCATGAGAAGTAGCTGTGGTCACTTCTGGACCAGGCTGGATAAAGCTTAACCTTGACTGTATATCCTACACATGGTATTTAGACTGAATAAGTCAGACATAGGGAAATACACTTGTGTTTTTTGTTTTGTTTTGTTTTGTTTTTAGACAGGGTCTCGCTTGTCGCCCAGGCTGGAGTGCAGTGTCGTGATGAGATCAGGGCTCACTGCAGCCTTAACTTCCCCGAGCTCAGGTGATTCTCCCGCTGCCTGAGCAACCCCCCACCCCCCTAGTACCTGGGACTACAGGTGCAGGCCACCAGGCCCAGCTAAGTTTTGTATTGTTTGCAGAGATGGGGTTTCGGCATGTTGTCTTGGCTCAAAGCAATCCACCCGCCTCAGCCTCCCAAAGTGCTGGGATTACAGACATGAGCACCTGGCCACACTTGCGTATTCTGATATCATTTCTCGGTGGAGATAAAAAGTCAGGGTTGGGCCTTCCCTGAGGGACTGGTTGTTTCCACTCTCAGTCATCCTGGGAAGAGTCAGCTCCTAGGACAAGATAGAGATTATAGACAGGTTTCCAAGGACATAATACTTTGAGAAGAAGATAAGCATATGAGCAGTGATTATTAAAATAAATAATTATAAGAAAAAAAAACCAGAACTGAGTTATCATTATTTTCATCACAAGTTTAGCTGCCCAAGCAGGTTTAGCCTGCAATCCTATGAACCAGTTCCACAGAAGGGAAACACACAACCCTTATCAAAGACCCACACAACTAAAAAGCAACTGTTTCATCCTACAAAATAATTTCCAAGATGATAGAAACTATGCCAAGAAGAAATGGACTAAGGTCAAGGATAGAGGAATGAGCAAAAGAGCTCAGAAAAAAAAAGGCAGTAGTTACACTGACTTTACTCCTCTCAAAACCTTTGATGGAAAAGACCAACTCTTCATGGACAGTCAAGTATTTATAGTGATGCTGCTGGAGGCTCTTTGAGGTTATAGTAGGTTATTACTGACCAGCTCAGGGAACTAACTTGCAGGGACAGGCCTTTGTCTGCATCTTCTCTAGTAATAACCCCCTCCTACTGCTCATGGGATCCATCAGGGGCCTGTGCAAGGCATTGGATTTCTACAACCCCGTCATCAGAATGTAGAATTTTCTCTCCATGCCTCTTAAGGAATTTTGTTTTATGACATCATTTGATTTTCAGTGTCCCATCTCCATTGATTTCTAAGGCAAATAAACCTACTAAAGCTCATTAGAAAACCAACACTTCATGCAGTTACAAAACCACCCCTATCTATAGGGACTATGCTCTTAGGTATTATTAGGTAATATTAGGTATTATTCTACCACCACTGGATAGATCTTAATTATTGCCAAGTTTATAATAATAAAAAGTAAGTACATTAGTTCAGGCTTCATATCACATTAAAAAATGCTAAACATTACACCTGTGAACTGGTCACTTCTTTTCACAAATGTGTCCCTTTTTGCCTTTGTTCACAGTGCTGCCAAATGTTATACTTTCGTCTGATGCTAATGGATGTGCCTCTACTTGGTCTACTCTCAGCAGCTGTGACCATCATCTAAATGAATATAAGAATTGAATTAACATGGAATGAGTGCCCACAGTGTCCTGAACTATATTAAAAATGGTGATTGATGGCTCTGTGGAGTAAGTTCCTATTTTCTTTGAAGCTCAAAATCTGTGTGAGGAATAGATTAAAACTATCTCATACATAGTTTACTTCCCAATTGTGAACTAATAAGATGGATAACTCATAAGAGTACTATATCTGATTCTGGAGTTTATTTCTTTACTAACTTGTAGAGGTGTGGATAGATTTTGAGAATTCATAAAACTTTAATCAAAATAACAAAACCACTATGTGAAGCTCTGTCTCTGCCAGGAAGTTGTTCAGTTTCCTCTTGGTATTTCATTTCAGACTGAGGAAGCTATCCCTGTATTCGTTGGGACCCACAGAAAATAGAAGGCATGCTCTGATGGGGTTTCTGAAGAGATTGTAATGAAAGACTTTTTTGCAGAGGTTTGGGTGTGATCAAGGAAATCTATAGGCAAAGCTGAGGATTCCAAGGATAGTACCAGGGCAAGTCAGTACCACCCTGAGACCTGAGCCCTGACAGAGTGAGGGAAGATACATGTCATTGGATCCTGGGAGAGCTGAAAGAGAGTAAGGGGGTTTGCTGGGGAGGCAAGATCATCAGGGAGGGATGCATCTACCCCTACGGCTGCAGTTCCAAGCAAAGGGAGTGGGGAAGACATACTCTGACCTCTCTCTTCCTGCTCTTCCATCTCTTGCATTGCTTCCCACTGGCCAAGTCCAACCGGAAACCAGAGGGCAATGGAACCCAGATGATGGAGCCTGTGGAGGTCAGGATAGAGGAGGTAGAGAATGGATCTGAGGAAGGGCAAAAGGTGAATGACCAACACAATCACCATCTAGACTAACACAAAATGCCACCCTCTATTGAAGTGTCTTTTCTTGCTCTAAGATAGTATTTCCCCAAATATATTCCAGATGGGCGCTCTGTGTTGGGGGGATTTGGGGAGAGGAGAATTTCTTGTGCATACATTCATTTGGGAAACACTGGATTAACACATTAAACTCACACTAAACAGAAATCTTTACTCAAGGACTTTTCAAAGCTCTACTATGTACATAATTTTTTAACAATAATTATTGAGAGTTATGATGAGCCAGGTTCTGGGCCTGGCTCGTGATACAATGAATAGGACAGATACCCACACTTGCAGGACTCACAAACAAGTGGAGCACAGACAATAAGCAGTAAACCAAAAACTAATTAATTACAAAGTGTCTGATGAAGCTCCCAATGGGAATGAAATGTGCAGCATATCTCATACATTATTTAGCTTCATAAATCTTTGCTTCTGGAAATCTTTTGGAAGGTGAAAGACTCTCTTTGAGAAAGACCACTCTAAGTTTTTATCAACTATTGGTTATATATTTTGGTCTGAAATTTACATGATTAAATGCTGGATATCTAGTTTTTGATAACAGCTTTTCACCCTGCTGGCCCTACACAGTCAATCAAAGAGCAAATCTGATATTTACAGAAAATGGGGAATGGGAAGATAACACAAAAAAGGAGAGGCAAAAAAAGGAGAACACAAAAAAGAAGAATCTTAGTTGTCAAAGCCATTTAAATCAACTTAGCATTTTTCTTGCAATGTAGACTTTTCCTTGGAGTCCATCCTATAAAGCAAGGTGATATTGTTACTAAAGTTAGCATTAGGGTGGATGTGCATGAAGAAGGTAAACCTACTTCCAGGTTTTAAAGTAAAGTCCACAGGGGTTCAACAAAGATGGAGAAAGCAACTGTCTGGGGTCATTTGTTCATAACACACATGTACATGACTTTTCGTTAGAAAGGTCTTCACAGGAAAATGTATGGCTTGTTTGTCATAGATGTGATTTGGTGCCCCACCTCCATTCTCTTTACTGGGCCTGTGCATGCCACCCCAGCTGTGAGTATTGCTTGCTATTGCCTCCTAAGAGTTCACAGCTGCCTCTTCTCCAGCCTCCTCTGCCTTCCCCTCTTCTAAGGGGCAAGTGCTCTTGAGTGTTTTATGACAGAGGTGCCAGTGAATCAGGCCAAGCCTCCACTTTTCCTGGGCCACATCCTTGCTGACTCTTTCCCCTTCACTCCTTCCCTCATAAATTCTTCCCAAATAGCCTTTCCATAGTTGTGGTCCCCTGTTTTCATCAGGCTCCACAGGAAACTGGAATCAGAAGAGATTTGGAAAAAGTCACCCAGCAAGGTAATGCCAGGACATGAAGGACACCATCAGCCTCTTTATACTGTGCTCACTGGTCTTTCCATTTGCCCCATGGAGATCTAACACATTTGCTCATTTAATAGTTTTCCATTTTGATTTATCTTCAAAAAGAATATATGTGCAGAAAAGCTTATTGAACTAGCTGTTCTCCACACCTATGAGAAGCTATTATCCACATTTATGAGAAGCTAAGCTGTTTAGATCATTTGTCATGATTCTTCTGTTGACCATTGATGCAAATTATAGACATAAATATCTATGAAGAAAATTTAAAATGTGAGCTTCCAAGACCAGCAAACTCTTTAAAGTGATAGCAAAGGTTACAATCTTTAAAGAATCTTTGCCACATATTAAATATTGTTAGCGTATATAAGCATTTGCATTGCATATTATGATTTATAATACACTATCATAAATATTTTATTCATCCTCCCAGTAACCGTGTGCCTGGAGTAAAGTATTGGAATCTCTATTTTATAAATGAAGAAACTGAAGTTCAGGAATATTAAGGGACTTGGTCAATGTCTAATAGTGATTAAGTTGCATAGTGAAAATTTGACAGGTTTTTTATTAGCAAATTTTGAGGCTTTCTACTTTATTGCCTATTTTATCTACTTTGTCATATTTTATCATTTCTTAAATTGTTAGACCTTACAACATCAGTGTATCATTTAGTCATCATAAAACTCTGTAGTACTATTTGTATTCTAGAACACAGGACCTTCTAGAATTTCTATGGCATAACAAAACAGACTGCATAATTAAACATTTATCCTATTTCTAGGAAGTTGATGTGTCAAATTTTTATTTCTCTCCACTTGTTATAAATTTGACTTGTGGTTCTATAAAATTAATGTCCATTGATTTCTTAGAAAACAGTGCATTCCCTACACAGAGGGTTTGGTTTTCAGAAGAACCAAACAGTACATCATTATTGATTATGTATTGCCTTCTTAAGAGCTGTTGAGAATGTGAATACTTTTCTAAATGGCTACACAGACATAACACTTTATTTAATTCATTTCCAAAATTCAGCCAGTCTCCTAGCCAACTACAACATAGTTTAGTTTAGAAATATCAAAATATTGTTTCAGAAAAAAAAAATTCAAGTAAGAAAATATTGCCCAAGTGTTAGCCTTTATATACAGAGAAAATATATGGTTTCAACTTGGTAGGAGAAAATAGAAACCATTTCTTCTCTGTGGGTTAAAAGAATATACCCTCCATGTACAGTATCTTCTTGAGTCTGTGCAGTTAAAAGTGACAATGGGACTGTTGATGAGCCAGAGAGAGAACACAGAACTATTGAGGGTCTCATGCGTATCTTAAAAATTATCATTCCAAGTGCCTTATGCACTTACTTCTAACTCTAGGCATGCATGAAAACAGCCAAGCAAATTTCATGTAATTGCCATACTCTTACAGTTCCAGAGGGAAATTACTGATCACAGTTATTTACTTAAACACAAATGGGAAACTAAAGTAACCTCAGGGTCACACTGAAACATCCCTTGACTTGGGTTACAACTTCAAAATTAATGGGAAAGAGCAGGCAGTAAGGTCATTGGGGTGCACTGAGCAGCCTCACCATAATTAAAGACCTGCAGGCAGACAAATGACATTATCCGCTGCTCTGGGAGGGGAGACAGTTTACCCATTCCAGCAGATCTCTAAACATCAGTAGCTGTGAGTTCTTGCCATATGGTTCTATGCCTTTAAGAAAGCAAGCTTCCTTCAGTGTTGTCAATGAACTGATAGTCATGGGCAGTCTTTTTCATTACTTTTAGATCTTCAGTAATCATGCTACCAAAGGATTTAAATATCATCCCCCGCTTCAGGCACCACACACAAAAAGTATCCATAGGCCAGGCACAGTGGCTCATGCCTGTAATCCTAGCACTTTGGGAGGCCAAGGTGGGCAGATCACCTGAGGTCAGGAGTTTGCGACCAGTCTGGCCAACGTGGTGAAACCCTGTCTCTACTAAAAAATACAAAAATTAGCTGGGCGCGGTGGTGCGACACCTGTAGTCCCAGCTATCGGGAGGCTGAGGCAGGAGCTTGAACCCAGGAGGCAGAGGTTGCAGTGAGCTGAGATTGTGCCACTGCACTCCAGCCTGGGTGACAGAGTGAGACTCTGTCTCAAAAAAAAAAAAAAAAAAAAAAAAAAAGGTATGCATGTACAATTGGCTCTAACAAGCACAGAGAGCTTAACTCTGCAATTTTCAAACAAACAGAACTTGCATGTTGATCGAGTCACTCAGAGCCAGAGATCTAACCTAGATTCTTGGAAGTACAATACTATTTGGAAGATTATTATAATAACACGATGAAGTAAGAGTTAGAATAGAACAAGAAACACATGACGAGCCCAGCCAACCAAACCCTACTACCAGTTCTGCCACGTGAACACATTCAAGCAACAATTTAAACCTGTGGATAGGCTGAGATCATTGCAGTCATCTGGCTATTCATTATGGCTGGGTTTGGGTCACTCTGTGAGCAGTCTTTCCGCAGAGGTGTGTCTTCACACAAGGAAATAGCTCTGCTCTGGGGCCTCCCAAAACTTCTACTTTGGCCACTACTCCTTAAAATGAAGATGTCAGAGGGCTCATTTTTGAGAAAAATGTAAACATAAGCAAGGCAAAGAACCCAAGTAATATAACAATAATGGAAAAAAGATTGTTTCTTTCAAGATAGCTGATAAAATGAGCAGAAATTAAGGTTTTTGTTTTTGTTTTTTGTTTGGAATGTAGTGTGTTTTTGTTTTGGTTTGCTGTTTTGGGTTGTGTTTTAGCTTTATCCACATAATTGCTTCTGATCTGCCTGGCCTTGGTGGTGATACACTAGACGTCGGGGCCCTTCTTAGGGTCCTGAAAGATCTCGTTAGAACCCAAGGTTGGGCTGCGCGCGGTGGCTCATGCCTGTAATCCCAGCACTTTTGGGAGGCTGAGGCGGGCTGATTACCTGAAGTCAGGAGTTCAAGACCAGCCTGGCCAACATGGTGAAACCCCGTCTCTACTAAAAATACCAAAAATTAGCCAGGCATGGTGGCACGTGCCTATAATCCCAACTACTCTTGAGGCTAAAGCAGGAGAATCTCTTGAACCTGGGAGGCAAAGGTTGCAGTGAGCCAAGATCATGCCACTGCATTCCTGCCTGGATGATAGAGCGAGATTCCATCTCAAAAACAAACGAACAAACAACAACAACAACAACAAAAGAAAAAAAAACAAAACCAGGGTTGTTACAGGAGCAGCTAACTTGATTCAGATCAAGGCCACCATTCCCTAAGCTTTCCTGGCTTAGAAGGAGTGATAACAGCACTTTAGAGACCAACAGTAAGAATGAGAGATTTTATTTACACTGCACTTTCCCACATGACATTTGAAAGGCACAATTGCTCTGAGAAGTTGAATAATGAGGAAACTGAGTCAAAGTTGAAGAATTGCTTGCCAGTTGAAGAACTATTTCTCTATCAGAGAAACAGAGCCACCTCGCCCAGGTGCAGTAGAGCCTGCTTGTCAGTATAAGTGGGATGAGCCGGCCACAAAGACGCCCGCTGTTCTTCAGTGAAACTGACTCTCAGCAAGCACCTGAAAATAGTCATGTTTTTGTGTCTCTCTCTGATTCACCAGTATCTTCCTTTGTCATGGATTTCTACTACATTTCCACCTTATGCTTTTTTTTATATGCAATATCAAATTGCTTACAAGTCCTTACAGAATTCTAGATGTGATATCTGGAAGATTTGAATTTTTAAAGTTTCCCATTCCCAAGCACTAATGTTCATGCTATCTTCTTCCCAGTATAACTGAATCAGATGAATAGAGAAAACTAGGATTCAAATACTCATATTGTAGGCAGACTACAGAAACATCTGTATATAACAAGAATTTCTGATATAACAAAATATTCCACATGCTTTCTCTCCAATTATTGCACATTGTGTTAATTTTTTAAAAAATCATAAATATTTAATATTTAAGTGAATTGTTAAACATGCAATGCTGGCGTACTTGCTGCTGAGTACAAAAGCAATTTTAACATGCCACTCGGTTGATTAAGTCATGTGTATACAAGATCACACATGACATACATTCCTTCAAAGTTGCCTTAAGCACAGGGCCTACAACTACCTCCCTAGACAGTAGGATCAGAAGCCTATAATTTCTTCCAAAATCTTCTATGGCTCTTTAAATGAAAGCTTTAGACAGAATACAAATTAAGCTACATGCAGAAAGAGGCATTAAAAAAAAAGAAGTTGAGGAGCCACCCTAATATTAATCTATCATTCTTGTTTTAAAGAAATCTATTGCGTGCTTTTATAATTAATTAAAGAAAAGGAAAATTACTCATTTCAGAAAAGTAAAGTTAGGTCATTTTTGTCTTCATGTTTTTAATGACTCATAGGCAGGGTTTTTAAATTTTTTTTAATGAGTGTTCTCTTTGTTTTTTGAAATAAATATCATCTGTTCTGAACGTAATGCTTTATTTTCAATTAATCCAAGACCTGAGAGCATTAGTTATCTTAGCAGCAAGTCAAACTAAAACACTGATTACAGACATTTAAACTTTGACCCTAAGAAATAGTTACTCTTCAACATGATTCATTTTATTTTTTTCTCCAGAGGTCTAATCTTTCAACCCTTCCCAGACAACCTATAATTCTGTTCCTTTGCCCTCTCTGAAATTACCCAAGTGCTGTCTGCCTTCGGGGGAGATTTATGGTCCTAATGGTAGAAGTGGTGAAGGTCAGCTGAAAGCTTCAGGTCTGTCTACCCAGGAACAAGGAATTCCTAAATAATTTCAGCAGTCCTAAAAATAATGATTGGTTTCAGCAACTCGATGACAGATAAACTACTACCCCACTTGGCAAAAGAGTTTGTTTCTCCACTGGGAAGAATTCATTTGCTGAGTTTCTCTGTATAATGACGATAACTGTGGGCAGAGTCAACGTGACTGACCGTGTAACATCATAAACAAGCCATTAAACCACAACCACGTCTCCTGAAGTTTGTGGGGTGATTTTCATTGCTCCCTTTTAAGTGCACACAGTGATGGTTCTCATGCCAGATCTTTCACTTGTTTTCCTTAGGGCCATGCAAGGCACTGTTTTATCATCCATCATGAAAGCTCTTCAGACCTGGCTTTTCCCAGCTTCTCTTAAAAGTTGTATGAGGTGGTTTCAACTAAGTTCTTTTGAGGCTTTGGTCTTGAACTAGGTTAATATCCATCAACTTTGTGAGCTAATAGTTGACTCTGATTGCTAAAGTCAATATTCTGTTACCTGAGAGGGGTTTACCTGTGGCTCCCCATGACTTCTTACCCTGCCTGTGGGTCAGTGCATGAAACGTTAAAAGACTAGATGGTGGGGGGAGGAGAATGTCAAGGTACCAGAGATTGGTGTAAGTGCCTGTAGCTCAATGTCCTTCACATGGCATGACGAAGGCAGATATTGACAGCCACTCATTTGGTGTTCACTAAGCCCATTTATTATTAACTCCTCAGCACCTTCCATATTCTTCCCTTACTAATTGCATGCTTAAATTCTTTAAAAAAACAAAAAAAAAAACCTTGTCACAGTCGTGGCACCACATTTGTGCACAACTCCACAAGTATTTGTCTAAACAGTGATTCTCTTAATCAATTTTTCAGTCTCATGTGGACAAAAAGTAGAAAAAGAAACATACCAATAGCATAAAGCAAGGATCTGGAAATATCAGACAGTTGAGTTCCCAAGACTTGGTTTAAACATATAGGTGGCATCAAAAAAAAATTATTTAAATAATAGAGAACTACAGTTTTTTTCCTACTCTGTACCATCTCCTTTCAGTTTTAATTCCTAGGATTAGGATTACTTAAAAAACACCAAACGAGACACCAACCACATACTGTTCATGATCTCTGCTCTCAAAGAACATTCAATTGTACTATTTTCCATAAAATCTTCACAAATCATTATCTTCTGTTTCTTGGCCCTCATCTGCCTTTCTCAAGGGGTAACACTGACTTCCTCCCTTAATGTATACAACATCAGGGATCTCATCTCAGACTTAAAATGTCTTCCAGGAATTGTTCCTTCTTAAATTTCTTTACTGTCTTCACCATTTCTATTATGTTCTGCTTCTCTAATTTCCTACAAACTTCCTCTAGTCATTTAGTATTGTTCCTTTTTCTTTTCTAAGCTGAATTCATGTACAAATTAAATGACACAAACTATACATACATGCATGAGCTGTTTGGCTTATTTTTGTCCTCGCTTTAAGGTAAAACTCATTCAGTTTTAACAACTAATTATTTTATATCATTGTGCTGGTATGTATACCCCCAGCATACACACAGAAGAAAAGTTATTGGTTTTCTAAATACTAGGCCATTACCTCACTAATTGCTATTCTTGTTTAGAGCTATTTATGCAAGCTTGAAGGTCATAATTTAGCCTGGATTCCTTAAATAAGTTTCTGCTTCATTTTTCTTCCTTTATTTAAACTTGCTTTGTCCCTTTTTTCATCCTTCAGTTTGATTATTAATCACTTGTCCTTGTTTTCCACCAAACTTAGATTAAATTTCTTAATAAAAACCTCCCAAATACTAAATCAGCATTTCCTATGCAGCAAAAGACACAACTATTCACATTGTGCTGATGATTTGCCATCTATCCACAATAACATCTGCTTCCAAAAACAAAGTCAGACGTACGACTTTTGTTGATTTTTATAGTTTTGTTTCTGGCTTTCTCAGACACTCTGGATTTATTGCCCCATTACTATGATTTGGTCCCTTCTTCATCTTTGTATTGTTGACCCTTCCATCTATTCACTGATACAATTACTTTTCTTCAAAAATGGAAATAAATCTGCCCAAACTTGGGATGGAATTATAATTTATTCTTTCAGTTGACTTCCTTGATTAGTTTCTTACTTTTCTTTAAGAGTAGTGGATATTTCACATCATCTCTTTGTCCTTGCTTGTCTACTAGAGTCAACACCTTACAGTAATTTGACAAAAGTCAGGTAGCACTGGTTACACACACATTTTTCTCTCACCCAATAAATTCTACACTAGTTCCCTAAGGTTTAATCAAGATAACCTTTCTAGTTCTTGGCTGAGCAAATGAACCTTTCTTGATGTTTTCCAGTGAAGGAAACTAGCATTTACTGTGTGCCTTCCCTGCATCTGTCATTATACCACATTAACTCGTTTAATTATTGCAAACAGACTCATGAATTATGTACTATTATTCCTATTTTGCAAATAGGAAATCGACCACCTCACAGGTGAAGCGACTTTGCACAAATTACATACCTGCTAAATAGCAGATGGAATTAGTGCCCACGCTAGCCTGACTTCAGAATAGCTGCTTTGTCTACAATATATCATTCTGTCTCTAAACCAATTCTACCTTTCAAGAAACAGAAGAACAAGACCTACCAACCAACCTTCTCCCCAAGTCAGAATAATAAATAAATACAATTCACATTTTTTGTAATGGTTCACCATATATTATTCCCAGGCGAGCTGGGGCAAGCAAGGCATTCCATAAGTGTTCATGCTAGAAAAACGTCTTATAAAATCATTTGTTACCTTTAATTCCTAAAGTTTATTTAGATCTCTATTCATACTATTCTTATAATTTAGTATCACCAACACCTAGCTCCTTGAACTAAGCCAAAAATTATTAGCTTGTTCTTAAACATTGTTGATTCTGAGTATATATAGCATATTTGTGTCTACAAAATAAGCATTGACCATTAGAAAATTTAAAAAAACTTTTAAAATTTATCTCTATGATTCATCTAACATTTAATAATTGAATATGTATTTGAAAGCATCTGGATTTTCGACTACATGTCTTCATTTTCTCCCAGCTGTTAAGCATATAAATTCTGCCTGTCATTATCTCTTATTTGTTCTTCCTTTATAGAATTTTCTCTTTTTTTTTTTGGTTTTGCCTCCTTCAGTCCATTCCCATAAACTTGGTCCATGGATTTTTGTTCTTTTATTGCTGTAAAACCTTCCTCTCTCTGCCTCTAATTCATCCGACATACCATAATAACCATTGTAATCTTCTTAAAGCTTTGCTTTTACCCCCTTGAACAAGCATTTCCAATTTCTACCTGTTTCATCAAATATGAAATTCCTCTAACTGCTGAGCTCTCAGAAATCATGCCCTGCTCCCATCACACTCCTTTCTCACTGTTCCTCAGCACAAAACCTTCACTCTGATTAGGCTAGTTCTTTCTTTGGTTTCCATATGAGTCTTTGCTATATAGCCTAAGTCCCAGATCTGAGCCAATGTCATGTGGCTGCCTTGATTTAAAGCCTTCTCCACATCCTACTCCTGTTATATAACTGGATGTGCATATGATGGAATGAACTGCTGGTAGACAGCCAGAGCCTGAAGATCAAAGACACCAGGTAGCCTGGAGAAGGTAAAGGGAGCTGTCCTGCCAGGGAAACTGAGCACCAGTAATGGACCTGAGAGGGATGAGGAGTAGAAAGAAGTGGAAAGAAGGGAGGAAACTTATGGAAAAGGGGTTAAACCAGTGTTACCCTTACTGGAACAAGGGTCTTGAAGAAATAAAGCATGAGTCATTTCTGGACTTTAGGAACTAATGGGAGATCACCAGATGTCAATGAACTAACTGGAAAAGTTTCTATTCTCCTTGTGTAGAAGCAGAGAGTTTAGATTCTCAAGACAGACTTACCCATACCTGTGGGCAAGGTGACTCAAGGCTTCAAAGATCAGAAAATGATCATATCAGGGTACCAAGTAGAGCATTACAGCATTGAAATTCCCAAGGGCGATTCAGCAGCTTTAAAGAGGACCATGATATGAGACTAATTCCCCCTTTCACAGAGGGCACGTTTCCTCAGTCTTACAATGCTCAGCATCTTCCCTGTAACACCAGAACTGTTTCTAAGCTTACGTGAAACTTACGTTTTCGCTTATGTAAGTGTGTGATTGCAGGGGAATGGTCTTTAATACAAATCCTAAAGCTGGCAGAGCTAGGCCAAAACCAGGTCTTTGAATTTTTTTTCCCTCTTGAAACTCATGAATCTTTTTATTCAACTATATATGAATCTGGAGATCTGTGGGTAGAAATTAATCTTCCTAGAGCTTCAAAGTGCCAAGGGGGATTTCATTTTGGAGTAGTTGGATGGCAACAAAATAACCCTAAATTTGCTATTTGTATTATTACCCAACATCTTCTCTGGTAAGGGAAAGTGGGGTCCAGAAGTTTGTCCACAAATACTAAATCTCTAACAATAGCCTTAACCAGTCTAGGACTGGCTGTATTCTAACTTGGGACAGGAGTTTTAAAGAGCTTCTTAATTTTGCAGTCAACATTGGGAATTCAGCAAAAGGTTTATTTTCTAGTGTGATGCTCTTGAGGAAATGTATAGGCATAGCTGGTGAGCTCTGTCAAATTACTTAAACTCTTTAAGTCCCAGATTCCTCAACAATAAAATATGTATAATTATAGTACTCTGGTCTAATAATATTGTTGTGGGAATTAAATGACATCATACATGCAAAAACCTGAGCACATCCTCTGGGACATGGTAAGTGTTTTATTATGAGAAGTTACCTAACTTTATTGATAGTGCATACAATAGCCCCTTTTTTGCTCATTGTTTGGAAATACAATGTATTTTATAAGTGACTCAAGCCTAATTCTGTATTAAAACTTTAAGATGTCCATTTTTTTTTAGTTGAAAGTATTTCTAAAATGTGTTTCATACATTTGTATTCTTCTTAATTACATAACATAAGTAAGGTTCAATCTAGGAAAAGGGCAGTGGGGGCTTTGTGGAAGGATATGGTACCTCCTGGATTTTCAGTTGTTGTATGTTTTAAAAAAATTAGACCCCAAGATGATGCTGACAAGGACTAAGAATTTCAAGACTAATAACAAATTTGTTTCAAACTTAGTCTTTATTTTCATCCTCCCCAAACACCTCTCAAGCCCTGAAGGGAAGGAATTAGCTTGTTTATCTAACAAATATCTATTGGGTGCCTACTTTGTGCCAGGAATTGTTCTAGATGCGGAGTAAATAGCAGGACGTAAAACAGGAAAAACATCCCTGTTTATTCAGATAAACAAACAAAATGCTTTATGTAAGATATTAAAAGGTAATAAGTACTGGGTAGGTTGGTAGGGGGTATACTTTTCAGTAAGCAGTCAGGCAAACCCTCGCTGGTAAAGTGATGTTTGATTAATGTCATACATTTGTTTAATATAGTTGTTGCCTGGGTATCCAATTTTAGGCCTGATATAAATTGTTGAAATCCAGGTGTACCCTGTCACCTTTGCCCTGGTTAAAATGTCCCCTCCCTGTGTGGTTGTTTTTGGATAGCCCGCTTATTCCTCATCTCACTGACCCCAAACTCAACACTCCCCACAGCTGCTGATCGTGATAAAAACCTAATGGCCAATGCTAGAGTCATGTCAATAAGTTCCCGCCTTGTGCATGTTTTCCTTAAACTAACCAATCCACAACATGTGAAGGAAAGCCTAGGGGATAATACCATGGACATTAAGAAAGGCATAGTTCCACAGGTTCTCTCTCTCTTTCACACCCGTTGCACTCCCTGCCACCACTGGATTCCTCACATCAGCACCCCTAACCTCTCTGGGTCATATGCATAATAAATTTATTCTGTTTCATGAAAGTCTTTTGGTTTCATCACCTCATTGCATTTCACCTCACACACACACACACACACACACACACACACACACACACACGGGAACCTAGTTCCTACCCCAACAGTCTCTCCTGGAGAGTGACTATCTGGGCTTATGGCTACTCTCAAGAGAGAGATCTCAAGACCCAATTAGAAAAGATCACAGCAATCAAAGACATGAAGGAAATGCAGGAGGAGGAATATAGAATAATGGAGAAAGTGCATTCCAGCAGAGGAAACAGTGCCATAAAGGCCCTGAGGTAGGTAGAACCTCACCTGCACCTGCCATCAAGGAACAGCAGCAGGGAAGGGGATTGTGATGAATAAGACAGAAGGGAGTGGTAGGAAATGAGGTCAGAAAAGGTTTGCAGGATATGAAGGTTATTTTCAGGACCTTGGCCTTTTCTCCAAACCAAGGGAAAGTCCCTCCAGTGTTTTGAGCAGATAAATAATTTGACTTAAGTTTTCAAAAGGTCTTGAAACTCCAGCTGCTGAAAATAGACTCTGGGGAAAAGGGTGGGGACAGAGATCAGTATAGTCATTTGGGTGGGAGATGGTGTGGCCAGGGAAGTGATTACATTCTCGATGTATTTTGAAAGTAAAATTGCTGATGGAATTGGTGTAGGATGCAAGAAAGAGTATCCACAATGATGCCAAGATTTTTAGCCTGAATGATTGGAGGAATGGAAATATGATAAATTGAGATGGAGAAGACTACATGTAGAAGAAATTTGAAGGGGAGGAAGGAGCACAGTCCGGGAATATGTTTAACTTGAGATGTCTATTAGACACAATAGACAATGTCAAGTAGGGCATTTGAATATGAGTCTGGAATTTTGCAGAAAAATCCAGAAACAACCCCTCACATTAATAACCAATAACAAATCATTAAAATAATTAAATAGGGAAATGATATTTTCAATAGTTTCTGCAGGAAGTAGGTATTTACATAGAAAAAAGTAAACTTGGGTTCCTACCTAACACCATACCTATACATTAATCTGAAATGGATTATACATCTAATTGTAAAAGACTAAAAACTTTTAGAAGAAACTTGGGAGAATATCTGCACCACCCTGAAGTAGGTAGATTTATTAGACCGGACACCAAAAGAAACACCAAGTGTAATGTGGAAAATTCATAACTCAAACTTCATCAGAATTTTAATCTTCTTCTAAAAATTAAGTCTCAGAATGACAAAATATTTTCAATATATCTGATAAATAGCATGCCTCCAAAATATACAGAGATCTCTTAGAAATCAATAATAAAATAACAAC
This sequence comes from Macaca mulatta, assembly GCF_049350105.2. Classification (NCBI taxonomy): domain Eukaryota; kingdom Metazoa; phylum Chordata; class Mammalia; order Primates; family Cercopithecidae; genus Macaca; species Macaca mulatta. The sequence continues at coordinate 54,288,036 of NC_133417.1, read as the reverse complement.
CACATTTTTATACAGAACTCTTGAATAGTCACTTCATTTAAAAACATACAAAAATAATCAATAAGCATGCTCAGCATCATTAGTCATCAAGAAAGTGTAATTATAACACCCAAGAGTTACTACTTCAAACCTATTAGATTAGCTATAATCAAACTTTTTTTAAAAAAATAATTTTTAACATTTATGAGTACATAGTGTATATAAGATATCTTGATATAGGCATACAATGTGTAAATAATCACATCAAGGTAAATGGGGCATCCATCACCTCAAGCATTCATCATTTCTTTGTGTTACAAACATTCCAATTGTACTCCCAGTTATTCTAAAATGTACAACAAATTTTTGCTGACTGTAGTCACACTGTTGTGCTATCAAATACTAGATCTTGTTTACTGTATCTGACTATATTTTTGTGCCCATTAGACATCCCCATCTCCCACTCCCAACTACTCTTCCTAGACTCTGGTAACCATCATTTTACTCTCTTTCTCCATGAGTTCAATTGTTTTAAGTTTGAGCTTCCATGAGTTAGAACATGCCAAGTTTGTCTTCCTGTGCCTGGCTTATCTCACTTAACATAATCTCCTCCAGTTCCACTTATGTTGTTGGAAATGACAAGGTCTGATTCTTTTTTATGGCTGAGTAATACTCAATTGTGTATATGTACCACATTTTCTTTATCCATTTGTCTGTTGATGGATGCTTAGGTTGATTTCAAATCTTGGCTATTCCTAATCGTGCTGCAATAAATGTGGGAGTGCAGATATCACTTCAATATACTCATTTTGTTTCTTTTGGGTATATCCAGTGGGAATAAATAATAAATGTGGGAGTGAGTGCAGATATCACTTTGATACACTGATTTATTTTGTTTTGGATATATCCAGTGGGGTTGCTGGATCATATGGTAGTTCAATTTTTAGTGTTTTGAAGAACCTCCATCCTGTTCTCCATAGTAGTTGTACTAATTGTCATTCCCACCAACAATGTATGAGGGTTCTATTTTCTCCACATCCTTGCCAGTATTTGTTATTGCCTATTTTTTGGATAAAAGACATTTTTACTGGGGTGAGATGATACTCATTGTAGTTTTGATTTACATTTCTCTGATGGGCAATAATGTTCAGCATCTTTTCATATAGCTTTTCAACATTTGCGTGTCTTCTTTTGAGAAATATCTATTCAGATCTTTTGCCTATTTTTTAATTGGGTTTTTAGATTTTTTCCTATTGAGTTGTTTGAGGTCCTTATATGTTCTGGTTATTAATTCATTGTCAGATGGATAGTTAGCAAATATTTTCTCCCATTCTGTGAGTTGTCTCTTCACTTTGATGATTGCTTCCTTTGCTGTGCAGAAACTTGTTAACCTGTAATCCTATCTGTTCATTTTTGCATTGGTTGCCTGTGCTTTTGGGGTATTACTCTAAAATGTTTGCTAAAACCAATATCTTGGATAGCTTCCCTGATGTTTTCTTTTAGTAGTTTCATAGTTTCAGCTCTTAGATTAAAGTCTTTAACCCATTTTGATTTAATTTTATATATGATAGAGATCTAGCTTTATTTTTCTGCATATGGATATCCAGTTTTCTCAGCACTATTTATTGAAGAGATTGTCCTTTCTCCAATGTATATTCTTGGCAACTTTGTTGAAAATTAGTTTACTGTAGGTATATGGATTTATTTCTGGGTTCCTGTTTCTTTTCCATTGGTGTACGTGTCTACTTTTATGCCATTACCATGCTGTTTTGGTTACTGTAGCTCTGTAATATAATTTGAGGTCAGATAATGTAGTTCCTCCAATTTTGTTATTTTTGCTTGGGATGGCTTCGGCTATTTTGGGTCTTTTGTAATTCCATATAAATTTCAAGATTATTTTTTCTATTTTTATTAAGAATATCATTGGTATTTTGATAGAGATTGCATTGAATCTGTAGACTGCTTTTAGTAGTATGGACATTTTAACAATATTGATTCTTCCAATCCATGAACATGGGATATCTTTCCATTTTTCTGTCATCCTCAATTTATTGTATTAATGTTTTACAGTTTTCATTGTAGAAATCTTTCACTTATTTGGTTACATTTATTCCTAGGTATTTTATTTTATTTGTAGCTATTGTAAGTGGAATTTCTTTCTTTCTTTTTCCTTTCCTTCCCTTTCCTTCCTTCCCTTCCCTTCCCTTCCCCTTTCTTTCTTTCCTTCCTTTCCTTCCTTCCTTCCTTCCTTCCTTCCTTCCTTCCTTCCTTCCCTCCCTCCCTCCCTCCCTCCCTCCCTCCCTCTTTCTTTCTTTCTTTCTTTCTTTCTTTCTTTCTTTCTTTCTTTCTTTCTTTCTCTCTCTCTCTCTCTCTCTCTCTCTCTCTCTCTCTCTCTCTCTTTCTTTCTTTCTTTCTCTTTCTTTCTGAGATGGAGTCTCATTCTGTTGCCCAGGCTGAAGTGCAGTGGCACAATCTTGGCTCACTGCAGCCTCTGCCTCCCAGGTTCAGGTGATTCTCTTGCCTCAGCCTCCTGAGTAGCTGAGACCACAGGCACATGCCATCACATCCAGCTAATTTTTGTATTTTTAGTAGAGATGGGGTTTCACCATGTTGGTCAGGCTGGTCTTGAACTCTTGACCTCAAGTGATCTGCCCACCTCGGCCTCCCAAAATGCTGGGATTATAGGCATGAGCCATTGCACCTGGCCATCTTGTTCCTTTTTCAGATTGTTCACTTCTTGCAGATAGAAATGCTACTGATTTTTGTATGTTGATTTTATACCTGCAACTTCACTGAATTTGTTTATCTGTTGTAATAGTTTTTCAGTGAAGTATTGAGTTTTTTCCAAATATAAGATTATATCACCTGCAAACAAAAATTATTTGACTTCTTCCTTTCTAATTGGGATGCCCTTTATATCTTTCTCTTGTCTGATTGCTCTAGCTAGGAATTCTAGTACTATGTTGAATAATAGTGGTAAACGTGGGCATCCTTGTCTTTTTTCCAGATCTTAGATAAAAGGCTTTCAGTTTTTCCTCATTCAGTATGATACTAGGTGTGGGTCAGTTGTATATGGCTTTTATTGTGTTGAGGTATGTTCCTTTTATACCCAGTTTGTTAAGGGATTTTATCATGAAAGGATGTTGAATTTTATCAAATGCTTTTTCAGCATCAATTGAAATAAACATATGGTTTGTGTCCTTCATAGTATAGCTAAAATTAAATGTTGGCTGTTAATAACAAATTTTAGGAAAGATGCCAAACTCTAGAAATAACCCAAATGTGCATGAACACGTGCATGGATAAAACAAGTGTGAAATATTCATACAATGAAATTATATTCACCAATAAAAAGCAAACAATTATTGACTCATAACAATATGGATGCATATCAAAATCATTTTGCTGACTGAAAGAAGTCAGGCCAAAAAAAGTACATACTATAATAATATTCCATTCGTATGAATTATAAAGACAGAGAAATCTAACCTATAATGTTAGAAAACCAGAACAGTGATTATTACCTCTTTAATTAGATAGGGTTGACCAGAAATAACATGAGAGAATTTTTTGAGGTTACAGAAACGTTCTCTCTCTTGGTTTGGGTGTTAGTTATATGGGTATACTCACTTATTACAACTCATCAAGCTGTTTGAGTTCTGTTATGTCTTATTGAATAAAAAGTAATCTTGATTTTAAAATAAATTTGCTCTGTACAGCTGGTCAAAGTCATCCTCCCTGTCTTCCACATAAGCAGTTTTCCTCCCTGTTTTCCCATGTTATCACAAGATTCTCCTCAAAGAAATCAAGGGAACCCACAAGCAGAGTGTGAGCCTCCTAAGCCCTCTTAGGTACTGTTACTTCTTCTTAGATCTTGAGATGTTGGGGGTGAGAGGGAAGAATTTATAGAAAAGGCAGAATTCGTGTTTATAGATATGTCAGAGCTATTTCTTCCAAGATTTTACCTTTCTCAGTTGTACCGAAGGTTAAAAATATCCTGATTTAGGTAGTTATGCATGTTGCAGAACAATATTACAAAATTTGCATGTTCCACGAGCAATTTTCCAAAGAGAAGAACGCACACTTGCTAAGTAATTGGCTCAGTTATTTTGTGAGCTGATTTAAATTTGTATTCCTTTTTAGTTCTTCTATATTTTGAACAGATCACAAATAAGGGCTGAAATTTACTACATAACATCCAGCTGGTAGAACAGGGTCTGGGTATTCTCCATTCTTCACAATAACCCAGTTCAGTCTGAGAGACAGGCTCTGATTCTAAGAATATGTGAATGCTTATTTTTTATAGACTGAATTCTTTATGAATATCAATCATTTAGTGAAAGTCTCAGAGGTTTTGGAGATCTTTAAAGAAGTTTGACTTTTATTTAGTAATCCCAAATAATTTTTATTGAATTTCCAATACTACTTTGTAGTGTTTCTGTCTCTCACCTTGTAGTCAAGCTAATCACAATTATTTCTATTTTTCCAGCTTTATCAAGATATAATTGGTAAATAAAAATTGTATATATTTAGAATGTACATGATGTTTTAGTAGGTGTATACATTTTGACATGATTACCTCATTAATTAACATTTCATCACCTCACATAGTTACCTTTTGTATGTTTATAGAGAACATTTAAGATCTACCCTCTTAGCAAATTTCAAACATGTAGTACAGTGTTGTTAACTATAATTACCATTCCGTACATTGGATCTCTACAACTTAATTATCTTGCATAACTGAAATTTTGTCCCCCTTGACCAATATCTCCCTGTTCCTTTCACCCCCAGAACCTGGTAACCCTCCTCTTACTCTCTTGATTCTACAAGTTTGACATTTTTAAATTCCACACGTAAGTGAGATCTTCAGATATTTGTCTTTCTGTGTCAAGCTTATTTCACTTGGCATAACGTCTTCCATGTACATCTATGTTGCCACAAATGGCAGGGTTTCCTTGTTTTATTCTAAGGCTGAATAATATTCCACAAAATCATTTCTTGATATATTCATGCTTCCAAGACCCTTGGGGTTACTTCCTATAATTTGCTAAGGGCCAGGAAACTAGAAACCCAGTCAAGCATTGTGTAAATTAAGTGCATATTCAACAATAATTGAAACTAGTATAATATTGATGCAGAAATGTATTCATTAATACAGCATAGAAATTGAAGAAGAAAATGCATATATAAGAATTTTAAATATTTTAAATAAATGAAAAGGGGGTGGATTATTTATTACATAGGTAGGGTTAAAAGACTAATAATTTAGGAAAAATAAAGATGTCTCCCTATTTATTTCAAAATGAATTCCAAGTTGATTAAAGTTTTAAAGGTACAAAAAAGACACCATAAAAATAATAGAACAATATAGGTGACTATTAAGATATTCTTGGGATGAAGGTGTACTTTCTATCATACTCAAGGCGGAAATAAAGAAAAAGATAATTGATTTACAACATAAAACTGTAACAATTTTATCTGTGTAGAATGAATACAATTATAAGGCAATAAACAGATAGAAAAATAGCTATACATTTATGGCAGCCTAAGGATTAATGAGTTTAGTATGTTCAAAAATTCAATATAAAAATCACCCAAATGAAAAATAGAGAAAGAACAGGCAAAGGCAATGCATGAAGGAAATATGTCTGCCAAGAGTAAGTATTAGAGAGACTCTCCTAAATAAAGAGGCACGTGGACCCGGGATTTATGACTACTATCTGGGTAATGTTTTGGTCTTCCTAGCCCCCTTCTTGGTCCCTGAATGGTTAAATTTGCCAGTTAAAAGTATAGAAGTAGAGAAGGATTTTTATTGATGAAGCAGCATTTTCACTGGGTTTCCATTAATCCAAGACTACACTTATAAGACAAGTAGCTTAGGCTAAGAATGCAGATCATGAACATGGAGTAGATAAAAGTTCCTTTGTGTTTACAGCCTAGAATCTATGGCTTTGTCCTCATTTATGTAACTGGCCTACGTTCCTTAAAATAAACAGTGCTATGGACTGAATGTGTTTACATACAATTTTTATGTTGAAATCATAACCCCCAATGTTATGGTACTAGGAGTAAGGGCTCTTGGGAGGTAATTAAGTTATGAGGATGGAGCCTTCATGATGGAATGTGCATCCTTTTAAAAGGGATGTCAGAGCTCTGTCTGGTCTTCTTTCCACTCTGTAAGGACACAAGAAGATGGCAATTTGCAATCCAAGAAGCAAGCCCTCACTAGAACCTGGCCATGCTGGCACCCTGGTCTCAGACGTCCAGCCTCCAGAATGATGAGAAATAAATGTCTGCAGTTTAAGTCACCCAGTCTGTGATAATTTGTTATAGCAGCCCAAACTCACTAAGACAAACAGCCATAGACAGACACCAAACGTTGTCTTCCATGTCACTGGTGCAGAGACAAGGGTGTGGAGGCAGTTCAGTGGAGTGGTTAAACTACAGGGCCTACACTATTCTAGAGTCATGGTTACCTCGTTTTGAATCCTGGCTCACAATTTGCAATCTGAGCTCTTAATCTCACAATCTGAGCTCTGAGCCTTACCTTCCCAACTGTAATATAGGGATAATATTATTAACTACCTTCTAAATTTCCTATGAACATTTAATGAGATCATGTTTATAAAGCCCTTAGCACAATTGACTGATAACATAGGAACTGCTCAACTATTGGCTATTATCCTTGTTATGGGCAAAGAACCTTAATTCTCTACCTTCTGAATAAAAAACATGCTAAGATATCACAGGATGATTTAGGTTGTCTTTATGTGGACATTTACATGGCATCTTGGGAAAAGTGTAGTACTTGGGATCAGGAGATCTCATCCTAGTCTCAACTCTGCCTAACCACATAACCATTTTGGGCCTCAGCGTCCCCATCTGTTAAAGTTGTTGAACTATTTATTGCTATATATGCTTTTCGGTCCAATGTTATGCCCTGGAGAAATGCAAAAGAACAGATAAATCAGGGTCTTTAAATATGGTTATATCTACAGTAGGTAATAATTAGGTCTTCGAGCTATAAGTCGGAGTGTTTAAAGCCTAAAAGAAAATATTTATTGGTTTGCCAAACAGCAGGAATTATATCAATCTGTTATAATACTGACTACGTCACATCAATCAGAAGCTCCAATTAGCAGTTAAACATCTTTGATTAATGTTTCAAAATTAATAAAAGGAGCTCATTTATTGTGCTATGAGATATGGAAAGCTCTTTAGTGGTAACATGTTTGTGAACCATTAGCCTGTGTGCTTAGCATTGATGAAGATATCCCAGCCACTAACGGTTTTATAAGAAAGCAGAAGTTGGCCGGGCGCGGTGGCTCAAGCCTGTAATCCCAGCACTTTGGGAGGCCAAGACGGGCGGATCACGAGGTCAGGAGATCGAGACCATCCTGGCTAACACAATGAAACCCCGTCTCCACTAAAAATACAAAAAATTAGCCGGGCGTGGTGGCGGCGCTGTAGTCCCAGCTACTCGGGAGGCTGAGGCAGGAGAATGGCGGGAACCCGGGAGGCGGAGCTTGCAGTGAGCCGAGATCGCGCCACTGCACTCCAGCCTGGGCGACAGAGCGAGACTCCGCCTCAAAAAAAAAAAAAAAAAAAAAAAAAAAAGAAAGCAGAAGTTGATGCTAATTTGCAATGCAGAGCACATAGCAATAGTAATAATGAAAATACCCAATAGTGTTGACCACTTATAGTGAGGCCACAACTGTCTCAATATCTTGTGTAGATTACCTCCTTTAATCCTCATAACAACCTCTTTAGTATTTCCATTTCACAAATAAGAAAACTGAAACTTGAAATACAGCTGGAATGTCCATAACACAAAGAAATGATGAATGATTCGTGATGAATACCTCATTTACCCTGATGTGATTACTGCACATCGTATGCCTGTATCAAAATATCTCACCTACTCCCAAAATATATATAGACCTACTATGTACCCATAAAAATAATTTTTAAGAAACCTCAAACTTAAGAATGGGATCTATTGTCATCTAAATAGAAGAATCTCCAACACTGCAGTGTTTCAAGAATCAAGAAGTCTACAAAAAAACAGCTTGAAAGCATTGAAACTAAATGTACCTTTTTTTAGGCAAAGTATTGATAATATGCATATGAAATAGCTCTTACAGTTGAAGCCCCAATTTTTCGGGGAACCAGGGGTTGGTAAAATATGTAAATAACATAGTTGTCATTTAGAAAAATTAACTGGATTACCCCCTTAAGAATTCTTACTGGGACAGTTTTACTCTACTCTTGATGTCTTCTTGCTATTCAGCACCCTCGACATTTGTAAATTTACGTAATTAGTGTGAAAGTGCAAAAATAAAAACATGAACTTTAGTATTAACCCAAACAAAATGTAATTAAGGAAGTAAATCTACACCAGAAAAAAAGAAAACCGTATAATGTTTTGCAGTGCCCAAGAAAAATGGCTTTTGGATTATCTGCTATTAGGAATTATTTTGCTCATGTTGCCTTCTCTTTACGCATTTACATATTCATTTCATAATTATAGGGAACCTGCCAAATATGCAGGAATATGACCCTGAATTAAGGCAGATCACGGAAAACTGACGATGCTGAATTGATGTTGAACAACTGTTATCATGATTAACCTGAAGTTTCTTCTAGAAGTATCCTTTGATCTGCAAATACAGCTGCAAAAAGTGAAAAAGAAAGAGAAAAGTCAACATTGGCCACAATTAGGGCTTTATCTTTTGGTCAGAGGGTTGAAGGCGGATTTACTGATAAATCTTTCACAACTGATTCCAATTATACCGCTGAGTCTCATACACCATTGGTGTCGTCCTAATATCCCCCAAAATACAGAGGTCACTTTGAAAGTGCCTTAAACTCTCTCTCAATTACTAGGCTTACTTGCTGTTTCTTTGAAAATGACTTTCATGTGAAAATGCTCCAGCAACATAAAAGTTAATCACCCTCTATCATTACTCGCATCTAGCAGCAGGGTAAAAAGGAAATTAAATTCTTCTTCATTCTCTCCTACAAAATGAATTAGAACCTCACTCAATCTTCTCCACATTATATGTAGAAATGGAGCATAACCCAATTCTTCTCTCTTTTCTTTTCTTTTTCTTTTTCAGAAAGCAAAAGGTAAAACACAGAGAATGTTCTCACATTTTCATAGTTGGAGAGGAATTCGAAGGAGAGTTGCATTTCTGCTAGAGGTGTATTGTGAAGGTGTGGAAATACAAATTAACAAGAGGTTAGTTCTCTACCAAACGAGATGTGACTTATTTACATCTTCAACATAAACCATGGAAAGCTAAATAATAAGTCTGTTATCCTAGATATTTTATTGTCAGTGTTCAGCAAATCCTTTATGTTCATTATTTAATAATGAGGCCCAATCCCCAAGCTTCCTTCTATTTCAAACTTTTTCGTAGACTGGCCTGAGTGTGAAATAGAAACTTTGTGCTTTACTAACTCCGGGGTGCTCAGCTTGAGCCCTATGAATAAAATATGACTGTGATCATTAAAATGTAATAAAAGCTGGTACTTTGAAGCCTTAACCTAAACAAGTTTGCTCTCTGATCTTGGGGGCAAACTTCAGCTGTTCTCTCAGCAGGGCCTCCTCTGCAGAAAGCCCAGGCCTCCTAGAAACGACTGCAACCTGGTAATCTGTGACCTGCACAGCTAAACACACAGTCAGAGCCATTTCCACAGTGAGATCTCCCAGTGTCTCTCAGTGTCTCGTCATTTTCAGGCTACCACAGCCTTCCCAATTTCCTGCCAGAAAGAACAGTGCACGAGGCAGGTGTCCGGCTCAGGTTGTAAAGAGGCTAAGTTTGAAGTTTAGTGTCCCTAATTTTTATCTTCCCAAAAATCCCCTTCCAGGAGAGTAGAACAAGGTGACTTTTCGCTCTAAGGGAAGGCTGGGCAAATATTCATGAAGATTGGCCAATAGAATTGAGAGAGAAGGCCGTCAAGTAAATAACAAAGAAATGGTGTAATGTGATCCGGTTGTGCTCTTGGAATTTCCTTTTGATTGGTGCTAATATAAGCTACTCAGTAGTGGTTGGGAAATATCCCCAAACTACAGCTGTTGCTGCTGCTGCCAGGATTGCCTAGAAAGGATATTGAACACCCAGAGAAAGCTGTCCTAAGGCTTGTGCTCCAATGCTGCGGGGAAAAGGCCAACTTCAGCTCACATCCCAGAAGAAAGTCACTTCTGTTTAAGAGAACATAGTGCAAGGTTTCTCTCCCATGATCACAGCATGGACAGAAAACAGAACTACTTGACTAGAGAAAAAAGATTTCATTGAAGAAAAAGAAAGCAGTAAGGAAATAAATAACCCCAGGCACTTCTCAGAGAAAGGAGAAAATATCTTAGCAAAACTAGAAATTAAATTCTTATACTTAAAGTAACTTTGGGACAGCAAGTAAAAAGAGTGATAACTTCTGGGGAAAAAAATACATAAACAAAAAACTAAGAGTGTAAATTTAAGATCTCAAACATCCTAGTACTAGGGAGGTGTGACTATATGAAAGTGCTGGGGTTTGAGACTACTGAAATACTAATAACTGTAAGTTTTTACTCATAATACACAGCTAGAAGCAGAGATAAAAGGTAACTGGTGGCCAAGCATCCCCTCACCCCCTGCCCACCCCCTACACACTAAGTGATACCTGAATTTGGTATGGGGTTTTCGAAGCATACGGCCAACCTGTACTGTAACTCTTAATGTATGCTTATCCCAGATTTGGAACTCTGTTGAGCAAGTTTCTGTTTAAGAGGTTTGATCAGGCCGGGTGTGGTGGCTCACGCCTGTAATCCCAGCTCTTTGGGAGGCCAAGGCGGGCAGATCATGAGGTCAGGAGATCAAGACCATCCTGGCTAACACAGTGAAACCCTGTCCCTACTAAAATACAAAAAAATTAGCCGGGCGTGGTGGTGGGCACCTATAGTCCCAGCTACTCGGGATGCTGAGGCAGGAGGAATGGCTTGAACCCGGGAGGCGTAGTTTGCAGTGAGCTGAGATCATGCCACTGCACTCCAGCCTGGGTGACAGAGTGAGACTCCGTCTCAGAAAAAAAAAAAAAAAAAAAGAGGTTTGATCAATAGCTTGAATCTTTTAAAGAGATCAAATCATCAGATAACATGGGGTCAAGGTGTGTTTAGATACAACACTGCCAAAGTTCTATGCTCAGCTGAAGTATTATTCTTCACCTTAGCTCCTTACTAGGCAGGGTGCCCCAGTTAAGCATAGCAATCTAATCCTACAGTTATGCTGATATCTGGGAAATATCTATATCATTGACTCAATTTTTCTCTTTCATTTAAGCTAGAGTCAGGAAGGCTGGCCTTCAAACCACATCTAATCCTTGTCCTCATTTCTTCCAGCCTACCGGATGACAAAATTTTTATCAGTACAGCTGAAACCCAGAGAATAACCCTTCAGTGCTGGGTGTAGTAACAACCCCATTAATACAGGGGTGACATTCAAAGTGTTTGCCAACCAACCATCATGGATCTCTGAAGCAGGGATCTGAAGACTCTCTGCTGGTCCAGAGTTTAACCCTTTGGTCATTGACAGTGAGGAGTTTGGTTCCTGAGAAGGGGCTGAGACATCAGGAGCAAAAAGGGCTGGGTGGGCAGGTGTACCTCTGGGCTGAGACCATCTGCAAACTCAATATTACAACAGCTGCTACAACTATACCACTTCATCCTGGCTGAATCTAAGAAGCAAGTGGCTCACAGATGACAGAAGAGAACTAGACTTGTGAAATTTGAATATCCATAGAATCAAAACTTTAAATGCCTTGTTTAATGTACCTGATAGTGAACCACAACTAAAGATTCCTTCAAAACGCCTCTGCTTCTCTATAACCCATCTCTACCTTTCTCTCAATTGTCTCTCATTTTTCTCCATTATTTATCTTCCATTTAATACCTTGACTCTCCCATTACCTCTTTCCTTTAAAAAAAAATATACTTTTACATTTCTCTCTTTGCTCCTTTTCTTGGCTGTTTTCCCTTTCTCTTCCATTTCCCGTCTTATCACTTCTCTCCATTCTCTAAAATGTACTAAAGTGCATTTATTTTTTAAGTGTTTTTTGTAAGTCATTGTGGCTCACTCCACTTAAGGGCTATATGTAAAAAGATATACACAAAAGAAAGTAAAGTGAAAAATAAGCCTTTGTTTTCATTGTGTGCAAAAGAGGAAGGCATCATTTCAAAATTACTAGTTTGAAGATTCCCCACCTTGGCTTCCTTGGGTGCATTACGAAAGTCACCCTGTTCTTAACCTTCCCAAACCAACTGGCCAGACTTATTCCCATAAATAATTTAATTGCATTGTTCAGCCAACGTCATGAGTTTGGCCATTGGGCTGCTTACCCCTCCTTTATCTTCCAGCTGCACTATCTATCCTCCAAATTTTCACAGCCTCGGTGGAACCTAAGGAGGACAGTCATATCCCTTCCAACTGATACCAGCCTAAGCCATAAAGCTTAGTCAGCAGATTTCAAGAGCTACTGCCAAGGCCAGCAGATGGCATGCATAAAAACAGGTAGGATCTTCCAAATAAAGCAGGAGAGGATTGTTGGTAACCCATAGCACAGCGGTACTGAGTACACTTTGCCATCCTGGTTCTGTTTGCCTTAGATTGATTCCTTGCCCTTTCCCCACTCTGTTCTGTTTCCCTGGTTCTCAGGTCAGTTGGTTTCTGGCTGGGTTGGCCAATAGAAGACACTGTCTGGAGGAAGGAGATGCCAGTACGTTTCTCCCGTTTCCTATCTGCTTTGGACTCTTTCCCCGCTACTCTTCTGCTTTATACAGAACTCTGGCTTGGCAATCCACTCCCTGGTTGATTTTTTAGCCTCTTCCATCTTTTGTGAAATCAATCCCCTGAATCAAATTCCCTCTGTTTTAAGTGCTCACAGTGGTTTCCATTATTCTAGTTGGACCTTGACCTTAATACTACTCCTTAAGAACAGCCACTTTCCTAACAGGCAACACCATTCTTGCCTACCTCCACTCCTCTAACACTCCCACTCCACACCCACACACATACTCAGCCACTACCTACACAAATCCACACCTTCCTTTTTGTCATTCTAGTTCAATTCCTGTCATTACAAGAACTGCAGACCTACCTTTTCTCCACTAGAGGAAATACAAGGCCAGGGTCTGGAATCAAGCAGGTCTGGATTCAGAACACAGAAGAATAGGTGTTGTCTCTCCAGCACCCAGCATCTGTGCCTAACCCCAGCCAAGTCATTGTAAACTCAGCAGACAAATGACAAAAACTTCCCTAGAGCCCCCTGGATAGATGCCAGGGAATCAGAAAACCTCATGAGCTAGCATGTGAGATTTCATTCAAATGTATCTTTTATTTTTATTGGGAGATGGTCTATTTATTTTATTGATTTCTCAAAGGGAACGTAAGCCAAAAACTAGTGAAGAAAAATGTAACCACATCAAAACTTAAAACTTCAGAGCATCAAAGGACACAATCAACAAAGTGAAAAGGCAACTTATGAAATGGGAGAAAATACTTGCAAATTGTGTGTTCTGATAAGGGATTCACACCCAGAATATATAAAGAACTCCTATAACTCAGTAACAAAAAACCCAACTAGACTAAAAAATGAGCAAAGAACATGAATAGATGTTTTTCCAAAAACATATACAAATGACCAACAAGCACATGAAAAGATGCTTAACATCACTAACCATTCCTGGGCAAGATGGCCAAATAGGAACAGCTCTGGTCTGCAGCTCCTAGCAAGAGCAATGAAGAAGGCAGGTGATTTCTGCATTTCCAACTTAAGTACCCAGTTCATCTCATTGGGACTGGTTAGACACTGAGTACAGCCCATGGAGAGAGAGCAGAAGCAGGGTGGGGCATCACCTCATCCAGGAAGCACAAGAAGTTGAGGAACTCCCTCCCCTAGCCAAGGGAAGCCATGAAGGACTGTGCCATAGGGACAGTGCTGTCTTGCCCAGATATTACACCTTTCCCATGGCCTTCGCAACCCACAGACCAGGAGATTCCATCAGGTGCCTACACCACCAGGTTCCTGGGTTTCAAGCACCAAATGAGGTGGCTGTTCAGGCAGACACCAACCTAGCTGCAGGGTTTTTTTTGTGTGTGTGTGTGTGCACCAGTGGTGCCTGGAATGCCAGTGAAACAGAACCGTTCACTTCCCTGGAAAGGGGGCTGAAGTCAGGGAGCCAAGTGGTCTTGCTCAGCAGATCCCACCCCCACAAAGCCTAGCAAGCTAAGATCCACTGGCTTGAAATTTTCGCTGCCAGCACAGGAGTCTGAAGTCGACCTGGGACTCTCGAGCTTTGTGGTGGGAGGGGCGTCCACCATTACTGAGACTTGAGTACGTGGTTTTCCCCTCACAGTGTAAACAAAAGCCTCCTGGAAATTCAGACTGCGCGGAGTCCACCGCAGCCCCTTAAAGCCCCTGTAACCAGACTACTTCTCTAGATTCCTCCTCTCTGGGCAAGGCATCTCTGAAAGAAAAGCAGCAGTCAGGGGCTAATAGATAAAACTCCCATCTCCCTGAGACAGAGCAGTTGGGGGAAGGGGTGGCTGTGGGCACAGCATCAGCAGACTTAAATATTCCTGCCTCCCAGCTCTGAAGAGAGCAGTAGATCGCCCAGCACAGCACTCAAGCTCTGCTAAGGGACAGACCGCCTCCTCAAGTGGGTCCCTGACCCCCATGCCTCCTGACTGGGAGACACCTCCCAGCAGAGGTCAACAGACACCTCATACAGGAGAGCTCTGACTGGCATCTGGTCAGTGCCCCTCTGGTATGAATCTTCCAGAGGAAGGAGCAGGCAGCAATCTTTGTTGTTCTGCAGCCCCCGCTGGTGATACCCAGGCAAATAGAGTCTGGAGTGGATCTCCAGAAAACTTCAACAGATCTGCAAAAGATGGGCCTAACAGTTAGAAGAAAAACAAACAAACAGAAAGCAATAGCATCAACATTAGCAAAAAGGATGTCCACACAAAAACTCAACGCAAAGGTCACCAACAGCAAAGATCAAAGGTAGATAAATCCACGAAGGTGGAAAAAGAAAAGGCACAAAAAGGCTGAAAATTCCAAAAACCAAAATGCCTCTTCTCCTCCAAAGGATCACAACTCCTCGCCAGCAAGGGAACAAAACTGTACAGAGAATGAGTTTGATGAATTGACAGAAGTAGGCTTCAGAAGGTGGGTAATAACAAACTCCTCTGAGCTAAAGGAGCATGTTCTAACCCAATGCAAGGAAGCTAAGAACCTTGATAAAAGGTTAGAGGAATTGCTAATTTGAATAACCAGTTTGGAGAAGAACATACGTGACCTGATGGAGCTGAGAAACACAGCACGAGAACCTTGTGGAGTATACACAAGTATCAGTAGCCAAATTGATCAAGCAGAAGAAAGGATATCAGAAATTGAAGATTAAATTAATGAAATAAAGCATGAATACAAAATTAGAGAAAAAAGAATGAAAAGAAACAAACAAAGCCTCCAAGAAATACGTGACTATGTGAAAAGACCAAACTTACGTTTGATTGATGTAGCTGAAAATGACAGGGAGAATGGAAGCAAGTTGGAAAACACACTTCAGGATATTATCCAGGAGAATTTCTCCAACCTAGAAAGACAGGCCAACATTCAAATTCGCAACTACACAGAACACCACAAAGATACTCCTCAAGAAGAGCAACCCCAAGACACATAATCGTCAGATTCACCAAGGTTGAAATGAAGGAAAAAATGTTAAGGGCAACCAGATAGAAAGGTCAGTTTACCCACAAAGGGAAACCCATCAGACCAACAGTGGACCTCTCTGCAGAAACCCTACAAACAAGAAGAGAGTGGGGGCCAGTATTCAACATTCTTAAAGAAAAGAATTTTCAATCTGGAATTTCATATCCAGCCAAACTAAGCTTCATAAGTGAAGGAGAAATAAAATCCTTTCCAGAAAAGCAAATGCTGAAGGATTTTGTGACCATCAGGCCTGCCTTACAAAAATTCCTGAAGGAAGCACTAAATATGGAAGGGAAAAACTGGTACCAGCCACTGCAAAAACAAATCAAAATGTAAAGACCTTCAACATGATGAAGAAACTGCAACAACTAATGGGCAAAATAACCAACTAGCATCATAATGACAGGATCAAATTCACATATAACAATATTAACCTTAAATGTAAATGGGCTAAATGCCCCAATTAAAAGGCAAATACCAACAAATTGGATAAAGAGTCAAGACCCATCAGTGTGCTGTGTTCAGGAGACCTATCTCAGGTGCAAAGACACACATAGACTCAAAATAAAGGGATGGAGGAAGATTTACCAAGCAAATGGAAAGCAAATATAAAACAACAACAACAAAACAAAAAACTGGGTTGCAATCCTAGTCTCTGATAAAACAGACTTAAAACCAACAAAGATCAAAACAGACAAAGAAGGGCATTACATAATGGTAAAGGGATTATTGCAACAAGAAGAGCTAACTATCCTAAATATATATACCCAATACAGGAACACCCAGATTCATAAAGCAAGTTCTTAGAGACCTACAAAGAGACTTATATTTCCACACAATAACAGTGGGAGACTTTAACACCCCACTGTCAATATTAGACAGATCAACAAGACAGAAAATTCACAAGGATATCCAGGACGTGAACTCAGCTGTGGACCAAGTGGACTTAATAGACATCTACAGAACTCTCCACCCCAAATCAACAGAATACACGTTGTTCTCAGCATGACATAGCACTTATTCTAAAATCAACCATACTGTTGGAAGTAAAACACTCCTCAGCAAGGCAAAAAAAGGGGAAAAAAAAAAAAAAAAAGGAAATCATAAGAAACAATCTCCCAAACCACAGTGCAATAAAATTAGAACTCAGGATTAAGAAAATCACTCAAAACCACATAACTACATGGAAACTGAGTAACCTGCTTCTACATGACTACTGGGGTAAATAACGAAATTAAGACAGAAATAAATAAGTTCTTTGAAACCAATAAGAACAAAGATGCAACGTACCAGAATCTCTGGGACACAGCTAAAGCAGTGTGTAGAGGGAAATTTATAGCACTAAATACCCACATCAGAAAGTGGGAAAGATCTAAAATTGACACCCTAACATCACAATTAAAAGAACCAGAGAAGCAAGAGCAAACAAATTCAACAGCTAGCAGAAGACAAGAAATAAGTAAGATCAGAGCAGAACTGAAGGAGATAAAGACATGAAAAACCCTTCACAAAATCAATGAATCCAGGAGCTGTTTTTTTTAAAGATTAACAAAATAGATGGACTGCTAACCAGACTAATAAAGAAGAAAAGAGAGAAGAATCAAATAGCACAATAAAAAATGATAAAGTGGATATCACAACTGATCCCACAGAAATACAAACTACCATCAGAGAATACTATAAACACCTCTATGCAAACAAACTAGAAAATCTAGAAGAAATGGACAAATTCCTGGACACATACACCCTCCCAAGACTAAACCAGGAAGAAGTCGAACCCCTGAATAGACCAATAACAAGTTCTGAAATCGAGGCAGTAATTAATAGCCTACCAACCAAAAAAAGCCCAGGACCAGACGAATTCACAGCCGACTTCTACCAGAGGTACAAACAGGAGCTGGTACCATTCCTTCTGAAACTATTCCAAACAAAAGAAAAAGAGGGACTCCTCCCTAACTCATTTTATGAGGCCAGCATCATCCTGATACCAAAGCCTGGCAAAGACACAGCAAAAAAAAAGAAAATTTCAGGCCAATATCCCTGATGGACATCGATGCAAAAATCCTCAATAAAAGTCTGGCAAACCAAATCTAGCAGCACATTCAAAAGCTTATCCACCACCATCAAGTCGGCTTCATCTCTGGGATGCAAGGCTGGTTCAACATATGCAAATCAATAAACATAATCCATCACATAAACAGAACCAATGACAAAAACCACATGATTATCTCAATAGACACAGAAAAGGCCTTTCATAAAATTCAACACCCCTTCATGCTAAAAACACTCAATAAACTAGACATTGATGGAACATATCTCAAAATAACAAGAACTATTTATGACAAACCCATAACCAATGTCACACTGAATGGGCAAAACCTGGAAGCATTCCCTTTGAAAACCGGCACAAGACAAGGATGCCCTCTCTCACCACTCCTATTCAACATAGTAGTGGAAGTTCTGGCCAGGGCAATCAGGCAAGAGAAGGAAATAAAGCATATTCACATAGGAAGAGAAGAAGTCAAATTATCTGTGTTTGCAGATAACATGACTGTATATTTAGAAAACCCCATCGTCTTAGCCCAAAAACTCCTTAAGCTGGTAAGCAACTTGAGCAAAGTCTCAGGATACAAAATCAATGTTCAAAAATCACAAGTGTTTGCATACTCCAATAATAGACAGAGAGCCAAATCATGAGCAAACTCCCATTCACAATTGCTACAAAGAGAATAAAATACCTAGGAATACAACTTACAAGGGATGTGAAGGACCTCTTCAAGGAGAACTACAAACCACTGCTCAAGGAAATAAGGGGATGCAAACAAATGGAAAAACATTCCATGCCATGGATAGAAAGAATCAATACCATGAAAATGGCCATACTGCCCAAAGTAATTTATAGATTCAATGCTATTCCCATCAAGCCACCATTGACCTTCTTCACAAAATTAGATAAAAACTACTTTAAATTTCATATATAACCAAAAAAGAGCCCATATAGCCAAGACAATCCTAAGCAAAAAGAACAAAGCTGGAGGCATCATGCTACCTGACTTCAAACTACACTACCAGGCTACAATAACCAAAACAGAATGGTACTGATACCAAAACAAGTATATAGATCAATGGAACAGAACAGAACCCTCAGAAATAACACCACACATCTACAACCACTTGATCTTTGACAAACCTGATGAAAACAAGCAACGGGGAAAGTACTCCCTATTTAATAAATGGTATTGGGAAAACTGGCTAGCCATATGCAGAAAACTGAAACTGGACCCCTTCCTTAAACCTTATACAAAATTTAACTCAACATGGATTAAAGATTTAACGGTAAGACCTAAAACCATAAAAGCCCTAGAAGAAAACCTAGGCAATACTACTCAGGACATAGGCACAGGCAAAGACTTCATGACTGAAACACCAAAAGCAATGGCAACAAAAGCCAAAATTGACAAATGGGATCTAATTAAACTAAAGAACTTCTGCACAGGAAAAGAAACTATCATCAGAGTGAACAGGCAACCTCCAGAAAGGGAGAAAAATTTTGCAATCTATCCATCTGACAAAGGGTTAATATCCAGAATCTACAAAGAACTTAAACAAATTTACAAGAAAAAACAAACAACCTTATCAAAAAGTGGGCAAAGGATATGAACAGACACGTCTCAAAAGAAGACATTTATGTGGCCAACAAACATATGGCAAAAAGCTCATCATCACTGGTCATTAGAGAAATGCAAATCAAACCACATTGAGATACCATCTCACACTAGTTTGACTGGCCATCATTAAAAAGTCAGGAAACAACAGATGCTAGAGAGAAAGTGGAGAAATAGGAACACTTTTACAATGTTGGTGGGAGTGTAAATTACTTCAACCCTTATGGAAGACAGTGTGGCGATTCCTCAAGGATCTAGAACTAGAAAAAACATTTGACCCAGTAATCCCATTACTGGGTATATAACCAAAGGATTATAAAAATCATTCTACTACAAAAACACATGCACAAGTATGTTTATTGCAGCACTGTTCACAATAGCAAAGACTTGGAACCAATCCAAATGCCCATCAATGTTAGACTGGATAAAGAAAATGTGGCACATATCCACCATGGAATATTATGCAGCCATAAAAAACAATGGGTTCATGTCCTTTGCAAGGACATGGATGAAGCTGGAAACCATCATTCTCAGCAAACTACCACAAGAACAGAAAACCAAACACTGCATGTTCTCACTCATAAGTGGGAGTTGAACAATGAGAACATATGGGCACAGGGAGGGGAACATCACACACTGGGGCCTGTCAGGGGGTGGGAGGCAAGGGGAGCGATGGCATTAGGAGAAATACCTAATGTAGATGATGGGTTGATGGGTGCAGCAAACCACCACGGCACATGTATACCTACAGAACAAACCTGCACGTTCTTCACACGTATCCCAGAACTTAAAGTATGATAAAAAAGAAAAAGAAAAAGATTTCAAATAGTTTTACCACTTGCAAAAAAATATAACTAATCATTACAAAAATGCAAATCAAAACCAAATGAAATGTCACCTTGTAGCCATAGGATGTTCGCTACAAAAATATACAAAATAACAAATGTTGGCAAGGATAAGAAAAAATTGGAAGCCTCATTTCCTGTTGGTGGAAATGGTGCAGGCACTATGAAAAACCGTATATATAGCAGTTCCTCCAAAAACTGAAAATAGAATGACCACATGATCCAGCAATTGCACTTCTGCATATACATCCAAAAGAGTTGAAAGCAGGGTCTCAAACGATCTTTGTATATTCATGTTCATAGCAGCATTAGTCACAATGCCCAAAAGGTGGAAACAACGCAAATGTCCATCAACAGATGAATGAATAAACAAAATATGGTATATGCATATAATGGAATATTGTGTAGCCTTAAAAAGGAAGGCAATCCTGATACATGATACAATGGATGAAACATGAGGACATTATGCCAAATGAAACAAGCTAGTCACAAAAGACAAATAGCACATGATTTCACTTATATGAGGCACCTAGGGTAGTCAAAGTCATAGAGACAGAAAGAATGGTGGTTGCAAGGACCTGCAGGGAAGGGAAAACAAATGGGCAGTAGTGATTTAATGGGTACCAACTTCCTATTTCACAAGATGAAGAGAGTTCTAGCCATTGGTCACACAACAATGTGAATGCACTTAATGTATCATTAGATCATACACTTAAAAATTGGTAAGAAGGAAAATTTTTAGTTACTTGGATTTTACCACAATTTAAAAAAATTTTTTTAAGTTTTTAAAAGGAAGAAAATAAAACCTACCATATACTTGAGAATCTATTTTATAGCCCAAAAGAATGGATTAAGGAAGATTGGATTTAGGTCACATTATATTTTTTCTTCTTCACAGCTTAAGTAATTTATTGGATTGAGGTTTGGTTAGAGGTGTGTAACTGGCCAGAGTTTCTCGATGAAGATGGCTTTGAAGATGTAGTTTGCAAATGCTGATTTGGTTTTAAATTTTAATGGATATCATATAGCATGTAAGTTTACTGCTATGCAGCCAATGCTAGTAGCTCTGTCCTCTGGTAAAAAAGAAAGCAACATGATATGATAAAACATGATATGATAAAAGGAACATTAAACCTAGAGTCAAATCCAGGCCAGCCTGGGTGCGGTGGCTCATGCCTATAATCCCAGCACTTTGGGAGGCAGAGGTGGGAGGATTACCTGAGGTCACGGGTTCAAAACCAGCCTGGCCACATGGTGAAACTCCGTCTCTACTAAAAATACAAAAATTTTCCAGGCTTGGTGGCACATGCCTGTAATCCCAGCTACTTGGGAGGCAGAGGCAGGAGAATCGCTTGAACCTGGGAGGCAGAGGTTGTGGTGAGCCGAGATCGTACCATTGCACTCCAGCCTGGGTGACAGAGTGAGACTTCATCTCAAAAACACACAAAAAAATCTGGGCTAAATCCTTGTCCTACCCCTTGTGACCCAGGGCAAATCAAAGAGCTTCTCTAAGTCTCAAATCCTTCTTCTATGAAATAAGGCAGATAATACCTGTTCCCTTATTTCACTGTTAGGAGCCTCCAATAAGAAAATATATGTGCATATACTTTATAAACTGTAAATGTAATTTCAAAGAAGGTATTAGTATAATTTCCACTTACGATCCTTGGTTTATGTTCTCTTTCAATTATTTTTACATCACTTTTCCAAATCAATCTATTATTTATTAGTTCTTTTAAGCAACTTAGCACACAATGAAGACTATAATAAGTGATTAATACCAGCCTTATGAAAACTATCTTCCAAACTTTATTAATGTACAGGCACAAATCTCTAATTATAATTAGCTGTTGCATGCCACTTTATATTCTGTCTTTTCCATTTAACATTATACACCATTCTCAGGTATTAACATGCCATGTCGAATAACTATGGCATTGCAAACCATCAACATGCCATAGTTTGCAGCACGGTTCCTGAATGAGCATTAGTATTCAAATATCAACCAATAAACAGAAAGCTTTAGAGGAAAATCTATGTGCTGGATATAGCCTTGTACAAAAGTGCCAGAATATAATCTGATGGGGTTGGGAGCAGAGGCAGTACCTACCTCCTTGGCTGAAAGAATTCTGAGGCAATAACTGAAGGAAGACAGTAATGATGAAAATACTCCTACAGGACAGAGACCTGAAGCCTGCCAACTTACTAACCAAGAAACAAGACTAGATTGATCACAAGTCAAAGACCAAAAGAGTCTGGTAGGGAGCAAGGTGACTGTGTACAAAGTGGCCCACAATTTCAGTAGTGGAATTCATGAAAACTTGAGTTTGAGTTCTGAATCTGCCTCCAGTGAGGGCCACTTACTTACCATTGGTACTTCACTTTTATAAGTCTTCATTGTTCCATTTATAAGAAGAGATAATAGTAGCATCTTACTCATAGGGTTGTTTGGAAAACAAATGAGGTCATACACATAAAACACTTAGCAAGTGCTCAAAAACTGCAGATATGAAATTAAGTTTGGCACTATGTTTCTATACATAACCAAATACAACGTAAAGGCTAAATGAGGTCTCTGCAGAATATGCAAGTCGTATCAATCTTGTGGGAATCGACATACTCACCGAAGGGGTGCTGACTGAATCCTTTCTTAGGGATATTAAATATTTTACAAAAGCAGCACTTCGTTTGCATTCAAACAGTCAGTGAAAGGATAGCACCCATACCTTCTACTCTAAAGCCTTGACTGTCCCCTAGGTGCAGATCCAAAAATTCCAATTATCTAACATTAATAAAGCAATGTACCAGGCAGCCCTACCTGAAGTCTCAGAAAACGTCAGGTTGCAATTCACCCTTCATTAGATAGCAGTATCTATTACCAAAGGAAAATATCAAAGTCCACTTCCAGATGTTACAGAGTTGTTAATGCGAAGAAGCTCTATCCACATGTGAAAGCGAATTCTGTGGCCTGAGGAAGGCAGGTGCCATGAAAGCAGCACCTTTCATGGAGACTCACAGAGTTACTAAATTCTAAGGGTCTGAAACTGCCCAATAAGCCATGACACCCAGCAGCTTCAGAATGCATGTTTCTCCTTTTAGTATTGACCCAGAAGTAAAGGTCATCTCCTTGCTTCATGTGGCAGAAAAGATAGTTTCCAACATGCAGAAAACATTGAGGAGTTGATGTAGAGAAGGGAAGTTGTGGAATTTTTCTCTTTTTTCCAAAATTTGTTCATTACAGGCATACCCTGTCTCAGAATCCAACTCATAGGTATATACTCAACAGACAGGCTTTAAATGTGCACCAAAACACATGTACAAGAGACCAATGGTAGCTTCGTTCCTAATGGCCCCAAGGTGGAAACAACCCAAACGTCCACAATTGGAATGGATAAATAAATTATGGTGTATTCATATGAAGGAATAATAACCAGCAACAAAAATGAATAAACTACCACAGTACACAATATAAATGAATCTCCTAAACATAATTTTGAATAAAGAAGTCAGACAAATAAAGAATATATACCATATAATTGCTTTTGTAAAAAGCTCAAAAATAGGGCAGCTTAATCTATGGTATTGGAGGTTATGACAGTGGTCCCCTTTGGCTGGGGAAAGGGCAGGGGGAAGAAGGGCATAGGGATTGGGAAAGTGTCAGTGAGGTTTTGGGATGCTGGGAAGGTTCAATTTCCTGATCTAGATGGTAATAAATGAGTGTGTTAACTTTGTGCTAATTCATCAAACACTTTGATTTGTGCATTTCTCTATATGCATATTATATTTCAATTAAAATTCTTACCAAAATAGATTTTTACTTTATTGTAATTTTTAAAATTTTCTGTATTTTATATTTGGTGTCTTAAAAAATCTTTCTGACTAGGGAGAAGCTGCCCTTCTTGGGGCTGGTCAATTCTTACAGGTAGCAAAGGGCCCAGCCTGGGTCACACCTATATGTGAACTAACCAATCCAGAGCCACACCTCCTCTATCTGGCCATACACCCCAGGGGGTAATATTTTTTTGTTTAATCCTCCCCAGGCCAGGTGCCAGATAACTAGACACCACACCTAAGTCCAAAGCCTGTGGAAATTATTCAAGCTAACCAGTCCAAAACTATTTACCTGGCCCTGCCCTGCCTTTTTCTGGGGAACCACAATAAAGTCAGTGACCTAAACTCTTCTTCCTTCTGACCACCTGGTGTCTTTCTCATGTGGCCCTGTGAGGTGTGGCATGACTTCCTCTTGTCTTTAGGATCTGTAAGCATAACAGACTTTGTTTTCCTGAACCTCTGCTATATCTCTTCTTATGGCCACACCCAACTGACCATCTCATAAAAGAATACAACACATTTATGAAATTGACGAACATCTTAAAAAAAGGAGATATTGCCTTACTGTACAGGACTGATGAACAATTCAATCTAATTTTCTTATAATGAAACCAAGAAAATGAAACCATGTGTTGAAGTTGCCAACCGGGGCATCATCATTAAGTCAAACTTCCTTCTTTTGTCCAAATAACCTGATCTGAAGCTCTAATCTAATAATTCATTATTACCATCTTTAAGTTTCATTATTTTTATTTGATCTGATAAGTTTCAGATATTCATTATTGCTCTGAAACTATTTTTTCATATGTACTAACAGTCTCTTTTAAACCTTGAGGAGTATCCCACCTATCTTAATAGGCCAAAATTTAATCAACAAATTCATTTTCCTTTTTCATAATTGTGTTAACATGTTTGGTATATTCTCTCTGAATATTCCCAGCTTCAACATTTCTAAGGTTTCAGAAGCTGCTGATGAAACGCCAGTGTTGAGTTTCTTTTTATACATGTCCTTCTGGCTTCCTGATCATTTTTGTTGCCTTCTTTGGACTGGGTCCACATTCATTATGTTTTTCCTAAGTTCACAATGTGCAGTGATTACATAGGAGGTGGGGAAGCTCTGCAGTGAGGAGCCTCCCTCCATCTCTTGCCCAGCCTGTCCTGGGCCTTCGTGGCAGCTTTAAGGAAGACAGCAACTGGTCTGGTTGGCCGGGACCAAAGCTGTTAGCTCACCTTTCATACATGTTATAAAAAAATGCATTATTTGTATATTTGCCACATTGAAGCTTATCTGCCTCATTTTGAAACACTCCAGAACAGATCCTTCTGTTAGCTTTCTAAAAAAAAAAATAGCTACTAGACATTCCTAGAGTTTGAGTAATTTTGCAAAGTTGGCAACTTCTGTTCTCCTGCCTTCAAAACAATTATAAAAGACATAAAAATGTATAGGCCCAGCACCAGCTCCTACACGACCTCACATTTGGCCTTGCTGATCCAGAGAAGTACTTATGTAGTTCTTAGTTTACATTTGCTGGCATTCGTCTGGTTTCTTATCCTTGATAACATATTTTCCAAAGCCTATGATAATACATTTTTAAAAGATTTTCACATGAAACCTTGTCTGACATTTCAAAATCCAATACATACATCCAGTAGTTGACGCATTCAAATAGTGACAATAATAATAATTCACATTGGAAGCTTATCGCGTACTAAGCCCCCCGCTAAGTGATTACGTGCGTTTCTCTCTTTTAATCCTTTCAAATATCTGATGAGATAAGTACTGTCACCATTTCTGAGGTCACCTTTTTCTCCAACAGCATAGTCTTGATGAGAATTCTGGCATGTCTGATGCTGTCCACACTCTGAACACATTACTACCCCCTTTTCAGCTTACTTACTTCCTTAAATAATTGAACTAGATACCACACGTTGTGTGAAATATTATGAATCTTCATGATCCCATCTTAAAATTAAAGCACCAAAGTGCATTTCAAAGCTAAATTGAAGTCAATTTTGGATTAGGAACACTCCTAAATAATCTGCCACTCTTAGCATTGGTAATCCACATCTGAATGTAAATAGTAACAATTAAAAGAGTAATTGGAAAAAACATTTGACCTAAAGTTTTGGTACAAAGAAAGGAACAGAAGGAATCTCTCCTTTTGTCCCACTTCCCTGCTGCATGCGAATGTGATTCCATTGCACTGGAGATATTGCTAGCAAGCAAATATGTAGGCAGGCATATTCGATGTCTTTATATTTGCTACTTTATTGTTTCACTATTGTTCTCTCTTCTCCAGTAAGGAGACAATGGGATTAGTGTGCCAGCCACTTATTTAATGTTAATATATGAATTGTACTTTAATTTTAAAGGACCATTACAAATGCCCAGATACTGGTCTACAGAAATCTCAAGAAAGAGGTACTTAAATTTTCAGAGGAAAAGTTAAAGGCCAAGGAGTCACTGAGAACATTATGCTAATGTATACAAATACTCATAAACAGAGTCCACTAAATTAGAAGCTGTGAACTGAACTGGTAAGATAAGTGAGGGTCACTGTGACAATGTTCCTCTAAGACTGCTCCTCTGAAACAGGCTCAAATGAGGACAAGGAGATTTTAAAAGGCTTAATTTGAAACAAGCTGAAAAAAGAAGCTTGAGAGTGAAGAACTGCTGGACAGAAGTGAACTGGCATAAATTTCATTTTAGAAGAAGTATTTTTATGCTCAACATCATTAGCTCTCTGACTGAATCAAGAAGAACGCTTGAAAATTAATTACTCCTCTATTCAAAAATGGAGATAAGCCAACATATACAGGCCAAGAAAAAGCTCGTTAGCCAAGCGTGTTAATGCGAAAGTTCTGAGGTCATGGAATACTCTGTGCATACCTCAGTCACCTTTGGGAATTGGGCAATGAAGAAAGAGAGCTGATGGGACCTAAAAGACATCTATTCATCTCAAGTACAAGCCAATTTCACCAAGGTTGAATTGTCTCCTTGGAGGGGATGATAAAATATTCACCAGGAATAGGCTTTTCCATGAAGAAAAAGAAAAAGAAAAAAAAAAAAACCTTAGATCTTTTCACTGCATCTGCCTTACTTGTCCTAACTGCAGTTGCAAAAGGAAGAAAGAGGGAAGGAGGGAAAAGCAGAAGGGAGGGAGGAAAAGAAGAAGGGAGGGAGGGAAAGGTTGCCAAAGGATAACTCTTCCTTCTTTGTCCAAAAGGCTATCTAACATTTACGGTGAGGCTAAGACTGTGGTATTTAAATATCCCACCGCTATCACATTTTATTCTTTTTTTTTTTTTTTTTTTTTTGAGACGGAGTCTCGCTCTGTCGCCCGGGCTGGAGTGCAGTGGCCGGATCTCAGCTCACTGCAAGCTCCGCCTCCCAGGTTTACACCATTCTCCTGCCTCAGCCTCCCAAGTAGCTGGGAACACAGGCGCCCGCCACCTCGCCCAGCTAGTTTTTTGTATTTTTTAGTAGAGACGGGGTTTCACCGTGTTAGCCAGGATGGTCTCGATCTCCTGACCTCGTGATCCGCCCGTCTCGGCCTCCCAAAGTGCTGGGATTACAGGCTTGAGCCACCGCGCCCGGCCGCACATTTTATTCTTTTACTCTGTTTTATTCTTTTCACAGTGCTCATTGTCATGTGCTGGTTGTCATACATTTTCTCCACTGCAATGCAAGCTCCATGCAGGCAGGGGTGTTGTCTCACTGCAGCTGTGGCTCCAGGTCCTAGAACAGTGCCTAAAACAGTAGGCACTCAATAAATATTTGTGAAATGACTGCACAAATGAGTGAATTGATGAGTTAACTAATTAGCTAGGGTACCAGAATATCTTGTTTTGTCGAAATATTAATATCCGGCTTCCTTTTCCTCATCCAGCCATATTTACATGGAGGTAAGATGATTCTGACATTACTTCCTCAACCCCAAGCCCAATTTAGGACCACTGTCTTATGCACATACACACACAGACACACGTTTTTGTTGCAAGAAATTCAAGCTAAAAAAAATACACTCTGGTGGAAAGGGAAAAGATAGGAATGGACCATTTTTTAAAAAGAAGAGAAATAACAAAAAAATACACCCTCTGCATTGAAGAAAAAAAATTAAAACAGAAATGAGATACCAATTTTTTTTTTTTTTTTTTTTTTTTTTTTTTTTTTTTTTGAGACGGAGTCTCGCTCTGTCGCCCAGGCTGGAGTGCAGTGGCGGCGCGATCTCGGCTCACTGCAAGCTCCGCCTTCCGGGTTCACGCCATTCTCCTGCCTCAGCCTCCTGAGTAGCTGGGACTACAGGCGCCCACAACCGCGCCCGGCTAATTTTTTGTATTTTTAGTAGAGACGGGCTTTCACCGTGGTCTCGATCTCCTGACCTTGTGATCCGCCCGCCTCGGCCTCCCAAAGTGCTGGGATTACAGGCGTGAGCCACCGCGCCCGGCTATACCAATTTTTTAAAATCTTTGCCATTGGGATGCAAAAAAGCAATAATCACTTTCACAAGTGTACAGGGAGATGAGCACTTTTATATGATGCTAGTAGGAGTGTCAGGTGTTAAGTTTTCTCTTCACACCACGTAGTCTTCGTAGAGCTGTCAACTACAATATCCATGCTTCTGCCACAGAGGCAAACCCAAGATGGTCATAGGATCCAACAGAAGGAAGAGAAGAAGTTGTGCTTGGAAGACTAATTCTTTCCCTGATGCAGATTACTACAGATATATAAGGGCATTGAACTAATTCAGACAAATCAATGACCCAAGGACTGATCTACCACTCTTCAATTGGCCATAAGTACATATGGACTTTTGGAGAAGGAGCAAGAAAAATAACATTTTTTTTTAAAGAGACAAAGCCAGAAAAGATGCACTATCTAAGGCAATGGAAATAAAACTACCCTGTAAGTGTCCAGTTCCTATCAAACCAAAACCCCATAGAACTACGTCATTATCTAATAACAGTGCAATGAAGAAAGTCAAAAGAAAGTGCCTCACTGAATAATGTGCTAGGAATTATGTGTGATCCTCTCCCTGTGTATGTTTCTCTCTTGAAAGACAGTAGGTATGTTTCATAAGTTATAATCGATTTTTATCTATATATATACGGAAGAGATATGAACAATTTGGTGTTTGGTATCAATACTAAAACAATCTTAAATGGATTTTCATTTGCTTTGGCTGAACATAGATTAGTTAGATAACAAGTCATTTTTTCAATAAAAACCATCTGGAAATTTTCTGTTTCACTCATCTTTTTTCTAAAGTGATTGCAAGTAAGTAAATGGAAATGTATTCTCTTTTCAATATAATTTAAAGAGAATCAAGAATAATTTTCAGAGTTTTTAAATAAAATATCCACCACTAAAATAGTACACCAGCAATGTCATATCTATAAAGAAAATGTCAATTTTGAACCTAGCCACTTCAGTGATGTAAAAGTCAAATTATTGAGTGCCCAGACCCATCTGATGACAACGGGGGCGGGGAGGATGATACTGACTCATCACTCTGCAGGAGTAATGGCAGATTTTGAATCACTTTGGGTAAGATTTCTGAGTTATATTTTTTATTATTTTTCTCCATGTTTCCTCTTGAGGAATTCTGGAAATTACATTTGGTTGAATGGGAATGGTAAAAAATAGAAGAACCATGGTTTGTTTACTGCTGAGTAGTAGACAAGTTCATGGAAGTTCATGGAAAGTTCATGGAAAGGCCATATGCCTGTTCCTCCTTTCCTTCCTACCCTTCCTACAAGTAACAGAATGTTTTTCTGAAAGTAAATGAGAAAAACAAGCCTTCACTTTCACCATCAAATCCAGAGCCACTGAACTTCCAGAATCAGTTGGCTCTAGATCTGATTCTTTATTGGCACTTACCTTCATAGTCATAAAATAGTTCAACGATTGAGCTCCAATCATCATACAATCACTTTACATTACTGGAGGCAGAGAAAATCATATGATTTATCATTCAAACTAGACTACTTTTATTTTATCTCTTTGATTTTTCATTTCAATAGTTTTTGGGGTACAGGTGGGTTTTGGTTACTTGGATAAATTCTTTAGTGGTGATTTCTGAGATTTTAGTGCACTCCTCACCCAGGCAGTGTACATCGTACCCAATATGTAGTCTTTTATCCCTTACTCCCAACCTTCCCCCCTGAGTCCACAAAGTCCATTATATCATTCTTATGCATTCTTATATCCTCATAGCTTAGCTTCCACTTATAAGTGAGAACACACCATGTTTGGTTTTCCATTCCTGATTTACTTCACTTAGAATAATGGACTCCAGCTCCATCCAAGTTGCTGCAAAACACATTATTTCATTCCTTTTTGTGGCTAAGTAGCATTCCATGGTGTGTATATACCACATTTTCTTTATCCACTCATTGGTTGATGGACACCTACATTGGTTTCATATCTTGCAATTATGAATTTTACTGCTATAAATATGCATTTGCATGTGTCTTTTTCACATAATGACTTCTTTTCCTTAGGGTAGATACCCAGTAGTGGGATTGCTGGATTGAATGGTAGTTCTACTTTCAGTTCTTTAAGGAATCTCCCTACTGTTTTTCATAGTGGTTGTTTACATTTCTAACAGCAGTGTAAAAATGTTCCCTTTTCATCACATCCACACCAACACAAACTAGAATATATTTAAAAGTGAATGAAGCACTACTCATAATTATACAAGAACAATACACATAAACCAGTGCCATCTCAGGAAAATTGGGATATATGCTCACCCTACTTATTAGAGACAAAAGCATTTCCCAGAATCCCTGGGAGTTTGAAGGGGGCTCTCCTTCTCTGAGCACTTTGTCACCTATATACGCTTCTGTTAGCAAGGAAGAAGATGGAGTTGCTGTTGAGTAGGCAACAAACTGTATACACCATAATCCCAGCCCTCAGTCCAGGTCTATGATAATAAACTGAATTTGCTCTTCAAGTCCTAGAAATAAAAAAGGTTGCCTGCTTTTCTGAGAACAAAGCTGTAGGAGGAAGAGATAGATATTTAATGGTGGTAACCATTCTTCCTCCTGGCTTAAATCCTCACAAATCCCATTATTAGACACAAAACCCTCCACTGTCCTATTTGAGTTAGTATTCTCGTGGTGTGAAGAGCAGTACCCTATCCTTGGCAATGCCTGCACTTGGCTTTTCAGTGAGTGTGCAGTGGGATAATTATGGAATCAGAGAGACCGAGGGGTTGAGGAGGAATTATTTAATTATTTAGGTGCACTGACCCAGTTGGATTAACATCCAAAGGACTGAGCCCCGAACAAAGACTCAGGCTACCTTTTAAGCATTTTTTGGAGTGGGGGGAGATTTGTGCAGGGGGGAGCATATTACAGAAACGAGAAACAAAGACAGTTATTCAATTAAGACATGCGTTGCATTATTTCTTACTTTTTAAGGAACATGTTTTATGACTTGAGATTATCTGTCTAGTGACCTTGCAGCTGCACAGCCAGAGAAACAGAGTCTTCACAATGCCTGGGAAAGGGAGAGATAAGGCTCACTAGCCACAGAAAAACAGGCAGTTAATTTTAAAGGACTCCAGCTCTTTCTCTTCTTCAGGGGGAATTGGGTTTTCTTACATACAACTGAGTTTTTGCTTACACATTCTTTAATTTCTTTTAATTCCTGTTCCAAGTGGACATTCATTCCCTAGCCCAAAGCACATGAATGCACATGCAGGCAAGCAGAGACACATCTCACTCTCACTGTCAGGTTGAATGGCATTTATATTCTCAAAGTTGAGAATTACAGAATAAATATTTTAAGATTTTATTCTAGTGTCATTCTCCAAGTCATAATAATAAAATATTGCCTCTTATATAACCTCTAACCATCCTATTTAAAAAAAAAATCATTTGATGCAACTTTAAACCAAAAAGCATCGAAGTCCTGAAAGGTTATTGAAAAGGTTGGAAGCAGTCAAACAGATGTGCAATTAACATCTTTGTTGTCCTTTTCTGATGGCACCTGAACCATCCGAAAACACAAAATCAACATTCTGTTCTAAGACTTTGTTTCTTATGGTGTGAACACGTATATAACATGCCTTAAAAACTAAATGCTGAGAGCACTGAACCAATTCAAGTTCAATATGTTCACAACCAAAGGGGAAATACTTGCTGTCAGATCTTGACTTCCCTTCACATTTATAAAGTATGATGGTTAAGCTCCAAAAGCCAAGGCTTTTATATTCAGGATGAAAATAATACTATTAACCCTTAGATTTCTATTATTCAATCTTCATTTCTATCTGGAATAATTGGCAATGAAAAGTAGAAATGAAGAGAAACATTTTTACATTTGCTTAACTCTGACACCTGACATAAGAAGGCAAGTTGAGATTATGAAGACCATTGGCTAGAGCAAATGGTCATGAAGAGAATGCTGTAGGATGCATGTGCTTGCATGCGTACATGTTCCAGGATGATGCTGGTCACTCAGGAAGAACTCTGACTTAATCGCCACACCTCTAAGAGCATCAGTTCCAAGATCCCTGAAAACAGGAAGTTAACCTATATGTCGACTACTGATCCTCTCAGCTTGTGAAATACAGAAAACTTCTAATTAAGTGGAAGGCAATAGAAACCAGGTAAGATTCTCCATTTTTAAAATAATTATAACCCCATCATTCTAAACTGATAACTTCTACTTAGTTTTTAGTGTGTGGTAAAGAGGCACCATTCTTTCTTATTCATTTTTATTTTTTTGAGATAGATTGGGTCTCGCTCTGTCACCCAGACTGGAG
This sequence comes from Macaca mulatta, assembly GCF_049350105.2. NCBI lineage: Eukaryota > Metazoa > Chordata > Mammalia > Primates > Cercopithecidae > Macaca > Macaca mulatta. The sequence continues at coordinate 54,255,186 of NC_133417.1, read as the reverse complement.
TGCAGTGGCACGATCATGACTCACTGCAAACTCGAACTCCTGGGCTAAAGGGATCCTCCTGCCTCAGTCTCCCAAGTAGCTGGGACTACAGGCATGTGCTACCATACCCAGCTAATTTTTGTATTTTTTGTAGAGATGGGATCTCATTATGTTGCCCAGGCTGGTCTCAAACTTCTGACCCATGTGATCCTCCTGCCTCAGCCTCCAATGTGCTGGGATTACCAGAAGGAGCCGCTGCACCTGGTCAGCATCTCTCTTTCCATAAATGTATAATGTGCCCAAGAAAAGAGAGAGCCCCAACTCTACTTTGGCTTCTGTGGGCATTTACCAAGGAAAATTGGTATTCTCATTAACATGCTTCCCAATGGCTGTGTATATTCTCTCCTAATCAGTCTAGTTCATTTTTTTTACATGATCACTAGTATTTCACTATTATTTTCAGCCATGTTGAATTAGTTAAAAACAGAAAAACATTATATTTCTCATGAATTAAACAAAAGAGCAATGCTACCTTAGTAGTGGTCTCCTTCATGGCTCTTTTTTTTTTTTTTTCATGCAACAACAAGAAATGATGCAATGAAGAAGATGTTAAATAAAGAAGTGTTTTCAGGAATAGCAGCTTTCTGAATTTAAATTATTGCCAGTGATTGGAGGGGAAAGGAAAGGGGCTGTTTTGTACCTGTCAGACAAAAGAATTTTCCTTCAGTACATTGCAAAGTGAATTTGTACAGTCTCCTACTAAGATCTCAGTTTGAACCCTACAAGCATCACAAAGTCCACCTTCTACCTTGGAAGGCTTAGCTGATTTCTTTGCTTTGCAGTTCCTCATGCAGAGATCACACGTCAAACATATCATCCCAGGAAGAGCACCAAAGTGAAATGCAGTCAGGAGCCTGTCCAAGTGTATTAGAGGGTTGACAAACAGTCAAACAGACGCAGGTAAAAATTTTCTTATTCAGAGATGGCCTCAAAAAGCCACAGGGACATGTTTTGCTTCTTTGCTTTTAACATGCCTCATTTATGCAGCCTAAAATTGTACATTACTTAGCAAATGGGCAGATAATTTTAGTCAGAGGACAAACTCCATCAAACAATGGATGATTTGGCCCATGCTTCCCAGGCCTCAATGGTGATTCTCAGGAAAGGCACACCTAAGTCAGCATTCGAGGGAAAAGGATTGGAAAGTAAAATAACTCCAATAACAAGAAATAATTCCCTAAATAAGTAAACTTGTTCTCAGTATACAAGTTCACTCTATCCTCTTTTGTATATAAAATAAGTCTCTCCTATAGATTGGGGTGCTCTGAGCTAGCAACACTAACATTTAAGAATTTCATAGCAAAGTCATCCTTCACACTCAAAGCTATTGAAATAAAGCTTCTCTGCTTCTATGTGATTCTTCTGTCCTAGAACTTGAGATCCCCTTTCACCCAATATTATGTAGTGATATGAAAAGAAGTTAAGTTATAAAAGTTAAATGAAAAAAATACGATACACAGAAATATAGTTAAAATAGTTATTCTTGAGGTGTGAATATTAGTACTGTGGGTAGTACTATTTCTTTCTCCTTTTCAACTATTCCTAGGGTTCTTCAACAAGTATGTTATTTGCATAAAGAAAAATAAATGCATAAAAACTAATAGTCACAATAATTGTTGATATATTCTCATTCTGAAGTAAAGTATCTGTATTTTTCTAAATGAAAATTTTATGCAGTTCTCTTCAGGAGGTTTATTTCCTATTCAACTTTTGTCTTTACTTTTTTTCATTTCATTAGAATTTCCAGTTTTCTTTTATCTTACATTGGAAAGGGTTCTCTCTTTGATCCTCTTTAACAGAATGTTTAGACATTAGTTGAATACAAATAAGTTATATATACTGTGTTGTAACATATAAATATCTTCCAAGTATCTATGTATTGCTCCTTTACAGAAAAATCTCTTGAAGGTAGGGAAATTATTTTTCTATGCATTGTGTACAGCTGTAACTATGAGGCCTTAAGTGGAAAAGTAATACGGGCCTATTCTCTTACTTGAAAGAAAGTTTTATTTATCCATTATCTGTTCAAATGTTCCCAAAACCCATCAGCTGAAGTCCCAGAGTCCTGACTGATAAAGTGTGGAAGAGATGTCCTCGATCTGGGCTATTCTGAGAGTAAGGTCTATCAACCTTCTGCTGCTTCCAAATATAACCTTAAGATTGTGCCAGTGGAATACTTGATTTTTGAGGAAGACTGCATACCAATGAGCCTGCCAGGTCAGTTAGCTACAAATGTACTTCCAGGTAAATCATTTAAGCATGCACAGCGAGCCCTTTTAAATACAGTTTCCACATTGAATTGAAATTATTCACATACACCTTATCACTCTGGACATGAGGGCTCCATGAGGACAGAATTTCTCCTTCTCCTTCCTGCCCAGTTCTTATCAGAGTGCTTAGTATATAGTTAACACTTATCAAGTATTTATTCAAACTTACTTAACAGTATAATTGATTATTTGAACTTTTAGATGAACAAGGCTATTACCAGGAAAATGTTTTTTAAATCAGACCTGTGTGACCGACACAGATTAGCCAAGGCATGACACTTCAACATCTCCCTCTACCCAATCCTGCTCCCCCTGCCCTTCCTCTCACAGGAATTGATCCTTAGTTAACACTGTGCACCTCAAAGTCTGTTTCAGCTTCTGCTTCCAGAAAATCCAATCTATGACTGCTGGGAAATAAAATATAAGACAAAGTAGACTTCAAGGCAAAATACCTTAATGGCCTCTGATCGAACGTCACATCCTCAAAGAGGCCTTTGCTGAACCCCTCTCTAAAACAGGTCCCCTTGATCACTCACACACACTTCCCTCCTCTTCATTCCCCTCATATTGCTTTTTCTTTCTGGCAATATTTCTTCCTGAATTGTCTGCTTGCTTACTGTCTCCCTGTACTAGAAGATAAATTCCATAAAGCAAGGACTTTGACTTGTTCATCGCTGTAAGCTCAGCACCTGAGAGCACTGCCTGGAATATAGTAAGCATTCAATAAATATTTATTGAATGAATAAACCATTACCACATTTATTATCTTGGAAGCTTAAAGGGAAAACCTAGAAGCCGGGTTCTACATAGTGAAATTTTAGTAAGAGTTTCTTATGGTTAAACTTAAAAATATATATCTGATATTCTAAATAGTCTCAACTGTTAATTGGATTCAATGGTTGTAACTATAAGCCTTTGTGCAATCATGGAAATAATTACAAATTCATAAATCCCAAAGAAATAAAAATCTGAGAGGCATTCCTAAGAGAATCATCATCTACCTTTCTCCACTACTGTATTTGGGTTTGGTTTCCATGTCACCTTCTTTTGTTTTGTTTTTAGGGGAAACTTCAAGGGTATTTGTTTTAGGATGTTCTCATGGTCTCAGAGGCTAGAAGAGGAGATTGTAATAGAGGGAAAATGCCGTGCCAAGGAAGAGAAGGATATGACATTATTCCATGTGAGCTCAGCCTAATCATTAATTTGCTTTAAAAGTGTGCATTTGCTTTTAAAATGATGTATTTAAAAGCATAGCAACATAGAGATAACTTGTAAAGCCTTGGAAGTAGATCCAACTACCTAGGAGAGAGCAGGTTTTCAACACTGGCTGCTCATTAGAGTTTATATTGTATCCCTTTACACTTCACCTCCGACACTTCACACTCCTTACGTGGTATTTCCTTCCTCACACTCCTCACTTCACGCTTCCTGTTTCCCATTCACAAATGGAAAAGTTTACCACAGTGTAATTCTATTGGCCTTCCCGTTCATCCTCTGTGCCATTGTTGTCATCTCTTTTCCTTCTATATTCATTATAAACTCCACCTTAAAATGTTACTTTTTTGCTTTTAGTTAATTTATTTATTTACTTTTGAGACAGAGTCTTGCTGGAGTGCAGTGGCGTGATCTCGGCTCACTGCAACCTCCACCTCCCGGGTTCAAGTGATTCTCCTGCCTCAGCCTCCAGAGTAGCTGGGATTACAGGTGCTCACCACCACACTCAGCTAATTTATTTTTGTATTTTTAGTAGAAACAGGGTTTCACCATGTTGGCCAGACTGGTCTCGAACTCCTGACCTCAAGTGATCCACCCATCTCAGCCTCTCAAAGTTCTGGGATCACAGGTGTGAGCTTTTGTACCCAGCCTGTTTTTGCTTTTAAATAGTCAGATGTCTTTTAAGAAAATTAGAAGGGAAAACCATATTCTTTTGTTTAGGTGATAGATTATGTACATTTTTCAATAACCATAGAACAAAATACTATACAGCAACTAAACTCATTGTGTAAGTAAAGTCAGTGATATTGAATATAATCCTTTCCTATTATAGTAATTGAGAAAAGGTTACAGAATAAAATCTATAATATTATCTCAGTTACAACAGAATCCACATATATTTAGAAAATTGTATAGGAAACATATTCTTCAAAACCTCAACATTACTTGTTTTTGATCCAGAAACACTAGAATGTTTAATTTTTTTGTTTTTCCCTCCAGTTTGATATTCAGATTTATTGTAATTTCTATCAAAATCTCAGCAAGATTTTTTTTTTTTTTTTTTAGTTTTTTAATTTCAATCATTTTTGGGGAAACAGGTGGTTCTTGGTTACATGGAAAAGTTCTTTAGTGGTGATTTCTGAGATTTTGATGCACCTGTCACCGAGTCAGTGTACACTGTACCCAATATGTAGTATTTTATCCCTTAACTCCCGACCTTCCCCGTCAAGGCCCCCAAGTCCAGTGTATCATTCCTATGCCCTTGTGTCCTCATAGCTTAGCTCCCACTTATAAGTGAGAACATATGATTTTTTGTTTTCCATGTGTGAGTTACTTCACTTAGAATAATGGCTTCTAGCTCCATCCAAGTTGCTGCAAAAGACATTTCATTCATTTTTGTGACTAAGTAGCATTCCATGGTGTGTATATACCACATTTTCTTTATTATGGCCATTCTTGCAGGAATACGGTGGTATCACATTGTGGTTTTGATTTGATTTCCCCGATCCCTAGTGATGTGGAGCATTTTTTTCATGTTTGTTAGCCATTTGTGTATCTTCTTTGTCCTTAGCCCACTTTTTGATGAGATTGCTTTTTTCTTACTAATTTAAGTTTGTTGTAGATTCTGGATATTAGTTCTTCATCAGATGTACAGATTGTGAAGATTTTCTCCCTCTCTGTGGGTTGTCTGTTTACTTTGCTGACTGTTCCTTTTGCCATGCAGAAGCTCTTTAGTTTTATTAGGTCCCAGCTATTTATCTTTGTTTTTATTGCATTTGCTTTTGGGATCTTGGTCATGAAATCCTTGCCTAAGCCAATGTCTAGAAGGGTTTTTCCAACGTTAACTTTTAGAAATTTTATAGTTTCAGGTCTTAGATTTAAGTCTTCAATCCATCTTGAGTTGATTTTTTGTATAAGGTGAGAGATGAGGATCCAGTTTCATTCTCCTACATGTGGCTAGCCAATTATCCCAGCACCATTTGTTGAAAAGGGTGTCCTTTCCACACTTCATGTTTTTGTTTGCTTTGTCAAAGATCAGTTGGCTGTAAGTATTTGGGTTTATTTCTGGGTTCTCTATTCTGTACCATTGGTCTATGTGCCTATTTTTAACCAGTACCATGCTGTTTTGGTGACTATGGACTTATGTATAGTTTGAAATCAGGTAATGTGATGCCTCCAGATTTGTTCTTTTCACTTAGACTTGCTTTGGCTATGCGGGCTCTTTTTTAGTTCCATATGAATTTTAGAAGCATTTTTTCTAATTCTGTGAAGAATGATGGTGGTATTTTGATGGGGATTGCATTGAATTTGTAGATTGCTTTGGGCAGTATGGTCATTTTCACAATATTGATTTTACCCATCCCTGAGAACGGGCTGTGTTTCCATTTGTTTATGTCATCTATGATTTCTTTCAGCAGTGTTTTGTAGTTTTCCTTGTAGAGGTCTTTCCACTCCTTGGTTAGGTGCATTTCTAAGTATTATTATTATTTTTTGTAGCTATTATAAAAGGGTTAAGTTCTTGATTTGATTCTCCACTTGGTTGCTGTTAGTGTATAAAAGAGCTACTGATGTGTGTACATTAATCTTGTATCTGGAAACTTTGCTGAATTCTTCGATCAGTTCTAGGAGCTTTCTGGAGGAGGAGTTCTTAGGGTTTTCAAGGTAAATGATCAGACCGTCAGCAGTGACAGTTTGACTTCCTCTTTACTGATTTGGGTGCCCTTTATTTCTTTCTCTTGTCTGATTCCTCTGGCTAGGACTTCCAGTACTATGTTGAAGAGGAGTGGTGAGAGTGGGCACCCTTGTCTTGTTTCAGTTCTCAGAGGGAATGTGTTTAACTTTTCCCCATTCAGTATTATGTTGGCTGTGGTTTTATCACAGATGGCTGTTATTACATTGAGGTATGTCTCTTGTATGCTGATTTTGCTGAGAGTTTTAATCAAAAACTGATGCTGGATTTTGTCAAATGCTTTTTCTTCATCTATTGAGATGATCATGCGATTTTTAAAAATTCTGTTTATTCAGAGTATCATACTTATTGACTTGCATATGTTAAACCATCTCTGCCTCCCTGGTATGAAACCCACTTGATCATGGTGGATTATCTTTTTGATATGTTGTTGGATTCAGTTGGCTAGTGTTTTGTTAAGGATTTTAGCATTATGTTCATCAAAGATATGTCTGTAGTTTTCTTTTTTGGTTATGTCCTCTCCTGGTTTTGGTATTAGGGTGATGCTGGTTTCATAAAATGAATTAGGGAGGGTTCCTTCTTTCCCTGTCTTGTGGAATAGTGTCAAAAGGATTGCTACCAATTCTACTTTGAATGTCTAGTAGAATTCTGCTGTGAATCCACCTGGTCCTGGACATTTTTTTTGTTTGTAATTTTTAAATTACTATTTCAATCTAACTACTTATTATTGGTCTGTTCAGGGTATCTAATTCTTCCTGAATTAAGCTAGAGGGTTGTATTTTTGAGGAATTTATCCATCTCTTCTAGGTTTTCTTGTTTACGTGCATAAAGGTATTCATAGTAGCTTTGAATGATCCTTTGTATTTCAGTGGTATCAGTTGTTATTTGGATTTTTGTCTCGGTTAATCTTGCTAATGAACTGTCAATTTTATTTGTCTTTTCAAAGAAACAACTTTTTGTTTCATTTATCTTTTGTATTTTTTTGTTTCAATTTCATTTAGTTCTGCTCTGATCTTGGTAATTTCCTTTCTTCTGCTGGGTTTGAGTTTGGTTTTGTTCTTGTTTCTCTAGTTCCTTGAGGTGTGACCTTAGAATGTCAGTTTGTGCACTTTTAGTCTCTTTGATGTAGGTGTTTATGAACTTCCCTCTTAGCACTGCCTTTGCTGTATCCCAGAGGTTTTGACAGGTTGTGTCATTATTGTCATTCAGTTCGAATCTTTTTTAAATTTTCATCTTGATTTTGTTTTTTACCCAATGCTCATTCAGGAGTAGGTTATTTAATTTCCATGTATTTGCATTATTCTGAAGATTCCTTTTGCAGTTGATTTCCAGTTTTATTCTACTGTGGTCTGAAACAGGACTTGATATAATTTCAATTTTCTTAAATTTATTGAGGCTCCTTTTATGGCCTATCATATCATCTATCTTGGAGAAAGTTCCATGTGCTGTTGAATAAAATATGTATTTTGTGTTTGTTGGATGAAATGTTTTGTATATATCTGTTAAATCCATTTGTTCCAAGGTATAGTTTAAATCCATTGTTTCTTTGTTGACTTTCTGTCTTGATGACCTGTCTAGTGGTGTCAGTGGAGTACTGCAGTCCCCCACTCTAATTGTGCTGCTGTCTATGTCGTTTCTTAGGTCTATTAGTAATTAATTTATACATTTGGGAGCTGTAGTGTTAGGTGCGTATCTATTTAGAAATGTGATATTTTCCTGTTGGACAAGGCCTTTTACCATTATATAATGTCCTTCTTTGTCTCTTTTAACTGCTGTTGCTTTAAAACTTGTTTTGTCTGATATAAGAATAGCTACCTCTGCTCACTTTTGGTGTCCATTTGCATGAAATACCTTTTTCCACCCCTTTATGTTAATTTTATATGGGTCCTTATATGTTAGGTGAGTCTCCTGAGGGCAGCAGATAGTTGTTTGGTGAGTTCTTATCCATTTTGTAGCACTATCTCTTTTTAAGTGGAGCATTTAGGCCATTTACATTCAATGTTAGTATGGAAATGTTAGGTGCCATTGCATTCATTGTGCTCTTTGTTGCCTGTGAACTTTGTTTTTTTTGTTTTTCATTTTTGCTTTTTAACATGTATTTTTGTTTTATAGGTCCTGTGTGATTTGTGCTTTAAAGAGGTTCTGTTTTGATGTGTTTCTAGGATTTATTTCAAGATTTAGAGCTCCTTTTACCAGTTCTTGTAGTGGTAGCTTGGTAATGGCAAATTCTCTCAGCATTTTTTTGTCTGTAAACAACTGTATCTTTCCTTCATATATGATGCTTAGTTTTGCTCAATACAAAATTCTTGGCTGATAATTGTTTTGTTTGAGGAGACTGAAGATAGGGCCCCAATCCCTTCTAGATTGTAGGGGTTTCTGCTGAGAAATCTGCTGTTAATCTGATAGGTTTTCCTTTATAGTTCACCTAGTGTTTTTGTCTCACAGCTCTCAAGATTCTTTCCTTCGTCTTAACTTTGGATAGCCTGATGACAATGTGCCTAGGTGAAGACCTTTTTTGTGATGAATTTTCCAGGTGTTCTTTGTGCTTCCTGTATTTGGATGTCTAGGTCTCTAGAAAGACTGGGAAGTTTTCCTCAATTATTCCCCCAAATATGTTTTCCAAGCTTTTAGAATTCTCTTCTTCCTCAGGAACATCAATTTTTCTTAGGTTTGGTCATTTAACATAATCCCAGACTTCTTGGAGGCTTGTTCATATTTTCTTATTCTTTTTTCTTTGTCTTTTTGGATTGGGTTAATTCAAAGACCTTGTCTTTGAGCTCAGAATTTCTTTTATCTACTTGTTCAATTCTATTGCTGAGACTTTCCAGAACATTTCACATTTCTAAAAGTGTGTCCAAAGTTTCCAGAATTTTGTATTGTTTTCTTTAAGCTATTTATTTCCTTGAATATTCCTCCCTTCACTTCTTGTATTATTTTTTGGATTTCCTTTAATTGGGCTTCATCTTTCTCTGGCCCCTCCCTAATCAGCTTAATAACTAACCTCCTGAATTCTTTTTCATGTAAATCAGGGATTTCCTCTTGGTTTGGATCCATTGCTGGTGAACTAGTATGATTTCTTGAGGGTGTTGAAGAGCTTTGTTTTTTTATATTACCAGGTTGGTTGTCTGCTTTCTTCTCATTTGGGTAGGTTCTATCACAGGGAAGGTCTAGGGTTGAAGGCTGTTGTTCAATTTCTTTTGTCCCATGGGGTGTTCCCTTGATGTAGTACCCTCCTTTTTTTCCTATGAATGTGGTTTCCTGTGAGCTGAACTGCAGTGATTATTGTCTCTCTTCTGAGTCTAGCTACCCAGCAAGTCTATCCAGCTCCAGGCTGGTACTGGGGGCTGTCTGCACAGAGTTCTGTGATATGAATCATCTATGGGTCTCTCAGCCATGAATACCTGCTCCTGTTCCATTGGAGGTGGCGGAGGGTACAATGGACTCCATGAGGGTCCTTAGCTTTGGTGGCTTAATGCTCTATTTTTGTGCTGGTTGGCCTCCTGCCTGGAGGTGGCACTTTCCAGAAAGCATTAGCTTTAGTAGTGTGAAGAGGGACTGGTGGGGAGTGGGACCCTAGAACTCCCAAGATTATATGCTTTTTGTCTTCTGCTACCAGGGCCCATAGGGAAGGACCATCAGGTGGGGGTGGGGCTAGGTGTGTCTGAGCTCAGACTCTCCTTGGGTGGGTCTTGCTGTGGCTGCTGTGGGGAATGGGGGTGAGATTCCCAGGTTACTGGAGTTTTGTACCTAGGAGGATTATGGCTGCTTTTGCTGAGTCGTTTAGGTTGTCAGGGAAGTAGGGAAAGCCAGCAGTCACAGGCCTCACCCAGCTCCCATGCAAACCGAAGGGCCAGCAGATTGGACACAGCAGGATAGAGAGTCACTGCGCCCCCCCACCACAACATCCCTGAGGTCTGTTTCCAGGTGAAGGCTTGAAAACTTGCCCTGGGCTACACACCTTTGAGCTGCAAAAGAAAAGGGCTTGGTTCTTCCCCTACCTGCAGAGTCTGCATACCTGATTTGCACCTTCTGCTGAGTTCTGGCCAGGAGCCTTCTCGCCCTGTTCAAATTGTCACAAAATTCAGCTAGAGATTTCCTTCTCCCTGTGGAGTTTTACCCCCTGCTCCTCTGGTCACCCTCCTGATGGATCCCTGTGGTGCAAGGCAGGAATGGTCTGCTAGGGGATACAGCGAGCTCCCAGTGCCTTTCTGCTGCTTTTCCTACCCATGTATTCCACTAGGCTTTCTAAATTGACTCAGCTCCAGGTAAAGTCAGAAACTTCTCCCACAAACAGACCTTCAGATTTTCCGTGGGGATGTGTGTTCGGGAGAGGAGGGTCTCCCTTTCCCTCTTCCATAGCTGGGTACTCACAGTATTTGGGGTGTCAGTCCTTTTCCTTCAGACGGTCTGTCTCAGCATTTTCGAAATATTATTACATTGTCTTTTGGTCTCCATTGTTTTTGATGGAGTGTCCAGCCATAATTCATATCTTCATTCTCTACATAATGTGACATTTTTCTCTGTTTGCTTTCAAAATTATCTCTTATCTTTGAATTTTAGCAGTTTCACCACATACGCCTGGGTGTGATTTTCTTTGTTTTTTGTTTTTGTTTTTGTTTTTGTTTTTTACTTGGGGGATCACTAAGTTTCTTTAACGTCTAATTTGAGGTTTTTAATCAAATTTGAGAAATTTAGACAATTTACTTTTTCAAATTTTTTTCTGTTATATATTGTCTTCTCCTTAGACACCAATTATACATATATTAGATCATTTTATATTTTCTATAGGCACCCAAGGATCTATACATTTTTCTTCAATCTTTTTTCTCTCTTTTCTCTAGATTGAATACTTTTTGTTAATCTGTCTTCAATTTCACTGACTATCCTGCTATCTCCAATCTGCTGTTTAGTCCACCTAGTGAATTTTTAATGTCAGTTATTGTACCCTTTAGTTCCAATGAGCTTTCTATAGAGTTGAGAGTTATCAAAGGGTATGATGTTAAAAACCGAGAGTTTTAATTTGGCAGTTTTTCCTTTTGGCTAGAACTGTGGGAGAAGTTTGTGGCTGAGACAGTCAAGGAACTGAGATGTTAGGGCATCAGTAGAGTTCAGAAAGGTGAGAAAGTCTATGAATCCAAAGATAAACTTCCTTTGGTTTATACCAAAGGAAGAACTTTGGAGCAGGGAGAGAGAATAGGAGATGTACCAATCAATGCAGAAAATAGTCCAGGTGATGATGGCTACCTGGAATAAAGAGTGGGACTATTAGAAGAACAGAAATAAACATGAATGAAACATGTAGAAATTTTGAAGCTTCCTTGGAGAGTAAGAATATAGTTCTAGAATAATGGATTGCATATTTAACTTCTTTCAGCTCAAAGCATTCTGGCAGTAAAATGATTTGCACCAACCATATGCTATTCTCCCAAAAGTCTCTGACACAGGCGTGGATAGGCTGATGATAAACTCTACCTCAATAGCAATATCTACTCTTGCTCCTCTGCCCAAATATTTTTTGCAAAATTCATGTCATATTTCTATCTAGCTTTGGTATTCACCAACTATACCTAAATCAACTCAACATAATAACTTGTATAAATGTATAGACGGAGATTATTTTTCAATTTACAGAAGAAATTAATGTTAGAACTCTTTTTATCAATCAGCATGCATCTGAGTTTGATCATGAACAAAGTAGAAACATGTACTTTTTACAATGGGATTATTACACTCAGGTGTGGTTTACAAATGTAGTCTGGAGAAATTTCAACACTCTCCAGATTTTGGATCAAATGAAGTAGTACTGAAGAGGAACATGGATGTTAGAACTTGAACTCAACATGTCCAGCACAGCTCCTTAGGAAATTATCCCAGCCTCCTTCATGCTTGTAAGCTAAACAAGCAAACTGTGGAATCATTTTTAAAGAAAAATCCCTTCATTCACAAAGGTAACACAATAAGATAATAATCTCATACACTGATATGGTTTGACTGTGTCCCCACCCAAATCTCATCTTGAATTGTAACTCCCATCATCCCCACTTGTTGTGGGAAGGATCTGGTGGGAGGCAACTGAATCATGGGGGCAGGTTTTTCCTGTGTTGGCCTCATGACAGTGAATAAATTTCAGGATATCTGATGGTTTTACAAAGGGAAGTTCCCCTGCACATGCCCTCTTAAAGGAAAACACCCAGACTTTGTCTCCAAAAATGATATAATTAATCTGCCCAAATAGTAGCAATGGAAATACACTTCTTATGCCCTACCACATACCTGTGATCCCTGAACTATTCCCTGCATGGCCCTGTGCAGCCATAGTACTTTGCACTGGTTTATGTATTTCCTTTGTGAACATTAAGATTTTTCACATCTGAGTTCTGTTTTTGTCATTACAGTAAAGATTTACAAAAGAATATGCTATTTACTTCTTTCCTTTTCTTCTGTGTCTCTGCCTTTCTTTCTGCCTCTCTCTCTCCAGCTCTTTTTAACTTTCTCTTTATTTAGTCTCTGAAGGAGTTATATTAATTTATATGTCTCTTTATATGTCTCCTCATTTACTCCCCCATTCCCACCCTCACTCTTAACTTCCAGGCTCTCTCATAGTCTTGGAACTTTCTTGGGTAAAGGGAAAAACCTTCCATGCAGAAGGAATAGTAAGAATTGGTCTTGGAGGGTATGTAGTTAACTTCATTGTACTTCTTTTTTGGTGCATCTCTGTGAGACACAGAAAGTTGTGAGAAGATTATGGTTTACCTTGAAAGTTGTGCCATTTACCTGGGGCAAGAAAACAATGTCAGGTGTTGAGACTAGAGAGCCAGGGACCAAATTTGACCTCAAGAGCTTAGACAAAGAGGTAGAAGAAGGGCTCTTTCCAGATGTAGTTTGTAGCCAAGATTAGAAACCCCTCAGACTCATCTATCTGCTATCACAGCATAGAAATGCCTGGAGAAATGTTTGTATTTAAGATCTAAAGTAGTTAGTAACTTTGGAAGTCCAGTTCTGGGAAAGCTTGAAATGAGTTTAAATGAGCAAAATAATTGAAGATAAAGACTTTCACCTTAAACCCAGGACCACTGATATGGTCAGTGATTCTAGATCACCCACATTTTCTTCTTTAGTGAGTATATGTCACCCCAAGCTGCCAGGCTACTGTATTTCAGAGTCAAATCACTGCAGGGCTTCTAGCCACAGGCTGGCATGGCACCTGATTACCTAAAATCAATGTTTCAGCAGCATAAAGGCAGCAACTACCAAAAAATAAGAGGACTATTAGCTGACTGAGAAGGTTTCCTGGATTTCTGTCAGTAAAAGATGGTATCAAATTAGGCCTAGATCCTAAGATGGTGTGGACACTGCTGGAGTTCTTAGAAAAATTCCAAGAAGGAGAATATCAAGGAGGGAAGAATGATATTATGTGTGATAGACAGAATGGGACTCCATGACATTTAATGTGAATATTAAAAGTAACGAGCTGCTGTTCTATGCCCTGAGCTGAAGCAATTTTTGCCCCTAGCCAACCCAGAGGTCACATGCAGACAATTCCAGCACACACCAAAGTGCCTGCAGCTCTTCCTGTCTCTCCCCCCAATCCCCTTTATCTCTCTCTCTTTCTTTCTCTCTCTCTTTCTTTCTCTCTCTCTTTCTTTCTCTCTCTCTTTCTCTAGAAGGAGCCATAGGAGCATGTTCAGCCAGTGAACAGCAGCCCAGAAAAACTGGGAGTTAACAACCCAGAAGCAACCCTCAGCCCTTTGGGAATTCATGGATAAATGTCTCAACTTTCTTGCTTTTCAAGGAGACAGTTCGTAGTTGTGGTCCACAGTATCTCAAAAGGCCCCAGGAAGATTGAGCCTCAGGTGCCCATGGCAGTAACCTACTCATTTGCCATCTCCTTCCTTCCCTACCCTATCTTGCTTCTTCACTCTCTCACGGTACTGCCTACAACTTTTTTCCCCTCAAACAAAGAGAGACAGAGATGGGAAAAAAAACTAACTTGTACCCAAATGCTTGCCTCAGGGTTTGCTTTGGGGGAAACAAAACTGAAACAAGCCTACACTATGAAGAGGGACACTTCTGTTTAATCTATTTGCACATCTGGCTTCCTACTAGACTCAACTCTTTGGAGAAAAGGACTCAGTATTCTTTGCATCTATCACATCCTGATATTTTAAAATTAAAAAGACTTTATTAGGTCTTTAAATATTTATCAAGCAAATGAATGAGATACCTGAAAAAGTCCATGTAAGCTACCGCATTTTCTATCCTATAAGTAATGTGTTCAGTTTATTGGGTAAAAGCAAATTGGTGACAACTATTATAGCTACTTCTAAAAAAAAATGTCCATTTTTGCTTTTAGCATAGTGAGAAGCAAAGATGAACCCACTATGCTAAGTGCAAAATGGGCATCTTTTGCTAGGCCTACCAAGAATTCACTGAAGAATTATCCACCACACACACAAGGACACATACACACTCACACACATGCACATACATGCAACCACGCTTGCATACCCATACACACACACACACACACACGACTTCTCCCAGCAAGGCAACACCAATACTATGCATGTCAGGGAGGGAAACAACACAGCTCAGGCAAAATGCCTTTTCATTCCACACACAAACATTTGACAGAGTCCATCCAGACTGGTGAAACAAACTTAGAGAACCAACTAGCTGCTGTCAGAATGGAAAAATATCTGAGACCCCGTATTGAAAGACAGTAACTCCAAATGTATTTCTGTCCCTTACTTCTTCTGCTAACTTTTGTATCTTTTTCTACCACTACCCCAAATTAACTACATCTCTAATAGGACAAAGTATGGTCTGACATTAGTATGTTTTTCAGTCTTATTTTTTGTTTAATCATTTTTGAGGTAAAGAAGCCATAACGTACCATCGGGGTGGGATGGTACGTTATGGGTTTCTTGGATGAAGTAGATATTCCAGTGCAGTCATACTGAGATGAGGCAGCTTCTAGAGTAGGAACAGAGGGCTGGGAGACAGGCTAGGAACCCAAAGGGGAAGAAACTCCTTTTATTTTCTGTGTCAGATACAGATGGGACTTCAAATAAAGCATTAAAATATTCAATAAATTCCTGGTGGTTAGGGGTGAAAAAAAAAATTAGACAAATTAAATTTAACAGAGTCTAACTGAGTAAGAACAATTTGTGAGTTGAACTCCCAAACCAAGTTCAGAGAGATCAGCCCCGCTGCGTGGTCGAAGAAGATGTATGCATAGGAAAAGGAAAGCAATATTCAGAAAATGGAAGTGAAGTACAGAAACAGCCAGATTAGCCTAATCAGCCTTTGCCTTACTTGAACATGATTTCGGCCACTTGTGATTGGCCGAAACTCAGTGATTGGCACCAGAGTATAGTCTGTTTACATATCCAGTTAGGTTATATTCACTACATATGAAGAAACCTTTACAATAGGTAAAGAGGCAGTTTTAGGCTAAAGTTAATCTAGCCTAAAGGGAGGAGTAGTGGCAAATGGGGAGGAATTGTTCGCTGGCTGCTGGCACAGGGAGGCAGGCCGGGGGTGTCAGGGCTTTGTAGAGTGACCCTGTGCAACCACTTTATGAATCAGTGGTCAGTTATTTTGTGCTCTACTTCTTCAAGATGACCTAACCTTCAGTAAAGTTGTGTTCAAACCTTGCAGTGCAGTCTTAGCTAGCAGAGGTTAAGAGAGAGGATTAATGTAGGGGAGGCCATGCCCTGCTCTCTAAGTCCTGAGTGGTGTTAACAGGAGCAAACAGCAGGAGAACAGAACAGTGTGTTTAAATAATGGAGAAAACAGAGCAAAAAGACCCAGGGAACCAGTTTCTACAGAAAACAGCACTCAGGACAGCTTTTACAAATGACAAGAATCACTTTTTGATTGTTAGCCCCCAGGCCCTTTTAACTTCAGTTATGTGCAGCGGGAATCTGTTTGTTCTGTGTGATGATGATGACACCAGATTCCTCGAGAGACTCCCGTGGTAGCAGGCTAGCCAGAAGTGACCTCTCCTTCTCTTGAGAGTCCATTGCAAATATTGCCCAGACATTTTTCATCTCCCAACTATTTGGCAGGAAAGAATAAATATCACTTATTGATTACAGTGCTATTTATTGCAATGACCAAGGTTAATGATTTGTTCATTTTAACTAGACTGGTGTGTTTACATTAATCATTAGGGTCCAGGAGCAAATTTAATGGAATTTGAATTTTCTCCTTGATCGTGGCATTTCAAAATGTAATTCATCAGTCTCTGAATTCTTTTCTGCCACTTGGACATCAGCCTGTTGGACTTTGCCTTTTAATGTAAATCCATTAGGGTTAATCCATGGGTGTTAAATTCTAGTTCTCCTCCACATCGATTTCTAGGGTCCCTTTCTCTACACCAACCAAAACAAAACCTACATGTAGAATATTGAAATGCATTAAAAATTGAATATTGAATAAGACTATGTTTCTGAAATTTTTATATTAGGGCACATTTCCGAAGAAGCTCTTATACACCGATAGTCCAAATATCTTGACCTTCAAGAAACATGAGAGACAACCCTGTAGCCAGCCCTTGGCCTAATTCAGTTGAGTCCCAGAGCTGACATTATTTATGGCAACATAAGCGGTTGGTTGGAAGAATGCCCAGGGACCTTGGCATCATAGGTACTTAAATAAATCAAATGATCCAGAAAACCAGGATTATGTGAGACCTCCACTTGAACTGCCAGCTCCCCCATACCCATTGGCAAATTCAAAGGGCAGGGAGGACCCTCATCTATTACAATGGAGAGCAGGGCCAGGGAGAATGAGGGAACCCAGCCAGGCATGCCCAGTGTTTAACGACATGGAGACCTTGTAATATCATGGTAGGGGGCAGAAAGAGAACGTGCCCTCAGAAATGAGAAATGCTGACGTTTCCAGTGCAAACTTGGCTGTGAGAATCCAGGCTGTTCCTCGGGACCTTGTCCCGAAGCTCCACTAAAGCATACTTGCATTTTAAATCAGGTTTTGGCTTTTATTATTTCTATCATTTTACTAAATACCTTTACCCCTGTGGCTTGAGGTTTTAAAAAATGTGGTTATCTTGCAGTCTCAAACATTTCTCAGAAATTTGCCCCTAGGATACAAAAATTCTACCTGAATATTAAAGAAATACAACCTTACCATCCAAAAATTCAGGATAAAGACCAAAAGATCTAATTGAATATTGACCACATAAAAGCTATCTTGTTTATTCCTTACTTTCATATTCTTTCTTAAAGCAAATTTAAGCAATCTAGTCAGTTTTTCATTAGATCTTCCAGCAAGATCAGCAGGAAATTGGAAATGCTGCATTAAGATATTTAGATCATAAGTCTCCAAAACTGGAACCACATCTGTCTGCTGGTTCAATGAAGGCTTGGAAAGACCGACGAATATTACATCAGCATAACAGAAACACCAGCAAATATGCAGTGAGTTACAACTTGAATGCATCCAAGACGGACTGTACTTCCTTAAGAGTTAATTAGTCACTGTACATATAACTAATCTCACATATTCTAAATCTCTATCCCAGGCAGGGTACCCCTGGATTGCAGCCTCTTGCTCCATTTCATGACTAGGTGTTGATGTGAAAACTAAGAGCAACTAATAAAAGGGGTCGGTCCCACGGAAAAGCAAGCATTCTGGGCTGTTACCTCTCTGACCTCCTCCTTTGTGTCTCTGGATTTTACCCTTGTATAAACATAACCCCCACAGGCCAAAACAGTGGAACAAAGAGCATTCCCCACCAGTACTTATCTTCAAAGTTTCAAGTCAGTGAAAATCTGATAGCTAGCAAGTCATGGTCTTATTACTTGAAATTCAAATGCAGATAGAATAAATTTAAAGATCGGAAAGGTTTGAGTATGGAAGTGAGAAGAGAGACCAAGAGAGAAAAGTATCCCCACATTGCCACATTTAGCTTTAAAAAGTACCTCAAAGGTGTGTCCCCACATATTATTTGGGGTGCTGGCCAATCACAGTACCTAACCCACCCACATCCACTTTTAAAGGAAATTGCCCACCTAGCTGCTATGGGCAACACCAGGCACCCATACCCCCTTGTCTGTAAGCCATGCTATTATCCCCACTATTGGACCACAGTTTCCTGGAGCAGAGGCAGCCAGCTTCTAGGCTGGACAGGGTCCTCTGTGGGAGCCTAGAGTGGAAATGACTTCCAAAACAAGAAAGCGCTGAGCAATTCAAATTATGCAGTAGGAGCAAATGCAGAAAGGGTGTAAGGTAAAAAAGCGACAAAGGCCAAAAGAGCCAGAGTTATGAGGGATTTGAACATCTGAATAAGCAGAAGCTACATCGTAGAGAGAGGGTCAGGGAGCCAGTTCCTGGGAGGAGGGCTAAAATGAGAAGACACCAAAAGGAAGTATAATTGGAAAGTCACATTAAAGGTATTGCAGTAGAGAGAAGATCCAAGCTCTTCTGCTTTATAAGGGTCTTGATTCCCAGTGGGCCTTTAGTTCCAGTCTCAGAGAGAACTGTCTGAACCACATTCTGTTCTGCCCAGGAGTCCTGGTTTCTACATTGCCTTGTAGCTGAGAGACTCGCTTTCTTTTTTCCCCACATAGAAAAACTAAGCCTCAGATAAGCTGGGCTAATGCTTTTCTGGTGGGCATATTAAAGTCTCCTTATGTAACAAGCATCAAGGACAGCATAGGAACACTCCAGATGAATTTACTTTTAACTGTCAAGTGCAATAGAACTGTTACCCATCAACATCTTGAGAAGCAGGCAAAAGAAGGATAATTAAACCCAGCCTTTCAAATAAGCAGCATTGCAAAGGTTACAAAACACTGCAGAGTTGCCAAACTTGGTGAAATCAATTTCCATTTTGTTGCACTATGTGTCATGCAGAGATTGCTGAAACCAACAAAATGAAAAGCATTAATAATTGGTATTAATAGCTTGTACAAATTAATGTGCTTATTTGCCTAAAAAAATTAGCCAAACAATGCATTAAATGGAAGCCTTGCACATTATATAGTATGAAGCATACAGACTTCCTATTGTTTTTGAAAATGAGGCATTTGAAGATGAGGAAATCTAAGCAGTTGATGAAAACTAAATGGAAATCTCATTGTCAAGAAAATGAAGTCAATTTAATGGAGTGTGGAAGGGGCATCTTAGTGACATCAAAACCACAGAAAATATAAAAGGTAGTGAATAAAATATAACCGATCTAAAATGAAATGGAAATAATTTAAGTCTGTAGTTGTTTTGCAGCACTTGCTGACTACCAAATACTTCAAATAGTCATTACTGGATCCTCCTGCAATGCCTAGGAGGGAGATGGAGAATAAATAATAAGTACAATTGGGAAACCAAATGCTGATGAGTTAAGTACCTTGTGAAAAATATTTAATGGATTCAATTCAAACAGATATTTATTGTTGGGCAAAGCCATGGTTTACCTGTTGGCTTAGTACAGGAATCAGTGCTGGGCATGGTGGGAGGTGGTAGGAACAGGGAGTTGAAGACCCTCTGTGCCCAGTGTTTTGTTTATAATCATATCTCATCACATGCCCAAGCCATGTTCACTTCTTCCAGGACTGAGTTACAGGATTTCATGACTGTTAGACTCTGGGCTTCTTTCTCTGTTCTTCCTGTTCGTCTGCCTGTTCATCTTTATTAAGGATTCCACAGAGTTTGGTTTCTAACTGCTAACTACAAAGGATGAATATATCAAAAGTTGGCTAAAATTACAGAGTCTTAGAAATGTATCATAAAAAGGCAGAACTTAAGTTACATGGGGCAAAACTGGGAGCGGGAAGAACCTGCCTCTCAAATGGGATAATATATGAGATTGCAAAACCATTTCCTAGTCACATCTTATAAATTACTCACCTTCACACCTATTGACCTACACAACACCATCCACCCTTCCTCCATTCAAGAAAACCGCAAGCAGTAAGCTATTCTCATTCAACTACTTGATCCCGAACACCTACTCTGATCCAAGCATCTAGTACGTTAGGGCATAAGTCATTTAAACTCTAGCTACTTACAAACTCTCAGAACAGAGCTGCAAGAGCCAAAGCTCGCTCCCTAAGGGTAAACTATTGGGCCAGGCTTGTCCCTAGATTTAAGGCACTGCTGAACACTAGCAGAGATCTCAAGAGAGCAAGCATGGCCAAGCCCCTCCGTCTGTGTGGTTTTCTTTCTCATCTGTGCAAATCTCCGATTACACTTTGCCTCAAGGCACTGCGGGCTTCTCTCAGTAAAAGAATTAAATGCTTATTAGGATTCTGCACGTGCACCCTGGGAACTGCATCCCACATACCACGGTGCTGTCCTTGCATCGTTAGCACAAACACTTACCCACGTCTGACAAGGGACATCAAACCACTTCAGGTAATTGCATTTCCAGAGCAGCTGATAATGAAACAGGGAAGATTTAGCCTTATCCCTTGCCTCACTCAAAAAGTAGATAAAAATCGAGCATTTTTGCTTTTTTTCCCTTCAATAATCCGTCAAAGTTTTGCCTTAAACTATTTGACTGTTTTCTCTCTAATCATGAGCTCTAAGTTTTTAACCATGTTCATTTGTTTGCAATATCTGCTTTATTATCTTATTTAATCATGGATTATCTTTCCACTTAATTAAACTCACTTTTCATTTTGAAACTTTACATTAAAAAGAAAAATACAGAAGTCTTGTAGAATTATTCCACTATTCTATCAGTCAAATAATAATTCCCTATCCTTACATAGTTAAAAATGAGACATTGTTACAATTATAATCAAAATCTTTCTCTTGTCTTTCTTCAATTCCTGAATTCTTAAGGCCAGGTGAGTAGAAAAATGCTCAGATCCTAAATACTGCTGAAAAAAACATCCTCCAAAATCAATGTTGGACATTCAATTTAGGATTAATTATAAGAAAAAATACCACCAAAACAAATGTGGGCATATTCGTCCGTTTTCACACTACTACAAAGAAATATCCGAGACTGAGTAATTCATAAAGGAAAGAGGTTTAGTTGGCTCACAGTTCGGCATGGCTGGGGAGGCCTCAGAAAACTTACAATCATGGCGGAAGGGAAAGCAGGCACCTTCTTCTCAAGGCAGCAAGAGAGCAAAGAGCAGGGGAAACTGCCGCTTTTAAAGCCATCAGATCTCGTGAGAACTCACTTGCTATCATGAGAACAGCATGGGGGAAACCACCCTCACAATCCAGTCACCTCCCTCCCTCGACACCTGGGAATTACAGGTCCCTCCCGCCACAAGTGGGGATTACAATTCGAGATGAGATTTGGGTGGGGACACAGAGCCAAACCAAATCATATCAGTGGGTTTACCTATGTTAGTTAAAATACTGCATTAATCCTTATTTTACATTTCCACTTAATTATGTATTCATTTCCTTTGTCGGATAAGATATAAAAGGACTTTCCTTGAAGATCTGTCCAGAAGGGAGGCATTCTCTCAGTCCATGAATGAATTTTGGTTTAAATTTATTAGTTAAAATGAGGATAAATCTTAATATTCAGGACTCATCTCTGACTCAAGATTGATTTCATAGTAAATCTAGTAATATACAGACATAACAAATGACTGACAACTTCAGAGAATTCTTCAGAAGACATATGCAAAGAGAGGAAACAAGAACATACAATCTTCAGGAACCATTGACTTTTTGATTGATTTACAGTTGAGCCCTAAGGAGTGGTGGGCATGAGTGGGATTAATATCCATTCTAGACACTGAACAATGAACAAACATAAGGACAAAACCAAAGAAAAAGTATTTGAAGCTTCCCCTTTTTAAGGCAGTTTTTACATTTTCTGCTTCCGCTCACCTGAGGATGATGGCAACAGGTCTGTACAGGTAGGAGCCTATGATCTTGGAGAAGTGAGTGTTTCTGAATGTTTAAGGTTTATTCATTCAGCATGCATTTATTAAGTACCTAGGATATACCATGTGTTTTAGGAGTCAATGTCTTACCCACCCCCAGGTTTTGCAGGTTTCCCCTCATACCTGTCTACATTTGTAAGGCTGTGTACACAAAAGTGTATTCTGTGGAAACCAGATGCTCGGTGAAACAATGTTTCTCTCATGGAATAGTTTGGGAAGCACTGCGTGCTCTTTCCCCGCCCTTGCAGATTTACAATGTACATTAATCACAATGGAGCACAATGGGAATTACAGTAGGCATGGGAGCTTCTTTATCTGTGTCTGCTTCTCGCTAGCTGTGTGCTTCGGGCAAGTCCATGCAGCTCTTAAAGACAAAGGCTCCCTCTCTTATCTCTGACATGATAGCATTGCCTCAGCCACCTTAACAATGGCCTCACCACACAGCCTCACATTGTGGGAATCTGTAGCAGACAGTTCTGGTTGCTTATCTAGATGCATGTTTTCCTGCCTCCTTTCTCATTCCTGCTTTGTTCACATATCTAGCCTCCACCGTGTACCACACTTGCCTCGTGCACCACACATGCCTCGGGGACACTGAGCTTCCTTTAGCTGAAGTAAGCCAAGGGTGACCACAGCTTTCTGGCTTGTGATTTGCTGGAAAGCTGGGCAAAGGCCTTTGCTTGGAGAGCTTCCAGAGGCATCCCCCTGCCTGTTTCCCTGGACACTGGGTAGGCAGTATGCCACAGCTATAGCCATCTAGTTACCAAAGGATATGAGGGAAGGGAGAATCAAAAGAACAGCACAGAATGGGGCTGGAACCACTGGACTAAGTCCACTTTGAAGCCCCCCCCCCTCTCTCTGAACCTCCAGTAATGTAAGCCAAGAAATTCATGTATGCCAATTTGGGACTCTCTGTTATTTGCAGCTGAAGCTATCTGATGGCTACAGCATTCTATAAAAGATGCCTTCCCTGACTGAGGATACTCAAAAATTGAATCAGAGTTTATCTTCAAGACCCGCTTGCCCCATGTTGCCTGTCCTCCAAATATTTGGAAAATATTTGCATTGGAACTGATTTTGAGTCTGTGCTTAGGTCCTGTGGATGGGCTCACCTTGCGCATTGCTTTCCATGGCTTCTTACTGCCGCACTCAGCTATGATGCCCAGGGATGCAAGTCAGTGCTCAGAACCCTTGACATCCTGCTTGCCTGGAAGGGGCCCCAGAATCCATTCCTGGAGCTCCCACTTGTCCTAGGCAACTCAGGGCCATTCTCAATGTGTCAGCTCTGCCAATCCACAATGTCCTCCACGTGCTTCCAGACCCTTAGCTGGAACCACTTTTCATGAACTAAAAAATTCCTTGTGTAGTGGCTTAGGAGACTGTGAGCTCTCAACACAGAGCTCTACAGCCTTATGTTGAGGGCCTGGGTTATTTTTTTTCTAAAAAATGATGCCCTAAGACTCCCAGGGTGAGAATCACCAATATCAGAATCCGATGCTTGTTAAAAATGAAGATTCTCAGACCTGCTAAATAGCATTTCTGGCACTGAGCTGCAG
This sequence comes from Macaca mulatta, assembly GCF_049350105.2. Taxonomy (NCBI): domain Eukaryota; kingdom Metazoa; phylum Chordata; class Mammalia; order Primates; family Cercopithecidae; genus Macaca; species Macaca mulatta. The sequence continues at coordinate 54,231,536 of NC_133417.1, read as the reverse complement.
AAGCCCTATTTTTCACAGCCCCAACCAGAATGATCTCAACTCTGGGTCACCCTAAAGACACTTCAGCTTCTAGTCTCAGCATCTGATGAAAGAGAAGCCAAGGCAAGGAGTGAGGGGGGCTGGGCAGGAGACAGAATTGTGAAGATGAAAGGGGAGTGGGAAGAGTCATAGAAAGATGCTGCACTGTTTCAGATACACAGGAGAGGAACTGTGCCTAAAGGCAGACTCAAATCACAACTGTTTTTCAGTTTCTTGGACTTTCACCTTTGTGCATTTGTTAGCCTTTGTCTTCTGGCATGATTTGCACCCAGACACAACCAGCATCACCATGTCACCCTCCACAAATCCTATAGTTGACAACACATAATGAGGCAAAAATAAAATAAAATAAAATGTCGAGGATCCAAAGGTCATAGCAAACTTTGTAACTGGTGAGCTACATGTCACGAAAGTTTTGCCTAAGGATCATTTCACGAATGTAAAACATAGTTTCCCAATTTCATGCCACACCTCACCTCCCATGTCCATGCGTGTCCTCATTGTTCATTTCATGCTTTGCGTGGCTTCATAAGTTCCTTTCCAGTGAGAAAGAGAAACCAACCCACCTTCGCCTTCTTCCTTTCTCTTATGAAATATATTTTACCCAGTGATTGACATGACAGAATGCAGATTGTATAGAAAGTAATGCCGATAATTTCTGACTGCTTTTACTCAGAATTGAATTTAGGGACAGCATTTACACATGGGTGGGGAAAAGGTGTTAGGTGACTTTTTTTTTTCAAGGAATGATTGATGGATGGAATTCAAAGTTTATTCTAGAATGTAGATCTATTGAAAGTGGACCTTTGACAGGCCATTCCCTCAGATCTTCCTCATATTCATAGCTAATCCCCTTGTCTCTTTTATACTAACAAATCTACATGTTCCCCATCTTTCCTCACTCCACTACTAGGATTCTCATTGGACATTTTGACACTAAAGTATTTCTCATTTTCTTACCCACAAGGGGCAAATTAAATTAATCTGAGGCCTGGGATGCTTGTCCATTCCAGGTCCCTATGCAATGGACTTTAAATATCTATGCAGTGAACTCTAATGATTGAATTTATTTTTTGCATTCTAGTTTTTAAATTACATTGAAGATACCACAGAGTCAACTTAAAGTACATAGGGCTTTCAGATTAGAACTCAAAGGTCAGGTGTTGGAGTCTGGGCCTTCTGATCACCAACATGACTTCCATCTTTTATTCTTTCCTTTGGTGGCTCCCAAAGTGGCTGTGTTTCAGAATCATTTGAGGAATTTTTTTTAACTACACATTTTTTGACTCAACACAGCGAATCTGACTTTGTGAAGCTGAGGCCCAGATTTGTTTTTTTACAATATCCCCCAAGCAATCAGGCAGATACCAGGGACACATTTACTGAAGACTTTTAGGGAGCACTTCTATCTGGTACAGGGGTTCTTAAACTTGCACATGCATCAGAAGCACCTGGAGGCCTTGTTAAATCACAGGTTGAACCCGCAGAGTTTCTGATTTAATAGGTCTGAGATGGAGTCTGAGATTTGCATTTCTAACAAGTTTCCAGGTGATGCTGTTGGGCCACACTTTTAGAGCCATGCCTGTAACCGAGGTTGCTTGTGTCTGTGTTTATTACTCATCAGCATACCTATTATGTGCCCAAGGACCAGGCTTCAGAAAAAGGAATGATCCTCTTACATCAGAGGTAACACCTGGATGAGCATTATAATCACCTGAGCCCTTTTTTCCGTTTGTTTAAATTTAACTTTCAGCTATTGGGGGTGGGCTTCAGCTTCATCCCAGAGCTACTGAATCAACAGCTCCAGAATGCCCTGGGGACTTGTTTTGTTTTGAAGTTACTCAGAAGATTTTATTACAAGGATTTGAAACCATTTCCTTAGATGAGCCAGTCTTGTGAGTTCATGAATAACTTACACAAAAAATTATTTTTTTATCTGAAATTCAAATTTGATGCGGCATCCCATATTTTTATTTGTAATTCCCTGTTCACTCAGCTGCCTTTACCAGAAGCTCGTTTCCTCTGCACTCCTTCCTTTGCTCAACATACCCTGATTTTAAATGCTTAAGGGAATGGAGGTGAGACGTGAAATCCATACGAACTTGATGTTCAGGGTAAAGAAGAGAAATTAAGATATTTCCTCAGGAAAGAAAAAAACACACACAAAAGAAACTTCATTAATCTATACAGCAGAAACAAAATCAGGAAAAAAAAAAAAGTGCTGTCTGCTAATGGTTTTTTTTTTTTTTTTTTTTTTTTTAACCAGACAATTTGTCAATTACACAGTCTAAAGAAACCCTGGGGAAGAAAAAGATGCCAAAGATGCTATTAAAATTTCCAAGCGAAGCCCCACATAATTAATTTCAAACAAGTATAAGCTATGAAAACCCAAATACTTCAAGGTGCTGAGTGAAAGATGGGATAAATCTACATTAGGCTTCAAAACTGATGCTACCAGGTGAGTCTAAGTTTGGGCCACAGACAGGGAGATAATGATGTCTGCTCCCTCCCTGTTTGATAGGACGCTAAGGAGCCTTAAGACGAAATGCTCCCGGTGCATCAACGATGAGAAGAAACATAAATACAGCTCAGCCCCTGACATTAGTACATAACGGAATCAAATACATGAAACAATCAAAACAGAAGACAAATTCACTGACTCAGAAGACAGAGAAAACAAGGGAAGTGATTTGGCCAACCATTGCTCAGGCTGAGTAACCACCATTAGCACCATGGTCCCTGCAAAGAAAGCTTCTTTCTCCTTAAGCAGTCTTGACATCCCATAGATTAGGGGTCAGCAAATTTTTCCTGAAAAGGGCAAGATAGTAAAGCTTTTAGCCTTTGCAGACTATACAGTCTCTGCTGCATCTCGGCAACCCTGCCATTATCGCACAACAGGAGACACACACAATACATAAACAAGTGGCCATGGCTGTGTTTCAATAAAGACTTATCCACAAAAATGGATGGTGGAATGTATTTGGCCTGTGGGCCATAATTTGCCAACTCGTGTCATAGGTGAGCCCATGCGGCAAGGATAGCATCATTAATAGAGTCTACAGGGCACCCAGCATTCTAATGATGGATATTTAATTAGGGGAAAAAACCCATTCCATTAACTCATCACTAGAAATACGAGGACAGAGTGTTTAAAGGTCATCCCAAAGTGTGACTGAAGGCAGGAAATCAGAATTCTAGAAACAGGAAGAAGATGCTCATTTGAAATTCAGAGATTGCATTATAAGTGGAAAGAGAAGAGAATGGGACCAAATATTTTAGCATGTATTTACAGAAGTTCTCTTGGTAGACATGGCATGCATAAAGAATATGACTGAAGGAGGAAAAGGGACCCTCCTTGCCATTTTCTCTGACTAGAACTTTTGAAGCTACTACTGCTGAGGGTGCATCATATGACAAGGTGTCATCTTCCTTTATCAGGGAGGTTTCCCAGATATTCTCAGGTCACTGAGTTTGTATTAGCATCCTAAAATGCATCTCTCCCCCAAAAGATAAAAGCTAAGTAGCTTTAGCATAGAATTTTATAGTTTAACACATATCACCAACGGTGCATGGACACAAATGTCAGTGACCTATTTTATGGTCCTGGTAACTGTTTCGCCAGAGGTCTCCACATCAGTCAAGAAACACACAAGCATGCATTTACATTGTATAATTTAAAAGCTTTATTTCCCCCCACAATTAGCAAATAGATTTCATGTTAGTTCAACTGGAAGTTTTCTTCGTGGCAGTTGCCTTTCTCATGCACTAGTCTGTTGGTGGGGAAAACTGCTTTCTCGTGAGGGGAAGGGCTAGATTTCATAGAGACGCTCTGAGCTAATCATATAAACAAGAGGGTTTGACCTGGCAGCCTCTGAGGCAGTCAAGGAGGTCAAGAAATTCTTTCAGCTAAAGGCCTAATCAGGTGGGACTAGTTGCCAGGATCCACTCTGCAGAACTGACCAAACGTAGCTCTCTTTGACCAGGAAGCCTGGAAGTCAGACCATCTTCTCAGGCCCTGCCAAATTCCCATTCTCAGTCCTGTGGCCTCATGTGGGAACATTTTATCAAAGCAAACCACTGGCTTTCGCCTTGGGGTCCAATGTGCACTCTTCACCAAGTGCAAGATTGATCTTCACTCCAAAGTTCGCTGTTCACACAGTTTTTGGCTTGTGCTTTAGAGGCTGGTCTCTGCCTCTCCTAGGAATGGTGGCATCACAGTAATGGAAGCACAAAGACCCAGGCGAGCACTGGTAGGTAGGGTGTGGGGGCACTGCTGCCGGATGTTCTCTGAGCGTGCATTATGGCAAACACTGCATTACTGTGATTGGTGGGTAATTCTACATTGCAGATCATTCCTTCACAGCAAGACCTACACTCCTGTTACAAAAAGGAGAGGAAAGGACAGTGAATAATAGGAAGAAGAGGGAAGAGGCAAAAGAAAGAAAAAGAAAGAAAGATAAAAGAAAGGCTTCTTCAGCTCTATCTGAAGACAGACAATTGGAGTTGGTTATCCAATTTTGTATCATCTAGGCTCTTGGGTACCCTTCCCCCACGAATGCCAATGGAATGGAAGGGAAAAACCATGCTGAAAGTCTTTTATCCTAACTGTGATTTATCTGCATCAAACCCAACCCAAGCGTTAGCAAGGCAAAGAGGAAGAGAAACTGAATAAGAGTGCTTGATTGAATCCACAAATCTTCTAAAGGTTTGTAAGGGAAAACACTCAGACAAAAATGAAAGCTAGGAACCTTTGGGATTAGTCATTGATTTTCTTTCCTAGTGCTACTTGTTAGGGGATAATAATGACTCTGTATTGTCTATGCTAACACCTGATTCTTATCATTACAGCAACAATGGTTTGCTAATTATGGTTGCTGAGTGGTGTAAGAAAAAAAAAAAAAAAAGGCTTGTCCCTAACAGGTGTTTTCAGGGGATGTTTTCAGGTAAACCTTGCCAGGTACAATGCCTCAACCTGATAAACCCAGCCATTCATAGAGGCTTCCAGGATGACTAGGTATGATAAAGGCATCAATTTTAGGCATCCATATCAGTCGTTCTCAACCCTGGCTGCACATCAGAATCACCTTGGGGAACTTTTTAAAAAGATCCTGACACCCAGGACCCTACTCTGAGGTTCCATTTCAACTGGTGTGGAAAGCCTGCCGGCCCACATCCCTCAACAACAAGCAGAGCGTGTAAAAGCTACCCAGGTGATTCTTGTGTAGCTAGAGCTAAAAGCCACTGATTTAAGAATCATTTTCTGTACTTACAGGGTAAATCAAATTCTAAAACCTCATGAAATGAACATACTTTCAAGTAATTCTTTCTTAAGCATTTCAGAATTCCAGGCATATAAAGGAGTGAAATGCTCATTTAGAATGATAGAATGAGAACGTTACAGTGATCAATTGATCTAAAAGGTACCTACAGTTCATCATATTAAACTGAGGCTAATCCTTCAGACTCCCTTCCTCATCTAAGCAGAAGCAGCGGATAAGACAAGGTTTCCTTCATAAAAACTGTCACCATAGTCCTCTTGTCACCTTCCAGTGTCCCTTTGCAGTGTTCTTGGGGACTCCTGGCCATCAAAAGAGCAGAGCAGGCGTTGCCATTTTCTTGTGGATAGTTTGCTCTCAGGTCACCAGAGTTGGCCTTACATCATTCACCCACAGTCTGAGGTCTAGGGTCTAGCTCTGGAGTCTGGGGAATGCCGCTTGTTTATAGTAACATTATTTCTTTTTGAAGGACAGAAAGTCCAACTGCTCTTTGGTCTGTATTTTATCTTTGTATGGAGTCTTTCCTCAAAATGCAAACATGGTCAACATTTTACTATCCTTCCTGCCTCTCCTTTGATCTACGACTTACGTTACTAGCATGAAAGTTTAGACAATAACACACACACACAATCCTTACCGTATGTTCAGAATCTCGGCTGTGGTGGCAACCGACAAAATGACATTCACTTCTGGAGGCGCACTTTTTAGTGATGGATGTGCTTCTTCCATGGCTGGTAAAGTGATGAACTGTCAAACAGTACTGTGTGTCTAGGCAAGAGGAAACAAAAAACAAAACCGAGAAACAAGGTAATTTCATTATCCACATTACAAAAGAGATCACTCAACAATTAATGCAGAAAGGACTCAAATTCAGGCCAGTCCTGGGGTTTCTAGGCAAGACATTTCATAGCAGTGAACTCTGAAGTTTCTAGGAGATATTTTTCAAGACACCAGCTTCTGAAGCATGTGCGTGTTTTGAAAATGAATGTAAACGGGCACTCATCCTGTGGTTTCGGTTAGAGCTGAGGAAAAACTGAAAGCATTTATTTTATCAAACCATGGGTCTGCTCATTTGATATGAAAATATTTATGTCTCTGGCCCTTTCTTTTTCTCTCCCTCTGAAGCACGTTCTCGAAATCTAAAATAAAATGAAAATTGTGAAGGTAAAATGCAATGGGGCAGAACACTTGTTTCATTATTCATCATTTTTCTCTTATATATTAATAGGCCATGTGGTGAGCTGGGGTGAAAAGCAGGTGCTTTGAATTACACATCACGATCACCTTTTTCACTCATCTGTTAATTGCAAACACTGCAATTAATTTTGTACCAACCTAATAATTTCTATTCTGGTTTTAATCCTACCAATATGTTAGACTTTTCTCATCAATGTATTTCCATTTCTCTCCTCCTCTTTAATTAACTCTTACTTTCCCTGTTTCCCACTCACCACCTCCTGCTTAGTATAGCTACAGTACCTCATTTCTACCCAGAATTATCCTTAAGGTTTTATGCCACTCACATTTTATTACTTAGGGTTCTTTCGAGAAGTTTCATTCAATATCCTAGGACATTATTCTTTGGTTCTGTGTCTCTTTTATACCGGAGGCCAATGAAATGCTTCTTAGTTTATTGATCAGAGACTACAACAGCAATGCCATAGAATGGGAAAAAACTGGACTAAAGTTGAGAAGATTGGGCTTATGGAACTGCCTCTGTCATAGGTGAGCAAGTCATGTTAGATCTTCTGAGCTCATTTTTTTTTTTTTTTTGGTTTTAGGAAAATGATGATAGATAATAAGTGTCTTGGTGCTTTGATAGAGTGGTGGTAAGCTTTACATAATACGAACAGTAGCAAGCCCATATTGAGTGTGCACCATCAGCCAGGTACTCCTCTAACTTGTGTTCAAGCATTCAATCCTTACCATAAGCCTTAAGGTAAGTCACATTAACAGCCTCATTTTACAGTAAATTGAGGACAATTTCTTGCTTATGGTCACATAGAAAGAAAATGGTGAAGAGTAGGATTCTAACCCAGGAGGTTTTCTAGGGCTTGCACTCTTAACCAGAACATTATTCTACTCCTCAGTATACTTAATATTAAACCACGTGGCAATTGATATGGTTTGAATCTGTGTCCCCATCCAAACTTCATATCAAACTGTGAGCCCCAGTGTTGGAGAAGGGAGGTGATTAAATCATGGGGGCGGATCCTTCATCAATGTTTTAGTGCCATCCCCTTAGTGCTGTTCTTGTGATAGTGAGTTCTCATGAGATCTGCTTGTCTAAAACTGTGTAGCAGCTCCCCGCTCTCTTTCTTGCTCCTACAACCACCATGTGAGATGCCTCATTCCCCCTTTGCTTTCTGCCATGATTGTAAGTTTCCTGAGCCCTCCCCAGAAGCCAAGAAGATGCCAGCATCAGGCTTCCTGTACAGCCTATGGAACCGTAAGCCAATTAAAGCTCTTTTCTTTATAAATGACCCAGTCTCAGGTGTTTCTTTATAGCAATGCAAGAACAGACTAATACAGTGATATAATGTAGAGTGCCCTACAAGAGTAGCTGACTTCCAGATTCAAAAGGAAAGGGAGCCGCTAAAAGTTCTGGAGAAGACATTTCAATTTCTATTCCAAACAAAGAAGAATCGAAAACTGGTAGCTGCATGTGTTCATACAGAATGGCACATATGCTAAGGCAGCCCTAAAAAGTCAGCATAAAAGCCAGGGTAAATAAAACAAGAAATGTCATTCTTGTCATATCCTGTTACACAGAGAACTTCTTTTAACAACCCCGACAGACCACAGAAATGAAACTGTAAAGTGAAAAGGAAACCTGAGATGACAAAGAACAATAGCTGTAGGCCTATTTGCCCCCAGAAATGGTTGACTATCACTCCCTGAAATGACAGAGTGAAAAGTAAGAAGTTACACCCTCAATTAGAATTCCAGGTGGTTAGTGTCTTTGGGACCTGCCTGCCTATAGTCAAGAATGGTCCTGTCGTGCCATGCTGGAATGCAGGGCCATTCCGTATTGAGCCCATTAAGAGTCAGCCTCTCAGGTGGATGCAGCAGAGCTGACTCTCTTCCACCCTTCCCATCTCTGATGTTTTCTTGGTGATGGAAAGCTGCAGCTTCTCCTTTGGTTCAGCCATGTTTCAACAGAGAAGAAATCCTAAAACCCAGAAACAGCCACACAATCTTTGCCTGCATGCTAAAATGGCTTTGGTTAACTAATGACAAATTGGAGCATTATGCACAGACTTAGTAGGAACAGTGGTTTGGTACAATTCAAAACAATAGCATGATCTATGAAGATAAGGCCTAATAGGCTGGTCATCAGTGCCGCAGTTTACTACTGTTCTAACCCTTGCTGCGCAGTTTTCAAGGCAACTTAAAGCAAATTGTTAAAGGATGATACTCTCTGAAACAAAGTAGTAAAGAGAAGCATCAACAAACCTTGAAAACTTTGAAATAAAGATAAATTTCTGTTGAAAATGTAGAAATAAATCCCCAAATATATATAATCACGCATGCACATACACTCATAAGCACACACACAACTTAAGGACGGTCCCTTGACAGAAATGTAAAAGAACCCCAAGAAAAACATATTTTGGTAATTAATTATTCTTGAAAATAAATAACAAAAAACACTGTCCATATGGATGTCACAGCCATTTGTGCTAATTTATGGCATAAGATTCTCAGGCATAGTAGACGTCTCCAGTGTGTAGTATTTATTGACTCCACACATTGGTTTTAACTGGAAGAGATAAGGCTATGCCACTGCTATAAATAATGTGGTATTGGAATTTCCAAAAGATTCCTGGTAACAGGAGACCAAAACTAGTTATCTCCAATTCCACAGGAGTTTGTTTTTCTTGGCCTTTTATATCTGAAAAACCTAAAACACAGTACATTCTAAAATCTGAACAACCCAATCTCCTCATAAGTAGGGTTTTAGCATTTCAATTCATCCATCAGCACATTCTGTCTGCTTTACTTCCAAGTTCATATGCATTCAATCATTCACCTCCCCACCTCCTCTGCTCCTACCAACCTAGTCCAAATTCTCATCTTCTGTCTGAAGACAAGAGTCGTCATTTGGTGGTCCCTTCTACTCTTGTCCCCAACCCTCCATTCTCCACACAGCAGCCAGAGCAATATTTTGGAACACAACTGCTGTGTACTCCCTAGCTTAAAACTCCCTACCGCCTTCTCATCACCTTTACAATAAAATCCAAACTATCAGAAAAAAGAAGCTCTTGCATGTCCTGGCCCTTGCTTCCCTCTCAGATCCTTCCTCCATCTCCCACTAAGCCTCTGCAGCCAGTCTCCTTCCTGTTCATTGAAGAGGCCAACTATCAACCTTGAAAACTCTGCATTTGCGATTCCCTCTTCCCGGTATGTTCTTCCTACAGATCTCCACATGGCAGCTTGCTGTGGTCACTCAGGTCTTAGTTCTAAGGTACAGTTCTCAGAGAAGATTTCCCTGACTATCTATTCAGAGACTTTCATTCATTCTGTCAGCAAATATTTACTGAGAAAACATGGGCCAGGCACTGGATTAGGCACTGGGATATATCAGTAAACTAAACAAACTAAAAAGATACTTGAAAGTTTGTTAAATGAATGAATGAGTTTCCCAAATATCAATGTATCTAAAGAGTACAGAAATCATCCTTTGTTTTGAGATGGTAAGTATGACTTTTCTAGACGTATAATCAGGTATTTCTGAAATTCTGAGAATGACTTAATCAATATTGTGGTCTATGTGTTCTCCCTGGTAAATAACATTTAAGAAATTCTTTCTTAAGGTACTCAACTTCAATTTGAGGCTTTGACACCGGTTTCCAAGAACTCTCAATATAGTCTGATGTTCGGATAGTCTCAGAAAAAAATACATCTGATTCCTAAAGAACATCATCAAATCGGGAGAGATTCAAAAGAAATGAGATCACAGAAGTCTTCCAAACTCAGTACACTTACTTTGTGGACACCATTTGTCTTCTGCCCATCTATTGCAGTTATAATTATCCCCTGCATTTTCACAAGTAAAGCACTTGAAGCTATTTGGAAATGGTGTAGCTTTAAAGAAAAAAGCAAAGTGAAACAGTAAGTTACAGAAGACAAAAATTTCAAACATCAAATATGGCACAAAATTAGCAACTTTAACAGATGAAACAAAACTTACAAGCTTTCATCCTTAAAATTTCTGTTTCTAGAGAGCTAGATTTACCCATCAGGCTTTTGGGGACTTTTCTTTATTCCCTTTTGTTTAAATGTCTTCTAAGAATTGCCACTATAGAGTAATGAAAGTGGTCCCACAGCTACTTTGAAAGATGCATAATATTGTTCTATTATCATTTATAATTTGGGAATAAGTAGGGGCTGAGGGGGTGAATGAGGGTGGGAGAGGTATTGGAACACATGTGTCATCCCTGAAAAGAACTGGAGTCAGATTAACCTGAGTTTGAATTCTGTTCTTCCCACGGATTAGTTGTGTGATTTTTAAAATTCTAAGCTATAATAATATTTATATTAATAATGAAGATGCTCATGACTTGCAGAAGTATAATGATTAAATGGGGGGTTGCAAGCAAATACCTTGTAGTCTCTAGCACATCAGATCATGCTGGTTTCTGTCCATATGCACTTCCAATACAGCTACATTTAACCTCAAACAAGTAATCTCATCTGATAATATGCCAATTATCACAACATTAGACCTTGGCCAGGAATATAACATTTAATATGAGGATGATAGTAATTCTTAAGCCCTTATCATTAGACTAGTTTGTTATGGAAAGAAGGATTTCTGAGTTGCTGGCAGTCTGGACTGAGAGCAACTTGTCTTTACACCTTTTTTTTTTTTTTTTTTGCCTTCTTGTATCTTGTAACTTTAGTGAACAAGAAGAAAAAACTAAAATAATTTGACATTTCTGTATAGACAAGGTATAGGACCCTGTGTACAACTTTCAATTCTCCCATTTTTGTAAGACAAAGACACTGTTTCATCCTCTTTGTTCTATTAGTAAGACGGTAACCATCCTAGTAATATAACTAGAAGTTGGGGTGAAAATCAGAAAGCAGTGGGAATTTCAGATAAAGGGGAGGATATGTATGGTAGCATAAAACAAGAACAAAATATCAAAAGCTAAAGTTTGGAGGACAAGAAGTTAAATACTGAGGATATATTTCGGTTTTGCCTATGTTTGAAAGTGTATTAGGTAAATAAATAAATAATGACATCCATTTTCACCAATTAAATCAGTACAGTTAAAAAATACTAATATTCAATGCTGGTAGCTAAATGGTTAAAGTATAAATTGGCACAACCTTTTTGATTTAGTAATTCCAATTCCAGGAAATCTATTCTAAGGTCATTAGCCAACTGAAGAGAAAGTGCATTTAAAAAGATAATCAGTGAAGAATTATTTAACATTTAGGTTGCTTGTGATTTATTTTTCTTTCTGATATAAAGTGTGGGGGAATAGTGAAATAAGCTACAGACCAGCCTTATGATTTTTTTTTAATGTAGAAGACATTAAACTATCTTCAAAGACATTGGGAAATATTCAAAATATGTATAAAGAGAGGAAAAACTGTGTAAAACTAAATTTGTACCATCTCAGTATATCACATATGTAAATACACATACATAGAAAAAACACTGGAAGGAAAATATTCCAAAAGAGAAACTCCTTTGAATCTTGTATGAATAAATTTTATTTTCTTCTATATGTTTTCTGTCTCTGCAATTTTCTATAATGAACATGTATTACTTTTTTTCTTTTTTAAAATTATTTTTTTTTCTCATCATAAAATTGTACTAAGCTTAAAAATTTCAAAATTTGTAGAGAAGTTAGGGTCTATGAAAATGATGTCTGTGCCATGTCTTTCAGTTATCAGTATATAATTATTACCAATTTAGGAATGTATAACGGTAGTTCAAGGTGTATATGTGTAGTATATGTATGTATATGTACATGTATGTATAGTATACATGTGTATATATGCACACACACAGAGATAACCATCCCAAATAATAAAACACAAAGTAAAGAACAGTAATGATATAGATCTCATTTAGGAGTAGTATAAGAAGAGGGGGTTCTCACACCTGACCATGTATCAACAGTATCAGGAGAGCTTCTTAAAAAAGAAAAGCAGGGAAAAAAAGAAATAAATATATTCTGCATCTCACCCTCTTGACTATTAAATCTCTGGAGAAGTGATTAGGGATATGCAGTTCAAAATCCTTTCATAATGATTCTGATACTCTTCCAGGCGTGGGAACTACAGGCACTCACATGTATACCAAATAATTTTTTATTTATAAGAATCACTCTTTAATAAAGTACATCAAAGAAGTTTTACTTGTCTAAAAAGAAAGGAGGGTTAATGACATATGTATACAAACACGTATCTATACATATGTATGTAAAATGTATTAACATATATGTCCTGTAGATGATATACACTAATATTTGCCTATTTTTAAACTATTAGTGGGAAAGTTGAGTCTTATGTAACCTTTGCTAATGGTGATTATGCGTGGTAGTAATGAAAATCCAGGTGATATTTTCTTCCAAATTTCAAACAAATAAATCTGTTTTCAAAATCCTTAATGGCCATTTGAAAAGATTAATAGATCATTTATGCAGAAACATTCAATAGCCAATTTCCTTCTCCAGGGAAGACACAAAGAACAATGAATTTCCTCTACTAGGCCATGATTAGGAATGGTGTTTCAGAAGTGTGTGTGTGTGCGAGTTCTTTTTTTTTTTTTTTTTGAGACGCAGTCTCGCTCTGTCACCCAGGCTGGAGTGCAGTGGCCGGATCTCGGCTCACTGCAAGCTCCGCCTCCCGGGTTCACGCCATTCTCCTGCCTCAGCCTCCCGAGTAGCTGGGACTACAGGCGCCCGCCACGATGCCCGGCTAATTTTTTGTATTTTTCAGTAGAGACAGGGTTTCACCGTGTTAGCCAGGATGGTTTTGATCTCCTGACCTCGTGACCCGCCTGCCTTGGCCTCCCAAAGTGCTGGGATTACAGGCGTCAGCCACTGCGCCTGGCCCCAAAAGTGTTTTTTAAAACAAGAATGCTATTAAAACCTCAGCAGGAAGCCAGACCATTTTAAGAAATGGAGAAACTTTCACTTACCATACGCTTACCCATAGAAGTAATGGAGACTTTCTGTTTTATTCTAGGGATAAACCAAATGTTCTGGGAAAGACGAAGTTACAATAAATGGAAAAGGGGGCTTCATATGAACACTCTGACCCCACAGCCACGAACTAGGATGGCAACCACCACTACTTACGGTCGAGAGGAGGCCTCACATTATAGAAGTTGATGTTCTTGGCAAATGCCCAGCTTTCTGAGAAGATAATGATCTGGACAACAGCTATAGCGAGAGCGTGACAGAGGAGCAGCATGCTGACCTTGTGTGCTGGGCGGTCCAAACTCTTCTATCTACGGTGAAAAGACACACTGGTTCAGTTTCTTTATATTTTACACATCAGTGGGTGTTTGTTTTGCTTCTGTTTGGAAAGCTCCATTATTCAAATATATCCAACCATCTAACCTGTTCTGTAGGGCCAGGACCTGTGAGTAAATTGCATTGTTTTTGATCAGATGAAAGGTGAGTAATGACCTCCTTCTACTGGTCAGGCCACTGCACTAGCCAGGTAGGCTTTAGCAGCACACACGATGGCCTTTTGAGTTCAGAAAGGACAAGCAGGCAGAGCTGGCCTGGCTGCACCCCATTCCATCAGTGCCTGCGGCTAGCTGGTTTCCTCTGTGCTGAATCACCGGATTTCTTAAATCAACCGTGGTTCTGAGGCATGTTGAGCCAAAGTCACTGGACCACCTATCTGTCAGTTCTATTCCTTGAGTCAACATTTACATTTGATAAATTTTGCAAGTCTTTCAAAACCTGGAAGAAACAATAAAAGTGGGAGCAGTGAGAAGGACGGCAGGGGAAAGGACAAGGAGTCTGAGAAATAAAATCTCTGCTAGATCTCAGAGCACACTGATAGTAAGAAGAGAGACAAGAGTCGCTGTGAACTGCCAGCCCCTCCTGTTTCTGTCACCCTGGGCACAAGAAGCTGCCAGGAGGTTCTAGAGGAAACAGAATAAAAGTTGTCTGAAAAACTGACAACCATATAATGTTAGTCCTGGTCCACAAATACTACTCACCGTGTTTATAGACTTTAAGTAGGCAGGGGAAAATCCCAACAAAATGACAGACATGTACATAGCACTGAGTAAAAGCTATGACATCTTAAGCCCCCTGGCTCTGCTCCCCCAGAGGCAGACCTGGTAGCAAGAATATTTATAATGTCACCACTGACAGATTTCCTTTGACAAGGGGGAGCTGTGGGCAGCAGAAAAAGTATGTTAACTGGGAACACAAAGACTTTGGTTCAGGTGCTGGCTCTGCTATTTATTAGCTGCCTGACCTTGGGCAAGCTCTTTAAACTCTATTAACCTTAATTTCCTCATCTGTGAAGTGGCTTAATAATACCTACACTGCCCACATATGTAGGTAAATGTGAGCATCAAATGTAGGTTCAGAAGGGATCACATAGGATTGTGTACATAAAAGAACTCATCATAAAAGTTCTGTGAAAATACTGGAATACTAGAGTTCAATAATATTGGCTGAACTCCTTCTTGCTGAATCAACCAGTTTCAATGGGTTTAGGGAATTTTTCAAAGGAAAAAGTTTGATCTCTGCATATACAAGCATAATCCTTCACATGCACATTTTGTTTGAAGCCAGAGCAATAATGCACAGATTCTAGGAATTTTCTTCTCTTATTGTGGGTATACTGATTTTGCATGTGTCGCTAATAAGGCCTGCCTATGGGGATGGAACTAAGTTATTAGACAATATGTAGCCATAACATCCTATCATCCCTATTGATGGCGTTTGCCACTAATAGAACTGAGTTGCTAAGAAAGTACTCAGAGTTATAAAACAACAACAACAACAACTTGTGTGAGTATGTTTCAAAAAACAATAGCGAGACTTTCTACCTGCATTTTAGCTCATGTACATAATCATACCTAGTGATATATAAAAATATATATAAATCTTTCCTGGTTCATTTTAGAAACCAAGATTGGCCTTTCAGTTATTGGATTTCTAAATTCTATTCTTATGCTCTTTCTGAAGAAATGGACAGTTAGCAAAAAATATTATCCCTTACAGTCAAGTGGTTGTACCGATACAGATTCTGATTCTCCTATTTATTTCTCTGAATTGGTCTATTCCATAGTCATTATTGTACCCTTCTTTATACCAGTGGAGACCCTTTGAGTGGGGGAAACTAATTAATCCCTTTTTCACAGTCTCAGAATGACTGTTCCAGTAGCAATCCTCAAGTGTTCTTATAATATGGAGAGAAGGCCTAAGATATAGGTTTCAGTGTCGTGTTGTCTATATTCAAATCTCTTTTTCACCACTAAGCAACTATGGGACCTTGGACAAGTTGCTGAATTTCCAAGACTTGGCTTCCTCATCTCTAGAACAAGCATAGGATAGTACTTACCTCATAGTTTTGAACCGAGGACTGAACGACCCAGTGCATAGGAAGCGAAGCACATAGTTCGCATGCACTGAGTCATTGAGCTGAGCACATGTGCTGAGTGCATGGTTAAAGCTCTATTTATTGAGCACTTTCTACTCAACAGTAAAGAGCATTGGCTCGAATACCTGCAATCAAAACTGCTATTTGGTGCAAGCTCCTTAACTTCCCTGTACCAAAAATTTTGCATCTATAAAATGGGAGTAATAATACCCACTTCATAGGGTTGTGGGAATTAAATTAATGCCTGTAAAGTACTTAGTTACATGCGTGGAATTTTACTAATTTTTACTAAGTAAGCACTTACTATTATGAACAAATCCCCAGTTTGGTATCACAAGTAAAAAGTTTGGTTTTCCTCATGTAATCTCAGTGTGAGACAAAAGCCCACTCATTCATTCAACATGTTGTTATTGATACCTAATAAATAACAAGTTATTGTTATCACTGACTCCCCAACAAGGTCTTGACTCTAATGCAAATTGCATTTTAGAGGGAGAAGACAGGCAATACATGTGGGCAAAACATAATTTCAGATAGTCATAAGTTTCATGAAAGAAACACAATAAGGCGAGACGATAGTGAAGAGAAGGTGCTACTTTACACAGACAATGGACCCAGTGTGTCTCTCTGAGTAGGTGACATTCGAACAGGTAAATTAAATGATGGGAAAGAATCAGCCAAGTAAAGAATCAAGGGAAAAGTAACGAAGGTCCTAAGATGGGAGGAAGCTTGCCTCATGGGGGGAACTCAAAAAAAGCAGCCAGTGTGGCTGGAACATGAAGAAGTAGGGGACTGGACAGTCAGGGAGTCGGCAGGGCCAGATCACACAGATGCTTACTTGCCACGGCAAGAATTTTGAGTCCAGCAAAATCAAGAAGTTGTTTAATTTAGACCATCTAATCGTGAACAATGCCAACAATGCTTTTTCTCTATCAAGTAATTAGTCCCAGATTCCTAGCCTTATCTCTAGTTCCTGAAACAAAGCGATACAAACGATAGTGAACATAGAGGAATATGGAATTCAGATACACTGCAAAAGTCTCTCTAAGAATAAATGACAGACAACTTAAAAACAACTGATTGAAAACAAACACAAGGATTAGGCTTCTTTCTGGTTTTTCTATCCTTCGAAATAGCACCGTAGGAACCCTAGCTTCATTATCATTGTACAAGTGAGGAAACTGTGGTTTGGCGGCAACATATGTAATGATCCCAACACACTTCTCAGAACATAGTATCCTCTCAAAACACTTCCACATAGCACAGCCTAGCCTGCTAAACTTGAAAGCTAATGAGAAGTATACCAAAAAAAATTGCTTCCATATAGACAAAATGTATTTTCATTTCCATTTTTAACTAAAACAGCATAGACTTATTCTATCAAAATTCTGCAAAACTGCCAAAGTTTTGCCTGTCAAGTGAGGAAAGTACTAAATAAAAATGTCTTCTATTTCCAGAGCATGTTTTCTAATCTCTTACCATCTACTGCTTCTTCCTGAGGACTTATATCTATCTCTATCTATTCTTCAGTGTGTAGGTTTGTGTTAACATGACTGTTTTATTTTTCACAACTCAAACACATTAGGATAATGAAAAAGTAAATGACTAACTCTAGTAGCTGACAGTTGTTTTACATTTAGAATCATTTCACAAAGACTCTGAACTAAAAATTATCTGCTGAGACTTTGCTGAGTAGGCTTTCATTGCAGCCTTTGTGGCAGAACAAGGTCACAAGAGAGCTTATATTTTGCTCCAGAGGCGGAGAAATCTTTCATATGGATTAGATTAAGTCATTCAGGTTATTTTCTCCAAAGCCATCACATAGAGCAGTGTTACTTCTTCATACGCGAAGAGAGGTGGCCTATGAGCGTCTTCAGGTTATTTGCAAAACTATGTGTCTAGACATGTTTTCCCTCTGGGTGGAGTATCTCAAAGGAATCCACATAACTGATTGTAGAGACCCACATAATGGTTAAGAGCAACTTCTTGCTGTTTCAGAATATGGCTATAATAATTTGGCTTCCTGTGACTTAGACATTTTCATATTTTGACACTGAGAGAGAAAGTTCCACATATATATTAGGTATCTGGTCCACTTCGTGAACTCAAGGGTAGCTCAAAACATTTTTCCCAACACAGAGCTTATTACCTTCATCCATCTTTCCCACATAGTAGGCCTGGTCAGAAATCCCTCACCGATGGTACTGATCTTTCCTGTGCTTTATGAGTCCTCCCTTTGAAAGATACATTAATACTTGCTCCGGAATGCAGAGTGCTTCCTTGCCAGAAGGAAGGGATTTCTGCAAGGCATATATACAGGGATACAGCAGGGATGGGTGACTCTCAGGCTTCCAGAGAATTGCAGGTAGCCAGATTTGTAAATTTAGGAAGCCCCACCTGAGACTTTGGCCTATTACTGACCAGAATCAAGGACTTACCTGGCACTTGGTCCAGAAGCATGACTATTTCCCAAGTTTGAGCCTGGATAATCATCTCATCCAACACGTGGCATTTTACACTTCCAGGGAAAAGACAGAAAGTTGATCGGGTCTTCAGGAAGCAGCACATCTTTGACATCATAAACTCTTTTGAGGTAGGAAAATGACCCACATTTTTTTGTTATATTCCCCAGGCCATGCTCAGTGCATGCTAGATACTCAGCAAATACTTTATGGAATAGAGCCAACCTCATTAGCTATGACCTATAAAGACTGCCTTAGTTACTAAGCTAGACAAAAGTGGTGGGCTGTTTAGAATTGGCAGGGTGTCCAAAGATGATAAAGAAATGATGAAAGGTGATTTGAAAAAGAAGAGACTAAACAAAGGTGGCAAATGCTGGCATTTCTTGCACAATTGCTAAAAATGAGTCAGCAAGCACAAGGCCAACTTCAGCTGCCAATAAAATAAATGAAATAGATAATGTAAGGGGAACAGCTCTACTAAGTCCAACATGCCTATCAACACTCACATTCACACCTTCCCTGCAAGCACCACTTATCTCACAGTAAGACACTTTAATGACAATCTTTAACAGGCCTGGCTTCCCTTGTAAAAAGAATAGAAGGCAAAGTGGAAATTCAAACTGAAAGCTGAAATTTTACTCAGAAAGAGTGGAATAGACAAAAAGACTCTTCTTCCAAAGGGAAATTAGCCAGAAAAGTTTACCATTTACAACAAGGGTTGTGCTACTTGCCTCTGGCTGTTAGGCCAGGTTGGCAACTGGAGACATGCTGTTTTCCATTAAATTTAGGAAGAACACTGGTGGGGCTTAGTCAAGACCAGGTGCTCACTCCCTTCCTTGCAGGGGAACTGAGGCTTCAGTTCCTAACCTTCCCTGGGCATTGGGAACCTAGTTCCTACAGCTTCAATTTCTCTTTGCCAATACGTTCTCTATTTCTGGTACATGGAGGGTTGTTTTCCCCCACAAGTTTAAATATGAATTATTTTAATTTTAATATATTTAATCTAGCATTCTATGTGCCTGAAGCAGAACAGGAGAGAGAAGTTGAGCTTACAATCAACCCCATCATCTCAATCTGACGATATTAGCTCTCTATCGAGCACAAAACTTTACTCTTGGATAACAACATTCAATAGGGAAAAATAAAATCATGATTCAGGCTTAGCCATCATTATAGCTTGTCTGGATCTTGAAAGTAGTGCAATTAAAAGTCATGCATTTGTACCAGGTACTGTACTGAGCACACTGTCCCTGTGTACTCAAAAATTATTGGGACCAAAGTCAATATGAGCCACTGGTAAGATGTGACTGACGAGAATTAATACAATCATCTTTGAGAGGAGGAATAACAATGAGCTTTAGGTTCAGAAATACCTAGAAGAAAATTCTGGTTCTACATTTACCAACCAGGTGACCAAAGAGTTAAGAAATATTGTGCCCATTTGCCAGTAAGAAAAGTGAGTCTTAGAGTCACGCAGGAAACTTCTAAGTTGTGGTGTGGATTGAGCACAATTACATAAGTAAAATACATTTCACTTAGGTGGGGTTCAAGAAATCTTAGGTGCTTGCTTCCCCCATTTCTCCCTCCTTCACCCTTGCTTTAGACATTATTAGCAGCATAATAGAAATCAGATCAAGTGGCATAAATGTTCAGCTTCATTGCATACTGGCTGGAGTAAACCTGGTCAATAGGATTGAGTTCTGTGCACTGATTTCTTAAGAAGATTTAGAAATTCTCTCTATTGCAACCAAGGGAAAGTTGGAATGAATGACTGCCAAGGTCCCTTCCACTTTTAATATTCTATACTTTTTATGGAAAGAGATTAATGAAGAATTCTAGTTATTCCATACAGTCATAAATGTAATATAGCAGTCCCATCACATTTCAGATTCCTGCTGTACTGCTTTAAATAATCTAAACTTACAAAAAATCTCATCAAGCACAGGATCATAAACTCAGAGAAACAAGTAACTCATTTTTTAAGTTTAAAGGTGTACATTTTGCAATGCCAAAAACAGAGCTTTTTCTACTACATGCAACCTGATCAAAGAGAATGTCTAAAGCAGCACCGATGTTAAAATAATTTCATTATGCAAATCAATTTTAAATCTAATCATGAATTAATCCATGGCCCATAAGTGTATAATTTGGGTGGAGAAACAGTCTAATCAATTTTAAAGACATCTTTTTAAATGTGATTCAAATTTTAAGAAAAAGCTAAAAGACTCTTCTAAGGTAACAGCTCTTCAGCTACATTTCCGTCACAGACAGGATTTTATACCTTTTTGGAGAAGCCTTTCATGACATTAGAAAGGCAACATGGTAAGAGGTCCACATAGATAAAATTTAAGAGCAGCCAGGCATGGTGGCTCATGCCTGTAATCCCAGCACTTTGGGAGGCCGAGGTGGGCAAATCACAAGGTCAAGAGTTCAAAACCAGCCTGACCAATATGGTAAAACCCCGTCTTTACTAAAAAAATACAAAAATTAGCTTGGCGTGGTGGCACGTGCCTATAATCCCAGCTACTCAGCAGGCTGAGACAGGAGAATCACTTGAACCTGGGAAGTGGAGGTTGCAGTGAGCCGAGGTCATGCCACTGCACTCTAGGCTGGGTGACAGAGTGAGACTCTGTCTCAAGAAAAAAATAAATAAACAAACAAACAAACAAACAAAAACTTAGATGTTTAGGAATTAGAAACTCCCTTAAAAAGAGTCAAGACTGGCTTGTCATATTTTATGCAACTATTTGGACAAATGGTAGGAACCTAGTAAGAATGCGTTGATGAAATTTGAGAGTCTCCTTCACACGGGTGGAATAATTTTTACCCTGTTTGCTTCCATAAATGATTTTTGGAAGGCTTATGCCCAGTCATGTATGCATTAAAGCTCTTACAATACTGAATAAAAGTCATATTGGATGAGAGGATAGTAAAGATCCTAATCCCTTCTAGGAACAAAGCACTCAGCTGTGGGTTTCCCTTTCCTCTGCACTTCCTAGAAGCCAGGGGAGACATGGGACACACTGATTCTCATTATTTGAGAAAAGATAATTCTTCCTGATACTTAATTCTCTAATTAATGAGTCATACCATTACAATATAGGGGGCACCAAACAACATATGAATAATGTCTGAAATTTGTTTTGAGGACCTCCAGATGCCTTTGTCATTTGGCTATTTAGTTATTTATTTATTTTTCTTGAGACGGAGTCTCACTCTGTCGTCAGGCTTGAGTGTAGTGGTGCGATCTCGGCTCACTGCAACCTCCACCTCCCGGGTTCAAGCGATTCTCCTGCCTCAGCCTCCTGAGTAGCTGGGTCTACAGGTGTACGCCACCATGCTCAGCTAATTTTTGTATTTTTAGTAAAGAAGGGGTTTCACCATGTTGGCCAGGATGTTCTCGATCTCTTGACCTTGTGATCTGCCTGCCTCGGCCTCCCAGAGTGCTGGGATTACAGGTGTGAGCCACCGTGCCCAGCCTGGCCATTTCTTTGAAAAAGCCAAGGACATAACATTGAAAGGTAATTCTATACAGTTACTTCTGCTATCAGGTATACAAATGAAAGATTTGTTTTTCTTTTCTATGGAAGAGGAGTGTCTTTATACTTGAGAGAAAGATATAGCTGGACAGAAGTTCTGCAGGAGAGCTGCTCTCTTTACTAAATTCATTTCTTTTAATAACCAATCAAAGCTCTCCTAAGAGAAATCGAGGCTGAAATGTCCAGCAGCTGGCTAAAGGACCATTACTTGACACTGGTTGAGTAGAGGAGTGTATCATGCCACAAATGCAGTCTAATACGTGACACTCAGTTGAGGAAATTTAGCATTCATCGTCACTCAGTGTGTAAGGTGACGGCTAGTGCTTTTTTACTTCATTTAGCCTCAGCTGACATAGAAAAATGATTGTAAAAATAAAGTTTTCATACAGATGTGTTTCTCACTTGAGAAATTTCTCTGTATATGTGTGTTTGGATAGGTGTATATGTGCATACACACATACATACATACATATATTTTATTGAATGTATTCATTGCTTAAGCACGAACTATGTGCCAGATTGCAAAATTGTCCCTAGAACTCTGTTTAAGGGACAGTATTCCCTATCATCTCAGCTGCCTTCAGCACCCACATGGTTAAATGGGAGAGCTGCACAATGCAGAATTGTTACTAGGCATCTGTCCCGTCTTTTTACTTCCGTCCCAGGGTTTTATGTCACTGACCATTGTTTATAAAGCCCCCACTCACTCAACTTCATTCTTGAATCTACATCTAGAAATATATTAACCAAGTAAAGAACATGTTTTTTGATATCTATCATTTTGAAACAGGAGGGCATTTAAAAATGAACAATAAACTGCATGCTACGGCAAAAGAATATCATGCTGACTTTTGCATAGTCACAAAATCCAGAACAGATTATTCAAAGAACTCTCTGGAAGCTGACAAGCTTATAAAAGCAATCCTAATAAAAAATTTCTGCATTCTGCATATATAACAAAGTTTACAGCGTGTCACTTGCTCCATAAATTGCCACTATTACCACTTGGAGCAGAAGGAACTGTACATAGATAAAGATATATATGTGCATAATTTCATATTCCCAGAGGAAACTGAAAAATTATGTACATTAAATAGTGTTTTAATTGCAACATGAAAAACTACATTAAATGGTTCATGATATGGTTCATGGTCCCACAAGGGTAAAGTCAAGTGTAAATGCTGACTAGTATAATGGGGAGAAACCGGCCTTTGGAGGCGCTCAGGCCTGGGGGCAAATTCTAGCTCTGTCCAGGATCTACTGCCTCTAGGTGATCACTGGATTGTGCTGAGTCTGTTTCCCTATCAGTAAAATGGAGATATCACATAACTATATTACAGAGAGTTTTGTGGAAATTAAAGGAGAATAAAAAATAAGCCCCTACCTATTTCCATTTTTGTCAAATTATTAAATCAATTAGAAAGCTTAATGCAGAGATTTATTGTTCCTCTATGGATGATCATACAGGCAAATATTATTATTATTATTATTTTTAATTGTATTTTTTTTCTTTTTTTTTTATTATTATACTTTGAGTTCTAGGGTACATGTGCATAATGTGCAGGTTTGTTACATATGTATACTTGTGCCATGTTGGTGTGCTGCAGCCATCAACTCGTCAGCACCCATCAACTCGTCATTTACATCAGGTATAACTCCCAATGCAATCCCTCCCCCCTCCCCCCTCCCCCCTCCCCATGATAGGCCCCAGTGTGTGATGTTCCCCTTCCCGAGTCCAAGTGATCTCATTGTTCAGTTCTCACCTATGAGTGAGAACATGTGGTGTTTGGTTTTCTGTTCTTGTGATAGTTTGCTAAGAATGATGGTTTCCAGCTGCATCCATGTCCCTACAAAGGACACAAACTCATCCTTTTTTATGGCTGCATAGTATTCCATGGTGTATATGTGCCACATTTTCTTAAACCAGTCTGTCACTGATGGACATTTGGGTTGATTCCAAGTCTTTGCTATTGTGAATAGTGCCGCAATAAACATACGTGTGCATGTGTCTTTATAGCAGCATGATTTATAATCCTTTGGGTATATACCCAGTAATGGGATGGCTGGGTCATATGGTACATCTAGTTCTAGATCCTTGAGAAATCGCCATACTGTTTTCCATAATGGTTGAACTAGTTTACAATCCCATCAACAGTGTAAAAGTGTTCCTATTACAGGCCAATATTATTAAGGCCATACGATAGCGGACAAGATTTAAGACTGAAATTCAATATACATATTTTCAGCTCTCAAATTCTATGATTATCTGAGCACATATGACAGCAGAATGTAAAATTCCTCTGAAGACCAATTTTAAGAAAACTACTCTAGCATACATGTGAGAGCAATATTTAGGCCTCACTGGAGTGTTTCCATTTATCAGCCTTCTAGTAAATCTATATGATTTGCCTATACTCATAAATAACATGCAGTAGTTGTAATAGCATTTGTTTTAAAAAGCAACAGACTCTGTGCTTTCACTCGTATCATTGTTTTATTGCCTCAAGTGTGTGTCACACTCCCCACCCTGCTTTGAAGGTCCAGTTCAAATACTTTTCATTCACCAAATCTTTCCATGCCGACTCCAGCCCATGAGGTACTCTCTAGCCTGAAGAAAGCTTGGAGTTTGCTTGTGGACACAGACTGTCCTTCCTTGCTTAGCAATGGGTTGGGCAGAGAAGGCCCAGTCCATGTTTGGAGACGGGCTGAAGGTCTCTAAGTGAACACAGACCTCATACACTTGCAAATATTGCGAATTTTTAAAAAATGACTTTTCACGTTTTTACCATCATAATTGCCATTTCTATTTTGATTGTTTATTTAAGTGAATAATCTTTTAAGTTTTGTGACACTCTTTTAACAACACTCTTTTCAGTTACCCACGTGGAGATTATGAGAACTCCATTTTCAGCAACTGAAGGTCTGTTCAACAATGGTCTAGTACATTCGCCTGTGATTCAACACACACTGTGTGGGGCCTGAAATACACTACAACCACACCACCTTCCCAAGCTATCCCAGTCGGTGAAAGGGAAATGAACTCTGCTTGGCTTCTCTCTTTGCTTCTCCAGAAACACCCTCTATCCCTCTCCACCCTACACTGTGCTCTGGGAAGCTGAGCTAAAGAACGCTCACACGGTTCCCCTTCCACTGGCTGCTGGTTTGGTTTTGCCAATAGCAGGTGCTGCTAGATTGGAAGATGGAAAGACAGTGAGATTGGGCATTTATTCCCCTGACTCCCTCCCCATCAGGTTATCATCATGTCCCACAGATCCTAGCAGGGGGCCAACTCTGCAGCTCCCATCTCCTGGATTCTGGCAACTGTTTTCTCCTGTCTTCTAGGCCTATAAAACAATACAGTGGAAATGATTTTCTCTGTTGCTAACTCTGGAATCTGTTACTACCCCTAAATCTGGCCCACATCATTGTAAACAGTCCCTCTATTAACTCTCTTAAATAACGCCAGGTTGTTTATACCAGGTGGTTTCTGCCATGACCCTGACTGAGCCTTGAATCTTGGCTAGAAACACCAGGAAAAGAGCCACTCTGGACCAAAGCATTACGACTTGTTTTAGCAGAGGTATTACAGGCAATGTTGCAATGAATAAAGGGTAGCCTCTTTACTATGAAGTGTAAGGGCAATTGTTATGATCTATTAAGTTGTAGGAAACCAACAACTAGATTTATGCTACAAACCAATCAGGGTAAGAAGGAAGACATTAGTAAGAAAACGAGAATATTAATGAGCAGTATACCAGAAGATAAATCTAGCTGAAGAATATTTTATAATTTCATACAAATATCACCACCCTCTCAAAAATTTAGCTTTTTCTGCTTCTACCATCACTAAAGCACATCGTTAAATAAGCAGAGAGAGATGGGCAAGATTCTCAAACTTTAATAAAAGGGCTCAGAAAGATGGGCACATGTTGGTATGGACATAGCGTTGAAGCCCACTGAGGCCATACTATATTCTGGGCTGTACCCTTTTACTGCATTATTATACCTATCAATATCTACAGAGATGTAAGTTTATTTGAATATAATAAATTCACTGAAAACTGGAATCCTCTATTTGTGTGATGATGTTTGGCCCTATAGTTTCCTTTCTAAGATCGAGTATTTCAAGAAATAACACTAGATTCCTACTTGACAAAAGGCTTCTCACTTAAATTAAGAAACTACTCTTGAACTGCTGTCTGCTTATTATTCTGGCGGCCTCTCATCTTCCACAGTCCCAGACCTT
This sequence comes from Macaca mulatta, assembly GCF_049350105.2. Taxonomy (NCBI): domain Eukaryota; kingdom Metazoa; phylum Chordata; class Mammalia; order Primates; family Cercopithecidae; genus Macaca; species Macaca mulatta. The sequence continues at coordinate 54,205,375 of NC_133417.1, read as the reverse complement.
TTCACTGCGATAATGTTCTCAGGAGCCTCACGTGTCCAGGAAAGCCCTTTCCTGCACCTTCCAAATTTACTCGTACCCCCTTTCTTAATCAATTTTATTTCCTCTTCACCCTCTTCTTCGCCCTGCTACCCTCACTCAAGGTCACCTCAAAGAGAAAAAAAACGTTTAAAAAAGAAGTTAAGCTGGAAACGCACACTGAGATCTCATTCGTATTCTGCACTGATTTCCAGACCATAAAACTCCTAGAGAAAGTGTTCTTTGATAATGCCTAAAATAGCCCCTTTTAGCTTGTGTTTTGAAAAAAGCACACCTTGGATGTACCTTTAAAAGGAGTTGCATATAACAACAGAACTGAAAGAGGCCAAGAAAAAGGATTCATCTCGTTTTTATTCCTTTTTTTATTAATGCAGAGATTCTTCTCACTAAAAGTGCCTAAGAGAGACTGGCCAAAGTACGTGGTGAGGCAGCCATCTGGAAGGTGAGAGGACCGGGGAAGCACCGATGACCCTAATTGTTCACAGTGTATGGGATGTGGAACCCACTGTACCCAATGCCCAGCTCACATCCACTGACGGCAAAGACGACTTCTAGTCCACAGACTCACAAGTCTGGCAACTGTCTTCTGCTGTAGGTAATAATCACTCCAGCAGTGAGCACAGCTCATCACTCCCCCACTTAACACTCCCCCAAAGTCCCCCAAAGATTGCCCATTACAATTTGTACAGGATAGACACTTGGAACATAATCATTGAATAAATGCTTGATTGAGGTTGACTTCACCATTCTCTTCAGTTTGCAAACCCCACTCCCCTGGCTCTAAGGCAGATCAATTTCCATTTACCCTTTAGTGTCTGTGTTTGGACAGTGGGCAGTTATTCCTAATTGAGGGCTGAGAGGCCTCAAATGAACACATTCCCTATACCACATGATTCATCTTTAAAGAACTTTCCCATCCGAAACTAATTAATCCTCTCCACATCCCTGTGAGGTAAGAGTGGTGTGATCATCTCCAGGGTATAAGGAAATTGGGGATGAGGAGGTTACAAGCTGTGCCAAGGGTAATTAAGGGTGTCTGCAGGGGAATTAAGTCATGATATACCAATCCCAGGCCATTCCTCCACCTTTCACCATGCTTTGACCGACTGAACATTCTCTGGGTTTTGGTGAAGACATAGACAGAGTCCAGGAGACATGAGCATTTTGGAGAAAAAAAAAAAGACTTGCCCCTGCTAAACACTTGAGATGTCTTTCCTACAATAAGTTGGTATTACAAGTCACTTCTTTGCTAATATCAAAGAAGGTATCCAAGAAAAAAAAAAAAAAGCCACTTCTCTTAGCTTATTCTCAATAAAAATATGTCGTTAGGTAAATTTAATACTGTCTCCCAGAAAGAAGGTTGAGAAAAACACATCTTCATCTGTCTTCCTGGGAAGCACACAGTGAGGTTCACTCTAACGTCTTCAGAGGCACAAGCCAGCCCACTGGCAGCCTTGAGGTTCAGGGTTGCTGCCTGTCCAGACCTGTGATCTGCCCGGAGCAGGATGATAGCACAGCCCTCCTTAACACACTTTACCCAGGCCTTGTTTCTCTGCAGCGTGTCTCTCAGCAGCTCCCCAGAGAATGGCATAAAGCAAATATTTCAGCCATCTCTATCCTAGACCTTTCTCACTTTGATGAAGAAGAACCAGGATTGGTGATTTCCAATTCAACCACCAAAACCGTATCCTTTTTCCTTTGCTGGCTCCTCTTCTTCCTCCCGCCTGCCCCAAGCTTCAGGCTTTTATGTTATTACTATTTACTTTCTCATGGTATATTGGGATATAACTAATATATAACGATATAATAGGAGGATGCTATTACTAGTACTTTCATTAGGGACCACATTCACTGTCACACATTTGACTCCCCTTTCTCTACTGCCGGTTTCTAAATCACCAGGCCTCTCCCTGACCTGAAAAGGCTGCATTGTAAATTATAATTTTCTTCAATTTTTATATAGTATGAGTTGGAGTAGGTAATTTACTATTTCGTTTGGAGAATAACTAGTCCTAATAGTGAAACTCTATAATGTGCCAATAATTAAAACAGTATAGACAGGACTAGCATATGATCAGACAGACAAATGAAACAGAATAGAAGGTCCAGACATAGACTCAAATACATATAAAAATTTGTTGTGTCACAAACATAAACTAGTAAAGTAGGGATATACACTTAAAGAAGTTGAGTTGGGACAACTGAGTGACCAGGAAAAAAATAAGGTTGGATACATACCTCATACTGTACACACAAAAACAAAGCCATAAACATTTCCAAAAAGAATATTTGAACACAGAATAATTTTATTAAGTCATTTTACATTATTTAATTAAGTTTTTAAGGAATTGTTATCTTAACGGTTTAGAGGGTATATTCTAAAAAGTCCATCCTTACATGTTATTACATATATAGATGCAGTTATGAAGAAAATAATATATCTGGAGTTTGCTCTAAACATTCTCAAAATAGGTGAGAAAATAGACAAAATAAGATTGGCAAAATATTCCTAATTGTTGAGGCTGAATCATGGATAGCTGGGGTCTATGATACTATTTTCTCTATTTGTGTATGTTTAAAATTGTTCATGATAAAATGTGTTCTTTTTAGTGCCAGAAGAAAATATAAGTGACTTCCTTGGAGTGGGGAAAGGTCCTTCTAACTATGATTCAAAACACCGAAAGTATAAAATTAAAGTTTGATACATTCAACTATATTAGACAACTTCTGTATGTATAACAAAAAAATCATAAGCAAAGTTAGAAACAAATAACAACTTGGAGAAAATATTTTCAACTCCGATCATATTTAAAATAATAGATAATCTCACTAGTATGGAAATAGCTACTAGAAATCATAAGAAAATTATCAGAAATCCAATAGAAAAATTGGCAAAGAAAATTAATACACATTTCATAGAAAAATCCATCAAATGGCCCTTAAACATCATGAGAACAGTTGAGCATCTTTTTGAATAGGAGAAATGAAAATTAAAATTATACTTTATAACTTCTAGATTTTGGCCAAGCTGATAGATGAACATGTTTGCTTAACACTCTCCTTTTGAGAAGACTACGGGAAATCACATTTTAATATATTGCTTGGGGGAATACAAACCCTGTGGAGCAATTTGGCAACACTACTGAAATTTCAGAGGTACTTACCCTTTACCCCAAAAATCCTACTCTAGTTTTATTCTACAGGTAGACTTGCATACATGTACAACAATGTATTGGCATCATATCATTGTAGCACTGTGTGTAATAGTAAATGTCTGAAAACAACCCAAGTGTCCATTAAAAGGAATACAGATATGTGCGCGCGCGCACACACACACACACATTACCTATTGTGTTACCAATGTTACTTCATATGTTACCTATTGTGTTAGAGAGGGAATAGTATGAAAAACACTATATGTGTTTACTCATATATGGATAAATATACTCGTAAGAATACTTAGGAAACTAATAAAAGTGATGGCCTACAAGTGGAGAGCCAGGGATAAAACAAATATAGTACAAGGGAACAGAAGTGAGAAAAGGACTTCTCAGAGTATAACTCATTTCATTGTTTTGATTTATAATCCATGTGAATGCATGACTTATTCAAAAATTAAATTAAAACAAAACAATTCAATTGGCTCCATAGTTTATGGTTAAAGCTCAATAGTTCTTTCTAATGGACCAATGACTTGGAAAATTCAAACAGCAGATGGTACAAAATAGCATTTTTGTTTGGCTTTGAAATGCATCATTTGGAGGTGGGTGTAGGGGTACCTGACAATTCACCATCCTAATTACATTTTGCAAATTGCACTGATAATGTCCCCTGAGATCCTGGTAAGAACACATTCACAGTTGTCTGAAATAAAAGCCAATTAAGAATGAAGGTAAGGAAGATCAACAGCCAGGAAGCACTGCCTTGCTTCCCCAATAGGTTTATTTCCATGTATGTATACAGTGTTGTGATGTGCTGGCTATTAGCAGCACTTCTCCCTTACTCTATAGACCAACAGGCATCAACTTTTCTGTCCCCCAGATCTATTTCTACCTTGCCCCTATCCCTAACTTCAGATTCCATGTTTAGAAGGATTTATCTAAACTCTACGTAGAAGATAATTCATTATCCATTTTTAAGATTAAAAGCACATAATTGCCATAAAAAGTGATCCACATGAGATAATTACTATTTAACATGATATATACATATATACATGAGATATATATAATGTTGGACAAATCAAAAAATTGTTTTTATACACTCATTAGCTCATATTGTTTTATTGCCCTTGAATAGACAATTTATTTTATGCTTTGTGAAATATTAAAAATAGCTTCATCTCCCACGACTACATTTGAGGTTCTGGGACCCCAGATTTCAGGCTGCTGAGTAGGCAAGAGAAGGAGGCCTGACAATTCTCACTCTTTAGCCCCTGGTATGAAGTCTACATAGGAAGAGGGGCTACCATCCACTCCAATAGGAAAGGAAGCAATAGTTTCTTGTACATATATATGAAGGGGGAAATTCCTGTTATTTAGCTTAGTGAAAAAGCTAAATATTTTGCCACACCTGGGCTATTTCTCAGCATTTCAGTTTCCTTACAGGTAGAATCAGTCTTAAAAGTTAGAGTATAACATTGGGCAAGTTACTGAATCTCCCAGTGCCTCAGTTTCCTCATTGCAAAAATGACAGAATAATAGAAAACAATGACCTCAAGTAAGTGAGTTAATTTGTCTCAAGGCACTTAGACTAACGGCAGGAAGAGAGAAAGAACTCCATAAATACTAGCTACCCACATGAGACATCTTAGAGGTAAGTATGTTTAAAACTACCTCTCTGGAGCCAGGTGACCTCCTGAGATGTTAGGAATATGTCCTCTGTCACCATTTTCCTTAGACTAATTAGCCATAATACAAATGGAAAATGATTGACTTTCACAACCTCAACTTTACTGGGTGTTGAGTGATTTACGTAACACTGTAGCTAGGAGGTCCCAGAACTGCATTCCTTTCTTTGGCAAATTTGTATGTCTTCCTCCAAAGGCAATATTTATTCATCACATCTTGTCTGAGTAATGACTCTGGGCTGGGGTTAGGTGAAGAATGTCAATCCTTTTTCCCACCCTCGGTGCAAGGGCTTAGAACATGGGAGCAGAGGAAGACATCACATTCAGATAAAGTCAGAACCAACCAGCCCATGGCTTGACAAGAGAGTTTAGAAGAGATCCAAGGTAGGGCCTATTTATAAGTGGAAAAACAAGGCCTCCAATTTGCCTCCAGAATCTGACACTGCTGAGTCTCTACTTTGCATCACAGGGGGGATATTAAATTCATGATCTAGAAGTAAATGAGAGAAAATAATGTTTATAATCAGTAGTTTAAATGTGCACTTGTCTCTCTCCTATACTGTCTCTTCACAACATCCAAACAGGTGAGCAAAAGAAACTAGGAATGCTGTACCCAGGAAAAGACAATTTTACAAAAATGCTCCCCCAGTCATTGAATCATAGGGAAGAAAATGGAACCAAACTGTGTCCCTGATGGGAAATGAGAAGAATAACTAATGTTTTCCCAGCTAAAAGTTTGAAAAATATACTTTGCCACATTCAAAATCTTCACCCATTTCTTTCTTTCCTTACACTTTCCTCACCAAAAAGCCACATTTTAATTAATTTCATAAAATAATCCAGTTTATACCCTCTAAGGCAAGCTTGTCCAACCCATGGCCCACAGGTCGCATGTAGCCCAGGACGGCTTTGAATGTGGCCAAACACAAATTTGTAAACTTTCTTAAAACATTTTGAGATTTTCTTTGGCAATTTTTTTTGCAGTTTATCAGCTATCGTTAGTGTTAGTGTATTTTATGTGTGGCCCAAGATAGCTCTTCTTCCAATGTGGCCCACAGAATCCAAAAGACTGGACAAGCCTGCTTTAAGTAACTAAATACGTTTATTCAGTTACTCAACCAATATTTACGGGGCACCCACGATGTGTCAGGCGTCATTTTGTTCATTGACGTTGCCTGAGTTCCTGCTCTCAGGGAATCTGACTTTGCAATATTCTGCTGAAAATGTGTCTTCTGCATTTCCTTTGTTTGGTTTACTGTGATTCTCCTCTTCTTCTGTACAATGCCTTTCACATCTAGAAAATTATAATCTTATAACAATTGTATCACATCATGAGACCATGACAGAGCAGGCTAAGAAATGATAGCCATTTGGGCATAAATATTTAAATACATGCAATATACTTCATTTAGTGCATTATTCAAATTCTGGGCTTATACAAACATGTTTCCGGAAATTACCAGCTGCTTCCTTTCGTGAGCTCAGTAATTCTCGAAAAACAAGACTCAAAGGACCTACAGGCATACCTCAGAGATATTGTGGGTTTGATTCCAGAGTACTGCAATACAGCAAGTCACACAAATGTTTTAGTTTCCTGGTGCAGACGAAAGTTATGTTTACATCATACTAGAGTCTATTAAGTTGTACCTACCTTAATTTTAAAATACTTTAAAATGCTACCAATCATCTGAGCCTTCAGCAAGTCATGATCTTTTTGCTGGTGGAGGGTCCTGCCTCAATGTGGATGGCTGCTGACTCATCAGGGTGGTGGTTGCTAAAGGCTGGGGTGGCTGTGGAAATTTCTTAAGTCAACAATAAAGTTTGCTACATCAATTGAGTCTTCCCAGCATCAAAGATTTCTCTGTGGCATGTCATACTGGTTAACAGTATTTTACCCGCAGAACATTTTTCAAAATTGGAGCCAATCCTCTCAAACCTGCTGCTGTTTTACCAACTAAGTTTCTGAAATATTCTAAATCCTAGCTACTCAGGAGGCCAAGGCAAGAGGCTCACTTGAGTCCAGAAAGTTGAGGCTGCTGTGAGCCATGATCACACCACTGCACTCCAGCCTAAGTGACAGAGTGAGACTTTTTTCTAAACAAACAAACAAACAACTGTTGTTTAGTGTAGCTACCTTCGTCAATGATCTTAGCTAGATCTTCTGCATCACTTGCTGCAGCTTGTCCATCAGCACTTCCTGCTTCACCTTGCACTTTTATGTTATGGACATGGCTTCTTTCCTTCATCCTCATGAACCCACTTCTGCTAGCTTCAAAGTCTTCTGCAGCTTCCTCACCTCTCTCAGCCTTCACAGAATTGAAGAGAGCTAGGGCCTTGCTCTGGATTAGGCTTTGGTTTAAGGGAATGCTGTGGTTAGTTTGGTCTTCTATCCAGACCACTCACACTTTTTCTGTATTAGCAATAAAGCTGTTTTGTTTTCTTATCATTCATGAGTTCACTGGAGTAGCACTTTTAATTTCCTTCAAGAACTTCTCCCTTGTATTCTCAATTTGGCTGTTTGGCACAAGAGGCCAAGCTTTCAGCCTGTCTCAGCTTTTGACATGCCTTCCTAGGTAAGACTAATCATTATTAGCTTCCGATTTAAAGTGAGAGGTATGTGACTCTTCTTTTCACTTGAACACTTAGAGGCCATAGGGTTATTAACTGAACTAATTTCAATATTGTATGTCTCAAGGAACAGCGAAGCCCAAGGAGGGGAAGAGAGATGAGGGAATGACCAATCACTGGTACGGTCAGAACATCCACAGCATTGATGGATCAAGTTCACCATCTTAGATGGGTATACTTCATGGTGCCCCCAAACAATTACAACAGTAACATCAAAGATCGCTAATCGCAGATCACCATAACAGGTATAATAATAATGAGGAAATTTGGCCGGGCGCGGTGGCTCACGCCTGTAATCCCAGCACTTTGGGAGGCCGAGGCGGGCGGATCACAAGGTCAGGAGATCGAGACCACGGTGAAACCCCGTCTCTACTAAAAATACAAAAAATTAGCCGGGCGCGGTGGCGGGCGCCTATAGTCCCAGCTACTCAGGAGGCTGAGGCAGGAGAATGGCGTAAACCCAGGAGGCGGAGCTTGCAGTGAGCCGAAATCGCGCCACTGCACTCCAGCCTGGGCGACAGAGCGAGACTCCGTCTCAAAACAAAACAAAACAAATAATAATGAGGAAATTTGAAATATTGTGAGAAGTACCAAAATGTGATGCAGAGACACAACATGAGCACATGCTGTTGGAAAAATGGCATCGATTGACTTGCTTAAACCTTTCCATAAACCTTCCATTTGCAGAAAACGCAATCTCTGTGAAGGCAATAAAACCAGATGCAATAAATACACGTAGGCCAGTATTTTCCAAATCAGCCTCCTTCTACTGACATGTTGTCACTGATGTCATTTGCCTCCTTTTCTGCCAGCCCCAAACTGACTAGGGAGGAGAATCAATTGGAATTCCTTCTCCCTAATGGCTTTCTTTCCTTTTTCTCCAAACCTTGTATTTTTCCCCACTAAAACCACCTATGCCAAAACCATAGTTCAGTGAAATGAGTGTGATTAAGCAAATTATAAGCGAGCTCAGGGAGTCGCTCTAATTACTCTAATCAGGGATAGGTTCCCAGCTCACAGGAGGCCTGACTGGCCTAGAACTCTTGCTTCTACTGGTGGGTGGTGTGTCAGCAGATGGCAATCACTGCTGCTATTTCACCAGCTTAATGTGAGATTGTTCTAGTTTTGGGCTTCAGACCCTCATTATTCTTCAATTTCTTTAATTGGTCCACTGGAAAAAAATCTTGCCTTTAATCCCTGAGTGCCCCAGAAGCCCATGCAACAGTTGGGCATGGTGCCAGATTCTTCAGGAAGAAGAATACGTGTATAGGAGGAGATGCCAGTCTCCCTTTCTTACCATATTCGAGCTCCCTGATGGCAGGAGTAATCTTTCATCCCTAGAAATGAGCCTGACATGGAGCAGAGACCCAAATGTTTGCTGAACATCTTGGAATGAACAAAGAAGAGAAAGCGAAGTCATATTTTCTTTCAAGAGGCACTTTATGGGAAAAAGGATTTAATAAGAAAAAAATGCTTGTACGGGGAACATGCCTATCTCATACTACATTTAAATGAGAACACATACTACATTTAAATGAGAAGACAGAGACTTAGGAGTGTTCTAAGCCATGTGGCCACCACTCCATACACACCTGACAGCAATGCATATCTGGTTTCTCATCATTAACTCAAAACAGTCAGAGGTGGCAAGTCTGTATGAGAAAGAAAAAGAAAGAGATAGAGGCTGGAGTGCAGAAGAGAAGTACCAAGCTGGTATCAAATCACAAGCTTCCATCAGGAAAACAACAGCCAAGCTACAATCAACATTCTAACAAGCTTTATTTGGTTATAAAATTCTTCGAGGAAAATTCTAGAACTTCAGGAATATAATACCTTAATGAGGTCTACTAGGTGGTGGTATATCAAAATAATTGCTATCCCTTCTTATACTTCTACTTAACTTTCTGCACATTTTGGCAATGGTAGCTCATGAGAGAAAACTGAGAGATGTTTCATGAGTTTCTTTATGAGGCTGAGTTCCCTGGGCCCTGCAGAAGGACAGATGTAAGAAAACTTGGCAAAGTTCACAGCTGCTCCATGGCCACACATTGATGAATGTATCCCATGTTGTTGGCTTCCTTCCATGTAGATAATTATGTTGCACACTGGATTAGAAAAGCCATGTTTTGGCATCATCAATCCAAATTTACCTTTGGAGTTTCTCTCAGTGGAGAAAGCATTAATCAAATCAAAAATCAACTTTTTTCTTTTTTTTTGAGACAGTTTCGCTCTTGTTGCCCAGGCTGGAGTGCAATGGCGCGATCTTAGCTCACTGTAACCTCCGCCTCTTGGGTTCAAGCGATTCTCCTGCCTAGGCCTCCCAAGAAGCTGGGATCACAGGCATGAGCCAACATGCCCAGGTAATTTTGTATTTTTAGTAGAGATGGCGTTTCTCCATGTCAGTCAGGCTGGTCTCAAACTCCCAACCTCAGGTGATCTGCCTGCCTCGGCCTCCCAAAGTGCTGGGATTACAGGCGTGAGCCACTGCGCCTGGCCAAATAAACTTTTAAAACTGAAAATACAGGCATATACATGTATATGTATACATATACATACACATATATGTATATGTATTTTCCTCTTTTATTCACTGAATAAACATTCTCGAGCACTTACTGTGTGCTATATGAGGAACTAGAAATAAAAATTTAAGTAAGGCATGGCCCATGTCCTAAAGTGATTTGAAGTAGTGATGAAGGCAGTCCATGTACAAACTACAAACATGTGGCAGTTGCTATAGGGACAACGAGTTATGGAGCATTACTAACTCTACAACATGAATTTTTCTAAAATGCCAGCAATTTCTGTAACTTATAGTAGGTAGGGAAGCATATTATTTATGCTGAAACCATGCAGAGATGTTCCCAGAAATAAGCACATCTGCAGAAAACAAATCTACACACATTATAGATTGGCCAAGTAGAACAAATGGCTCAGGAAAAAAAAAATTCTTTTCTTAAAAAAAACAAAAAAGAAAGCAAGCACACTGTTTGGGATTTTCTGCAGATGTCATCAGAATAAATGGATGGGTACAGACAAGTGCTTAGGTTTGCAGTATGACCAGGTATCTTGCTGAGGCTCAGCCTACACACCCTAAACTAGGAATTGGGCAATTTCCTACTTAGAGGATTTCCAGCAAACTCCATAGCTCTTCTATCTCCATTTCTGGTTCAGAAATTTCACCCTTCCAGCAAAATTTACTTCTTCCAGAAGCATAAGGTACAGTAGATACATCAAGCTTAAAAGGGAAAAAAATTAAATTTTACTGATCACCAACTTACCCTTTGCAAATTAAATCTTCAGTGTCTTAAGTGGTACCCAGAATGCCTGCTTCTCTGATAAGAATTTATCACAACAGGTTCACCTTATTTTCCTAAAGGTATTCTAGTTATCTAAAAGAAATGGTATATTTCTCTGTGATCCAAAATGAAATAATTTCCACTTACATGAAGAAGTATTTGCCATCCACTTACTGAAGCACTAAGAGCATTCACTTTTATAATGGACATAACTTAATGCAGGAATCTTTTCTCATGGAAAGCATTTGACTAGGAAAAAGTTGAATGCAAAGTAATGTGGGCTGTTAAAATATATAATCCCTTGACCCTATCGAAGGGCAATTTGGCTATTTCTGAAGCAGCAGCCCCTTCAGTAAATAACAGCATATCCTGACAGTCTGAGATGCTTTCCTACTGAAGGGGACTTTCTCCTTGTTGGTTGTGAGCATCCACAGAGCTTTAGAGAGGCAATGCTGACTCAAGGGACTGATAGCTGGACTCATTCTAACCAGTGCTAGGACTGAGTTCTACTTGAGTTAATTTTCAAGAGAGTATCTCACCCAAGCAACTTATTTACTGCTCCTTCTTAAGGTGTTCCATGTCTGTTTTAAATCCTTAGAATTTCAATCTTGCTGTGGGAGGATTGCCAAAACTTCAAGTATTTCTCTGATGATTAAATGGCTGCTACTGCCAGCACACCAAAAATAGTAGGTGTTGGAGGATATCAGAAATCAAAGTTCTATTAAACAGATCCATATGAAGTATGTATTGTGTGGCTGACGCTGTGAGAGCCATGGAGTTTTAAACCATATGAAAACTCTTCGACCCAAAAAACTGATGATGCATTAAATAACTGGAGTAAGCACAGGGCAGCGTATAATAAAGAATTAAAATGAGTGCTATAGGGTACAGAAAATGATTATGATTATGATTATACCTCATAAATACCTTACTATTAAAGAACAAAAATTATAAAATATAAAGTGCTTAAATTAGATGAAATGCATTCACATACAATACCTCTTTGACTCTTATAACCACGTGGTAAGGTAGGTGAGGCAGATGTTATATTATTAACCCCACTTACAGATGAGGAAACTATAACCAAAGAGGTCAAGGGGCTTAGGCAATAGCACCTGCAGATACATGGCAGAATTCCAGACGGCAGCCATGGTGCTCTCTTCTGGTTCCCTAATCTTGCTGCCACATCACGCTGCCTTTTCCTTGCCGTGGGAGGGAGAAGAAAGAAGAACTTGAAGGGTGAACTGAAAAGGATATTGTTGAATGAAAAATAGGACATAAGATTTTTCATGGGGAAAGGCAAATAGTGAGAGGGGCAAAGAGCATGACCACAGGTTTAGAGGCAGAGACTAGAAGAATGATTTCGTGAAATGGATATGTATTAGAAGGAAGTGTATTAGAAGGAAAACAGGCTGTGATAGGAAAATGGAATTATCCATGGAGGATTCAGAAAGGCAGGAGTTGAGTTTGAGTCTTTCAAGCAATGAGACTTTTTTGCAAAGGAGACTGCCAGGATCAATGCAAAGTTTAAGGAAGTTGATACGGTGTTCCTGTGCTAGACGGGTTCAAGGGATGGCAGGTGGGAGGCAAAGAGTCTGGGTTTCTGGAATCCAGCAGGAAGTGGCTGGGGGCCTGATGTAGTTCTGAGATATCAAGGTGGGTATGCCTGGCAGAATTCATCACAGATGCCTTTGTCATTTCATGTCACTGAACAACATCAAAGCTGAATGACTCTGGCTACAAGGGACAGGAGATGATTGGTGTTTACAAACTTAACATGGATTAAGCCATTTTAGGTTGGTTCCCTTAAAACCTGCAAGATACGCTGTCTCCAGGATTCAGGATTAACAAAGGTAAAATTACCTGCATTTTCAGGCCTCCGTTTAATGTGACTTCCTGAACTCAGCCAGTCTGTTATTAGGCTGGAATGGATGGGGGCCTTACAGCCCTGCTGGAGTTCCAACGGATGAAGGGGATTCGAGAGGGGTGGGGGGTAGGTACTCTCGGTCCCTCACCCCCTTTAAATGAGAATAGATTTGATTTTATAAAATTGCTTCTTTTAGGATCTTTCACAAAATTTTATTTGGGTAAAGGCTTCCATAGCTTAACACATCTGAAAAGCGAACAATCTAGTCCATCCCCACCCACAGACAGAGTGGGAAGCAGAACCAGTGAAGTGCAGGGCCTGGTCTCAGGTCACAGAGCAGGTGAGGCCCACTGAGAGGCCTTTTTAAAGTACGTCAAATTGGGCAACTGAGGACTAAAAGAACAAAAATCATTTCGTGTACTTTGAAGCCCCAGGGTCAGGATTCGTTCCAGGCCCTTTTTGTGCCTGTGGCAGAGCCGGTTCCCAGATGTCCTAACCAGGACAGCACACACAGCCAGGATGGAGGATCAGGATGCAGCTCCCGGCCACCAGCAGCCAGGCTGGGCCTCAGATCGCGAGAAGTGAGACCGAGAGCCTGTCTCAGGGCTGAGCCTCCTGCCCACAAATTAAGCTTAGGATGCTTCCAACAGCAAAGAGGGTCTAGTTAACACTTCCTCTGACTCATTCATAGTTCAACACTTGATAATTTCTTTTCTTCCTCACTTTAGTCTCCTTTGGAGGGGCTAAGACTAAGGCCAAAACAAAGTAAAAATCTACCTCCACCACCACCAACAAAAACCACCTTAAGAAAAGGGCTGTCGTGCCCTGGGGAAGACAAAGAAGAGCTGCAAGTTTGGAATTCTCGCAGTTACCAAAGAATTATGACCCAGAAGCAGGGAATCATTAAATCCGGCTGGTTTCACTCGTGTAACAGCATGTAACATTGTACCAGCTCCTGCACTGCCCGCTGAATCAGGAAGTTTAGGGAGAAAAAAACCCCAGCAGAGCCTCTAGTAAATCTGTCTTTTTGTATTCAAATCCTAAAAAAGTATTCCCCACACCTCTTCACATAAGGCCTACCGTCACCTTAACTATGTTTATCGAGACAGACAAAATGTCTTCGCAGACGCTACAGCATTTCTCTTCTTTGACAGCAAATACTGATTAAATCTTCGGGGAGAAAAGTTAGGCAAACCCAAACCCAGTTTCTCTCCAGTTACAAAGGGACAGACTTTCCGTTTCCGATATTTCCTTTCCTTTTCTTATTGTCAGGAAAAATAAAGAAACAAAAATGACAGAATTTTGTAGAAAATGTCTCCTGAAGATATGGTTGTTTTGGTTTTAACTTAGGTTGATTTCCTACCGGTTTTGTGAATTATCTAATCTAACTAAAAGAATTCCTAAACCAACTAGGCTTCCTATTAATTTAGAAAAACTGGGGAGAATGTAGATGATACACAGACCAACAGTGCCAGGTGAGCTTTCTGCTGGCAGGGCGGCATGTCACCCTTTCAGGATGGAGGATGCTGAGGGGACTGACTTTGCTGGCAGTGACATTAGTGGCAAGAGACTGTATATTATGAATTAGTACATCTCTATGAACTGATTAACTTCTGAATATTCTGAATGCCTGGTTTAAAAAATAATAAATCAAAATGACCTTTCAGGCACTCACCAACACTGCTAACAGAAATATCCCAGTTAGAAATCTGGGTGGAAAACACGTTTGTGGCACATATGCTGATCTGAGCAATAGAGTCTGTCTCTCTAATCACCCCTGTTAGGAATATAAAATCTCCTGAAAATAAGTCACACAGCTCTCTATACATCATGAGTAATTCACCAACATAAAAGCTACAGATTTTATCATCATTATCGGCACTGCCAGCTAGCTGCTAAGAGTTATTGAGATGAGTAGACTCGGTTTGAGGGTTAAAACAGTGCGTGTGCTGTCTCTGAAAATCATCTGCATAACTGCAGAGCTTTCTAATTCATGTTGAAGACCCACCATTATGTCAGGAGAAATTGAGGCTCTCAGGTCCCCAGCCTGATAACGCAATACACAAGCCTCCCTTTGGGTTCTTCCTGAAGGACCAGCATCACGGTGGGAGGTGGCAGTGGGCCAGCCAGCCGGCATGCACTCATCTCCTGCCTGCAGCTAGCTGGTGATTCTGAAGTCAGTGTGTACCGCTGCGACTTTCTTTGCCCACTCCCAAACTTGGGAATCTACAAATTGACTAATGAAGGAAAAATAAGAAATCTCATGACCATGGTAGTAGACAGAAATGAAAACGGATATATACTTTTATTCCTGAGTTCGATTTTAAAAGCAATCTCCATTCCACCAAGCTTTAAAGGGCCGCCTCTCATTCCATCGGGGAAGGTGGAGAGCACGTTTGTGCAGACTAGCCTGGCCTTTGACAGATTTATTGACAAGACCCACTGGCTAGAGTAAGTACAGGGATGCATCATCTGTTGAGAAAGAGAAGAATATATACCACTGACAGGTTTCCAAGAGCTCATAAAACAGCCGTCAGGCCTAGAAGATCATGTCTACAATGTATTAGTATCAGGAAGAAAGCATTAAAGGCATTTCTCAAGTTTAACGGAAAACAAAATTTCAAAAGCAAGGTGAGTTAGCTGCCAGTGTCTGAAGTTGATGGAGATGCAGAGTCCCTTGACTTTGACAGGCTCTGCTCTGTGAACAGGGACTACACACTGCATGGCGTCAGTCACTTCGTTGTTTGTTGTCAGCCGAAAGGACAGACCGTTCAGGTAGCACTGTTTAGTCTCACGGGGGTAGGGGAAGTAGTGATAGGAAACTGACTTTTAGTTAATTTTGCACTGACCTCTAGATCATAGTGGTGGACAAGATGTTGTCTTTATAATATTTTAAAATAGATTTCTAAAAGATGAAAACTAAATATGAAAACACTGACATTATGGGATGGCGATAGAGGAAAGAACAATGGACACTGTCTATATGCTGAATCCACATGGAAAGATTGTGCTGGAAGCCTAATTACCTCTCAGCCTGAGCATTTAAACCTCTGGCCCCTAATGGAACACGAGTTCTTCTTAAGACTTAGTGTATTTTAGATTTAATTGGATTCAAGGATATTTTTCTCAGATCCTCAACTTAAGAACTATTAGGCACTGTTTAACCTGAAAAAAACAAATACTTCTTGGAGTCTCAATTTTCTCATCTATAAATCAGGACAGTAATACTTACATGTTAGGGATATAGTACAGAGTAAATTATAAAAAATGCAGTGAAAAAATACAGTGAAAATTAAATTAATAAGTGCAAAGTGTGTTTTACAATGCCTAGCATATAATAAGTGCTCAACAAACATTACCTTACTTCCAGTTCTACTCACTTTCAATAGTACAAACAAAACAAAACAAAACAAAAACAAAAACAAAAACAAAAAAACTCTTGCAGAAGGGATATAGTGCCAGGTTGTGTAAGGAGAAGATGCAGTTTGAGCTTTCTTGTTGTTTGGGCAGCAGATTTTGTGAACCACCATCAGTCCTATAAACAGGCTCTGCACATCGCCTGCTAAAGCTGCTCATTGCAGAGAATGGATAATGAAGCACCGGCAGGCATGAGATTTGCTCACAAAGCATTAGCCATCTACTCCAATCCCTTGCAGATCCCACAGCAAAGCATCCTGCTGTTGACTCCCAAAATGTCGGGCCTCTAAGCCAAAAATCAATGTATGAGTTGTTTCATTGCCCCTGGTAATTTGCATCCATTTTCTTTACAAAAAGCAATGCTACTGGCTGCCAAAGTAACAAGGTGAAGGGGAATAAGAGACAGGAGGAAATAGCCAAATGGGAGCAGAGCTAAGGTAACCAAATAAACATCTCTCTTTACTGACAAGATACTAAAAACATAATCCCAGCCAGCTTTGTGAGTTACCACCTTAGCCACATGGCTACATATTTGATGGGAACAGAGATCCAACAATGGAAAAATAAAAGCATTTCCCCACCAAATGAGTAGCTGGACATGCATTTGAAGAAGAATGGCATTGGGGTGTTCCAGGCTGACTCTCTCCATGCAACGCTAATCAAATTTACCCAGTTCACGTGCTTGGGGGCCATTTCTCTAACCACAGATGCTGCCAATTCCACCTGCAATCTAAAAACCCAGACTGTGCATTCGGTTCCTCAGTTCACAACAATAATAACTGAAATACCATTTTTTCATGTCCTACAGAATGCAAACACAGCTGAATTGATCCACTTCAAATCTTCATAAACAATTCAACTGAGGATGAAAGCAGGTAAGACATTTCAAAGTGAGGATGTTTAGATGACCAGGTACATGGGGATGGTGTGTGTATGGGGAGAGGCACTTTTTGGCAAAGTTATTACTGGTTTAAAGCACAGGTGCTACTCTAATTTTAAAGTTTGTCAGGTATGCATACTATATGGCTGCATGGGACGTCTTTTAGAATCAAATCCACTGCCTTCTGTAGTCTTTGGGGTGGCTGCCATGCTAGCATGTAGGTGGCCCTCAGGCAGGTCTTATCAACTGCCTGTAGTCCCCTGTTTAGCCCGAATGCCCCACCAAAGAAAAACATCAGACATAGTATGGAAGTCTGTGAATCAAATGGTTGAGGAAAGGGCAAGAAAGTCAATAGATAACATGACTAAGTACAAGCCACAGGTCAGGGGTTAGGACGTCGGGGGGCAGGCAGAGGGGTCTTTGCAGGCATTTGGAGTCCAGCTCCAGAGAGCTCATCAATGGAGGTTTTATTCCCTTGTTTCAATACCCTGCCGCACTAATGATTGACTCCTTACTCTGTAAGGCCCAGCTCAAATTTTACTTCCCTTGTCCTGAGCTCACCAGGTGGTTGTCTGCTCTCTTGGACATATATTTACTAGGTATGATTTACTCTCTTATGTTTATAAAACTCCATATTTATTATACAAGTAACACAAACACATACGTGTGTGCATACATGCACATACAGTCACATGCTGCATAATGATGGTTTAGTCAAGGATGAACAGCGTATACAACAGTGGTCCTACAAGATGATAATGGAGCTGAAAAACTTACATCCCTTATTGACGTCATAGTCATAACATCATAGCACAGCGCATTACTAACATGTTTGTGGTGATGCTGGTGTAAACAACCTTACTGTGCTGCTTGCTGTCTAAAGCTATAGCACAGACAATTATGTACAGTACGTAATACCTGATAATAAACGATTATGTTACTGGCTTATGTATTTACTATATTTTATTATTATCTTAGAGTATACTTTTATTTATTTGTTTTAAAAAGTTAACTGTGAACAGCCTCAGGCAGGTCCTTCAGGAGGTATTCCAGAAGAAAGCATTGTTATCATAGGAGATGTCAGCTCCATGCATGCTATTGCCCCTGAAGATCTTCCAGTGGGACAAGATGTGGTGGTGGAAGACAGTGATATTGATGATCCTGACCCTGTGTAGGCCCAGGCTAATGTGTGTGTTTGTGTCTTAGTTTTTATGACAAAAGTTTAAAAAGTAAAAAAAAAAAAAAAAAAAAATTAAAAATTTGAAAAAAGAAAAAAGACTGATAGAATAAGGATATAAAGAACAAATATTTTTGTATAGCTGCAAAATGTGTTTTAAGCTAAATGTTATTACTTAACAGTCAAAAAATTAAAAATGTTTTGGTTTATAAAGAATTACAGTAAACTAAAATTAGTTATTAAAACATATTTTTAATAAATTTAGTGTAGCCACTGTAAAGTATAAAAACACTAAGTATAGTGTTTTTAAAGTCTACAATAATGTCCCAGGCCTTCACATTTAACTCACCACTCACTCACTCACCCGCCCAGAGCAACTTCCAGTCCTGCAAGTTCTATTCATGGTAAATGCCCTATACAGGTGTACCACTTTTTATCTTTCATACAGTATTTTTATTGTACTTCTTCTATGTTTAGATATATTGGATGCCCAAATACTTCCCATTGTGTTACAACTCTCTGCAGTACTCAGTATAGTAACATGCTGTATAGAATTGTAGCCTAGGAGGAATAGGCTATACCATATAGCATGAGAGTATAGTAGGCTATACCATCTAGGTTTGTGTAAGTGCACTCTATGATGTTTGTACAATGACAAAATTCCTTAATGATGCATTTCTCAGAACATATTCTTGTCATTAAGTGACACCTGACTACACACACACACACACACACACACACACACACACAGAGAAAGAGAGAGAGACGAAAGAGATTATGCACAGAGTATTATAATTATTTATCTCTTCCCTTTGCTAGACTATAAACTTTATATTTTTATTTCCAACTCTTATTCTAGGTTCAGGGGCACATGTGCAGCATGTGCAGGTTTGTTACACAGGTAAACGTGTGCCATGGCAGTCTGCAGCACAGATCATCCATTCATACAGGTATTAAGCCCAGTATCCACATTCTTCCTGATTCTCTCCCTCCTCCCACCCCCCAACCTCTGACAGGAGTCCAGCAGCACATCAAAAAGCTAATCCACCACGAACTAATAGGCTTCATCCCTAGGATGCAAGGTTGGTTCAATATACACAAATCAATTAATGCGATTCATCACATAAACAGAACTAAAGACAAAAACCACATGGTTATCTCAATAGATACAGAAAAGGCCTTTGATAAAATTCAACATACTTCATGTTAAAAACTCTCAATAAACTAGGTATTAAAGGACCATACCTCAAAATAATAAGAGCTGTACATGACAAACCCACAGCCAATATCATACTGAATGGGCAAAAGCTGGAAGCATTCTCCTTGAAAACTAGCACAAGACAAGGATGCCCTCTCTCACCACTCCTATTTAACATAGTATTGGAAATTCTGGCCAGGGCAATCAGGCAAGAGAAAGAAATAAAGCATATTCAAATAGGAAGGGAGGACGTCAAACTATCTTTGTTGGCAGATGACACCATGTTTTTTCTAGAAAACATTGTCTCAGCCCAAAAGCTTCTTAAGCTGGTAAGCAACTTCAGCAAATTCTCAGGATGCAAAATCAATGTGCAAATTACAAGTATTCCTTTACACCAAGCTGAAAGACAAATCATGAATGAACTCCCGTTCACAATTGCTACAACAAGAATAAAATATCTAGGAATACAGCTAATAATGGAAGTGAAGGACCTCTTCAAGGAGAGCTATAAACCACTGCTCAAAGAAATCAGAGATGACACAAACAAATGGAAAAACATTCCATGGTCATGGATAGGAGGCATCAATATCATGAAAATGGCTATATTGCCCAAAGCAATTTATAGATTCAATGCTATTCCCATTAAACTACCATCGACATTCTTCACCAAATGAGCCTATAAGGTTTTTGAAAGCAGGAACCATGTCTTGTAAATTGAGTACTAGACATGACACTGAACATTCACAAATAAACAAATCTCTGAATCAATAAATAAAGGTGCAGATTAATGTGCAGATAAGTAGCTGGTTTATAAGCAAACAGAAAAAAAAGGAAGTGATTAGTTAGGTCCAGGATGTGTATCATAATGTAAAGTCAAGCTGAATAAATCTCCCTTCTTTTGGACACGGTTATAAGATATCACATCAGGAGAATTCCATACACAACCTAGATTTTGGCAAAGCAATAAATAGAATATTCTATCCTTAGGGAAATGATAGCAAATTATGAGCTGCCAAATAATTTTTTTTAATAGATGAGTCTCAACCCTAATGTGTTAATAGTATCCTGTGGAACTCTGTCATTTATTGTAGTTAACATTTTTATCAATTACTTGAATAAAGATAAGACATTTTATCAAACTTACTGATGGCACAAAGCCAGGAATAGCAGCTACTATGTTTCATAGCAGAATCAAGACGCAAAAAAAAAAAAAAAAAAAAAAAAAAAAAAAGGCCTGACAAACTAAAGCATCAAGCTGAAATCAACAAGATGTTAAAGATAAACTTAGGTTCAAATAATCAACAGCACAGGCAAAGAGTAACCAAGACCTCGCTAGTTAGCAATTCGTCTATATGAATTATAAGTAATTATAAACACCATGTCTTTTTTAAAAAACAAAACAAAACACAGTAATAGTACTGCTGCTTAAAGAAACTAATGCACAATGGAACCTCATCCTGAATCAAACAAAATTCTTCTTCACAATTGTATTAGTCAGGGTTTTCCAGAGAAATTCAACCCATAGAATATATATATAAATTAAAAGATACTGGTTCATGATATTAGAAAGGCCAAAAAGCCCCATCTGCAAGCTGGAAACTCAGGAAAGCTGGTGGTATAGTTTGGAGCCGGGAGAGCTGGGATCTAATGGTGTTAGTCAGAGTCTGAAGGCCTGAGAACCAGGAGCACTGAAGGCAGAAGATCCATGTCTCAGCTCAAGCAGTCAGGCAGAGAGAGCTAATTCAATCCTCCTCTGCCTTTTTGTTCTGTTCAGGCCCTTAATGGATTGGACAGTACTCACCTACATAGAGGAGGGCCATCTACCAATTAAAGTTTAGCTCATCTCTTCTAGACACACAGACACACCCAGAAATAATGTTTTACTAGCTATCTAGGCACCCCAGACCTTCATGAGTGTGATCACCATTGGAATATTACATCCAGTTCTGATTAGGAGGTTCACAGAACAGATGTCCTGGTTGGACCACTGAACAAGGCATAATCACATGCTGTATCAACTCTGACCTGAAATCACCTCTCCAAGAAGAGCTTTGCCCTTACAAATCCACGCATGTGGTCGGGTAGGTTTTGAAGCCCATGAAGACTGGTCTGAAGAAGGAGATCCTGCTGCTGATACCTTAATGGAAGGAGGGTGATATGGTTTGGCTGTGTCCCCACCCAAATCTCATCTTGAATTGTAGTTTCCATAATCCTCACATGACATGGGAGAGACCCAGTAGAAGGTAATTGAATCATTGGGGTGGCTATCCCCATGCTGCTATTCTTGTGATACTGAATGAATTCTCACAAGGTCTAGTAATTTTATAAGGGGCTTCTCCCTCTTTTGCTCATTCTTCTCCTTCCTGCCGCCATGTGAAGAAGGACATGTTTGCTTCCCCTTCTGCCATGATTGTAAGTTTCTTGAGGCCTCCCCAGCCATGCTGAACTATAAGTCAATTAAACCTCTTTCATTCATAAATTACCCAGTCTCAGTATATCGTTGTTAGCAGCATGAGAACAAACTAATACAGAAGCATATGGAAATTGAGGAGGAAATGAGCCAAAAGGGCAGAGGGTAGAAACCAGGGGCCTGGGAGCCATAAAGCAGGGTGCTTGAATTGAAGACGTGCAATTCAGGATGGAGGGGAATCACAATGCCTTGGGCTCTCACATAGATCACCAGTTTTTATTGTAGATCCTGGGAAAGAAACCACAGAGCAAATTTCAGTAAACCAACACATCTTCAGCAGCATAGTGCCAATGTTCTTACATCTTTAAATAATGGAGAAGAGCATTGAAAAAATATTTTTCTTATTCAAACCCTTTCCCTGCCATCCATATGTTATTGTAAACACGTGGCATTTCTTGAGTCCTCTTTTCCATATACTCCTTTCCTCTCCACCCATCCCACTCACAGATATAAAGTAACAACAAGAAAATAGGCTGGGGATATGGGATCAAAAAAAAAAAATCAGACTTCAAAAAAAAGCTCTCACATAAGGAATGAGAAAAACAGAATTCCTATCCTTGAGTTATAAAAACTGAAAGGGAAGGGGAATTTTGTAGACCCAGAAAGTGATGAAATGAGGAGAAAGACATCAAGTTTACCCAAAAGGTAATAAAATATTGTATTTGTTTTTTGATTATGAAAAAGAAAATAAATCATTAAAATGACTGTCAGAATGCCTCAAGGACAAGAGCATGGAATAGGACTTGGTTATAAATGTTGTGGAGAGTAATAAAAGACTTGGTGTTGTTTCCTTAGCATTTGCCTGGGCTGAGCCTTCCTATTTCAACACAGGAATCACAGGCAATGGTAAAGTCAATCCGCTCCTGGGCACACATTATTGCCTTTCCATTCAGGCCTTATCCGAGAGCACCAGAGTGGCGGCTCCCACCTGCAACCAGGTCCTATCTCACACTGATCCAACAGGACATGCTGGCAAACTGCCAGGGCTTCAGGATCACCATTTGTTTCATTTTCACAGCCACTAATTATTTCATATATGCCTGCTTATAAAACATTTATTTTTCTTAGTTCTCAGGATTCAAGATGAAGAAGACAAAGCTCCTGCCCCAAGGAGTTCTGTCTAAAGTCTAAAGGGCCTTGGATTAATTCTGATGTTGTTTAATGATGTATTTCAAGTGCCTGAAGACAGAGAAAGGTGATAGGATAGCTCTTATAACAGTGACTGTTGGTTTTATTTAAACCTAGGAAGGATTAGTTGAGAATTTGTAGAAAAAAGGTAGGATTTTCTATTAACCCACAAACTTACATTCAGCATTCTGCCTTGAGTATTTTCTTTTGATTTTCTACATGCCAGGTTCTCCCATAAACCATGATGTTTCAAAATACAGCCCCTACACAAAGCTATGTGTCTCTAGATCTGTAATAAATATAAATATAAATATTAAGACTTTTGAAATAAACTGAACCTTGAAATGAACTGAACACACATGGCTATCAATATGATTTCTATAACTACCCATACATCCAAATTCAATCCAGGACAATGCAGTCTCACATTTGTCTCCCAAATCAGGCACAACAGGGCCTAAGAATAGCACGGAGAACAGTGACGTGATAGAAGACAGATGGTATTTGTAAAATGGAAATGACTCCAGCTGCCTTTCAATACTCCTCATCTATGATGGCACATGTCAAGTGTGAATGCCCTCTCAGCACTGTCACAGAACAAGGCCTGAAAAAAGGTTTACTAAAATCCCCCATGAATACTGAGTGGCTAACATGCAACATGACTATGAAATTACAAGCAAGAGGTACAGGCAAATAGCTATCCATTTTCATAGCTGTATCTTTGCCCTTGTGACCAACCAGACTAGCTGTATCATCTGGTCACTCATATAATCACTCTGTACTGACCATTAAGATGTCCACTTTTGGCAATACTGACCAATACAATTTCTCAAATAGAGACATGGCTGAAGACCTGGGCCTATGAAATATCTTTCTAGAAGGAGCCACAGCTTCCATGTCCAAGGCACATTTATATAATTCACATTACTAAATAGAAACCATGGCCCTAGATTCCCATTGCCTGGAGATTTTTATTCAGTGGAAACCAAAATGCACCAGCCTGGATGACTCAGGGGGAGTGGTAATGATGGGATGAGTAATCATTCTCCTGAAGTTGCTAGTTAGGATAAGAACAGTTGTTCATTACCTGACGGGACAGGTTTCTCAGGCTGGCAGGGAACAGAACAAATAAATCAATGTCGCTTTCCTCCCTAACATCTTAAAACCCTGTATTTAAAGTCTGCATTTCAGCTCACAGCTCAAGGAAAACAATCCCCAGAACTATCCATTTGTCCTCTGGTGATAACAGGGATCGACTGAAGATAGGTGAAAAATGGAAGAGAAGAGATGTGTAACTTTAGTTTCAGGAGAGAAATCCTATGGGAACACTAGCTGGTTGTCTTTCTTAGGTCACTCCCTTGGTTATTTTAGGAATCCCTTGTATACAACTAATGCAATGTCTTTTTGAAACAAGCCAAACACACACGTTGACAAGGAACAGTAAAAGCCTCTAAAATGGCAGTCCAGTTTAAAGACTTGACAATTGAGAACCTTATCCCCTTCAAGGTCATGCTCCAATCAGACTTCCAGAGTACCACTTCCTCCTGTTTGGTCAATCAGGACTACCAATGCCTGCCAGCTTTGCTTTTTAGTAGGTTTGGTTAATTAACATGAGTTTGCTTTTGGTTTTTGCTAACATTGCCTGTTTTGGGGAATCAGTGGTGCCCAGGAGAAGGACATGAGTGTGATATGTGTGTTGAAGATGGACAGGTGAGAGACAGCTGGGTCTCTCACCTAGACCTCCAAGAGCAGGTCCATGAATGAATTAGGGTATTTCCTAATTAATCTGAATTAATCATTTCCTAATTAATCTGAATCTCCTTACCATTTCCATACTGCATTACTCTAATTTACCTTTTTTGAGGGGATATGTTAAAATACAGTTTAATTACAAATGAAGCACTATTTAAAAACCTATAGAAAATACACTGATTTAATAGATGACAAGTAACTGTCTACATAATTGTTGCCCATGAGAGTTTTGTTAGATAATACCTAAATAGGCTCATACCATATGTGATTTTGGCAACAATCTGTTTGGGTACCCTGCTAAGGCCCCAAAGTAAACCTAAAAAGACTTGACCACACGCTTGATCAAAGCATACCTGAGGCTTAATGCAAAAGAGAAGTTAGGCCCCTATGATCAGAGTGTGTGCTGCAGGTTACATTACTGTCCAAACACATTCATTCATCGTCTATCTGGCGATTACACAGATCTGCCATCCAGGAGTAACAACCTTTACTCTTTTTCTTCTAGCAAGGACCTACATTCAGAGAACAGGCATGGGGAGACACAGCTGATAGCTGACAGAACTCAATATTCACAGTTTAAATATGGAAATGACTATGGTGAGAACAGGCAAATCATGCATGGGCTTGCCATGTTGAGACACAGAAGAGGTTTTCATCTCCATTCTAGAAAGACTTCCTGAGGATAAAATTTCAAGGGCAGCTTAAGGTTAAATTTTGAATGCAATGCTTTGGTTAGATTATTGATAACAAGCTTTAAAGAAGGTGCTACTGAGGATTATGAGAACGTTGCTAAAGTGGCTGCTACTGTGGACTGGAATCTGACGGGTGCATGTGCAAATGTGTAAATATGCCTTTAGCCATTCAAAGCACCATTCCCAGCTTGTCTTCATCACCAAGAACCAGCCTAGAGCACGGTTTTTTTTTTTTTTTTTTTTTTTTTGAGACAGAGTCTCACTCTGTTGTCCAGGCTACAGTGCAGTGGTGCAATCTCTTGGCTCACTGCAAACTCCGCCTCCCTGGTTCAAGCGACTCTCCTGCCTCAGCCTCCTGAGTAGCTGAGACTACAGGCAAATGCCCCTGCACCTGGCTAATTTTTGTATTTTTTTGTAGAGATGGGGTTTCGCCATGTTTGCCATGAACTCCTGACCTCAAGTGACCCACCTGCCTAGGCCTTCCAAAGATTACAGGCATGACCCACCACACCTGGCCCAAAGTTCTTTAAAAAAAAAAAAAAAAACAAACATAAAAAAAACCCTCTTTATATGTTTATTATTGTTAAGCAATCATCATCACTGCAAAGAAAAAAATCAAAAGAAGGGGCTCCCACAGAGTTTCAAGTATTGTCTTTCCTGCAACACTGGTCATAAAACCAACAAGAAAGGGGAGCAATTAAACCCAGAAATCCTAGGGTGAGTCAGAATTGCAGTGATTTAAAGGAATTGCCACATCTGAAACATCCTCTATGGGGACAAGGTGAATAAAACCTCCCTTTCAGAAAGCACGATGACTTACTCATGCACGTGAGGACCCTGTGGTAAACCACAATTTTCTGAGCCCACTAAATAATGCCTGCTCCCCTACTGTCCCAGAAGACCCAGCTGTCTCTCATCTATACCTCACCACACACATACCACACTCACATCCTTCTCCTGGGCACCACTAGTGCCCCAAAATAGGCAATGTTAGCAAAAGCCAAAGGCAAACTCATGTTAATCAACCAAACCTCCTAAAAAGCAAAGCTGCAGGCTTTGGTAGTCCTGATTGACCAAGCAGGAGGCAGCAAAAAGGACACTGGTAGGTTTGCCAGATACATCACAGAAAGCAATTAAGTTTATGGCAGGGTAAAAACAGCTCCAAAGCCCTCTGAAACAAAAGACGCTTCCTGCCTGTGGTCTGTTCTGGGCCATTCTGTCATAATGGCAGGCTGAGCTATTCAGCTGCAACAGCCAACAGTAAAACACTGTTTGGAGAGAGAAGCATCCCAATCTCTACTGCAGAGACCTGCCTGTCAGGTTTTCATTTCTATGCTAGGGGATAAACTGTCCCAGCTGGTTTGAATAAGAAAAGAGGAAAGTGAGCATCCACAAGAGAAAAAAAAAATTACTTGATGCAGGAGAGGATTGTAAACTCTTCAAGATTAGTTGAAGGAAAAGATTTTGAAGGTAACAGAGTTTCCAGTGGTATGGGGAAAATATCCCTAGGATGTCGTGGTCGACAAGCAAGAAAGCTGTCCTTCTGAGGAGTTTTCAGTGTGGGAAGGTGAGCGATGATGGGAGGGGCGGGGCAGTCTGCAGCCTGGGTCTCCCTAGTCCCCAATCTGTGATCTCTCCTCTCTGGTGGGGCCATGCATGTCCAGATTGCCCATTTTCCCCGTCAGATTCTAGCTGGAGTTCACATTAGGGTGAACATGCAAGTCCTCCCGAGTGCAAAGTTGTAGCAAACACTCTTGGTAGCAATGGAACAGACATTGATGCCAACCTGAGCCCACATAAGACGATGAGGGTGTCAGAAGGAGGCCAGTTGTAGAGTCAAGAGACAAGGATGGGATTTAAGGGAGATAAGATACTAGACAGCCAGAGTGACTTCCCTTAAGTCTTAGATTGGCAGTCTGTCTCTCACTCCAGAGCTAAATGGAGAGTGAGATATGGCCATCCTGGAGACGCAAGTCTAGTTCTGGCTCCTAAATGTGTTCTATGCCCCTCAAACAGAAAGGGTCCCTAATTTATAGATGAGAAAACTGAGGCACAGAGAGGTTAAGTAACTTCTCATTGTAACTCATATTGGTACTATGAGCCACTTTATTCATGGCTGCAAGGATGACCTCAAAACTGTCGGCAAAATTTCATTTTTCTTAGATAAACCACCTGTTCTACCTGGACACTGGACTGAATTTAGTTCAACAAACCGTAGATTAAAAAGGCTATTAACCCACCCTTTCCTTGGGATGGTCCTTAAACAAAAAGCTAAATAAACACAACATTCTTTTCTTTGGGGCTAAGTCTTTCGGATTACTTGAAGCCAAAAAATAAGAGGCTATCGGAAAGGTTATAGAGGACGTTATTAAATATCCTCATTCTTCAAATGCCTGTCAACCAAAGAGAAGAATAAGAACCCTCTACCCCCACCCCATCCCCAGGAAATACCGTTGGGCTCAGGAGAATTACTCTGTGTTCCATGGGATAATGAGTGTCTTTATTACATCTAATTAGGGTCTCCTATAATGTGACATAACCATTTTTGGTCACTTGGGTGTACCCAGAAAGGCCTAGCAACCATCTCTAAATAGCCAATCCCCCTGTCTCTAGAAAAACCACACAGTCCAAGAGAGAACTCTGCTAAGAGTCAGGAAGATATAATTTCCATTAACTCAAGAAGCATTAGGTTAACATGCAGACTCTGAAGCCTGACCTCCTGGGGTGGAATCCCAGGTCTATCACTTAGCTGTATGACTTTGAGGGAAGTCACTTAACGTCTCTGTGCCTCAGTTTCCTCACCTATAAGTTAGGGATAAAAATCATACCTATTCATAAGATTTTGTAATGACCAAATGAGTTATGATATGTAAAGAACTTCAAATAGTGCTGGGTATATAGTAAAAACAATATTAGTGCCTGCTTGTGTTGTTATTAACTTTATTATATTCTTAGGTACATTACTGAAGACCTCCACTTTCCAGACTTCTCTCAGATGGGCTGACAAGACCATCCCTATTCCAGGATTTTTAAAAGACAAAATAAAATAATTTTAAAATAAAGTAATTTCAGATTGCTTTTATAACAAAGTTAAGAGCCTGCAATAAATTTAAAATGGCCATGAATTCTTTGCAGCTACTCCAAGTTAGAGGTGGAGTCTATTTCCAATCCCCTCCCCTTGAATCTGGGCTGGCCCTGTAGCTTTCTTTGACCAACAGAATGTGGCAGAAGAGAGGCTATGTAATTTCTGAGTTTAACTTACAGTTTTTGCTCTTGTCCTCTTGCCAGAAAGTCTGTCATGTGAAGGAGGCTGAGCTAGCCTATTGGAGGGGGAGACGATGGGCAGAAATGAGTCATCCCAACTGAGATCCCCTAGATCACCTAGCTCCCAGGTACCAGCTGAGCAGAGGGGTATGAGTGACCCCAGGTGAAACTAACAGAAGAACCACCCAGCTGAGCCCAAATGGAAATGTTAGTAAAAGTGCCCAAATTGCTGACCCACAGAATCATGAGCAAATTAAACAGTTGTTGTTTTAAGCCACTATGTTTGAGGTGGTTTGTTATGCAATAAATAACTGATGCAGAGCCCTCACTGATACAAATAAGGCTTTATTATCAATAGCATTTCAAACACACACACATAAAACCAGGCCACTTGGTTATTTGCCAGCAGGTTTACCAACCATCACATGGTGCTTCCAAGCTCTTATCTCACTGACCTAGGGCCAGTGAGGCAGCACATTCACTTGGAAAAAGCGAAGACCAATTAGTGATCAAATTTGGGAAGATGGAGGCAAGCTTTCAGCACCAAGGTAGGGTGCCAAGTTAGATCCTTGTAGAGGGATATTGTGGGAATACAGGATTTTGTTTGTTCCTTTTAGTCTGCAATAGAATACAAAGCCAGAAATGCCTGAATTTGGCTTCCTTAGAAGCAGTGTTATTCCTGGGTCTTGAATATTGCACAACAGTGTGGGTAGATACCTTCATGGCATGAGTCAGAAAATTCAAGGTCAGCATCACTAAGGGAGAATCAGGGGAGCCAGTCAGAACCAATTGTGTCATTTCCATGGTCCAGATATGTGGCTCCAAGAATGCAGGAAGCCCTGAATGCCTTCATTTTATTCTGCTGGTCAAAGCAAGTGAAGGACTTCAGGATATGCCACTCCAAAACAGGCTGTATTAGTATGATTATTTTGAGCTGAAGGCATTCGAAAAACAGCAAATGCAGAGAGAGGCTTTCTCTGAGCTCCCCTTATCTGCCTAAAGACAGACAGACACTCTAAAAGAAACTAGGTTATCATCAATTCCCTCTACAGAAGTTTCATCAACCAGGGGAGATTAACTCTTATCACGGGTCAGGAGACTAGAACACACAACCCACCCAGACAAACTCTGTCACAAACTACCGTATCTCCCATCTATTCTTCTGAGGGCCCATTCATCTTCCCAAAAAATCATTTACTCTTTCCTTAGTTGCCTACATCCCTCCTCCCCTCTCTCCTGCAAAGAGAATATATGAGCTCCTAAATCTGACTGTATCTTTGGATATTGACTTTTTTTTTCCTATGATGCACTCATGCATATAATAAATTTGCATACCTTTTCTCCTGGTAATCTGCCTGTTGTCAGTTTATTTCATAGACCCAGTTGTCGACCCCACAGGTTAGAGTGAAAGTCTTCCCTTCCCAACACAAGAGAATGATTACATTCTAAGCTTTGATTTTACTGTGACCTAAGCAAAAGGTTACTTCACTCCAGGGCACAGGGGTAAAAACAGCAAGTTCCATAAATCAATGTTCCCTCTCCTGTAACATGAGGGAAGAACTGACACCCAAGTTTATAGGGAAATTACTCTGAAATATGTGATGAGAGGCTTTGGAAGCTTAAGTCTCCATTTGTTATAAACAAAGCTACCACACTGAAATGAAAACAATCTTACTCAATTATTTGATAAGCTGGACAGCCATGGTGCTAAAGGTTCTTACACAAGCCCGGTAGCCTTTGTCTGTGCATTACTTGTTTATTCATCTGTTTGTTGATTTCTTACCTTGTGCTATTTTGTGGGTATGTCAGCACAGAGGAAAAAGTTTGTTGAGGGTGCAGAAGTGAGAATGGTAAGAATTATATAAAAGTAAGACACCTCTCCTTCCAAGAGCTTACAGGTCTGATCATCTTGAAAAACAAAATTCCCTGCTTACAGCATCTCAGAGTAACTCCACTCAGCCCAACCAAAATTGCTGCATCTATTGAAACTACTCAGGTTATGAATCAAGAGAGTTCAGAAAACTCCTGACTGTGTGGAATCACAGAGCTGATGAGATGTTCACAGATGAAGATGCCATAAAATAAAGTAACTTACCCAAGAACTTGCAGCTAGCTTTGGCACAGAGCTGAATCTGGGCTCCAAGCAAGCAGGACTCCTGCCCCACCCCACAGAGACCCCTCTCAAGATGCAAGGTATTTACAATGTGAGGGGATACAGGCACCCCACAATTCCAACCCAGTTGCCCAGAAAACAGAAATTAGCTATCATATACGGTGAGCAGAAGCTCCACACTTATCATGTAGGAGCAAGTCAAGGATATAACTTCTTGTGGTGTAGACTTAAGGCTCTCTAACCACACACATTTAATAGAGTACTCAGCAGCCATTAAAATAGGCAAAAGCACAAGAAACGACTTGTGTTACATTTAAAGTTCAAAACTTAAGTACATAGATACTATGTGAAGAAAGTCAATACAAAGGGGAAAACAACAGCAAAATGCACTAAAGTGTTCATGACTACAAGTGGCACCTTTTAAAATTGAGTGATTTTTACTCTTAATTCTTTCTGCTGTTCTCCATGGGCCAAATATGCTTTAACGATCTTGAACTACTAAAATGCTCTTGAATTTGTTGGCTACCTTCATGCAGAAGAGATAGCTAGAGTGTCAATAGTAGGTGGTGGTTGGGGCAAAAGGGAATGTGACCAGGGGCGAGTGTGGACATTGAGTAAAGCTCAGTCGTAAATACTCCGTGTTGGTTGGCCCCATTCGGTGCTGTTTAATTGGTTACATCCCAGTTCTGCCACTTTTTGGGTTGATTGTCTAACTTTAGGCAACTTACTAATCTCTTAGGTAAGCCTCAGTTTCATCAACTGTAAAAGGTGGATATTAATAGACCCTTCCTTACAGGAATGCTGTGCAGATTGAGTGACCGAATGTGTACAAAATGCTTAGGGTGTTGCCTGGTAGACAGTAAGAATGAATAAATGTTACCTGTAGTGATGGTGGTGATAGAGATGGTTAATAATAGAGTTACATCTTATCACCACAGTGGTGATGATGATGATGATGATCCTGACACTGTTTAACACTGTAACTAACAATGAATTACGTTTCCTTGCTTTGGAAAATGACCCAATGTTCCCATATGTCTTATGACTAGACCGTCATTCCTCTGATCTTCATGTCCTTTGGGTTTCTTACTAGCAGATTCTCAAGTGGAAGTTACAGCTCACATACCACCCAATATGCCCTGGGGAAAAGAGTGATGATAATATACAAATTCCTGCTTGTTGCCTTGGACCTTATTAGCGTCATAAAATGTTATCCATTTAGAAAGGCATCTTAGTAGATGTTTTACAGAATGCTGCTTTGTACTTGAAACATATAATTATAATTAACAAACACGGGGGCTAACAATTCAATCTGCTCTTTAGGCAAGAAACAGGAACATAAACATGGCCCTGGCCAGATCAGCACATAATCTTAAATGATTTCCTTTGCATGTTTCCTCCTTCTCTTCCAGCCATCAGATGCAAAGTGGGAGGCCTGTTTGACAGGCAGAAGGCCTCTTGGCTTGTAGTTGATAGTCTTGATAGCCAAGAAGACCACTGAGACAACCAGGCCCAGTCCCCAAAGCCTCACACAGGCATTCCTTGGCATTTGCCACCTGCCCTCAGAAAAACCAGACCTCTGATTTGATGTCTTCACCTAAAACAATGGAGTCAGGCCTGACACACTAACCTGGTCAGCCTGTGCAATAAGCACCACATCTAAAACCAAAAGGCAAAATGCATCAAGTAAAAAGCAATCATCAATTAAACACATAACTTTCAATGTGCCCAAGTCCATCTATCCTGTCTCTCTTCTTTGTTGGGGTAACATTCTTGTCCTGTTTTAGATCAGTAAATATTTTCTAAGGCTTAACATGTAAAGGTCCTATAACTACAAATGCTCAATAATTAGTGCACATGTGTTCTAAGTGTATTTAGCAATGCATTTCATTTAATGCAGACACTTTTGAACACTGCTCCACATCCCCAACACACCCCCTATCCACCACTGAGAAGACTACTCTGAGGAAGTTCTCTTTCAATTGACCAAATTAGCTTCTGTGGTAAGCAGAGAAGTCTTTGGTCTACTAACCATTCGCTGAGCATGGGGACTCCCCTTTTTGGTTCACCAGAATTGTAACTTAAGCTCAAGCCAGGCTTCCAAACCGCAGGATCACAGTGAGCAGTGAGGGCTTAGGATGGGAAACCGGGCAACCTGCCGAGGAGATGGGAAAAAGACACGATCCCAGGACTTTCGGGAGTCCATTCCCAACAACCTAACCAGAGCTCCCAAATGAAAAGCCGGGGGCTGCCGTAACAGCTGCCATTCTTACCTTAAGAAAGAGAACGTGGTTGTCAGGCTCCTCTCTGGAACAGTGAAAAGGTTTGCACTCACAGTAATCAGCCTACCAGAGATTAAAAAAAGATAAGGTAAGAGCCACTGCTGACGATGAGTAACGTTCTTGAACAACTGGAATGTTTTCTAACAAAAGGCAGGTTTCTGGATGTTTGCAGACGTTTCAGAATAGAACAGCAATACAGTCAATTGAACAATATCAAATGCATGAAATCCCTGGAATCAAGTCAAGGTGGGGCCGTTAACATTACAGAGAGTGTGAGCTAGTGTTTTATTAACACACACCTGGGCCCCATCTAATTAAGAATGGTAATAATTGGTGAAATCATACACCTCATCACATCCCTCCACAAAAATGGCTGTTTACCAAAGAGCTGGCAGAACTCTCTATAACACCGGCATATATCAGGGTATTTGGCAGGCCGTGGCATTCACACATTCAACATATCCACAATGAAGACTCTGTGCCATTTAACCTGGTTTGGAAGACAGTCCTACCAGCTGATGAAATAATGACAACATGAGTCTTGAACCCAGATGAGGAGGTGGGAGGGAACTGGAATGTTTCCATACATGCATTCAAATGAGCAAATATAAAAGACAAAACTTATGCCCAATTTTTTCTATTATATATTTATACCTTTTTTTGTAAGAGATGGGATCTCACTCTGGCCCAGGCTAGAATACAATGGTATGATCACAGCTCACCGTAGCCTCAAATTCCTGGGCTCAAGCGATCCTCCCACCTTAGCCTCTTGAGTAGTTGGGACTTCAGGCATGTACCACCACACCTGGCTACTGTGATAGTTAATTTTATGCATCAACTTGGCAAGGCTATGGTGCCCCTCTGTTTGGTCAGACATCAGTCCATGCTGCCAAGAAGGTATTTTTTAGATGTGATTAGCATTTAAATCAGTAGATCTTGAATAAAGCAGATTATCTTTCATAATGTGAGTGGGCATCACTTGATCAGTTGAGGCTTCAAAAGACTGAGGAATCCCAAGAAGAAATTTTGCCTCCAGCCTCTCTTTGGACTCAAGATTGCAACAGTAACTCTTCCTTGGATCTCCAACCTGGTAGCCTGCCGTATGAATCTCAGACTTGCCAAGCCCCAGAATTGTATGAGAAAATTCCTTAAAATAAATCTCCTTGCCCCTACTCTCTCTCTTTCTACACACACATGCACACACACCCTCTCTTGGTCAGGGTTCTCTGAAGAACCCTAATTAGTGCTAGTATGCCATCTAATTTCAAAAAAGAATGAGTTCATTTGCAAAACATATATACTATGTAGAGAAGACAACATAAAAAGAGGCTATAAGAACACGAGAAAAAGTCCACAGAAATGTATGTTGTAAGGTGCTAAATTATTACTAGATGTGGTTCATAAATTAGGCTCTGAGCATGCTAGTAGCCAAAGCAAAGAAGAAAATAGACACACTATGGTCACATTGAACAAAATATAAAATACCATACACATACTCCTCAAGAGTGTTAGCTTCGTGTCATTGAGAAACGTCTTCCAAGGTGTCCCTGCCTCAGGCAAATTATTAAAGGATCCTTTATCATCCACATTTGGGGAGGAAGAGGAGAGTAATTAATTAACAATGTCTCTAAGTATACACATTAGGGGGTCTCCTATAATGTCTTCTTACTGCATCCCACAACATGAAATATGACACCAAAGTACAACTCACTAAAGTGATCTGGCAAGGAAAAAAAACACATACAAATCTGATTATCTGGCTTGATCCAGGGATAAAAGTTAGAATTTCTGAAAATACTAATGAACTCCATATCCTTTGAGATATTTTCCATAAATGTTACTATTTCTTCCAATAAAAAGTTGGGTAGGAATTGGTCTGTAACTGTCTGAGACTACAGTCCTGGCAACAGCCTGAAGTAGCAGTTTTCTCGGCCGGGCGCGGTGGCTCAAGCCTGTAATCCCAGCACTTTGGGAGGCCGAGACGGGCGGATCACAAGGTCAGGAGATCGAGACCATCCTGGCTAACCCGGTGAAACCCCGTCTCTAGTAAAAAATACAAAAACATAGCCGGGTGAGGTGGTGAGCGTCTGTAGTCCCAGCTACTCGGGAGGCTGAGGCAGGAGAATGGCGTAAACCCGGGAGGCGGAGCTTGCAGTGAGCTGAGATCCGGCCACTGCACTCCAGCCTGGGTGACAGAGCAAGACTCCGCCTCAAAAAAAAAAAAAAAAGAAGTTTTCTCTATTGCTGATTCGTGGCAAATCCATAGAAAAACTGCCCTCGGGCAGGTTTTTAAGCTCAAGTAATATATGTCTAAGGAATGCAAAGTCTGAAATACGCTTTCTACATTGGAATCAATGTTTTAAAACTTTTTATTATGGTAAAACAAGCATAATAAAAAGTTTATCATTTCAGCCATTTTTAAAGTGTCTAATTCAGTGGCATTCAGTACATTCACAATGTTGTATAACCATCACCATTATCCATTCCTATAACTTTTTCATCATCTCAAACAGAAACTTTGTACCCATTAAACACTAATTCCCCATTTCCTCTACCCCCAGCCCCTGGTGACCTCTATTCTACCTTCTGTCTCTTCTAGTTTGTCTATTTTAGGTACATCATATAAATGGAATCACATAATATTTGTCCTTTCTTGTGTCTGGCTTATTTTACTTAACACATTGTTTTCAACTTTCATCCATCTGGTAGTATGTATCAGAATATCATTCCTTTTCAGGGCTGCATAATATTCCATTGTAAGTATATACCACATTTTGTTTACCCTGGAATCAATTTTTATATAGTTAATTCACCAAGTAACTATAGAGTACTTACAATATGAAAAGCCTTTTTAAAATATCAACTATATTCTTAAGAACTGCATATAAGAGGTAGAAGAGCTACTCCACAAGAAACCAGTTAATCATACAAATCCTAGTTTCAGAATCAGTAGTAGCAGCAAGAAAACAAAAGTCTGTTAAATAGTTTTTCTTCCCTAAGGGTTTGGTAAATCTCCCCACCCCAATCTTAATTCATGTTCTTCATATTTAAAGCTGAAGCGAAACTACAATACCCCCTGCTATGCCTAACTCTTCATACCATGTGCCTAAAGCTTAGAATGTGTCATTTCTGACCCCCTACCCAGTGTTAATGAGCTTCTGTCAAAAAGCTGATGTCAAGAAGTCAGATACTGCAGTAACCTGAAGCATTGGTTTCTATCCCTGCAGGTAAAATATCATCCAAAAGTTTTTCACTTCTAGGGTATATAAATAAGGTAACCAGCCTTCTATGTGCAAACATGGGTCCTCAGAAGAACACAGCTCTCAGCAAGAGAATCTAATAGTTGAAAGAAAAGAAGAGAGGCTCTACTGCTGGTCTTCACTTTCAACGTGTATAGAAGAGCAGATGGCATGAAGCAGGCATGTCAATGCACACCTGAGTTCACAAAACTGGCACAGTGTGAGTCATCAAAAGATGTCCAGAGGAATTCGACAAAAAACAACCATTTTTGCACACTGGCAAGGGAATTGCAAGCAAAATCAATAGCCATAAAGGATTCAGGCCACTTTGTTCAGCATAAACTTCTCAGCTGGGAGGATCTGCTGTCATCCCAGATTGTTAGCACTTGGCTGAGTTGAAGTTCATTCACTACTTTTGTGTTCAGGTAGTTGGGAACATGCCATTTAAACAACAAAAGCTGTCACAGAAAATTATAGAGAATTAAGTCTGGAATTCCTCCTGTGTGTTTTTAAAGACTGACTTCTAGAGCAACAGGTTTTTTTTTTTTTTTTTTTTTTTTTAAAGACAAAATAAATACTGTTAAGATTGTTCTTTTTAGTATATAAGCAAGCAGTCCTTTGCCTCTAAAACAGGAGACATTCCCACAGGCTGCAGAAGCTGGACCCCAACAGGCTGAAACTAGGATGCTAACACAAAGGATCTCAAGTTAGCCTAATCAGGAGCCCCCGAATGAAAAAGGCACTCAGCTCTCTGTCCCAAGTAATTACTTACCCCATCTCAGGACATCAGTAATATGTATTCTGGATAGACAAGACGCACAATTTGAGCGCTAAACTTTTAACTGTGAATACCATTCCTACCCTCCAAGTGTAATTAGGTTAATTCAGGCCTTTTTGATGTACAACCACACCCCTACTCTTCCCAAAAAAGTCCCATTGGCCTGAATCCAATTATCAAAGGTAAGAACCCCAATAAGGCAATCAACGTTTATCAGTTATGAAATTGAACTTGAACTTGTAGAATGACAATTCCCTTCTGTTGTGGGCTGAATTACGTACCCCGACCTTACCACACCAGATTAATATGTTGAGGTCCTAATCCCCAATACCTCAGAATGTGACTGTATTTGGAGAGTTTTAAGAGGTAATTAATTTAAAATGAGGTCATATGGGTGGGCGCTAATCTAATCCAATAGGTGTCCAATAGAAATAGGGACACAGACATACTGATGGAAGAAAATATGAAGACACAGGGATAAGACCAGCCACAGGCTATGGAGACAGGCCTCAGAAAGACCCAACCGTGCTGACCTGACACCTTGATTTTGAACTTTCAGCTTCCAGAAGTATGAGAAAATAAATTTCTCTTATTTAAGCCACATCATCTGTGGTGCTTTGTTGTGGAAGCCTGAGCTAATACACCTTCCTTTCTCTCTCCCCTCCGATTGCCAGGATTCCCAGGGAAAAGTCTGGAAAGGTCACAGGGACACTCTATGTCCTACTCAAGGACCTCACTGTCATTCATTCCCTTATCCCCAAGCAGGGTAATCTCTAAATCCAAAGAAAGTGACAGACAGGTACACCTCATAAACATCGTGAAGATCCTGACTCTGAAACAGGAGACCACTGCCTTCCCCGTGCCCTCTGATCTCCATAGCATGGGACTGTTCCACACCCTTCTCAAATGCTCTGGGCTGACTAGAGGTTCCACTGCAAAACAGTATCTTTGGGATGCTGTTTTCAAAAATCATATCCTCACTTCTCTTACCTTGACACCCAGGGCTGGCTCAGATGCCTTAACCAATCATAGTTTCCTCTCTTTCTGAAAAGAAAAGGAAGAGTAGGGGCAAAAATCCTTGCACATTACAGAAGCAAGTCCAGAGTAAGACATTATCAGCAACAAAAAGACTCCCAGTTGCCTCAAGGCTTGATTCATAAGTAATCACTTTTTCCTTCACTGGAAGAGTTCACACAGGAGAAGTGATTGATGTCCTTTGTCAGTGCTAGGAGCCATGAACACCATAGTTAATTTCTACAGCCTCCACAGACAATGTTTGACCTATAGCATAGGTGGGCATTAGGTCCGACTCCCAATCCTATGGCTCAAAGGAGATTGCAGTGTATTCAGAGGGGGAATAAAATAAAATGGACTGCTGGGAGGCAAGTCACAAGTGACAGTGGTAGAATGAGGGACCACTTAACCTGTCCTCATGTCCTAGATCCATTACACTCCCTGGTCTTGCTCCGCAGCCTCTGGACAAAGCCAAAACAAGCTGAGCGCAGTTTTACCCAGAAGTATCCACAAATGAATACAAAATTTCCTTTGGTATTAGAAGTAATGCCCTCCAGCACTCCCTGGGGCAGCAAACAAGGCCCTTGGATCTCTCCAGGCTGCAGTGATGGGCTGGGAGTTCTCATCCAGGGCACATTGCAGCCGCAGGGCAATACTGACACTTGCACCTGCCAAGTTGCAGCAGTGGAAGGAAAAGGAGAGGGCCTGATGCAATTAGCCAGGTGAATAGAGAACTTGTCAAACCATTTAGATAAGACAGTCCATGAATGCATTCAGTTCCCATGACCAGAGGGTGATTGTGCTTCTGCCGGCTGCTGATTCTGCAGGCTGCAGAGCATTTTCCTAGTAAGGAAGTGAGAAGCAAAAGGATGATTTCTCAGCCTGCAAGTTCCAGGGCTCTTGTGGTAATTCAGCATGCATCACGCCTCAAACCAAGAGGTAATTTTACTTTAAGGGATCAGGAAACATACCCTTGACACTGAGTGACTTTGTAACAGAATCTCAAACTCGATGGTAGATTTTTTTAAAAATCAAGTATCCAATTAATAAAAAAGAAACAAAGCTTCCATATGCAGTTCAATATTCCTTACTTCCCTTACCAATTGGTTATGTATTAGCTTTGCTAAATGATTTTGTTTCAGTTGTTGGATTGTGAGTATTTGGGAAATCCATATGGAATCGTATTATCTTGTATCTCTTTCAGTACCTAGCATATAGCATTGGACACAAAATAGAAACTCAATAAATGCTCTATTACTGATTGCTTCTTGCTTTTGAAATAGTTTTTCCTGTAGGGAAGCAAATCTACTGTACCTGCCTCATTTTTGAATAACATCACTCCGCCACTCTCCCCACCCCACCCCATCCACATCACCAAATGTTGCTAACATCAGCAACAGGATCTTCTCAATGAATATCTATCTTTTCAGTGGATCACATAAAATAACAAAGTTCAGGATGGAGCTGGTTGGTAAATTCTTGTGCTCGATGTTTAAATCTGAACATAATCTGAATTAGTTTCCTAGGTCTGCTATAACAAATTACAAAAAAAAAAAAAAAAAAAAGTGGCTTAAAACAACAGAAATCGATTCTTACATTTCTGAAGGGCCAGAAGGCCATAGTCAAAGGTGCTAGCAGGGTTGGTTCATTCTGGAGGCTCGGAGGAAGATGTGTTCCAGGCCTCTCTCCTCCTAGTTTCTGGTAGTTCTAACAATTGTTGCCATGCTTTGGCTACATAACTCCAATCTCTGCCTTTTCTTCACATGCCCTTCCCCTTGGGTCTGTGTGTCCCCTCATTTCTCTTAAAAGGACACCAGTCATTGGACCTAGGGTCCATACTCAATCCAGGATGAGCTCATCCTGAGATTCTTAATCACATCTGCAAACACACCAGAGGTTGGGACTTGGATTTTTTTTTTTTTTTTTTTTTTTGCCGGGGGAGGGGGGAGGCGCGGGGAGAGGAGATACAAATCCATTATAATATTCAAAACAAGAAGACATCATCTTTACCACAAAACTCCATCTTCTTCCCCATTCTCTTCATATTATTAGAATCATCATCCTCCTAGTCAGGAGCCAGGCTGAATTCTTGAGTCATCTTCAAGGGCTCTCACCTTGTTGCTCCCCAATGCCAATAAATTCCATAATCCACAGTAATGAAGGACAACTGAATCAGCTGTGCCCTGCAAAAGTGATCATGCCTGTCCTCTCTTTTCCATGCCTGCCATCACAATCACCCTGGCCCCAGCTGGGATCACCTGTCTTAGACCAGGTCAAGACTTTTTTTTTTTTTCTTTTTGTCACAGAATCTCGCTCTGTCGCCAGGTTGGAGTGCAGTGGCACAATCTCGGCTCACTGCAATCTCTGCCTCCCAGGTTCAAGCAGTTCCCCTGCCTCAGCCTCCCAAGTAGCTGGGACTACATGAACGCACCATCACACCTGGCTAACTTTTTTGTATTTTAGTAGAGACGGTGTTTCACCATGTTGGCCAGGATGGTCTCGATCTCCTGACCTCATGATCTGCCTTCCTCGGCCTCCCAAAGTGCTGGGATTACAGACATGAGCCATCGCATCCCGCTAAGACTTCTTCTTAACTATTCTCCCAGTTTCCTTTACTGATCATACCACATACTACTGACCATCCCATGACACTGTCCAAAAGCTTTCAGTGGCATTGAACCAAATAAAACCCAATCTATTTATAACCAAGCACCCAGGCCCACTAGAATGGGTCCCAAACCCCTCTTACAAGCGTATTTTCCACTGCTGTCCTCCATTTGGTCCAAGCCCTGGTCAAAACAGATGACTGACTGTCCTTAAATAGAGTCTCCAATCTTGGAGGACTCTGCCTGGGATTTATTCATTAATTGAAGAAGCCCCTATCTCAACCCGTGTTCCTTGTTAGTATCTTACACAGAAAAGCCCAGCTCAAAACAACTCATCTAAAAGACCCTGTTCAGCTTTTATCAACCACACTGGATTCCTCCTTTTAAAATTTAACAGCATGCTTGACAGACGAGGGATTCTCATTTTCTCCTCCCTTAGGGTATTTACTGCTCCATTAGGGGACTTAGCGCTTCCTTAGAGCACTTGCCATAAGCCTCATGGCAGAATATAGATGGAACTGTTACCCACTGCAATGCCTAGGTGACTTAGCTGGACCCCTACCCCACTTTTGTTGCCCAGTGTTTATGCAACATAGCTAAATGCCTACTGAGCTTTAACCCTGCTTATTTTTAGGAACAGGATGTCTGGGGTCAGAAGTTCCTTCTTAGGCAGCTTACTCAACCTCTGAAGAACCTCTAGCTTCATTATAATTCAATTTCCATACTGAATGACACTCCCACTAGTGCTAAGACGGTTGACAATCACAATGACAATGACTGGATGAGACGAAAAAAGGACAAAATAAAGGAAACTCTTTGATTCCTAGAAAATCTTTATCCCTTTCGAAGAAAAAGCATGAATATGCCTCCCACTGTTCTTAATGCCCAGCCCCTTCCTTAAGGATGCCCCATATCCGTAACTTCCAGTTCGTAGGAACCCAGAAGTTGATTTGTGAGCTACACTCCCACTTGTCCAATTCCATAGCCATTGACCAAAGCCTGTGGTGCCTGACACTCACTTTTGGTTTTGTGTGTTGGCTTCATGAAAATGAACAGGCAAGAGCCCCTTTCTGGGGTAACCAGGACCCCGGGTAACAGAACTCTGCTTTAGTTACATGCATACCCCATGATCTAGCACAGGGCCTTGCATATGACATGCACTCATAAATATTTGATCAATAAAAGATATATAGAACAGGTGAATAATACAGCCCCTGCCTTTGAGGAGCTTGCATTTGGGGACCGGGGACAATGCGATAAGCATAAAAGTGAGTAACAATGACCTATACCATAATATTCTAAGTATCATAAAAGAAATATAAATGAAATTATGTAGGGAGCACAAAAAAGAAAGCTTTTCAAAAGAAAGGAGTTTTATGAAGGAGGTAGAACTTAAAATAGATCTTGAAGGAGAAACAATATATTGGTGAGCAAATGTCAGAGAGTGAGGGAAAAGAGTTAAATACAGAACCAAAAGCATCTGCAAAAAGCACAGAATGGTGAGTAGTGGAAGGCAAGGCCAGAAAGTGAGGCCAGCATCTGTAATACCACAATAAGGAATTTGAAATTGAGTCTGCAGGAGACAGGAGCCACGGAAGGCTTTGGAGCAGAGGTGTGATGTAGCCACATCTGCATTTTCAGATGACCATTTACACAGCATCGCAGAAACCAAGCTGGGATGTGCATCAGAATCACCTGGAGAGTTTCCAAATTGCTTAATACATACAGAAAAGTACAAATAACAATACAACACTTCTCCATTCTCCAACAAGACACCAAGAACCAAGCTAACTTGTTCTATAGAATCCCTGAGGAGTTTGGCACCTAAGGACATCCATTGGCAAGAAGGCAGGGGTGAATCTTAGGTTGAAAACAAGGTGATTTTTAAAAAGTAGACAGAACAACTTAGACCTCCAGAGCATCTCCTGAGCCCTATATGGCACGGCACTGATCCTATAGAAGATTAGAGCTTCCTCCTTTGGAAAAATTTAACTAGAGGGTTCTCTGGACTTGAAAGCATCAGGCAAAATGAAGCAGTGGATAAAGTATGGCATGGAGAACTGGGAGATTCAGCCACAGTCTGAACACTGAAGCACCCCGCACCTATACAGCTGCAGAAACACAAGCCTTCTCCCTGTGTCCTCCTTCCCACCTGGCCTCTCTCCTCCAGGAGACTGGATAATTCTTCTCTGGAGAAACTACAGGGTCCCAGAGGACACCATACATACCTACCATACAGCACCTACAGGAGAGCCCCACCTACTCATACTGAACTTTCAGCTTAAAGACAGCCCAGGATCACCAGACATTGGAGGCAAACCTCCCACATGAAAAAGTGGGTCCAAAAATAACAAATAATACATGGACCTCAGAGACAATAAGGCATATGAAAACTATGTATTTTTTCCTCAAAAGATAAAAATGTCATCTGGTTATTGTTTTATACATCCAATATTTCTTTGTAAAAGGAATAATGAAAATAGGGTAGGACTCTTAGAAGTAAAAAGAAGTTAGAAATTTTTAAAAAATCAGTAGAAGGGTTAAAGATGATGTCAAAGAAATCTTTCAGAAAGTAGAAACATTTGTGAAGGGAAATGATAAAGGCACAGAAGATCAGTACACGAGCCAAACGAGTTCTAGAAACAACCAAAGGGAAGAAAAATGTAAGCTAAGAAATAATCAAATAAATATATTTTTTTAATTTTCTACTACTAAAATACATGAGTCTCCAGTTTGAAAGGGTTCAGAGAAGGCCCAGCAAAATGAATGAAAAAAATACATGTACATTATTGTGAAATTTCAGAACCAGAGAAAATCTTAAAAGTTTCTGGAGAAGGGGAAAAAATTACAAATAAATGATCACAAACCAAAATGACATCAGACTTTTCCATAGCCACATATATAGAAAAGCATGGAAAGTAACTACAAAATCTTAAAACAAACTAACAAACAACAAACTATTTCACTCTTTGTTCAGCCCTTGAACTTGAGAGATAATTTTTCTGATACAGAATTAAAGATACTTTTAGATATGCAAAGGGTCAAGAATTTGACCTCCTATTAAAAGATGCCTAGGAAGAAATCAGGGGGTGTGCACCAGCAAAACAAAAGAGTAAGCAAATAAAGAGGATGATGGATTCAGAAAACAAGAATATTGTAACAAAGAACCACCACAAAGGGAAATAGCAATACAACAGCTCCACACCAACCATACAGAGCAACCCATCCACATTAACGCAAGGGGACTCAGGGCTCCAAGCTGCTTGTAGCAATGATGTTTACATATACTCAGTCAATAATATTCTAGGTAAAGTGAGAAGATATACAAGAAAGGGAGTAGGTGATCACAGTACATGTTGGGTAAGCAGTGACAAATTGCAGAATTATAATGTCAATTGTTACCACTAATTTAACTAGAGACTTTTGATAAAACAAAAGGTCATAGATAACATCCAAAACTGATAAGACAAGGAAGAGTGGTATATGCATGTTATTTAGAAATGCAGAGGTCAATACCAAAAGAAACAGCTACAACAATAAAGGAAGGTGGTCTCTACAGAGCAGGACTAAAGGATGTGGATCACAAGCCTTCCATTATATGCCCTTTAGAGGTTGTATGGAGATAAAGGGGAAGGATTGATTCATGGATACTTTCTGAGGGTAGACGATATGAAGGAAAGTTGAAGATGTTCTTCTACAATTAGAAGTAGGGGAGGTTGGTTATACATAGGGAATGAATCAGGGGGTTAGGGAGGGTGAGAAAAGAATTTAATCAAGGAACCCACATTATGGTGCATGTGATACATTCTTGTTCCTTGTGCAGAAGTCTTCCCTGGCTGCTTGGAATATGAATTCCTCAAAGGCAGGTACTTCCTTTGTACCTTCTACAGGAATTTGCATTCAGTAGTTATTTTAAAACTGTAAGTTGAATGTTTAAGATTAATAGGGCCA
Source organism: Macaca mulatta (assembly GCF_049350105.2). Lineage (NCBI taxonomy): Eukaryota > Metazoa > Chordata > Mammalia > Primates > Cercopithecidae > Macaca > Macaca mulatta. Next base: position 54,160,735 of record NC_133417.1, on the reverse strand, counting down.
GCAATTACTATGCAGACAGGACATAGGGGTGTGTGTGTGTGTGTGTATGTGTGTGTGTGTGTGTGTGTGTGTAGGATTTCAGTACAGGAGGAGACTAATTTATGCTCAATAAACTATGAATGAAAGAAAAATAGAATATAAAAATCACACACAAAATTAACTCTTGGAAATCTTTCTAGAGAGCTTAGTTTCTTGGTTGGGCTTTGTTTTTTACCTATAAATGAAGAAAATAACATGTGAAGACACATAATTCAAGTTCCTTCTATTAGGCTGGTGCAAAAGTAATTGCAATTTTGCCATTACTTTTAATGGTGAAAACTGCAATTACTTTTTCATCAACCTCATAGACCTCTGATCATTCTTGTGTAACTCCAAATGCCTGGAATGTTCCTCCTCCCCCCACCCCTTGTCAATGTATCCTTCAGGTTTGAGTTTAGCTGCTTTCTTAAAGGTCTTTCCACGCCCTCTTCTGCTTTCGTTAGTTCCCCGGGTACTCTCCCTCATATACAGCACTCACCACCTCTTCACAGCACTTAGCATCATTTCCAATTACATATTTGATTTGGTGTTGCAACTACTGTTTGCTCAATAAGACTGCAGGTTGTAGAAGTCTGTAAAACACATGTTCATCCACTGTCCCATAATCCTACTCTTTTCAGGTCAGCCAAGGGCTCTTGTCACACCTGTGAGCCATTGCATCCAGGCTTCCTCAGCGCTGCTCTAAACAAGAGGAGGCAAACTGGCAATCTAGAGGGTACAATGGCCCAGAGAGGTGTTTAGTTTGGCTAACACAGTTTTTTAAATGGAAACATTCACACTAAAGTCTGTATTTCTAACCTCTATTGAAATAACAAAAGGGCTGGCCATTTCTGCTTTACATGATAACACCACATGTCTGGAACTAGAGTGAGAAAAGAGACAGGCCAAAAATATATAAGCCTGGACATCCCTCTAAGGAGATGGTTCAGAGCTACAATGAATTTGCAAAAGGTCCATGACCCAAAAAGAGATTAAGAGCCTTGAAATAGCCCCTCTTCCTTCCCCAACATTTTATCATCTTCTAAGTGTTTTGCCCTCTGCTCGCCCCACATCTGTAGTTTGGCAAAGATCCGAATTTCACTCCTTTAATCTCTTTTCAGTCACTCCCTCCAGCCCTTAATCACTTTTATGACTCTTTCCTAAAAGCCTCCAATTTGTCCAAATCCAACTGTGAAGTCCTGCATTTCTTTCCCCTGGAAAGATGTAACACAGTTTAGAATTACTAAGCAAGGGTTCACCTAAAAGCTTTTAGAAGAAATATCCAAGATTTGACATGTTAAATCAATTTTCACATGCAGCTGCTCAATTCAGAAAGGAAAATGCAGGGCATTCCAGAGAACGGAAGGCACTGGGATATTGCAGAGAGATATTTCCTTTGCCTGATTGTGTACTGAACTGACAGGCAAATGGGTCAAGAGAGATTTGCTCCATTAGCCATCTTGAATATCCTGAAAACAGAAGAAGAATGGAAACTACCCATAGCTCAGAACACATGACTACCATCATTTCTGACTATACACACACACACACACACACACACACACAGGCCCATGTACATAAATTTGCAATCAGCCAATCAGCCAAACCTGCCCTACTCAATCTTGAAGCTTCTTGTAGTCACATCAAAGCATCACACAAGGCTGGGCACGGTGGCTCATGCCTGTAAACCCAGCACTTTGGGAGGCCAAGATGAGTGGATCACCTGTGGTTAGGAGTTTGAGACCAGCCTGGCCAATATGGTGAAACCCTGTCTGTACTAAAAATACAAAAATTAGCCGGGCGTGGTGGCGCTCGTCTGTAATCCCAGCTACTCTGGAGGCTGCAGGGGGAGAATCACTTGAACCTGGAAGGTGGAGGCTGCAGTGAACTGAGACTGTGCCATTGCACTCTAGCCTGGGTGACAGAGAGAGACCCTGTCTCCAAAAAAAACAAAACAAAACAAAACAAAACACACACACACACAAACAAGCAAACCCTCAAACAAAGCATCACACAGTATGATCTGACTGGAGGTAGTCACAATACATAAATTCCTATCAGATGAGAATTCATTTAAATTCCTCTCAAAGCTTTTCAAGAGGCAGAAAAACCTGTTCTTCAGCGATACCCTCCCCTGGATTAATGAATGACTTGGGTTACCCTGTTTATCACAAATTAAGGTAACTTAGTAGTTGGATTGATAATAGCTCTTCCTCCTCAAATTGCTTCACTATGGGGTTTCTGCTTCATTTTTTGTTTTGTTTTTGTTTTCTTTTGAACATGTAGAGTTTGGGGTCACATATCAACCCCCAAACCTCCTGGAAGCAGAGTAGGCATCAGGGCCTTGGGCAAAGCAAGGCTCAAAGAGAATCTGAGTCAACGCTCCGGGAACCGCTGAGAAGCCGGGGTTCTGCTTCTCTGCCCTGGAGTCTCAGACCGTGTGGGAGAAGCCCTTCATCTGACCATCCCCAGCAATCCTACTGGAGGGATGAGGCCTCAGGAGGGTGCCCGTATTTGTGATACAATTCTAGAACTTTCCATGTGTGCACCTCGAGTTTCTTATGCCCTACCTGACAGTGTTGTGAAGAAATAAAAAATAAAAATAATTTATAGAAGATTCTACAGTGTTTGAAATATGTTCCAGCAGGTAAGCACAAGGGTATTCTAATTCCACAGCTACCAGCCCTAAAGTCTCCAATTCCTATTGTTTGTTATTATCGGAATTTTCCTGGAGTTGCTTTTCCTTCACACATCCTTGGGGTTGTTAATATTTGGAGTCTCTGGGGAGTGGTCTCTAACAGCCATAATTCAGCCAAGACTGTCTAAACTGAGAGGGTCTTTAAGATCTAGGGGTTCTCTTCACTGGGCCTTCCAAATGACCCCTAACCTGATTATAATACTTATCTACAAAAATGCCTCCAAAGGCTCCCACTGCTCCTCAGACAAATGCAAACTCCTTTCACACAGCCTGGTGTGGCCCGGCCCTGCTGCCTACCTCCCATCTTGCCACTGCCATTCTCCCTCATCCACACGGCCTTCTTTCTGAGGTTCATATTCGCCACGCTCCATCCTTCTGCAGAGCCTCTGGAGACAGCATCCCGCCCCTCCCCTACGGTGCCCCTTCCTCCCTTTCACTTGCTCTTAACTCTTAGTCTTCCTTTCTATCTCAGTGTATGCACCACTCAGCCTGGAGAACCTGGCCTCTCTCACCAAGATTAGCTCCACCTAATAAAGGCTCACAGCACAGTCCATTCCTCATTCTCCCATGAGCATGCCACATCATTGCAATTTTGCATGTGCTTGTATAATGACATGATTAATATCTGTCCCTTGCACTGGATATTAAGCTTTGCGAGGATAGGACCATGTCTGTTTTTGTTCACTCATATCATCATTGGTACAGAAGAGGTTTAATGAATATCAGATGGACATGCAGATGGAGGCATGAATACGCCGTCTCAGCAGAACTGTCTTCTTCCCTGCCCTAGTTTGCATACCTTATCCTCTCCAGTTTTCACCTCTGGCCATATGTTTCCTCTGCCCAGAAGTTCCTTTCCCCCAACTGTCACCTGCTTTCTTCAGAGGTCTGCCTCCCCTACTATGAGGAACAAACCTTGTGCACCTTCCTGGATTCCTTAAAGCATTGCCTTTATTTCTCTTTCTTTTGATTGGCACCTTCACTTTCACTGGGTCACCACTCTGTTTTGCATTGACCAGAATGCCACACCACGGAGCTTCCTGAGAAGTCTCTGAGGGGTGGAGGATGCCAACTTCAAGTGAAGTAGCATTAGCGGCTCATGGGACAAAATTTTGCTGATGTTAAAAGGGAGAAGAGAAGGAGGCTGGCAGATACACCCACCCCTCTTTCTCTCTTCTATGGGCTGTTTCAACATGTGGCCCCTCCTTGTGATCCTCCTGCATTAGTTGCAGAAGAGACAGATGTGGTTCTTCAGGCTTGCCGGAAGGCATCAGTCAGCACAATAAAGTATCCCAGTGCGTTCACTGTATCTTCCCCTGTCTCACTTCTCTTTTCCCTCACTCTCGCCGCTTGGCTGTGTCTTCCGAATAAATTGTTAGCATCTTAATCTTTTTCTCAGACTCTGCTCTCTTTTTTTTTTTTGAGACGGAGTCTCGCTCTGCCACCCAGGCTGGAGTGCAGTGGCCGGATCTCAGCTCACTGCAAGCTCCACCTCCCGGGTTCACGCCATTCTCCTGCCTCAGCCTCCCGAGTAGCTGGGACTACAGGCGCCCGCCACCTCGCCCGGCTAGTTTTTTTGTATTTTTAGTAGAGACGGGGTTTCACCGTGTTAGCCAGGATGGTCTCGATCTCCTGACCTCGTGATCCGCCCGTCTCGGCCTCCCAAAGTGCTGGGATTACAGGCTTGAGCCACTGCGCCCGGCCAGACTCTGCTCTCTTGAGCATCCAGGCAGATATCCTGTGATACCCCAGGTCCCCTCAAGAGCACAACTGCATTTATCGTCCAAGCACACAATCCAGTAGTTTGAGAAGGGCTTCTCTCTAAATATCCTGTGAAAGGATGAGGCTATTGGAAACTTGGCCTGGACTAACAGAAGGAAACTCATAATGGCTCTGCTTGAATCTGCTCTAGTCAGAACCCACCATCAGTAGCACTGATTTTAATTCTGAGAAGTCTAATTTAAAACTGTGTTTCTCAACATTTTCAAATGATGGACCGCTTAAAGAATCTGACGGAGGCTATGAACCCCTCTTCCCAGAAAAAATGCACATATGCATCTGTTCACTGTCAGTTCAGGGGGTTCTCAGGACCTCTGAAGCCCCATTCGTAGATTTCGTATTAGGAAACACAATCAATGGGCAGTGACAGGTAGAGCAGTTGACAACAGGTTTCATAGGGAACAGCGGAAAGAACAAATTCAATACAAATCAGGGGTGGAAGATGTGAAAGTTTGTGTATTTGAAGGCATGTCAAGTGGAAAAGCCATTAAATGTTTGTTCCTATAGTATCTCCTCTTCTGGGGGTGACTTCTCTAATTTCCACAGAAAGGTTTTGCTGTCCTAGCCTCATGAGTATGCTGTAATTCTTACTTATAAAATACTACTAGTCTTGGCCGGGCACCGTGCTCACGCTTGTAATCCCAGCACTTTGGGAAGCCAAGGCAGGTGGATCACTTGAGCCCAGGGGTTCAAAACCAATGTGGCCAACATGGTGAAATCTCATCTCTACTAAAAATACAAAAATTAGCCAGGTGTGGTGGTAGGTGCCTGTAATCCTAGCTACTTGGGAGGCTAAGGCAGGAGAATCCCAGCTACTTGAGAGGCTAAGGCAGGAGCCCAGGAGTTCAAAACCAGTGGGGCCAACATGGTGAAACCTTGTCTCTACTAAAAATTAAAAAAAATAGCCAGGTGTGGTGGTGGGTGCCTGTAATCCCAGCTACTTGGGAGGCTAAGGCAGGAGGTGGAAAGCGCAGTGAGCCAAGATCACGCCACTGCACTCCAGCCTGGGTGACGGGGGAGGCTCTGTCTCAAACAAACAAACAAACAAACAAACAAAAACCAAAAACCAAAAAACACACACACACAAAAACAAAAACGAAAAAACAAAACAAAACAAAGAAAACCTAGTCTTTCATCTAAAGGGCCAGATAGAGGTTCCACTTTGGACAGAAATGTCAAAAAAGACAGTGTCCAAAGACCTCACCCCCATTCTTGTTTTCTTTCTTCTTCATAAAAGTCATTCTGAGCTTGTATGCCATACAGAAACTGGCAGGAGGCTGGCTTCAGTCCATAGTTTGCCATCCTCTGCATTAAGCTGAAGCCACTGATGAACCAGTCCATCACCCCCATCATACTACAAGCTCCTCTGAGGCAGAAGTCATCATTTATTTTGCCCCGGGGCCCCAGTTCTAACATAGTGATGAGTACAGAGTCGAAGGTTAATATATGTATGTTAGATGAAAGAATCCGCCACAAAGACCTCCCTTATCATGCAGTTTGAACTGATCTCATCTCATCTCTCAGGACCTGCTGACCACACTTACCCAATTATGTGGAGTGCTGTGGCTGTCCACTGACTTGAGAGGCTTAACAAAAAACCAGAGAATCCTTTCTTTGCCAATTTTCAGGTTGTTTTTTCAGTTTCTGATGTGAAAAGCATAAAATAACCACTCACTACTTATTTCCATAGCTAGCCTTTTAAAAGTAATATTCGAAATGGGGATGATGCCAAGAAATCTGTTAAATATTCTTGTGCAGCTGTTCACATCTTAGCATTTAATTAGTTATAATTGCAATTTAAAAACAATTAAACTCTGTGGGAGTTATTTACTGCATCTCGTGATGATTCTGTCTTTATGCTCCTCAGAGGAGACAATTGGAAGGAGAGATCTGCTGAGATTGATAAGACAAGTTATTGTCACCCATAGTTAATTTCCCTTGTCATTGTTTTAGGGTGACGGAGGTGTGACGATTTGTTGTTGTTGTTGTTGTTTTGCATCACATGTTACAATTTTAGAACACAAATTTCTAAACTTTTCAAATGGTATAGTCAAAACATGGTGTAGATCTGTAGTTTTCTCTCACATCCTCAGCATAGGAAGACCAAGAAGAACCACCATTTCTCATCAAAGGTCCCTGCCCAGATCATAAACTCATTGTCTTAAAGTTGGAACTAAAATTTACATACAATGAGCCAAGAAGCTGAGACGGAAAAACAAAGGGGAATTCGAGTGTGCTAATGGTCTCATCTTGTACAAATAGAAACTACCAATTAAACTTTCCTGGGAAATAAGTGGATTTATGCATCTTTTTAAAAGTGTAGTCCATACATGTAATATCATAGATGGGATCATGGGGGAAATAATGGACAAAAGGAAAAGATCTAAGGAAATCTGAATAAATATGGACGTTAACTAATAATAACATATCATTATTGTCTCATTAATTGTGAAAAATGTACCATACTGATGTAAGATGTGAATAATAGCAGAAACTGAGTGTGGGGTATATGTGAAGTCTTCGTACTATCTTTTCAACTTCTCCACACATCTATAACTATTCTAAAGTAAAAAGTTTATTAATTTCTAAAACTAAGGGTATTCCCTAAAAAATACAATTAAGATATGTAGCTTGTAATCAGATGAAGAAGGAAAAAGTAGGTTTAAAAAAATATTTATTTCAAGAGGTCAGGAAACCAGGTGTAGTGGCATGCCCTTGTAGTCCCAGCTGCTCGGGGGGCTAAGAAGGGAGGATCACTTGAGACCAGGAGTTCAAGGCCAGCCTGGGCAAAATAGTGAGACCCTATCTCTAAAATTAAAACATTTATTTTAAAAAAGACAGGAAATAAGAAAAAGTTGTCTATGGGGGGAGAGGTTGATAAGCATTATACACAACACACACAAAAGAAAGTGGCAAAAGCAAGGTTTGTATTTTAAGGATGCAGTATCTCCTGTCCTGTTCCCCTACTTTAATATTTGGCTGGCACTCCCCAATTCCCTTCTCATTCAAAACTTCTTTCACTCGTATCCCAGACCCCTTATCAGTGATCTGCGATTCAATCAACCAATGAACAAATATTCACTGAGCCCCTGGTGCTGGTGTAAGATCCTCAGTAAATGCTACATGACCCCATTCCTGGAAAAAAGCAAGGCAGCTGCCCCATGGGTCTTCCTCAGGGGCACCTCCCAAGCCCGGTGCAGTGCTGACTGCACCCGGCTGGCACTCAATACACATTTGTCCAGATTGTCTCCGCGGCCTGGGTCTGCACCCTGGCTGCGTGATGAAATCACCTGGGGAACTTTCAATAAACGCCAATGCCCAGAGCCACGCCAAACAAGATTCCAATTTAACTCGTCTTAAGTGAAGTCAGCCAGAACACCAGCATTTTTAAAAAGCTGAGCAGAAGTTTTTAATACACAGCAGGGTTTCTTATACAGGAATCCATAAGGTAAGTGATAGCATACTAAGTCTCGATGTTATCAGTTAACGATTGTAACAGTACAGGTATGAGAGTTCTAAATTACTACTATCGTCTCTCCAGCAGCTACTAACTCACTGTGCAGACAAGACTGGAGTTACGCAGCTGCAAACCAGGGAGCACCAAAGCCAGCAAGCCACCAGAAGCTGGAAAGAGGAGAAGAAAGATTTCTCTATAGATCTTAAAGGAAGCATGGCCTTGCTGACACCTTGATTTCAGACTTCTAACATCCAGGACTATGAGACAATAAATTTCTGTTGTTCTGAACCATCCAGACTGTATTACTTTGTTACAGCTGACCTAGGAAATTAAAATTAATACAGCTTCCAATTAGGTATGGGGGGTAAAAGAAGAATAAGATAAAACTTCATAATCCAACAGAAGGTTGGAATTTTTTTAATAGTAAAAGGAAAGAAAGTAAGAAAGATTTCATATAACAAATACAAAATAATATGGCAGAAATAAATTCAATGTATCAGTAATTCAGAAACTATGGACACATTACATTCACTTGGAATGCAAAATGTTGAATGGCTTTACAAATCTGATTCATTGCTATGTAATTCCTAGTGACATTTCCAGAATAACAGAACAAAATGATAGAAAATATATAAAAAATACAGAAGATGAAAAGACACACCAAACAACTATAAAAAAAAAAAAAAAGGCTGAGATGGTAATATGATATCAGAGGCAAAAGGCAACAATTCATAGTGACAATGCACCAAGTAGATGTCCCTAAACAACACAGCCTACAAAAATTTAGAGGAAAAACTGACAACTCTGAGGAGAAATGGAAAATCCCACAGTGGAAAGTCAGTAGGGCTACAGATGATGTGAACATGACCAGCAAGATGAATCTAAAAATATGCTCAAAATTTTACTCCCTATGAACAGAATTCACATTCTTTTCTCTTTTTTTAAGTACATGGAGTATTCATAAAATGAACCATGTACTAGGTTTTCAAGAAGTCCCAATAAATTTCAAAGAATCAGGGTTACTACAGACAACACTCCTTGACCAAAATACAATATTTTTTATCACTGAATTCAACTTAACTTTGACAGAAATGCGAATTAAACTAAAATGAAATTGGATTTTTCAATGATATTGCAAATACAAAAGAACAGTAACACCCTGTGTTGGCAAGGATAGGAGAAAATGGGATGCTTCGCCATGGCAGAGTGTATATGGACAGTATTTGGCAGTATCTATCAAAATTTAAAATATACATTTCCCCCTTTGCTTCCAATCCATTTCCAGGAATTTTTCTTATAGATACACTTAACAAATGTATGAGGATTGTCATCACAATATTGATTGTTATAACAAAAGATACAAAAACCTTAATGGCTATCAAAGTGGGAATGACCAAACTGCAGTTTTCTCTTATAGTTAAATATTAATAAGAATTAGGCAGCTCCATGCTCACTAATTGGAAGAGCTCCAAGACCTGCAAGGTGCAAAGCAACATATATAGTCACAATCTTAGTATTTATAAGGAGAGGAGTATTTACATTTTAAGAACATAACCAAGAACCTGCTAACATTAGGTGCTTCTGAAAAGAAGTACAGGGAGACAGGATAGACCTACTTTCACTAAATACCTTTTTGTAGTATTTGCATTTTTACCATGTTTATGAATTACTATTTAAATAATAAATAGGCAGAAGTCTCTAGTCATTTTATTTATTCATTTAAAATGAAACATCTAAATAAAATGAAGTCTCTGGTGATAAGCCTAATAAACTAATTGTAGATATTCCAAATTCCTTTGCACAGTCCTTTTAAATTCGCTTATTGATGAACTGTCAGGGCTAACTTGTCTTTGCAATGAAACCAGCAAACACGTTCAACAAGGCTTTCAAGGAGGTCATTACCTGATTGGTACATGCAAACGTACTCAGTAAAAACTGCAGGGCAAGAACAGTGCAGACAAATGGAAGACTTTCCTAGCAAAGCAATGTGATGAACGCTGGCTACCTCCCTGATTTCTCTCCCAGCTGTACTCCATGTGGATGCACCAAGTACAATTGTGGCCCTGCCTCAGGACCTTTGCATGCATCGTTCCTATTTTCTGGAATGCTCTGCCCCGGACAGTCACATGGCTTACTCCCTGGATTCACTCAGCTCTCTGCCCAAATGTCACTTAGTCACAAAAGCCTGCCCTGACCAGTTTATCTAAAAAAAATTCTACCCTGTCGATCTCTATTTCTTTACCTGGTTTTAGTGCTTTTTTCATCACTTAGCACTACCTGATGATTTTTGTTGGCCTTTCACATTAGAAGGTAAGCTCCATGAGGACAGGGACATTTTTACTGTTATCTGTCAGTACCTATAGCACACAGTAGGCACCAAATAAATATGTGCCTCTATCATAAAATTTGCAGATGGGAGATCTAAACATTGTTTTATGTTTTGGCCAAACTCCTTCTAAAGTGTTTGTTTATTTTTGCAAACTACAGCTTCCTCTCTCCTTTTATGCCTAACCAACGATCAAAGACAGGACAAATGGAAAAAAGTTTTCTCTGGAGAAAGAAAATTCAAGGATGGAGAGAAAGAATTTACTCCATGATGCTGGATTTTGTGGAAATTCACTAGGCATTTATTTCCTTGGTCACCCAATCATAAAAGTGAAAGAAAAAACCTTCTTTCAGCCAGTGTGGGGAATACAACAACAATGCTACAAAAGTACTGGTATTCTAAATGCAAGGATGAGTTCAAAGAAATTATTTGAATCTAAGAGTGTGAGAGGGACATTGGCTATCATGGTCCAGCAGATGTGAGTCAGATCTAGCTAACTCCCCAAGGATCAAGGATTCAGCTGCCATGCCCTGAACAGACACCCCCGATTCCTACAAGTTCAACTCTCTATGAGACTTCTCCCATTTACCTTCTCTGGACCTCACTTAGCGCTAACCTATGTGAGGGAATCACTGGGACAGAAGGAAGCCTTCTCGCCCTGCCACTTCCCAGCAGCCCTGCCCTGAAAGAACTCCCCACACTTTGGTTCTTTAAGGGAGCCCCACATCATGCAAAGCACTGAGCCACAAGCTCGCTCATTGCCTTGGCGTCACCAGCACTGACTGAGAAAAGATGGTGGTAGGTGTAGGCTACAAGCCAAACACTCAGGGTCCCCAGCCTTTTCCCACCACAGCCTGTCACCCAGGAAATAGAGAACAAATCTTTCCAATCCCTCCCACATGCACAAGGTCCTCTGGAAGCAGGTTATATACATTTGTGAATACATTTGTGAATTTATACACAGCCTGGTGTCAGGCCAATAAACTACTTCTGGAATTCAGTTCCAGCAAAGAAAAAAATAAATAAATAAAATTCACCCCCATGCAACAATGAAAAAAGAAGGAAGCAAGAAATTTTAAAAAGAGGTGAGTCTTCTATTCTTCCTACCCACGGGCTTTTCCAGTCTCTAGGAAGTTCTTCTTATAGTCTAACCTAATTTCTTCTTGAACCAATGTAAGACTTGTATGTCTCCAATTTTCATGGGAAATGGAGAGGAGCTCACAACTATGATCCGTATTACCTATCTTCAAATACTTCAGGGCCTCTCTCTGCCTTCTCTTCTCTAAGATAAACAAGTTATCTTCTTTAAGTCTGTAATAAAAATCTGATTTATTTCATGGCCCCCTTGATCTTGAAACACTGCAAATTTGAATAAGAGATTTTTTTTAAAGTAGTTACGTTGCTGTAAGTTCTGCTCCTGTAATACTTAAACTTCCCCCATTATGATACCTCTTTGCTTGTTATATTTTAAACAGTGCAGGGAATGAGAAAAGATTTGCCTTGCCAGCATCTGTCACCGCCGACCCTGGGTTGCCTCTGAAGTGTATGCTTACAGCATTTACCTAAAATTATTAAGTGCTCTGGTGACATTATTACAAGAGGGGGCAGGAAGAGTGTCAACCTAATGAAGCGGCAGATTCTATCTGATGGTCTCCATCTGAAAATGGGTACAGGCCAGGCTGTGTGCTAATCAAGCCACCAAGGGCCCTTCACCCTTGGACAACAGTAGCCTTTGACTACACCTGAGAGGAAAATGAGCTGCCCCCTTTCTAGTGCTAATAAGCTTAGTGGAGAACGGGTTATGTTTCATGGGAAAAGTTATGCTGTCCCCTTCCAGGGCAAGCATCCAAAGCATAGGGGCTCCAGGAGGCAATAAACCATTCCTTCCCGAGCTGGAACTTGAACTACCTTGCTGGAAGGCTAACACTGTGGCCTTGAGTTCAGGACTGCCAGCACTTCACGGTGCTACATGTCATAGCGTTTCCATGTATCCTTATTGAATAAATGAATTAATGAGTTATTAAGATTTACATTTGGTTCTGAACTTCCTAGTAAACAGCAAGAGGAATATACCAGTTCACGTAGTTTTCATGTGCATAAGACAGAAGAGAACATTACTTTAGAAAATATAACACTGCCAAAATTGTTTTGGAGAATGTTGAACACACGCTTCTGTGAGTTCTTAATGTCCTCTGCTGATGGTCATGGGCAGTGGCTCACACCTGCGTAATACCAGCAATTCGGGAGGCCAAGATAGGAGGATTGCTTGAGGCCAGGAGTTCAGGAGTTCAACACTAGCCTAGGTAATATAGCAAGGCTCCGTCTCCACAAAAAAATTGAAAATGAGCTGAGTGTGGTACACATACCTGTAGTCTTAGCCACTTGGGAGCCTGAGGTGACAGGATGGCTTGAGCCCAGGAGTTCAATGATACAGTGAGCTATAATCATACCACTACCCTCCAGCCTGGGTGACAGAGCAAGACCCTGTGTCTACTTAAGAAAAGAAAATCTCCTCTGCTGAAAACCCATGCAAAAGGTCAGTGCTCTTATTCTTTATTTGCTAATGGAAAGATCTGTTGGTCACACATGGATTTTCCCATCCACATCTGCACCTGCTCATGTGGCAAAAATAAAAGTCAGTAGCTTCTTCTCTACATCTTTAATAGCCAACATGAACATACTATGGAGTCACACTCATTCAAACTCTTGGGCCTGGAATAAGAAATCACATGGAGTACTGTTCAGCAATACATAAATTGTTTCTCATCAAGTGGTCAGATTCTACCTATTAATAATGTGCAACTAATTCTAGACTTCCTTTCCCTCCCTAGGTTCATATTTATCAATGACAAGAGTCTGAATCCATATATTCAAACAGGAGTTCAGAGAGTAGAAAAGAGAACATAATTTGTGTTTTTTAAAAAAGTAATTTCAATGAATAATGTCATCACACAAACTCTTTCAACTCAGCAGGAAAGAAGCCACAGGACATTATTCTATCTTCTAAGCAGGATAAATAGAAACTTGGAGGAAGCAATTAGCCTTCTGAATTTTGGAATTTAATGATACTTTATAAAGAGTGAAAAGATTAACTCCTAATGTCAGCCGGGTTGACATGAAAACAGATAATTTTACATGGCATTAGAGGTAATGGCATTGGTACATCATACCAAATTGCCCCCGAAAGATTGTATTAAAATTTAAAATATGTATTCCTTTGACCCAGCAAGTTTACTTCCAGTAATCTATTATAATGAAATAATAGACTATTTCTTTGTAAGTTACAAAGATATATGTATAGGGATTTATTTATAGTACAGATGTGTTGTTTATGAAAGAAAAAATGAAAACAATCTAAATGTCTACTAATGAAAATTTGATTAAATAAGCCCTGGCATATTTAAAGAACTATAATGATTGTTTCACTCTTGTATGCACAAATATTTATTGAGCATATGTTATGCTGAGCGTGGCTCTAAGCACGAGTTATATCACATAAAATATACAAAAATCTCTGCTCTTGTTGAATTCATATTCCAGACAAAAGTTTTTGAATAAAATTTTAATTGGTAAATTTTGAAATGCCTACATGTTTTTGAAATAGAGACATACATATATTTCAGAGATACATATTTTCTTAAACATAGATAAGCCAGATGTGCCCTCTGCAATCTCTCTGAAGCCCCTGTGGGTCCCTTACTTGCAAATGGGAAACCACTGGAGTATCTTAAAAATAAAATAATAGCAGCCTGAGCTTTGGAACACACTTAAATGGATCCACTCATGGCTTTGATATATACACTAACTGCATGATCTTAACAATTTAATTAACCTCACTCATCTAGTTCCCCCTCCTTGACTCACAGGATTACTATAAGAGTTCAAAGAAAAAAAAAATACCGAAAATCCTTTACACAATGCCTAGAAAACAGCAGATGCTCAATAAATGTCTGCTGCCTTCATTCTCTCCTTAGACTGCCTTGGCATTCAGAACACAACTTCTCACTGCCTTTCTTTACTAAGTTATTATCCAACTTAAAAGGAAATGCATCCATCCAAAACATTTAAATGAAGAATTATTGTTGCTGGATCAAAGGATTTTTAATTTTCCTCTCTGTCCTCTTTCTCTATCTTGGCCCATATATACACAGCAAAAATCAATCAATCTTCTTTCCTTCAGCAACCACATCTTTGTACTCCTTAGCACTGTTCCCTCTTCACAGAATAAGCTGCCTAAAAACATTTTTTAACTAGGCCAATATTCATTAGCTTACTTCCACCAGTATTCACATTTTTTTCACAAAATAATTATTTTCTCACAAAGCTTATAAATCAACAAGGACAAACGCCTCTGCGGAATTTGAAGGAACCATACCCTTCTAAACTGACGGCAGCACCCTCACAATTTGTTTTCTATTGGATGTTTTTCCTTAATTCACACACTCCACTTAATGCTTCAGCACAGAAAAATCTTTCAGCAGAATATCTATTAGATACTCGCAATCATGAAAATAAAATCCAGTGGCATACAATAAGATGGCTCGTGACCCACTGCCATCTGCGAGTGAGACGTTGTACCAGTAAATCTGCTAAGAAGCTAATGAAGACTTGGAATCTCTGGATGCTAGAGTTGGCCTCTGGCTGTCAGGTTCTACCAAAAGCCACGGTAATTCTTTCATTTAGTCCAGGGCACTGGTAGCTTATGAAATATTGAAAATAATGTTTCCTATGAAACTCACTGTTTCATCAGATAAATACTTTCAGGCACTTGGCACCAAGGGGAGAAAAATGCAACTTCCGAAGTAATGCTCTGTTTAGACTTACATGCATATGAAACTGTGAAACTAATATATTTTTCTTTTTGCTCTGGTTGCCAGAATGTTCTGAATATAAATCTTAATAACTCATTCATTCTTCTACGTAGTCAATAAACATACACGGAGCCCCTATTACATGTCAGCCACCATGCAAACTGCTGGTAATTTTAAGCTCAAGGACACAGTGTCAGCCCGCCAGAAAGCCATGGAAAGATATGAATTAGCAGGTAGCGATGACTATGATTAGACATTCATGGGATACTCTGGGAACACAAAGAAAGGGTACGACTCCCAGCCTGGGGTGGGGAGGGATGGCAGGGAGAATCAAGGAAAATATCCCCTTAATGTAACATAAGATATCAGCTCTGGTTCTTAGTAAATTATCTCTCATTTGATTTATGAGGTTTCTTAATTCTTTCTTTAAAAATGTTTTAAGCTTCTAGAAATAGTTTGGAAAAAAACGGCACTTTTGTTTTTTGAGACAGGGTCTCACTTTGTTATCCAGGCTGGAGTGCAGTGGCACGATCTTGGGTCACAGCTGCCTCCACCTCCTGGGTTCAAGCGATTCTCCTGTCTCAGCCTCCTGAGTAGCTGGGATTACAGGCACCTGCCACCACCCCCAGCTAATTTTTGTATTTTTAGTAGAGATGGGGTTTCACCATGTTGGCCAGGCTGGTCTTGAACTCCTGACCTCAGGTGATCCACCCACCTTGGCCTTCCAAAGTGCTGGGATTACAAGCGTGAGTTACTGTGCCCAGCCAAAAATACCCATTTCTTTATTCATACATACACATATTTAAATATGCACACAAAGCTCATTAAACAATAGCCTTTTAACCTAAAGGAATTCTCAAAACTAACAAAAAAAATAGTTGACAATTGACATTACAAAGGGACCCTGGGAAAATCAGACACAACCAAAAGTAATCTTTTTTTTTTGTTTGTTTGAGACAGAGTCTTGCTCTGTCACCCAGGCTGGAGAGCAGTGGCGCAATCTTGGTTCACTGCAACCTTCGTCTCCCAGGTTCAAGTGATTCTCCTGCCTCAGCCTCCCAAGTAGCTAGGATTACAGGCGTGCATCACCACACCCAACTAATTTTTGTATTTTTAGTAGAGATGGGGTTTCACCATGTTGGCCAGGCTGGTCTTGAACTCCTGACTTCAAGTGATCCACCTGCCTCAGCCTCCCAAAGTGCTGGGATTCCAGGCATAAGCCACTACACCCGGCACTACAAGTAATCTTCAAAGATGGTTCCTGTAAATATTTCCCATGATTCTAAAATAACTTTGGTTTTTAAATATTATTTTATGAATACAGTATGTTCTTAACCTTGCATGCCTCGCTACTCTTTATTCCAGCACACCAATTCCAAAGATCTTGATCAAGTAGCCCTGGGCTGGTAGAGAGTGATTGACAACCCAGATTGACTACGTGGTCTCAGGACGGATCTTGGCTTGCTTCCAAATTTGGCTAATGCAAAGCTCTTGCATTCCACTGCCTCCTCTTATACCAACTTTTCCCTCTGCCACATCATATACTGTGAGAGAATGGGGTTGTTGGCATAGCTTCAAGTTATATCATTGATTCAAATCTATCCTAAGCAAACCTACTTTTATTTCAGATGAATATTCTCTAGTGATCTGAATTGCAGGGGCAGTAAAACAACCCTACATTTATGTAAGCATTCCCATCCCCCAAGGAATAGTTTTCCAGGCGTACAGACACCTTAGAAGCGATAAAGAGTTTAGTAGGCTAGAGTCTTTTTTGTGGCTTTCTAAAGAATCAGAATTCCATGTAATTGAAATATAATGAATTTGGTGCTTAACAACAACAACAACTGCCTTAATAAAGTACAATCTAGGCATCATTCTCATTTAATAGCAGCCACCTCATAAAACTACGGTTAAAATGAGAATAGCCAACTTGTAAATCAGAAGCAGCCAAGGTAGTAAGATGTGACTGCAGAGAAGAGCGCAGGGAGAAGCTGACTCCATCCCATTAAGCCTTCTGCCCGATCCTTCTCCAGTTCAAGCACACAGGGCTCTCTCTCTCTCCTTTCTTCAGGTCTCTGCTCAATGTTCCCTTCTCGGAACCACACTTCATAAAATAATACCTAAAGCATTCCCCAGCCCCCTTCCCTGCTGGCTTGCTTTGCTTACTCTTCCTTCCTTCTTCCTTCCCTTCCTTCCTTCATTTATTTGCTTTTGCAGAACATTTGCCACCACTAGAAACATATTGCTTGCTGGTCTTTCCTCTCCCCTCAATATAACATATCCCCAGAGAACAGGAACCATGGTTTGTTCACTACTGTATCTACAGCATCTAGCACCAAGTAGGCATTCAATACATATTTGCTACATGGATTTTCTTTATTTCACTCTTTTAGCTCACACACATTCTCTCTGTGCATCTCCGTACTGACACCGAAGCACACTGAATGAAGGTAGAAAGAACATTCTCTAACCTTCTCTTCTCCCTGATTCTAGCAAAGGAAAGGACTCTACAAAAAGTCAAAGCCAATTGAAGCAAGTGCCCCAAGAAGTTCTGCTAATCTTGCAGTAATACATCTAGGATTCTACTTTACAGACTGACATGTGAATGTATTTTGACTTAGTGGTTCTGATACTCTTGAAAGATGCCCAACTCTGCGTGGTTCCCAAAACTATTCTCTAAGATATTCCCAAAGGGAGGAGAAATCAATAGCAATGCCTAGTTATGATCTTGAAGTGAAGCAGATTTACGCTGGCTACCCTACACCCTTTCCAGCACCTGAAGTCAAAGGACAGGGAGGAAGGAAAGGTACTAAGACTCACTAATTATCAATGAAACCATACTAATGAATATAGTGTTTTATTGATAACCACTGGGTCTTAGTACCTTTCCTGGATCTTGGTACCTCATTAAACTGACCACAGAGCCTTAGTACCTTTCCTGGGTCTTAGTACCTCATTAAACCGACCACAGAGCCCCAGTTTCCCAAGATTACTTTGCAGTTTAGAATCGCGCTAGCCAAAGACATTCAATTTCCTGAATATGAGTCTGTGGGCCCTTTAAATCTTAAGTCTGGCTAAAGAGGAAGCAACCCAGAGGTACACAGAAATGAGAGGCTGTGGGCCACATAATTCACTGGAGATCTAGAACCTAGTAAAAACAAAACTCTGAAATATAATTAAATAAGCACTACAGTTCCTGATCCATAATTGTTCTTGGTCTGTTGCTACCATGAAATGCACCATAGAAAAAATTTTTAAAATAAGTAAATAAATAATAGCATCAGTTCCCAGAAGCTGAAGGCTTTGGACAGACTTTGAGACATTCTAAGTCTCAGTATTCCGTGTTGGTGCTTGCTACCAAAGTGTTCTACTAAACTGCCTGCCAAGCAGCAATGAAGCAGAGCCCTAGCAATTCATTCAACAAGCTACCAAGAGTGGAAGGCTAATTTAATGGGGCAGGGCCAAGCACAGTTAACAAACTGCACATCTGTAAAATGGAAATAGGTTGTCCCCAGTCTTCAGCAGTAAGACTCCTTGCTAAGTAGCTCTAAAAAGGCTTCAAAGCCTTTCTCCTTCTCGGTGTGTAGCTGCCAATGAGTTCATTTCACTTCCATCTGCGGAAAAGGAGAGGGAGCCAGAATGTGGGGCTTTGGCCCCACACCCACTAGAGTTGCCAGGGATTGAGAAATCGAGCTGCATCTAACCCCTTCCCTGGAGAAAGGACCTAAGCAATCATGTTCCACTTGTCAGTAACCTATGTGCCTTTCTATGTCCCTTTCCTTTAGCCCAAACCGAAACCAAATCATGGTACGTGAAAGGTGAGCCCATTTCCACATGAACCCTTTGTAAATCTGTCCCAGGCTCCCTGGGTTCCATCTAGAATGGTGCTTCTGTCTGCTGCACACAGGCAATCTGGCATGGCCCTGGAAAATTTACATTTTCAAAACCTCAAAAAAATAAACTTCATTCTAGGCACGGCTCTTCTTTAAGCATGCAGTGAAATAAATTCTGTCTGCCGTATTTCATTTAATTCTATGCAACCAGCCCTGACTTGCCTATGATTGTTTCTTTTAAAAAAGGGAGTATGACAGTATAAAAAAGGACCCAGGATGCATGGCTTTGCTCAGCTCCATACTGGGTTAACTTTGGCATGTCTCTTCCCCTCTCCCGGTCTCAGTTTCTCCATAAATAAAGCACAAATGACAAGACTAAAATGATCACCTGAGAGTGCTGTATAAGATTCTGTGGTTCTGTGGATTTTTCTGAGATGTTTCTCTCTTTGAAAGAAGTATTTTCATCATCAATTCTTTCTAGCCTCTCATTCTGTTTTAGCTCCCAAAGACTTTGCTGGTCAGATGTCCTTCGCTTTATGTTAGGAGATTTTCATTGTGACTCTTCAAGTCAGTCACACAAGAGACTGACTTAAGATCCAGGAAGGGATCTGACAACTTTCCCATTCTTTGATCATTAAACTTAGGGAGGAGAGAAGTGGTGCTGACCAACCATACAGGCCCACATATATATTTCTTTTGGGATTCTGAAGATGGGCCCTTTCTAACTCTGGGCTTACAAATAAATTATTGTGCAGAAGGCTTGCAGCTCTAAAGTAATTAGTGGCCTATATCACCTTCCCAAGACAATTCTCTCTTTCCTCGTTCCCTCTTCTTTTTCTTTCTCATATTTGCTCATTCTTTCTCTCTTTCTTTCCTTTCTTTCCTTCCCTCTTTCTTATCCTTTGTCTTTTTACTCAGTCCTGCCAGTACAACTAAGGAGGTTATTTAGACCTATTGGCGATCCATAGGAAAATAAAATAATCAAAAAATTGCAGCTTATCTTCAGTGAACAGAACCACAAGATTAGGACTCAAAGCCATCTGAAGCACTTTCATGTTGGCAACATTAAGAAACCTATAACATAAAAGCATACAAGATGAAATGAATCCACAATCGCAAATTAAGATCAGCAGCTACCTTTACGTCAAAACATTCTGAGACACAGCTTTGTGTCAAAAGTTCTTTCATAAAAAGTCAATATGATTAGGGGAAGATACTGAAACCACATTATTTAACCAATGAACAAGCAGTGTAATCCCCGAGATTAATGAAACTCCAGATCACAAATGTTTAATATATTTTTGCTAAGCATGAGTAGGTCATGTGGTGAGGATTTATAGTTAAATAAAAGTATCTTCTCTACATCCACTTGTGAACATAATACTCACAACATCCATGTGATTAACAAGAGCAGCCTAGTCCAGGAGGGTTGCCAACAGCAGGCAGAAGTGTGGCATATCTAAACAAATGAACGTGAAAAGGTATCATTATGACTGATATTGTAGACATTTGGGATAAAGGGATTTTAAGTAAGTAGGGGGTTTTAGGCTGGGGACACATTGTCAAGAGGTCCTGAGGCTCAATAACCTTTCCTAACCACAAACCAGGTACAAGAAAGACCCAGATTTTGTACACTGTCCTCTTGTCCTTGGGTAGAAATATTTGGCAGGACACAGATGGAGTGGATACACATTTTTAGTGTCTGCAGGAATTAGGAAGGGGAATGCAGTCAATACTCCTTTCCCCAGTCACAGAAAATCACTTAATCTAGCTCTGTTGTAAGTTAGTGGGACAAGGCCTGATACCCTCTGTAATATGCAGAAGCTTTTGGTTTTGAACATGCGTCTTCAACTTTACCACCAGGTATAAAACAGAACTTGTCAGGTACCTAAGATAAATAACCAGCTTCTGCCCCTCCTGGATTAATTACTCCATGGATGTGTGCCTAAATAAAGACTCATTATGATATGGCTATAGGACCCAAGCCAAACCACTCTGTCCAAATTAAACTAGTGACTTCTCTTCTCCTCCCCTTCAAAAGGCATTTAAAGAATTTTTTCCCCTAGAATAATAAAAATGTCATACATCTGGAAATTTGCCATTTTGAGAGCAAAGGCTGGGGGACACATCAGGTGATTGGCACAAACTGTCCTCAGCAACAGCCTCACGGGGGAACAAATCTTCCCTCTGTGTCCTGACCAATCCAAGGCTCGGAAAATCAGACTTAAGAGTTGGAGGGAGAAAAGCTGCCATTTGGAGTTGTGGTCCAGTTGGCCTCTCAGGGGCCTACAGGAAAGAGGGGGGTGTACCCACTTAATTGGAGCACAAAGCCTGCAGTACCCAGGCTCCTGGACCAAAGTTGAGGACCTGGGATGAAGAGGAAGCAGAAGTCCAGGCACCTGTGTGAATACCTCCTCTTTCTTCCTTCCCAGACACCACGGCCCTGTGTCTGGGAAGGAAGGTCCCAGGCTGACCTCCATGCAACAGCCAATACTTACAGAGTTTCTATCTTGCACCAGGCATTGAATTAGAAATGAACAATACAAAGATGAGTTATACAGGCTCTCTCCTCTGCCTACAAAGCCCCATCAAGAAGTCTGCATAAAGTCCACCATAAGTCTCACCTACCTCATCATAGCACCAGCAGCTGGGGATGCTGCATACACCACAGGAAAAGCATTATAACTCTAAACAGCACTTAGAACTCCTCACCACTTCCTCCAAGGAGATACCCTTGGCTATTACACAACTGAGGCTGCATCCCATTGACTTAAAGATTATCTCCAGCTATAAACCAGGAGGAGGAAACCCACAAAGCTTATTAGTCACTTATACTTCAGCAGGAAGGAGTTCACTGCATCCGTCCCAAAGATGAGATTTTTCAGATAGAGAGTTTGAGGAGGGGTTCCCTAAAGAAGTATGGGTTGGGACACATATGCAGAGGGTAGCCAGGCCTGGCACTTGTCCAAAGTGTTTTGTGCCACACTCTCAGGAAACATCCTGCTTCCTATATTTTGTACATTCCCAAGCTTGTTGAAATCATTTATACCCTAAGCAACTTTACCCGCTAGAGCTCTTACATTTATTTGCTTTCTTATTAGCATCTCGGAGATGACTTTTTCAAGAACTGTCCTAAACATATGGATTTTGGTCATTCTTACCTTGCATATCCCTGGCAGATAACCAGCAGAGGACCTTTTTGTGTTTAAAGGATGTGCCCTATATGCTGAGTTTTAAAAAGCATGCAATCGACCCCCCAAATCTCACATGCCCTTTGCTATTCACCCACTCAGCATTACATTTCAAGCAACCACGGATTACTCATCATTTTTCATCAGAAAAGAGATGAGGTTCCCCAGACAAAGTCTCCTTTTCTCTCATTTGTGAAGTTAGAGCAGATGGCCTACATAATTCTCATCAGATATTCTTATGGTTACAACCAAGGGGATCGGAACACTAGGCAAGATAAAAAATAGAGCAGTCTCTCAAAAGCAAAGAAAAAGCAGGTGATATGTTCTTTACTGGTATTTCTTATGCACCTGAGCAATGAACAGATACATAACCTTCTACAACGCATCCTGTTGCTATTTTGTTGATACAAAAGCTCTGTAATTTCCCTAAGAAATTTTGACTTGTTTTGTTAAGTTTATTTTTTGAGAGAGAAAATTTAGGAAACGTTCACATTCAAAGGACCTGTTACCACTATTCATTGCGAAATGCTTAATGCCTTACACATTTCTTTCAATAGTCTCTATCCAGGTGAGACAAAAACACTATAAAGACTGCCTTGATTAACACCAAATAAAACCCAGTTCTATCTCCACCTTCCATCCTGTGAGACTCTCTCATCTAATTACAGTAACTGCTCAACAATAATGTGGAAAAGATGCAGTGCCAATGATTAGAACTAGGGCAAGGAAGCAGTTTTCATAAAGTATCCCTAAAGCCCATGATTTGGATCTATAATTTGAACCAAATAATCTGCTCTACTAATTAAAGACTGACCTGTCAGGAGATTTAAAATGCTATTTGATGGAACATCCCTAAATGCCATATCCAGGTCTCTGTCAAACCATCTAGAAAATGCAATTCAATTCCAGTAAAGTTTATTACATGATAGATATGACTAGGTACAAAAGGAAATATTAAACTCAAGCTTGATTTTCAAGAAGCAAATGATGGCAACATCATATCCAAGAAGAAAAAAAACAAAAAGATTTTAGAAGCAATAGGTTATATTTTTCCTTTTAAGAAATCATGTAAGTAATATATGTTAGCTGAAAACATATCTTGTAAAGGAGTTGAATACCCAAATATGGGGCCCAATTTGTTTCTTTTTTTAAAAAAAATCATCATTTACCTATGCAGTACTATATTTTGAAGACATACCTCTGGCCAATGACCTCAAGGTGATCAGTCCAACAAAGAAGATCATTAGGTAGAATGTGAAATGGTGCTGGGTATTAGGGCACCATTGTACCCCACAAACCAAGAGTAGAGTACTTCCAGGTCTCATTTGACACTTAGGCCCAAGTTAGCTGTAACTGAAAGGAGACAAGGAACTGGGGGTATTCTATAAGAGATCCATTTTTCTGCTTCTAGCACATATTCTGCAAGTTCTTCCTGATACAATATAATGGGATCCTGGGTAATTATAACAATCTTATAATACATTTATGACCACCAAAAAATTAAAGACAATGTCCCAAGAAAGTACATAGATATACACATACATACATACATACATACATACATACAAGGAAGACGGGAGGAAAGGAAGGAAATATAAAATCAAAATAGTAAGTGGCAAGCATACACCAAGTCAGGGTTGCCCTGGGAGCCCGTGCTGCTAAGACCTCTGGAACCAGAGACTGAGCAATGGGACCCTCACATGGTGGGGCAGCTGAACCTGAGACTTGGGCAGTAAGTCAAGATCCTTAAAGGTTACGAACGCAGTCCCAGATCAGTCCTGATCCCAAGTTCCAGGACACAAGAAATTTAAATCTTCTCTGGAGGAAAGTTCTCAGTTTGAGCCCTCAATATTACTAAATTTTACCAAATATAAGCTCACACAAATAATTTCTCAAAACACAAGAAAACAAAACAATGAAAATGAGAGTTGGCATAAATGATAAACAACAGAATTACACCCTCAATTACCAAATAACTAGTATTCTCAGACAAATAATATTACTATATAAAAAATATTTCATGTAATAAAATATGAAATATCAAAATGAACAAACAAAAAGAGACTTTAAGAAAATAACCAGAAAGATCTGCAAACTAGCCAAAGAGAATTACAAAACAACAACAGTATAAAATCATTAAAACTGAAAACTCAATGGATGGACTAAACCACAGATTTATATAGCTGAATAGAGAATTACTGACCTGACAAGGCTTGTGAAAAAAAATAACCAGAATGCAGTACAGAGAGAAAGATAAAGAGATGGGAATTATTAAAAGGCTATTAAGAGGCATGAAGCACAGAAGAAGAAGGTTGAACACAAGCCTAATGGACGTCCTAGAAGGAGAGAATAGAGAATGGAGGAGAGGCAATTTTGTGACACAATGGCCAGGGTTTTTCTAGAACTGGTGAAAGACACCAATCCAAGGATGCAGAAACACACTATATCCCAAGCAGAAGAAATCAAAAGTACAGTTGACCCTTGAACGACACAGGTTTGAACTGCATGGATGCACTTATACGTGGATTTTCTTCTGCCTCTGTCACCCTTGAGATGTAAGACTGACCCCTCCTCTTTCTTCTCCTCCTCAGCTGATTCAATGTAAAGATAAGGATGAGGACCTTTATCTGTATATTTCACTTAATCAATGGTAAATATATTTTTTCTTCCTTATGATTTTTGTAAGTTTTTTCTTTTCTCTGGCTTACTTTATTGTAAGAATACAACATATAATACATATACAAAATAAGTATGGATTGATTGTTTATTTTATTGGTAAGGCTTCTGGCCAACAGTAGGCTATTAAGCAGTTAAGTTTTAGGGGAGTCAGAAATTATACATGGATTTTCAACCATGCAGAGGGGTCAGCACCCCTAACCCCACCATTGTCCAAGAGTCAGCTATATTCCACATCTAGAGACATTGAAATGATACTACAGAATACCAAAAGCAACCACAATATTATGAAGGCAGCCAGAAAGAGGTCAGCAATTAGACTGACAGTTAATTTCTCAACAGCCACAACTGAAGTCAGAAGATAGTAGTTATCTTCTTTTCATTTTCACTTGCATTTGTTTAATTATGAAGAGTTTAAGCATCTCTTCTCAAGTTCAAGGGTCAGTTGTACTTATTTACCTATAAACTGACAGTAGTTATCTTCAAAGTGGTAGGAGAAAATAAGTCTTAACTAGAACACCCAATGAATAAATTTTTTAAGAATGAGAAATATATTTTCTGATAAACAAAAACAGAGAGAGTTTACTATCAACAAAACTTCACGAGAATTTCTAAAGACCTTACTTTAGCAAGGAGGAGATAAGGAATGTCAAGGAGCAGAAAAGTTGGTATATAGGTAGGTAATTTTAAATGAGTATTTTTAAACTGTCTCTGTAAAACAAAAGATATCTATACTGTGGTGGTAAAAGAAGTCAGAACTAAAATATCGGACAACAATAGCATATAATTCAAGAGAGAGTGATTGGAGTTAAAGTACTCTAAGATGTCTGAGTTGTTTGGAAATGGGGTTAGGATAGCAACTTTATTCACAGTGGGAGAAAGTGGTATCACAGCCCTAATCTGCCAAGACCTCCAGCCAGGACTTCCTCACCACTTTCCCTCCTAACCTAATCCATCCCAGCCAAGCCTGCCCTCCACACTTGTGATGGGGAAGAGGTTGACTGGTTTCCAGACAGAATTAAACTCTCCAGAGGAATCCCATGGGCCCTGGAGGCAGGGTGGCTTCCCTGGGTGGAAGAGGGGCTTAAAGTAAAGAAAATCCTCCAGGAGGAGGAAAGAGTGTTTTGGCAGCTTAAACTTTCAGCTGTGTCTAGAGAGTAATCTACTTATCCTAACTTGCAGGGCAGGTGTGGCTTTGTTTGTGAAGGGCTTTGTCCGGGCTAGGTGTTGTTTGACTTTGGCAAACAGGCTTGGTGATTAGTGATTTGTGAAGTTACAGCACTGACTGGGAGGTAAGATGTGTTTGAGTTCCTGGGTTTTACCAATCCAGAGGATTAGGATGGCGGAAATGAGGCAACACGAAAAGTTTCTGTTTCACTGGGAGAACCCAATTTCCTCCTGGAATTTTTCTGCTAGACACAGTCTGACCACATCGACCTACATGAACTTTCTTCTTAGAAAATAATAAATCACAGAAAGACCATCCTTCAAAGGCTTCTTTGTCACCTGGTTGCTGAGCCTGGGTCTACCTAAAGGTTGGGCTCTAGGAAAATGACCTACAGAAGCTTCTTATGGCCATTTCTTCATCACGTTCCCTGACAAGTTGGACAGTGGGGCTGGTACAGGGAGCAGGAGGTGGGAAAAGAGTTGGGGAAGAGCAACACTGCAATTGGAACCCTAACTTGTGGAATTCAGGCTCCTTTTTATGTAATCCTAAAGCAAGCAAGTAGAAAGGTCAGTTGGCCGGGGAGAAAATGTGTAACACATTTAAGTGCCACTTCCAAATTATTTATGAACTATCTAATATTTTCATGGGGCTTTATTTCTGATGAACTCCATTAGAGGAATTAGTGAACAGTGGCAATAACAGCTAATAGTAGCCTGGCTAATACAACTTCAGAACTGTTAGAAGTGATGCTATGCTTGTGGGTTGCTAAGGACAACCCTAGTTAAGAATGCTGAGCTACTCCAACATGCACACTTGTTCATGGTATCGTGTGATGCCCACTTAACATCATGGGTTTCAGAACCCCTGCCAAAAAACAGACCATGCACTTACCACCAAACACACCATTACCTGGGTTTCCCACATGCACATAATTGCCCTGAGCATTGATAACAATTATCTGCTATACGCAAAGAGGAGACAATGTTCTCTGCCCAGCGGAAAAACTGTCATTGATAATTACAAGGTAGCTGGTCTCAGCCCCCAAAAGGACTATATATTGGCATCCTCCAAGAAGTGTTGTATTCATAAGCCATATTCTTGGAGGGGTTAGTGCAGTGAGGAATTAAAAGGACAAGACATTCTTTAATATTTTCAACAAAGGGAATTAGTACTTCAGAAAAATTAGTGAGTAAATATTTATGAGAGTTCAGTATGCTGTTTGGTTATGGTAAAAACAGGAAGAATGGCCCTTGGATTCCATAGGAGTGGGTCCTTAACTAGAAAAGCATACAGCAAAGGAGCCTGTGGTGCCTTCTTGGATAACATCAGGTGAGTATTACATTTCCTAAATATGTGCTACTAAATCATCCAAAACTTCATGAATTCTTGGGGTGAAGAATTGTGGTTTTTTACAGCATTTATTATTTATTTATTTATTTATTTATTTATTTAGAGACGAGGTCTGTCTCTGTCGGCCAGGCTGGAGTGCAGTGGCGCAATCTCAGCTCACTGCAACCTCTGCCTCCTGGGTTCAAGCAATTCTCCTGCCTCAGCCTCCAGAATGAGTAGCTGGGAGTGCGTGCCACCACGCCCAGTTAATTTTTGTATTTTTAGTAGAGACAGGGTTTCACCATGTTGGCCAGGATGTTCTCGATCTCTTGACCTTGTGATCTGCCTGCCTCAGCCTCCCAAAGTGCTGGGATTACAGGTGTGTACAGCATTTTTAAATAGTTCTTTTCTCCCTCCCTCCCTTCTCTTTTCTTCCCTTTTCTCACGAGGAGGACATAAAGGCCAAGATTACCAGTTTAATGCCCTTTCCTCCACACAGTAATTGTCCACCTTTAGTCATGTACATATCTTTTTTTAAAGATCTTCTCTTGAAGTCTCATAATGTTAACTCTAATTATCATTATTAGGGTGTTACTTAGAAAACAACCAACATAAACTCAGGTCCAAAATCTTTAGACATACTACCCTTCATCTACCCACACCACAGAACATGCATAAATAAAGACAACCCAAACCATAAAGCCAATAGCATTCAAGTTAAAAGCATTAATTTAACATGCTGGATGATGTTCTGCTGAAACCACACTGCTGCCCAAATGAGGAGCTGTACGGTACTGATCACTGTGGCACAGATTCTCCGGAGCTCAGCAAGCATTTACTTCCTGTTCCATGTGATGACTGAATTCTCCTGCCACCTTCCCTTCTGGAACTACTGTGAAACCTTTCTTCATCAGCCTGCTGTATGGGCATTTGCTCTCTGAATGTAAACAGTGCTTTGGGATCAAATTAAATGTACCATGGTTTTTTCTTAAGAACACTCCACATTGAAAGTGGTCCTGCTTGACACTAATTTGAACACAAACCTAACATAGGTGCAGGCACTGAAACCATGTCACAGTACTCAGTTATAAGGTAGTCCTCCAAATGATCCAGAAAATGCCTATCTTAAATTCTTGTTGCCATCCAAATAAAAGCGATATGTGAAAATCTGTATAGAGGACTCACAAATCCGCGAAGTCCATAAATGTTCAGAGGCCCTCAGCCCCCAAAGTGAGAAACTGCCCTGTGGAATGCTGTCTGGCGACGTGGTTACACAGACAAGCTGCCCTGAGTATGTACTGAAATGAGAAACGTGCTCTCACTCATAGGTGGGAGTTGAACAATGAGAACACTTGGACACAGGGTGGGGAACATCACACACCAGGGCCTGTGGGAGGGTTGGTGGGGGGAGGGATAGCATTAGGAGATAGACCTAATGTAAATGACGAGTTAATGGGCGCAGCACACCAACATGGCACATGTATATATATATATAACAAACCTGCACGTTGTTCACATGTACCCTAGAACTTAAAGTATTAAAAAAAGGCCGGGCGCAGTGGCTCAAGCCTGTAATCCCAGCACTTCGGGAGGCCGAGACACGCGGATCACGAGGTCAGAAGATCGAGACCATCCTGGCTAACACGGTGAAACCCCGTCTCTATTAAAAAATACAAAAAACTAGCCGGGCGAGGTGGCGGGCGCCTGTAGTCCCAGCTACTCGGGAGGCTGAGGCAGGAGAATGGCGTGAACCCGGGAGGCGGAGCTTGCAGTGAGCTGAGATCGCGCCACTGCACTCCAGCCTGGGCGACAGAGCAAGACTCCGTCTCAAAAAAAAAAAAAAGAAAAAGAAAAAAAATAATTTTTCAAAAAAGAAAAAAAGAAATGAGAAACATGTTTCCATCAAAACCTGGAGGCACTGAGTTAGGAGCTGGAGCAGAACTGAGACAGCTATTATAAAGAATAAAACCAGAGCTAACACAAGATGACTAGAAACATGGCCACAGAGCGAGCACGGCGTCCACAGACTTGTGACACAAACTTGGCGGTGCTGAGTGCTCTTTCGGGAGCCCCCAGCTCTCCCACTGTGACGCAGTTTTCATGGTAAAATGGATGCACTATTTAAGGCCTTTCTGGAAGCTCGCAGTCCAGAGGGGTGTGAAACACAAACCATGCTTGAGATTCCAATAGATGGCTCCCCAGTGCTGCTACTGAAACAAACCTCCACAATTATGGTGATAGTTTGTTTTGGTCTGTTTCTTTCTCGTTGGGGGTTTTTCCATTTGCCCCTTCACCTCCACCAGCACTGAATCCATTACTGGCCCTGCTCTGTGTTCCAGGAGGGTGACTCCTGAAGGCAGCACCACCCAGGGTCCCGTGCCAGGTGACTTTTGGTTGGGTCCTGCCAGTGGGAGGCACTAGCATGAGACTGGAGGGAGAGAGGAATGGGAGGTTGGCCTCAAATTCTCTCCCACTGCTCAGGTGCTTCACTGCAGCATCTCTGGTGAAAGCTCTGTCCTCCTACAGCCCCGGGGCCAGCAGGTCCTACTTCTCCATGGCTGCAGCTCTAAGTGCTCATACAACATTACTTCCTTCCACCACCCCTTCAGCCCAGGGCTGGCCACGAGCCCTCAGGAAACACTATACCCCTCTCTCATCCCTTCAGCCCAGAGCTGGACGTGACTTTCCGCTGTTGGAGTCCCTTGTTTGCTCTTTAACCCTGCACACACTTCTGTGAGTATAGCCCTTCAGGACGTCCTCTTCATTTGAACCAATGGGGCGAATTCTGTGTTCTGCTGGGACTGCTACAGTCATCAGATTTGGTCAGTCAAATCAGCACTATGTGAACTCCTGAATCCAGATTAGAGTTTTGAAAATTAACCACATAAAAAAGTAGAAAAAGCACTCACCATCTCTCAGGGAAGCAAACCCATGAAGATAATTGCATAAACAACAAAAGTGAACTTGGACCCTCTAAATCCACTCTTGAAAAAATTTAGCTTCAGAAAACAATACCTTAGGAAATAAAAAAGCTATCTTCATGAAGAAAACTAGTATCATGTCATCTACAGCAGAGAAAATTTTAGAAACAAACTATATGGGAATTAATTATGGGAATTAATTATGACATATCAACTTACTGGACTATGATGCCATCTTGAAATATTATTAAGACTTTGATGGGCGGGTGGCTCATACCTGTAATTGCAGCACTTTGGGAAGCTGAAGCAGGTGGATCACTTGAGGTTAGGTGTTTGAGACCAGCCTGGCTAACATGGTGAAACCCTGACTCTACTAAAAATACAAAAATTAGCCGGGTATGGTGGCACACACCCGTAGTCCCAGTTACTTGGGAAGCTGAGGCAGGAGGAGCACCTGATCTCAGGAGGTAGAGGTTGCAGGGAGCCGAGATCACATCACCACCCACTTCAGCTTGTGTGACAGAGCAAGACCCAGTCTCAAAAAAAAAAAAAAAAAAAAAAAGGCTTTGTAGCATAGTAGCAAAAAATGTCTATACTAACAATGATGAGTAGGACAGATATTTGGACATGCATCAGAATTTTATTTATGTAAAAATATATATGCATGTCCCTAAAAGTTAGATGACATTTCACAAAACTAAATCCTATTTGGAGAACTCAAAATTCTAAGTAATATACATTTCTTTTCTAAAATATCCTTAAAAATGAAACAAAAGAAATAAAACAAAGGACATGATATTCAGAGACCTCATGGCTATAGCTTGTGACAGCAGAGGTGCATTCTGGGAGCTCAGGGCTCCCCAAGACTATATACCCTGCCTTCCAATCAATAAGCAGCCTTAAGCAGAACATTTAACTTCAGTCTCCATTCCTTTTCTCTGCAGTAGGATGACTACTGACCCACTCACAATAATGTGCATTTAATAAAGCTAACTGGACTGCAAGATGTTTTTTTTGCTTTCATCCATATGCCCCACTGTAACTACTGTCTATATATGCTGGCTCTAGCTGGGAAAATTTAAAATGAAAGCATTTCCTTAGACAATTTGTTGTTGTGCAGTGCTTGTGAGCTCTGTTTCAGAGATTGCACACTTTCATTAGGAAGTGGTAGGATGAACATCGCCATTTGGGGGCCTTCATTGGAGCTTTTAAAATATGTCTCACACTCCTCCTTAAAGAGATCCTATCTAGCAGAGTGATAACAGATTGATGGCCATGACCTTCTTCACATTCTTCTAACTCCTTTAAAATGAAATCAAAGCTCTTGCTGCTGGTGCCTACGGGCCCAGCGCCAAGGCAATGTAATGAAGGCTACATATCATCCCTCACCCTCAAGACCGTCAACTGAGTTCATCGTTAATGTGTTCACGCCACCAAGGTACATGTCAAAAGACAGGAAAATCCAAGAGAAATGTACTTTCCCCATTCCCAAGGCCTATTTTCTTAAACAGTGGTTGTCAGAAAGACAATGTCTTCGTGTGGAAGACAAATATGATATCATATTGACATTACAACAAAATAGTTTTACAGACATAAAGCTTCTTATGCTTTAAACTGATGGTTTGATATCTTCCTAAATTGTACATTTTAGCAGAGTTTTTTAAAACTAAAACATTTATTGGTCTAAAATACATATTAACTTGAAATATTGCTATTCCCATTTCATAGCCAAGTGATAATAATTTTCTTTAATTACACATTAACTCCAATGTGTTACTTGGATAGGCAGTTATTGTTTTACAGGGTCAAGATTAATGGGCAGGTGTTCTGCGATAATCTGAATGAAAACAAATAGAGGAATTATACATGATTCATTTTCTTACTTCTCTGAGCTGAATAATATTAATAACACTGCCACCTTACATTTATAAAGCACTTTTCAGTTTCAGAGTATTTTTGTATCTGGGATTATAGTTTCCTGCATTTTTTACCTTTGACAGATCCTTCCAGATAATACACAACTCTACCGCTTTTCAACTTTCTGACGCCCAAACATTGTGTTTGTGTGTTTATAACAATGGAATACAGTGAGAGGCAGTAGATTAACCACAGCCTTTAGAAACAGACAGACCTGGGTTCAAATCTCAGCCCAATCATTCACTACATGACCTTGAATAAATTACTCTGAGCATCAGTTTTGTCATAGTTAAAATGGGGTCAGTGGAAGAGCTAAATAAGATATCACGCAAAAGGTCTGAGACATATCTGGCACATAGCAAGAACTCAAAAAATAAAGTAGTTATTGCTGTTATTAGCAGCTATTTCTACTCTGTCTTAAACATTTTCTTGCCTCCTTTTTTTTTTTTTTTTTTTTTGAGACGGAGTCTCGCTCTGTCACCCAGGCTGGAGTGCAGTGGCTGGATCTCAGCTCACTGCAAGCTCCGCCTCCCGGGTTCACGCCATTCTCCTGCCTCAGCCTCCCGAGTAGCTGGGACTACAGGTGCCCGCCACCTCACCCGGCTAGATTTTTGTATTTTTTAGTAGAGACAGGGTTTCACCGTGTTAGCCAGGATGGTCTTGATCTCTTGACCTTGTGATCTGCCCGTCTCGGCCTCCCAAAGTGCTGGAATTACAGGCTTGAGCCACCACGCCCGGCCTCTTGCCTCCCTCTTATTTGTTTTCTTCAAAATATTTGGATTCAGAGACAGATGGAGGATGTGGAAAATCAAGAAATATTAATATTAGTACCAAAAAGTGTACCAGAAGGAACTGCATCAGGGCAATCTCAGGTGTCCTCTGCCCTGAGGGCCTTACTCAAGCAAACAGTCTGCAAAAACTCATCCATTTTCTTTCTGCTTAACAGAATGTAAAGTTAACTGTGCTTTGTATAAATCCAGTATTTATTGGTTGGCATTCCCGTATTCTCAGTTTAAAAGTACATATCAAACCCAAGAAAACTTCTCAAATAAAAAGTGCTCTCTGGTTACTGTGGTACCCAGCCTTGGTAGTGGTCCCCAGAGACTGCACCCGCTGGTAGTCACAGCTATGTAGCAGCCCCAGCCCCAGCACACACACTGAAGACTGGCTAGTCTCTTATGCAGCCAATAGAATTAGGTGGAAATGAAGATGTGGAACTTTGAGGCTGTCATAAAAGACACTGGAGTTTCTGCCTTGGTCTCTTGGATTACTTGCTCTGGGGAAAGCCAAGCACCACATCATGCGGATACTCAAACAGCTCTGTAAAGAGATCCACATGGAGAAGGACCAATTCGCTAACACCAACTGCCAGCTTAGAAATATATCCTCCGGCCTTCAGATGACTGCAGCCCTAGCCTAGATGTGACTACAACCTGGTGAGAGACCCTAACCCAGAACTGCCCAGCCAAGCCACTTCGGAATTCCTGAATTCACAGAAACCATGAAAGATAATAAATGATTATTGGTGCTTTAAAACAGTAAATTTTGGAGTACTTTGTTACATAATAATAGATGATTATTATAATAACGAGGATAATTTGGCAAGACTAAATTGGAACAACTTGACCCTTCACCATGTAGCTACATAACCCAAAGAGCATGGACAAAAATGACAGATAAGCAACAAAGTCCTGCTATACAAAGGAAAGTGGCTTTAACATACATGCACATATATTAAGCATAGCCACTTCACATACTGACAAATCCCCAAAGTGCCACACTAATTCGAAAAGCCTTAAAAAAAAAAAAAAAAAAAAGGAATGAGGTCAGGCACAGTAAATCACACCTGTAATCCCAGCACTTAGGGAGGCTGAGGCGGGCTGATCACTTGAGATCCAGAGTTTGAGAACAGCCTGGCCAACATAGCGGAACCCCACCTCTACTAAAAATATAAAAATTAGCAAGGCATGGTGGTGTTTGCCTGTAGCCCCACCTACTCAGGAGGCTGAGGCACGAGAATCGCTTGAACTCAGGAGGCAGAGATTTCAGTGAGCCAAGATCGAACCACTTCACTCTTGCCTGGGCAACAGAGGGAGACTCAAAAAGTCTCAAAAAAAGAAAAAAAAAAAAAAGAGTAATAGCCTACCAACCAAAAAAAGTCCAGGACCAGATGGATTCACAGCCGAATTCTACCAGAGGTACAAAGAGGAGCTGGTACCATTCCTTCTGAAACTATTCCAATCAATAGAAGAAGAGGGAATCCTCCCTAACTCATTTTAAAAGGCCAGCATCATCCTGATACCAAAGCCTGGCAGAGACACAACAACAACAACAAAAAAACAGAATTTTAGCCCAATATCACCAATGAACATCGATGCAAAAATTCTCAATAACATGCTGGCAAATCGAATCCAGCAGCACATCAAAAAGCTTATCCACCATGATAAAGTGGGCTTCATCCCTGGGATGCAAGGCTGGTTCAATATACGCAAATCAACAAACATAATCCATCACATAAACAGAACCAAAGACAAAAACCACATGATTATCTCAATAGATGCAGAGAAGGCCTTTGACAAAATTTAACAGCCCTTCATGCTAAAAACTCTCAATAAATTCGGTATTCATGGGACGTATCTCAAAATAATAAGAGCTATTTATGCCAAACCCACAGCCAATATCATACTGAATGGGCAAAAACTGAAAGCATTCCCTTTGAAAACTGGCACAAGACAGGGATGCCCTCTCTCACCACTCCTATTCAACATAGTGTTGGAAGTTCTGGCCAGGACAATCAGGCAGGAGAAAGAAATAAAAGGTATTCAATTAGGAAAAGAGAAAGTCAAATTGTCCCTGTTTGCAGATGATATGATTGTATATTTAGAAAACCCCATCGTCTCAGCCGAAAATCTCCTTAAGCTGATAAGAAACTTCAGCAAAGTCTCCGGATACAAAATCAATGTGCAAAAATCAAAAGTATTCTTATACACCAATAACAGACAAACAGAGAGCCAAATCATGAGAGAACTCCCATTC
The DNA here is from genome assembly GCF_049350105.2 of Macaca mulatta. Taxonomy (NCBI): domain Eukaryota; kingdom Metazoa; phylum Chordata; class Mammalia; order Primates; family Cercopithecidae; genus Macaca; species Macaca mulatta. The sequence goes on along the minus strand of NC_133417.1, from coordinate 54,125,575 downwards.
ACAATTGCTTCAAAGAGAATAAAATACCTAGGAATCCAACTTACAACGGATGTGAAGGACCTCTTCAAGGAGAACTACAAACCACTGCTCAATGAAATAAAAGAGGACACAAACAAATGGAAGAACATTCCATGCTCATGGATAGGAAGAATCGATATCATGAAAATGGCCATACTGCCCAGGTAATTTATAGATTCAATGCCATCCCCATCAAGCTACCAATGACTTTTCTTCACAGAATTGGAAAAAACTACTTTAAAGTTCATATGGAACCAAAAAAGAGCCCACATTGCCAAGACAATCCTAAGTCAAAAGAACAAAGCTGGAGGCATCAAGCTACCTGACTTCAAACTATACTACAAGGCTATAGTAACCAAAACAGCATGGTACTGCTACAAAAACAGGGATATAGACCAATGGAACAGAACAGAGCCCTCAGAAATAATACCACACATCTACAACCATCTGATCTTTGACAAACCTGACAAAAACAAGAAATGGGGAAAGGATTCCCTATTTAATAAATAGTGCTGGGAAAACTGGCTAGCCATATGCAGAAAGCTGAAACTGGATCCCTTCCTTACACCTTACACAAAAATTAATTCAAGATGGATTAAAGACTTAAATGTTAGACCTAAAGCCATAAAAGCCCTAGAAGAAAACCTAGGCAATACCGTTCAGGACATAGGCATGGGCAAGGATTTCATGTCTAAAACACCAAAAGCAATGGCAACAAAAGCCAAAATTGACAAACAGGATCTAATTAAACTAAAGAGCTTCTGCACAGCAAAAGAAACTACCATCAGAGTGAACAGGCAGCCTACAGAATGGGAGAAAATTTCTGCAAGCTACTCATCTGACAAAGGGCTAATATCCAGAATCTACAAAGAACACAAATTTACAAGAAAAAAACAACCCCATCAAAAAGTGAGCAAAGGATATGAACAGACACTTCTTAAAAGAAGACATTTATGCAGCCAACAGGCACACGAAAAAATGTTCATCATTCACTGGCCATCAGAGAAATGCAAATCAAAACCACAATGAGATACCATCTCATACCAGTTAGAATGGCAATCATTAAAAAGTCAGGAAACAACAGCTGCTGGAGAGGATGTGGAGAAATAGGAACACTTTTACACTGTTGGTGGGACTGTAAACTAGTTCAACCATTGTGGAAGACAGTGTGGCAATTCCTCCAGGATCTAGAACTAGAAATACCATTTGACCCAGCCATCCCATTACTGGCTATATACCCAAAGGATTATAAATCATTCTGCTATTAAGACACACGTACATTTATTGCGGCACTATTCACAATAACAAAGACTTGGAACCAACCCAAATGTTCATCAATGATAGACTGGATTAAGAAAATGTGGTGCATATACACCACTGAATACTATGCAGCCATAGAAAAGGATGAGTTTATGTCCTTTGTAGGGACATGGATGAAGCTGGAAACCATCATTCTCAGCAAACTATTGCAAGGACAAAAAACCAAACACTGCATGCTCTCACTCATAGGTGGGAATTGAACAATGAGAACACTTGGACACAAGGCGAGGAACATCACACACTGGGGCCTGTCGTGGGGTTGGGGGAGGGGGGAGGGATAGCATTAGGAGATATACCTAATGTAAATGATGAGTTTATGGGTGCAGCACACCAACATGGCACATGTATACATATGTAACAAGCCTGCACATTGTGCACATATACCCTAGAACTTAAAGTATAATAAAAAAAGATAAATGGCATATGATTATATAAAAATGTACATTGTCTATGAAAAACTATAAATATAGTAAATACGTAGTATATTAAAAACTATAAAGTAAAAATCTAATAACAAATGAGGAACATCATCAGCAATGTAGGATAGACTGTGGGTTACTACTCTCCATATAAAAGAGAATGTATAAATCAATAAAAGGAAATCACTCAATAGTAAAACAGCAGATATAACTGAGAGATTCAAGTAAAGAAGAAGGGACCCAAAGACTGAGCTCTAGGGCACTAGAGTATTTAGATATTAGGAAGAGGGGGATTCTGCAAAGGAGACCAAGCAGCGGCTACCAGGATGGGGGGCAACTAGAAGCTTCTGATGTCCAAGAAGCCTAGGATCAAAGAGTTTTGAGAAAGAGAGAGTGATGAAAAGCTCCAAACCCTGTTTACAAGGTCAAGGAAGATGAGAACTAAACATTTACTAGATTTTGCCACATGAAATCACTGGTAATAGCCACATATCATCCAATTTCTCTTCCTATTGTCAATAAATGTTTGCTGAGTGCCCATTACATGTCAGGCACAGTACTTCTTGAATTTAGCTTCCATCCTTTTATGTTGTAACTGCCAATATGTTATGACTGCTAATACTGTTCGTTCCTTCAGGTCACTTCCAGGACATGACTTCCAGATTCTTGGGTGTGGGGCATGAGAAAAGAGTCAAAGTGGTCAGATTCAAATCTACTAGGTGTCAGAAAATGGCACAACAGCAAATTAGTAGTAAATATTAGCAGAGGGTTAGGAAATATCTCACTAATAATTACAATTAACAATTTTAAGAATTATTTATACCTACAACAGTATGGTTAGGCTAGGTTCTGCTGCCATAACAAACAACCCCTCAATCTCAGTGATCTGACACAGTACAGTAGTTCTCCTCTATTTTTGTCAGAGACATTCCAAGACCCCCACTGGATGCCTGGAACTGCAGATAGTACCAAACCCTACATATACTATGTTTTGTCCTATATATACATAACTATGATAAAGTTTAATTTAGAAATTAGGCACAATAAAATATGTAAAACAATAATTAAATATAACAAGTATAACAATATACTGTAATAAAAGTTATGTGAATATAGTCTCTCTCTCTCTCAAAATATCTTATTGTACTATACTCAACCTTCTTGTGATGATATGAGATGACAAAATGCCTACACGATGAGATGGAATGAGGTAAATGACATAGGCTTTGTGATGTAATGTTAGGCTACTATTAACTTTGACATAGGCTTTGTGATGTAATGTTAGGCTACTATTAACTTGAACACAAGCACTGCAATACGGTCTCAGTAGATCTGACAACCAAGATGCCTACGGCAGGTCGCATACAAAGCATGCGTACACTGGACAAAGAAATGACTCGTGACCGTGAGAGGTTGTGTCACACTATTCAGAACTGCCTACAATTTAAATTTTATAAATTGTTTATTTCTGGAATTTTCCATTTAATATTTTCAGACTGAGGCTGACCGTAGGTAATTGAAACCTCAGAAAGTGAAACCACAGATAAGAGGAGGCTGATACACTGGTTTCTTTCTTGCTTCCTCAAAGTCTACGATGGGTCTAGTCACCTCTCCTGGATAAACATCTTCTATGTGTTGCCTTAGCTTCCAGATAGATCTAAACTGTGAAACATTCCCAACTCTAAACATTCCATAATCACCACAGCAGAGGAAGAGAGTCCTAACAGGTCTCACATAAGCAATTAAGTGATCTGCTCAAAAGTGGCTCATGTTCAAGCACAACTCAATGGCCAGCAAGAATCATAAGACCTATTCAATTGCAAGGGGAGTCGGGAAGAGGAATCTTCCCATGAAGATAAACTAGACGTGGGTGAGCATTCTAAATGTCTACTATAATCAGGATTCTAGTTTTTCAAAGGATCTGACATCTAATCATTCATTTGACCATGAAAACATCCCAATAAGGTAGATAGAAAGCTGCTTAGAATTTCCATTTACAGATGTGGACATTGAAGCATAAAAAAATTAAACAACTTATCTAATTAGTGGTAATATTTAATTTAAATCACTGTAGGCTGGGCATGGTGGCTCACATCTGTAATCCCAGCACTTTGGGAGGTCAAGGCGAGAGGATCACTTGAGGTCAGGAGCTCAAGACCAGCCTGGCCAACATGGTGAAACCCCATCTTTACTAAAAATACAAAAATTAGCTGAGTGTGGTGGCGAATGCCTGTAATCCCAGATGCTTGGGAGGCTAAGGCAGGGGAATCCATTGAACCTGGAGGCAGAGGCTGCAGTGAGCAGAGACTATGCCACTGCACTCCAGCCTGAGCAACAGAGCGAGACTTCACCTCAAAATAATAATAATTATTATTATTTAAATCACTATAGTGAGGATTGCCTTCCAGCTTTATGAGCTTTTTTTTTTCCCCCACAAGTCCATGTTGACATTAACTAGGGGAAAAATTAGGATCACTGATATCTGTAGTCATCATGGTTTATCTAAAATATATCACAGAATAGAATACTACATGATTCTCTAAGAACATTAGACAAAAGAAGACCCTTTGAAATAGCTAGAATTAGTCCTTTCAAACATAGTCTTGGCATTGACTGACATGAAAATGAAAGCCAAAACGCTTAGGATGGAAGAACACTTTGGTTTCCCTAAGAACACTTGAATCTCCTGTCTCTGCATCTATCACTAAAGATTAGCCCTTAGAACAGTAGTATGTGAACCCCCTTCACGTTAACACTGAACTTTAAATTTCAACTTCCCAACAGTTTTAATTTGGAGGCTTCTGACAGCCCAGCTCTAATGGAAACCAGTCTTCCTGACTTCTGTGTTAAGCCTTAAGGTACAATTTCCTTTTCTCAGATATGTGGGGTCTTGATATGGTTTTAGGACAGCAGGGAAGAACTGCACTGGGGATTTCCTTTATCATGAGTGATTTAATTCAGCAGCACAAAATGCTAACACTTTTCCAAAAGCAATGTATATCCTGGATTCCTAGATCAAAATGAAATATCACTTGGCATTGAGATAAAAGCATTACTTATAATTATAAGACTTTTCTCCAAAGGTTGTGTACTCAGAAAGAGCTGAAAGAGTGATTAGTTATAAGCTCTTATTTTTTTTTCAATCCTTAAATTCCATACATGAATCCTTAATCTAGAGGCTGGTATGTGAGTAAAGTACCAAACAAGAGCCTCAACAAGTATCAGGTCAAGCCCTTGAAGTTTTGTCCACAGATTCCCTTCCCTTTGCTTTACTGAGCTTTCAGAGGGAAAGAGGAAGGAATGGAATGTCCAATGTCAAGATAAATGTCACATACCCAAATCTAACAATTGTCAACCACCTAATATTCCATCTTAGAAATGGACAAGTGTTTTCAGTCCAAAACTCTACACCATCTTGTCAATACCTTACATAGCAAAGGCACTTTATGTAGTGAAGATAATTTCATCTCCTGAAAAGTAACCATGCAGCTCACTCCAGGAAGCCAACTGAACTCAGTTTTTGTGGTAGTCAGAAAAAGCCCTACCCAGAGAGTGTGGAGAAGGTGCCAGATGAGTGTTCCAATTAAAACAGCATGAAATCTGAGTTTTATTCCCAGATCAATCAATTACTAGCAATTTCCATATCTATTTTTTTTAAACCCACTAGAGACTATAGTGAGACTCAAATGGAACTGCATATACACATGAAAGCACTTTACATTTGAATAGCGCCTTACAGATTGCGATGTATTTCACTTAATATTGTTCCCCCTGGTGTATATGAAAAACTCAACCTTATACTGCCCCCTTAGCCAGGACAGAAAACTTTGCAGTAGAGTCTCTTCACATCTCAAATGCTATTTATCTTTCTTGACTTCATCTAAGAATTTTACACCTAAAAGTTGACCTTGATATCCTTTCAATCTCATTGGCCTTCCATCCTTCTCCGCACTGTAATACACAAATCTTTGAGCAAAATCATCCAAGAGCATTATTGGGTCCTTTGAAAACTTTCAAGGGATCCACATCCTTTAAAGTAGGGGGATCACATACTTCAACATCCAAACTAGGACCCCTCTGAAAGTGAAAGAGAACTCTGTAAATAATGACACAAAGGCAATAGAAAAACTAAGACTGTCTTTACAAGCCAACCTCCTTACAAATCTAAAGGTCTATGCAGAAGAAACCTTGAAGGATATCTATAAATAAAAACACATTTTCATTAATTTATTTTTCTGATGCATTCCATTTTCTCCACCTGATTTTTCCGATGGTAGGTACCATGTAAACTTTCATTCCTCTCCTACTATACCTTCTATCTGCTTTCTTCTCCTGTTCAACAAGTCAGTAAACTGGGAAGAAAAAATACATATCACCGGGTGTTTCTATTTAAAAGAACTCTTTGTTTATTTTGGCTTATTGGTTCTACAAACACAGAAACTATACTGAATGGAAAATAATCATCAGTTATATTCCCATCACCTAGAACCAAACACTGCTAACATTTCGGCAACAGTTGTTCCAGTTTGTTTTCAATAATTAATTACACTAGTAACATATGAGTACTTCTGTCCCTTTTAAAAGGAACAAAAAGTTTCGAGGAATAATATAATGGCCCAAGAACCTACTAATTTTCAGGCACTTAACATTTAAGTCACTCCATTTAGGCTTCATACTAACCATTAATGATGGTAGTATTTTTATATACATATTACAAAAAAGGAAACCAAGGATGAGAGACATTAAGGGATGTGTATGGGAGCCAGATTTTAGTCCCAAGTATTTCCAGATTCCAAAACTCATTCTATTTCTACCATATAATATTATTTTTAAGGCTTTATGCATTTCTTCCTGTCTTTTCTCGGCATAGCTTTTTGTTTGTTTAACCTAAACATACTATGTATACCATACTCTATCTTTATATGTATTTTCACATATTAAACCTTGTGAGGATTGCATCTGAACAAGAGCACTGCAACTTGATTGGGGAAAAAAACCAAATAGCACATAAAGTTATAAAGGGCAAAGTACAATTTTCCTCTATCCTCTCCATACCAAGGTCCACTCAATCTGTCTTTCAGAGGTAACTACAGGGAACTTCTTTTCATATCTCTTCTAAGACACCTAAATCAGTCAGACATCCATCTCCTTACAACCCATTTCTGTGTTTCCCTTTACAACACAACTTCAACAGTTGCCTATGCTCTCTGTTGCCATTTCCTCTCCTCCATTCTCTCTTGAATCCACTCTAATCAGACTTTCATTCTTACCACTTCAACCAGACTGCCCTTGTCAAGGTCTCAATGTCTTCCATACTGTCAAATCCCAAAGTTAGTTCTAAGATCTTGCAACTGACATAGTATATCACACCCTCTTTCTTGAAACACTTTCTTCTCTTGGCTCCTAGGATATCACTGTCTTGGATCTCATCGTGCCTGTTTGGCCATTTCTTCTTGGTTTCCTTTAAAGGCTCTTCCTCATCTTCCTGACCTTTAAATGTTGGACAACCCCAATCTTGAGTCATCTCTCATTCTCTATCCATACTTACTTTCTATGTGGTCTCATCCAGACCTAACCTTTAAATGCCTTCTATATGCTGATGACACTCAAATTTACATCTCTAGGCCAGACTTTTCCCCTGAACTTCAGAGGTGTGTATCCAACTGCCTCCTTAACACTTTATAGAAAATCTCAAACTCACCATGTGAAAACTGAACTTCTAATTCTCCACTCCCAATCTTCTCCATCCCAGTAAATGTCAGATGAAGAGACACACAACAATAATAAAACCTTGAAATCACTCTTAAGCTCTCTCTCCCAACCCTCATCCCACCATCAAATTCATCAGCAAATCCTCCTAGCTCTAACTTCTAAATATATCCCAAATCAGACTGATTTCTCATCACTTTCACCACTCCCAACTCCTTTGGCCTGGAAGATTATAATAACTTCCAACCTGGTCTCCCTGCTCTACCCTTTACCTACAGTCAATTCTCCACAAAGCAACAAAGGTACCCTTTAAAAAGGTAAGTCAGGCCATGCCATTACCTTTCTCAAAACCACTAAATGGTTTCTGTCCTGCTTTTAATAAAATCACCTTCAGCAAAGCCTTACATGATCCCCCATCCTCCTAGGGGTCCCTCTGACCTCACCTCCTACTATTCTCTCCCTTACTTTCTCACTACACCTCAACACACTAGCTTCCTTGTCCATCCTCAAGAATGCTAAGACCATGCTCTCCTCCTACTATTCTACCTCAGCACTTCGTATTCCATTTACCTGTAATGTCCTTCTGCCAGATAGCTACCAGCCACGCTACTTCACTTTATTCTAGTCTCTGCTTGAATATCGCCTTTTCGAGAGTTCTTCCCAGACACATATCTGTATCCTATTCCACTCCCCATTGTTCTCTCTTTTTACTCTGCCTTATTTTTCTTCAAAGTACATATTACTACCTGACATAGAACTATTGTCTGTTTCCAGACATAGAATATAAACTCTTTGAGAGGAAAGATTTTGTTTTATTGCTATTCTATATTTGATATCCCTTACATTGTCCGTATTCAAAAAACAGCCATTGAATAAATGAGAGGAACATATCTCTAATCTATGTATATTTTTACATTAAAATGGAATTACATAACACATAAGGTTGCCATATTCAGTAGTCAGATTGAAAAACCTCATAACTCATAGGTCTTATAATACAGTACTCAGAAGGGACTTCCCTCAATATTGGGGAGTACTTAGCCCTAGACTAAATGCTGCTACAGTCCTGCCTAGCAAACATTAAAAGAATGTCAAAATTTCCAAGAAATTTAACTGCATCCTAAAACAAGGTTCAAGAATATTTACAGGAATGCAAAAACATCCAGCACCCAACAAAGTAAAATCCACAATATCTGGCATCCACGCAAAAATTAGTAGGCATGATAACAAGCAGAAAAATACAACCATAATGAAAAGAGAAAATGAATCAAAACCACCCAGAACAGACACAGATGTTAGAATTATCAGACAAAGGCACTGAAACTATTATAACTGTACTCCATATATTTTGAAAAGTAGAAATATATATATATATAAATGTACAGCCCCAAATCAAACATTTGCAAATTAAAAAACCCTGCAATGTCTAAGAGAAAAAATACATTGGATGGGATTAATGGCTAATTAGATATTGCAGAACAAAAGATGAGGTGACTTGTCAACATAGCAATAGAAACTATCCAAAATAAAACAGAGAAGGAAAAGACTCTTTTTAAAAGAAGAGAACATGGCTGGGTGCAGTAGCTCATGCCTGTAATCCCAGCACTTTGGGAGGCCGAGATGGGTGGATAACTTGAGGTCAAGAGTTCGAGACCAGCCTGACCAATATGGTGAGACCCCATTTCTACTAAAAATACAAAAATTAGCTGGGCATGGTGGCATGCACCTGTAATCTCAGCTACTCGGGAGGCTGAGGCAGAAGAATCGCTTGAACCTGGGAGGCGGAGGTTGCAGTAAGCCGAGATCATGCCACTGCACTATAGTCCAGGTGACAAAGCTAGACTCCATCTCAAAAAATAATAATAATAAATAATAAATAAAGGGAACTGAAGGACAACTTTAAGCAGCCTAAAATACTACATGTAATTGGAATTACCTTAAGAACTGAGAATGGGGAACAGAAAAAATATTTGAAGATACATAGGTTAAAATGTTTCCAATTTGATGAATATTATAAACTTACAGATTTGAGACAGTAAAAACCTTGTGCACAAGAAACATAAATAAAACTACAGCAAGGCACACAATAATAAAACTAATCAAAGCCAGTGATTAAAAAAAGAATTAAAAAGTAGCCAGAGAAAAAGGGCAAATTATGCACAGAGGAACAAAGATCAGGAGGAAACAAACTTCTTATCAGAAACAATGTAAGCAAGAAGATGGCGGAACAATATCTTTAAAGTGCTGAAAGAAAAAAGAAAAACTATCAACCTAACATGTATTTCAAAAACCGAAGTGAAATAGACTTTCAGACATACAAAAGCTTTAAGATCTGCACTACAAGAACTATCAAAGGAAGTTTCAATTTAAAATAAACTGACACCAGGTGGAAAGATGAATCTACATAAAGGAATGAAAAGTACCAGAAATTGTAACTGCATAGATAAATGCATAATATGTTTTCTTATTATTTAACTCTTTTTTTAACAAATATCTGACTGTTTAAACAAAAATAATAATGTATTGTGGGGACCCTTACATATGTATAAGTAAAATATATGATAACAAAAAATGGTATAAAGGCTAGGGGCAGGGAGAAGGAATTCATACTCTAAGTGAAGGGAAATAATATCACTTTAAGGTAAACAATGTAAGTTAAAGATGTATGCTATAAACTCTAAAGCAACCATCAAAATAAAACAAACAGGCATAACTAATCAGCCAATAAACAAGCTAAAATTGAATTTTCTTTAAAAACTCAATCCAAAAGAAGCCAGAAAAATAAGGGAAGGGGAACAAAGAACAAAAGGGGTGATTATAAAATAAATAGCAAGATGAAAAACTTAAACACATCAAAAATAACATTCAATATGTGTTCTAACACCCCCACTGAAAGTCAAAAGTTGTCAGCTAAATAAAAAGGAAAGATTCAATTATATGCTGCTTATAGGAAACATACTTTAAATGTAAACATAAAAGGGTTAAAAATAGAATGATGGTAAAAGATTCACAATTCTGTCACGAGTCAACAAACAAACTGGAGTGACAACATGAACATTAGGCAGTATATATTTGAGGGCAACAAAGGTTTTCAGGGATGAAAATAGCCATTTCATAAAGATAAAGAGGATATAACAATCCTAAACTTTATGAACCTAAAAACAGAGCTTCAAAATGTGTGAAACAAAAACTCATTGAACCGCAAGGGTGTATTTGTCCATTTTCATGCTGCTAATAAAGACACATCTGAGACTGGACAATGTACAAAAGAAAGAGGTTTATGGACTTACAGTTCCACATGGCTGGGGAAGCCTTACAAAGATGGTGGAAGGCAAGAAGGTACAAGTCACGTCTTACATGGATGGCAGCAGGCAAAGAGACAGAGGTTGTGCAGGGGAACTCTTCTTTATAAAACCATCAGATCTCGTGAGACTTACTATCACGAGAACAGCACAGGAAAGACTTGCCCCCATGATTCAATTACCTCCCACAGGGTCCCTCTCACAACACATGGGAATTCAAGATGAGATGTGGGTGGGGACACAGCCAAACAATAACAAAGGGGATGGAAATAAATCTACCATTATATTGGAAATTTAAATACCCCTCTTTCAATAATTGATAGAACAAGTAGAAAAACAAGAAGTAAGGATATACTATCAACTAACTTGATTTAACTGGCAGTTATAGATCCCTCCACCCTTCCAAAGCAGGATACACATTCTTTTTACACATAAGTGGATAATTACCAAGATGGAATATATTCTCTGCCAAAACACAGGTCTAAATAGATTTAAAACATTCAAGTCATAGCAAATATGCAAATATGTTCTTTGAATATAATAGAGTTAAACTAGAAATCAGTTACAGAAAGATAGTTAGAAAACCCCCAAATATTTAGAAATGAAGCAACACATCTACATAAACCAGGCATCAAAGAGGAAGTTTAAAATAAAATTTAAAATTGTTCTGAATTAAATAAAAATCAAAACATGTCATATCAGAGTTTGTGGGATATTGCTAAAGTATCTTCCTAAAGCACTTAGGAAGAATTTTATAGTACTAAATATCTATGCAGTAGTCCCCCCTTATCCTCAGGTTCACTTTCTGCAGTTTCAGTTACTCATGGTCAACTGTGATCTAAAAATATTAAATGAAAAATTCCAGGAATAAACAATTCATAAGTTTTAAATGGCATGCTGTTCTGAGTAGAGTGATGAAATATCACACGGTCCAGCTTCATCCCACCAGGGAGGTAAAACATCCCTTTGTCCCACATATCCACACTGTGTACACTACCTGTCCATTAGTCACTTAGTACCCTTCTCAGTTATCAGATTGATTACTATGATATCTCACCATATAGGCATTTTATCACCTCACATCATCACAAGAAGGAAAAGGGTTAGTACAGCACAATAAGATACTTTAAGAAAGAAAGACCACGTTTACATAACTTTTTTTATAGTATATTGTTATAATTGTTCTATTATTAGTTTATCTCTATTAATAATAATCTATTATTGTTAATCTCTTATTGTGCCTAATTATAACTTAAACTTTATCATAGGTGTGTATGTATAATAAAAAAATAGTGTATATAGGATTCCGCACTATCCATGGTTTCAAGAATCCACTGGGGGCCTTGGAACATATCCCCTGCAGATAAGTGGGGACTGCTGCATTGATACTGAAAAAACAGTTCTCAAATCAATTACCTCAGCTTCTGCTTTAAGAAAGTAAAAAAAAGAAGGGAGGAATTAGCTCCCAAAATAAGCAGAAGAAATGAAATTAAAAAGGACAAAGCAGAAATAAATAAAATAGAAAGCAGAAAAACAATAGAGAAAATAAACAAAACCAAAAGATGGTTCTTTGAGATCAATCATTTCATAACCTTCTATACAGATTGATTAGGAAAATAAGGAAAAAAACACAAATTATCAGTATCAAAAAGGAAGAAGGAAAGAGTTGACAACACAACATATTCTACAGATATTAGAAACGTAGTAAGGGAATATTATAAACAACTTTATATCAATAATTTCAAAAACACAGATTAAATATAAAAATACTTAAAAGATACAATCTACCAAAGCTCACTCAAGAAAAACTGGCAACCTTTGTATAGCCCTATATCTATCAGAGCAATTGTATTTGTAGTTAAAAATCTTCCCATGAAGAAAACAACAGACCAAGATGTCTTCACTGGCGAATTCTACCAAATGTAATGAAGAAATAATATCAACTATATACAAACTTCCAGAAAATTAAAATGGAGAAATACTCTCCAACTTATTCCATGAAATCAGCACTACTCTAATACAAAAGCAGAAAAATACATTATAATAAAAGAAAATTGCAAACCAATATTCCTCATGAATATAGATGCAAAAATTCAAAACAAAATTTTTGCAAATTGAATCTAACAATACATAAAATAATATATCATGAACACATAGGTTTTACTGCAGGAATGCAAGGTTGGTTTAAAATTCATGAAAAGAAGAGTTGATGCAATTTACCATATTAACAAACTTAAAAAGAAAAACCATATGATTATCTCAAGAGACACAGAAAAATAATTTGGCAAAGTTCAACATCCATTCCCAATAAAAACTCTCAGCAAACTACAAATAGAATGGGATTTTTGGACCTGATAGAGTAGAGTATCTATGAAAAACCTACAATTAATATATTATTTAATAGTGAAAGATTGAATGCTTTCCCTTATGAGGAGAAACAAGGATGTCTGCTCTCACCACTCCATTCAGTATTGCACAGGAGGACAGGAGAATCTAGCCAGCAATAAGTCAAGACAAAGAAACAAAAGGCATCCAGACAGTAGTAAAACTATCTTTATTGGAGCATGCCATGATAATCTATGTAGAAAATCTGATGGAAGCATCAAAAAAGCTACTAGTACTACTAAATGACTTTAGTAAGTCTGTAGGATACAGTAAGATAAATACACAAAAATCAATTGTATTTCTACATACCAGCAACAATCAGGAATTAAAATTTTTTTAAGCCATTATTATTTATAAATACCACCAAAAATAGAAACACTGAGGGGTAAATCTGACAATAATCTGAAAGAATCATTCACTACATAACATTGCTGAAATGCATAAAGAAAACTTAAATAAATACTGAGTTACTGCATTGTTCATGGATTGGAAGACACATATTATTGTATTAAAATTGCAATCCTCCCTTAATCATTATATACACCCTACAATTAAAATCCCAGTGAGCTTTTTTTTGTAGAAAGCAACAGGCTGATTCTTATTCCAAAATCCATATCAAAATGCAAAAGGACCCAGAATAGCCAAATCAACTACTTGATTTCAAGACTTAGCACATAGCTGCAGTAATCAAGACAAGGGAGGTATATTGATCCATGGAACAGAATAGGGTCAAGAAATAGACATACATTAACAAATATATGAATGACTGACTCTTGACTAGCAATGGCCATTCAATGGAGAAAAGGATAGACTTTTCAGCAATGGTGCTGGAGCAATTGGATGTATATTCACAAAAAGTTGAACCATTCAAAGCAATGATAATTGTTTAAAATTATGGATATGATAATTATCCCAATTTGATCTTTACACTATATATACACACACTGAAACATCACATCGTACCCCATAAATATGCACGTGTCAATTATAAATTTTAAAACTTCTTAATTAAAATTTAAATTAAGAAAAACAATAACTCAATAACTCAAAATGGATCATAGACCCAAAAGTAAAACCTGAAATTATAAAACTTATGGAAGAAAATATAGGAGAAAATCTTTATGACTTTGGGTTAGGCAAAGATTTCTTACATATAACACTAAAAGCAAGATCCAGTAAAAATTTTGATAAATTAAATTTCATCAATATTTAATTCTTCAGTTCTTTGATAGACATTGTTAAGAGAATAAAAAGACAAGCCAAAGATTATAATAAAAGATTTGCAAAGTATATATTTGATAGAGGATTTACATACAGAATACATAAAAATGCTCAAAACAAATAATGAGAAAACAACCCAAATTTTTAAATGGGCAGACACCTCACCAAAGAAAATGGTATATAAATTGTAAATAGCACATAAAGAATGTTTGACATCATTACTCACTTGGGAGATGCATCCTCACCAACACACAGTATGTTAGCCATTTTATCTCTTAAACCCAGAAGATAAAATAGCTAACATACTGGGTGTTGGTGAGGATACAGAGGAACAAGAACTCTCATACATTGCTTGTGGGAACATAAAATGGTATCAGTCTTTGAAAAACACTGTCTACACAACTAACAAACGTTCCAGCCATTGCAATCCTAGCTGTTTACCCAACAGAAAAGAAAATATATATCTGTACAAAGATCTGTACACAAATGTTCTACTAGCTTTTTTTGTAATAGCCCAAAGCTAAAGCCAACCCAAATGTTCATCAACAGGCAAAAAGATAAACAGATTGTGGCATAACGATACAATGGACTGTTATTCAGCAGTAAAAATAATGATATGCATGGCCGGGCGCAGTGGGTCACGCCTGTAATCCCAGCACTTTGGGAGGCCGAAGCGGGCAGATCACTTGAGGTCAGGAATTTGAGACCAGCCTGGCCAACATGGTGAAACCCCATCTCTACCAAAAATATAAAAAAAATTAGCCAAGTGTGGCAGCGTGTGCTGTAATACCAGCTACTTGGGAGGCTGAGGCAGGAGAATCGCTTGAACCCGGGAGCCAGAGGTTGCGGTGATCCAAGATCATGCCACTGCACTCCAGCCTGGCCAACAGAGCAAGATTCCATCTCAAAAAAAAAAAAAAAAGATATGCACAACGTGTATGAATCTCACAAAAATGATGCTGAGTGAAAGAAGCCAGACAAAATGCAAATTATACTGGCAGAAAGTACTTTCCTGCCTGGGCAGGCAGGGATGGGTGGGAGGTAGAGATTTCCAAAGGGCACAAGAAAACATTTGGGGGTGATGAATGTGTTCATTATCTTGATTGAGGTGATAATTTCACAGATCTATACTACATATGTCCAAACTTAGCAAACTGTACACTTTAAATATGTGCAGTGTATTGTAGGTCAATTGTATCTCAAAAAAGCTGTTTATAAATAATAAGATGAGATTGCCTACTTGAGGGTGCCCTTTGCCAACCTAAATTTTGGCCTCATTGCAAAAATTTTCTTGAACAGCATTTAGGAACAGACTGACATTGTTAAGCTTAATGCTCTGTGAAATCGTCTAAACTAATTGTTTCAAAAGCCTGTGGCAGCAGTTTTCTGAGATTATATCAGAGGACACTTTTCTTCTTTATGTAAACATACGTTAACGTTGCCACTAGATACCATGCAACGCTTTCATTGTACTCATCTCCACCATGTTTGTGCCAACTGCTGAATGTGTTATTTCATCTAAAGAGGACCGAAAACAATGCCTTGAGTTCCCTTTGTCATGCCTGTCACGATACTGCATGACTTCTGCAGGAAACAGTTCAAGGGAGACAGCAGATCTGAACCACAGGTGGACTGGGTGGTGTATGTGTACCTAGAGTACATTCATGTGTGGAAAGACTGAGAGACGGTGAAGGACACGGACACAGAGGGACATATAAAAGGACCCTGAGTCAAATATTAATTAACAGATGTGTTCCCTTTCTGGAAATTTCTTCCTTGGCTGGGCACGGTGGGTTTTGGAGGTCAAGGCAGGTGGATAATTTGAGGTCAGGAGTTCGAGACCAGCCTAGCCAACATGGCAAAACCCCATCTCTACAAAAAAATACAAAAATTAGCCAGGTATGGTGGTGGGCACCTGTAATCCCAGTGACTTGGGAGGCTGAGACAGGAGAATCGCTTCAACCCAGGAGGCGGAGGTTGCAGTGAGCTGAGATCGTACCACTACATTCCAGCCTGGGTGACAGAAAGACACTCCATCTCAAAAAAAAAAAAAAAAAAAAAAACACAAAACAAAACAAAACAACCCTTCCTCGGAGAAAAAATATGGGGCCAATCACTTGACTTCCAAATAGCTGCCCTCCCTCCTACATCTTCTGGTCCCACCCTCGGGAATTCAAAATCTCCAAATTGATTCCTCAGCTTTTGCTTATGGAACAAGTATACAAACAACAGATACACGGGCATACTTGTGCATCTGAACCCCAAATCCCTCCAACAACAGTGCAAATGTTTCCTTTTATTTGCTTCTTAGCAGAAGTTGTCAGAAACCCGTATTATTGTGGAGGCCTCTCTTCCTCACGCTCAATAGTTCCATCTCACTGTGTCTCTTTACACTAACTCACAGTTTCCTAAATTCAGCTGTGCCAGTAGTAACTTGGATTTGATTAAAACAATGAAGATGGCCCATATTATTGTTTACCAACTACTTTTTAAAAGTGATTCGTTCATTTTATATATTAATTTATTTTTTCAATGTGCCTTTACTTCTTTAAGTAGGAAGCCAGTAGCCCTTGGTAAAGGTAGAGGTAATTCTAAAAAGAAATACAATGAACATTAACGCTGTGAGTAAATGCCTACGGAATTTCCCAGAAGCCTCTGGGTCTACATGCAGCTCTCTCTTTGTGGCTGGTATGTCTAATTAAGGCATCTCTAGCACTTGCTGACATCCTTTTTTAACAAAGGGATACTTTATTTTCTTCTTAACTAATGAATGGGACTGAAAGCGTTTTAAAAAGAGAGTAATTGGTTACATGTGTTGAGTGGGCACCACCTGAAATCATCTCAAGCCATCCGAGTTCCTGCCTCTGAGATCTCATTGAGAGCCTGTCTTTCTGAGCCTTGAGGCCAAGATGCATTCAGAGTTCACATAAAAGTCTGACCTACTCTGAGGACCTGGTTGTAAGTGTCAGTGCCCCACCAACCCATATGGCACCTTTGTCCAAATGAAAAGGCCGGGCGCGGTGGCGCAAGCCTGTAATCCCAGCACTTTGGGAGGCCGAGACGGGCGGATCACGAGTTCAGGAGATCGAGACCATCCTGGCTAACACGGTGAAACCCCGTCTCTACTAAAAAATACAAAAAAAAAAAAAAAAGAAAAGAAAAAAGTGCCCACTCTCGGCAGATGAGCCCTGCTGTGTTCAAGGTTTGGAGAAAGGACGGTGCCTGTGGCAGTATTTGAAAAGGTCTCCCTTGCTCCAGGCCAACATAGCCTTCTGCCAGACAGCACATGAGGTGGATCTTGGCCCCCCTTCAGCTCCTGGCTGGGTGCCCTTGGGCAGTGATCAATAGGCACAACTATACAAGAGGGTTTGCCAAGCATTACTTAAGCTGCAGCATTTTCACTAGTTACTATACATTCATAATTCTGTGTCTTTTAGGACTTTTTAGGGCTACTTGTGATGTCCCTCCCCACTGCACCCCAATTCTGCTCTATTTTCTGTCTTTGGCATGTGCAGTTGCTCAATACGGGGATGCAAAAGGGGATTCTACTGGAAAAAAAGGAAGCAGTCGCAGTTCCCTTGAGGGTTCCAGATGTTCCCTGGTTTGGGCTCATTCCTGCTTGCCTTGTCACCTGCTACATTTGAGGCTGGCTCTGGAGGAGAAGCACCCCTTATGGAGATGGCTAGGTTCCTTTCAGTCCTGCTGATATTGAATAGCTGAGTAATCAGCTGTATTTGGAGGTATGCCTCTTTTGCCGACGGCACGTACTGGTGAACATCAAGTCAAGGTAAATTATTGAAAGCAGCAGAACTGACAACAAGAGGGTCTATTGTTTAAGTAAATGCATTCTGACTGTCTGAAGACACAGCTCTGACCTGCAAGATTAGAACACTGACAAGGGTTGGTTCAAGAAACAAGAGGTGAATTTAAAATGCTGCAGAGAGCTGACGGCAGGAGGGCCTGGGTTATATTAACACAGACAGGAAGCAGATTTTTAAAAATTTGTTTTGCTTCTTACACTTTGAATTCTAGGTCACTCACAGCTCAGCCTGCATGATAATTTTTAAAAGAGGATTTTAAAACATAAGTTCAAAGGTGAATTTGTTTAGCCTTTTACTATAGCTTACATAAAGCTACCAACTTAACAAGTCCACATAAATAAGACAGACTTAGTTCATAAAGACCAGTGGGAGTTGGAGGGATTGATGAGAAGGAACTAACCCTGTCCAAGTACAGGAGCATTGACTGGTTAGCCCTCTTTGAAGGTAAATCTAAAAGGTCCTCTAGCTCAGTCTTAGGACCCATGCCAACTGGTGACAGGGCAAGGGGATCCAGAGGATAAAAGCAAAGGTCCTCTGTGCCAACCCCTACCAAAACATTGCCCCACACCCAGAGGCAAACGACCCCTTCTGCCTCCAGCCCGGGCTTTTTTCTGCCAAAGTCAAAGGACATCAACCTAACTTACGCTTTTAGAAGATCCAAAAGGGGCTGCTTTTGAATACTAATTTTGAAAGAAGGAAGGAGAAAAAATAATCCGTCTAAACCAAAAGTGTCAAACCGGCATCAGTTCATGAGCCAATGCCAAGTGATGAGGACTGATTGCTTTGAACACTGAGTTAAGAAGGATTCTGGGGTTACACCTGGGACCAAAAGACAAGGGGCTATGTTTGATGATAACTTGAAAATACAGGATGACCCAGTTTAGATCATCATGTACTCTACCACAGCCCATCCCTCTCCAGCCGCCCCTGGCCAGCATCAAAAAAATCAATCTTTTCCTAAGAGGAAATAAGTTGGTATAAATGTTCTCTTTAGAACAAAAACACGAAACTGAACATGATGAGGCCAAACTGCTCATTCAGAACAGCATCACTGAAATGATGAGACCCCTCAGGCTGCCCAGAACAGCTCTGTGAGGCCTGTGTGACCCCAGAAAACACTTCCTAACCAAAGCCCCTGGCTGCCTAGTTTTTAAATATCACACTGCTATGTCAACAAGCTTACGAATGGTCTAACTCGAATCATAGACAATCTGATGTCGTCTCACCTTAAGTGCTAAGTTCTATTCTCAGTTCTGAGACAAACAAGATTTTAAAGGTCTCTGGGTTTAAAACTTGTATTCATGAATATCAGCCCGCTAGAAAAGAAGGCATTTGGCCCTAGACCATGCATTGCCCTGGTGCCACGGACAAAGTTTTTGAGAACTCTTGGAGGCCCAAGACGGACCTAGCTACCTCCTGGTTATCAGGACTCACTTCATTATACAGAAAATGTGGTATTTGACAGTCTTAGCGTTCCACTGAGTTCCAGGGATGAGGATCTCAGAACACGGATTGCCTCCTGCTGGCCCTGCTGTGACCCTAGCATGAGGGGGCCAAGGATCCTAGGTGCAAGGAACTTGTCACAGCCTGGGGATGACACATTTAACTCCTGCCCAGCTGAGATTGTAAGGGCCTGGCAGTCCCCAATGGGGGTGACTGTCTCTGAGTTGCTAGTTTAGCAAATAAAAATACAGGATGCTTAGTCAAGTCTGAATTATAAACAACATATATTTTTTTTAGTTGTTATTTACTGTAATTCCGGTTTAAATGGATGACCTGGCATTTATCTGGCAGTTCAGAGACCTACTCTGGTCTGTGAAGAAACAGATTTAAGACAAGTGCCTCTGTCCCTCTCTGAAGGGATTTACCTATCCTCCCGAGTCCAATGGGCCACAACAGCAAAGCTTGGTTTTTTGCAGATTTCACTAAGAATGGGCAGTAGACCTTCAAAAGCTCAGTTCATCAACAGTTGTACGTGGAGGGTGTTAATGGTCATTGGCCATCAGGAAACATTTACTTAAGCAATTGTTTTGGCAGCTGGTCAGGAATTCAGGAAGCATTCTAAGCCACTGATCATTACTGTGACAGTTCAATATGTGGGAAAGGCATTTGGGAGCCTTGCAAAAGTGTAGGATGTGGCAGTGCATCAAAGTCCCGTCATCATGCATTTGTCTTAAACTTTTCACTGTAAGGCAGTATGATAAAAAAGAAAAGAAAGAAAGAAAGAAAAGAAAAAGCACATGTATATATACATAAGTAGATATACAAAACAAAGTTCCAAGGTACTCATACAATAGACAAGTTTAACTTACAGAAGCAATGCAAGAAACCAAAGCCATTTTTTTCTTTCTTTCTTTTCTTTTCTTTTTTTTTTTTTTTTTTTTGAGACAGAGTTTCATTCTTGTTGCCCAGGCTAGAGTTCAATGGCACGATCTCAGCTCACTGCAATCTCCGCCTCCTGGGTTCAAGCAATTCTCCTGCCTCAGCCTCCAGAGTAGCTGGGATTACAGGCGCCTGCCACAATGCCTGGCTAATTTTTTTCGTATTTTTAGTAGAGACAGGGTTTTACCATGTTGCCCAGGCTGGTCTCAACCTCCTGACCTAAGGTGATCCACCTTCCTCAGCCTCCCAAAGTGCTAGGATTACAGGTGTGAGCTACCACACTCGGCCCAAAGCCATTTTTAAAAATCTCCTTGGTCATATCCTATACAACTCATGTGAGGAAAGCAGATTTCAACAACATGGATCAAACTCAGTCTAAGAATGTAAAAGTTACAGAAACTTAAGAAAATTTAAGTCTTAGGGATTCAAAATTGAACTCAGAATGTATAAACATAGATGCTTGCTCAAAAAGGTGTGCTGAAATCACTCAGGGAGCACATGAGGGCTGGGTCTATTATCTCGTAGGATTTTCCACCTCAAAAAGTGAACAAAAGACAAAGTTATAACAAGTAATTATTCACCATTTTTATTTGCAAGATCTTTAAAAGATACTGCCCAAAGTAATAAAAAAAGTGTAAGATTTCACTCAATGATTATTTTTCTATTATATTACCTTCTATTTCCTCTCTAAATACACTGTATGTCTATGCATTAAAAACCATTTGAGTACATGATGGAATGACAAAAATACGCCATAAAAATCGGTTGATGTTTAAATTCAAGCACATTCATATTTCCAACTGATGGATCAACAGCCATTGACTTTTTCCAAAGCTGGTAAAGCAATTGAATGTATTTAAGACTTTTTATTGCCTACTCTGTAACTTTGTATAAATCTCTGATAATATGGAATCCAAAAACTCTGCTTTCTTTTGTTTACAATTATGCCTAGTTACATCTACTCTATCTTCCAAAAGAAAGCACAAGGATCCTAGGCCAGAGGAACGTGTCACAGGCTGGGGATGGCACATTTAACTCCTACCCGGCTGAGACTGCTAGGGCCCAGCAGCCCCCAACGGAGGTAACTCTCCCTGAGTTGCTAGTTCAGCAAATAAAAATACAGGATGCTCAGTCAAATCTGAATTTCAGAAAAGCAACAAATAACTTTTTAGTCATTAGTTCTGTAATTCGGGTTTAACTGGGTGTCCTGGCATTTATCTGGCAACCTTACTTCCCTCCACAATGTGTTTCCAGGTATGGTGTACACAAAAGGATATTCCTTCCTAGCATCCTGTTGGGAAGACTGCAATTTAAGCAGATAAAAAGTTGAAGAACATTCCCATTGTCTGCATCTTGTTCCTGAAGGCCTCATACTTTAAGGACTTTCACAGTGGCTTTGTCCTGCACTTCCAGTAGGAGAGGTTCTCTTTGCGGGGGTGGTGGCGCAGGGCAGGAGCAGAAGACAGTAGCGCATGGTGCCCATGGAAGCAGTGTGCCCACAAGTCTTTCAGGATTCACTTCTCTAACAATGCACAGCTCCTAGGGCATTTTATGCATAATAATAATGTGTTGCTATTTTTGAGCACCTGGTTACTATTGGCCAGA
Organism: Macaca mulatta; assembly: GCF_049350105.2. NCBI lineage: Eukaryota > Metazoa > Chordata > Mammalia > Primates > Cercopithecidae > Macaca > Macaca mulatta. The sequence goes on along the minus strand of NC_133417.1, from coordinate 54,103,393 downwards.
AACTGAAATTGGCAAGCATGTTTAGATGCCTCCCATTGAGAATGGAGATTTAGCTCCACATTTCGAGAAGTGGCTCAAAAATACTCCTATAAAAACAACTGGAGTTTTAGAGGTTCTATTCACACTTTTAAAAAATTATTTCCTTTGGGCCTGGAAAAAGCAGCTGATCTTTCTTTTTCTTCCTCTTGAGCTCTACAACATTTTGTTTGTTCCCTTCTGCTCCTGATGAGACCTTTACCTACCCACAACTAATGAATCCCTCAGTCAGCAACTTGCTATCTTTTCCCACCTGCAGAGAGTATGTTTAGGAAAAAGACAACTAAGAAGAGAAAAAAAATCAACCACCCAGGGATATTCAGAGGTTTAATTATTGCCTGGAAAGCAACACCCTTTCACAACATCTTTAAGACTGATTTTCATAATTACTTGCTGATTGAAACTGGGGCTTGCAACAGAGTAAACTCATTTCCATATTAATATTAAGTAATGATTAATGTCGCTCAGGACCCAATTCGGACCCAAGTAGAAACAAAAGAAATTTAACCCACAAGTGTAAATTTGCTACTTCCATTCAATAACTAACATTCAACAAACTTACATTTGTGCCGTGATAACTCACGAAGAGGGAGTTCAGTTACCTCATGCCATCACGAACACATGACCTCCTCAGACCTGACATCCTGCTGCCCATTTCTCTCTCTCTCCCTGTCCCTCCCTACTGGTTCTAATGCTTGTTTTTCTATCTTCTCTACTTCCGTGTGTGTCTCTCTCTCTTTTTCTCTCTGTGTCTCAGTCTCTCCGTGTCTCTTTCTGTATCTCGTTGTCTTTGTCTCTCTTTTTCTGTGTTTGTCTCCCTGTGAGCCATTCTCTCTTCTTCTCTGTCTTCTGGTTGTGTCTCTCTCATCGCTCTTTTTGTGTGTCTTTGTGTGTGTCTCTGTCTCTCGCCGTGCTTCCCTCTGTCTCTCTACGTGGGTCTTTCTGTGTGTGTCTGTGTGTCCTGTCTCTCTTTCTCTCTCACTGTTCCTCTCTATGTGTGTCTCTTTCTCTCTCTGTCCCTCTCTCTGTCTGTGTGTGCATCTTCCTCTGTGTGTCTCTGTCTCCTGTCTCTCTGTCTGTCTGCCTATGGTCTCTTCGTCTGTCTCCTGTCTCTCTTGTCTCCTATCTCTGTCTCCCATCTCTTTCTCTGTCTCCTGTCTCCCACTCTCTGTCTCCTGCCTCTTTCTCTCTCTCCCTCATTCTAACACCCTCCCTGGCTCACTCTCTCACCCCCTTGCATCACGGCTGCACCCTCTCCCTTTCACTTACTTGAGATCTCTTGCTCCATCCTGTGCTCTCTCACATGGCCTAGTTCATGGTTTTGCTCTCACTCCCTCTCTCTCCAGCCCCAAGGAATCCAACAGCTTCAGCACCAAACATAAAAAAAAGCAATAATTAACTAGATTAGCTAAGAGTAAATAATTTTCATTGTTTGATCTAAATGCATACAAATCTCTAAGTATTCCTATGCTTAACCAAACTCCCATGTGGGGGAAATACACAGCTACACTATTACTAATTTTCACTGTGAAAATTAAATGTCTTCAACTGTATTTATCTGAGAGCACAGTATCACAATGGATGGAGTGCATACTACCCTTTCAAAAAAGTCCTTCTATTTTATTTTATTTTATCTTATCTTATCTTATCTTATCTTATCTTATCTTATCTTATCTTATCTTATTTTATTTTATTTTATTTTATTTTATTTTAGATATGGAGTTTTGCTCTGTCGCCCAGGCTGGAGTTCAATGATGCAATCTCGGCTGACTGCAATCTCCACCTCCCGGGTTCAAGCGATTCTCTCACCTCAGCCTCCCGAGTAGCTGAGATTATAGGCACCTGCCACCATGCCCAGCTAATTTTTATATTTTTAGTAGAGACGAGGTTTCACCATGTTGGCCAGGCTGGTCACGAACTCCTGACCTCAGGTGATCTACCCGCCTCAGCCTCCCAAAGTGCTGGGATTACAGGCATGAGCCACCACTCCCGGCCACCTTTCTTTTAATATATTAACTATGGTTTCCATGCCATAATCTTGTAAAATAAAAATTCTTAAACATTAAAAATTCCATGATAAGCCAGAATAATGATATAATAATAATTTTTTTCTTTTCTTTTTTTTTTTTTTTTGAGACGGAGTCTCGCTCTGTCGCCCAGACTGGAGTGCAGTGGCCGGATCTCAGCTCACTGCAAGCTCTGCCTCCCCGGTTTACGCCATTCTCCCGCCTCAGCCTCCCGAGTAGCTGGGACTACAGGCGCCCGCCACCTTGCCCAGCTAGTTTTTTTGTATTTTTTAGTAGAAACGGGGTTTCACTGGGTTAGCCAGGATGGTCTCACTCTCCTGACCCCGTGATCCGCCCGTCTCGGCCTCCCAAAGTGCTGGGATTACAGGCTTGAGCCACCGCGCCCGGCCGATATAATAATAATTTCTTATTGTTTTGATAGCAACTGTTGGAGTTGCTACTCGATACATGCCTCATCCTCCTTAAAATTCCTTTGATAAGAGGCAAAGCAACACCAAGCAAACAAAGCAGCCACAATATGGCAGGGGTTTTGAGTAACAAGGCAGATCTATCTATTGACAAGGACGAGAAATGAAATTTGAGAATGCTAATGGTGCTTATGTTCATATTTTCTATAAATATTTAGTTTTAAATATTTTAAAAGTAAAATCTATTTTTGTTTATTCTTCTTCACAAAGAAGAATCTGTCTAAGAGCTAATGAGTGCTCTCAAGAATCCCAGTCTTACAGGAAATGCATAATTATTCTACTGCTGTAACAGGTACCACATCCAGAACCTAATCCCTAAGTGGTTAACCACAGGGCAGCAGTCTCCCGACGACCTATTCATTTCCACCAGTCTGGGGTTCAGGAAGATTTTTCAGGCAATCCTTTAGATACTTGGTTTAGCAAATCTAATTATGATCTTTATGCACACAATATTTTCCCCAAGATTATATCATGTCCCTGGCATTCCAGAAGTCAAGTTATAAGGCTTTATTTAATTTTTCAAATTTTTTCCAGAGTCCAATCATTCCTATGTCATTCACTCACATTTATTTATAAAATTGTATGCCGACAGTCGAATCCTTTCTTAAGCATTTAGAAAAGAAAAAAAAGTTTTACTCTATGAACTATTGATTATGTCTACTCATTCATACATAGGGATCAAAAATAATTAAACCAGTACCAAAAAATAAGTAGATAATTATTTTCTTATTTGCTGGAGAAACTCTTCTCATTTATTATACTATGTTTATTTTATCCATTTCTTGTTCCACCACTTTCTATCCATTCCATAACATCAAAGTCATATTCTATTTGAATACACCAGGAGAAAAAGTCAAGAAAACTCTTGTTTCATTATAATCATAAAGACAAAATTGATGTAAAGGAGTTTCAAAGTGTTAAGAATTACAGATGAAGAAGCAAATGCATCAACAAACTGGTAGAAGAGCTGGATGTAAATGTGAGAAAACAATTTAAAGTAACCATCATAAATTGGAAAAAAAAATCAGATTATTCAAAGACAAGAGCTGAATAAGCAAAATAAAATGCAGATTCTTAATATATGCAAGAAATGTAGAAGAAAATTTGAAGTGGAACAGAAATTCACAAATTGTTTGTTAACAATCACAGGTAATGAAGACAATGTGATACTGGAACATACATGTAGAAACAGGTAATAAAGAGACCCAGTTCTGTCCAGATAGTGAACAGGTACAGCTCAAAATCTCAAATCCAAAGGAAAATTCCTGAATTTGATGTTTAAAGAGATGGCCCATGGGCACTTAGAGGAAAAGTAAAGATCATCAGAAACCACCATGGATTGTCTCAGAATGATGGACAGTAGACTACTCTTATTTCCTTTTGGAATAGCGTGCCCAGTCTTATTAACGGCAATACTAGCAGGACATCTGACAGTTTATTGTGAGGTCCCTTTAGACCAGGGCCTATTCCTGCCCTGGTTCCAGCACCAACAGGCCCTTCCTCCACATGTACATCTGGACCGATACAGACTACATCAAACATCTGCTTGAATCTTGGAAAGCAGCCTCCACCACCAATGCCTCACATCCCCACTTCTTTGATCTCTGCCAAAAAAGTAAATTCCTACCTATGCATTCCCAAACTCTCTTCCTCATCCTTTTTCTCCCTGGCAACCATCTTCCTCTGCTCCCTGCCCTCCAAACCTTTCCATTGTACCTTCTGACAGCCTTGTTCCAGGTCAAACAGTCCTTAAGCATCTACAGCTCTTCTCAGAATACTGTTTCCAACTTTTGACTTAAATTGAAATTTGACTGCCTCTTGAAGATATTGCCTATTCCCCTGCTGATGCCAACTATTCCCTCCTCCCAATCCAAGACATGTGGATTAGTTTGTCTGTGAGTGACAGAATCCCCAAGATAGCAATGGCTTTAGAAGATAAGACAATGTATTTCTCTCACATATAAAAATAAAAAATATCTTGGGGTAGGCTTCACAGACTCAGGAAGAACCCAGGTTACTATTATCTTACTGGCCCACCATCCTCAGGAGGGCCTTTTGCCTCATGGTACAAGAAGGCTGTTACTTTACAAGAGAGCACAAACATATTGAAGTTAGCAAGAAGACAAAGGGCTTCTTTTTTCTCTCTTTAAGGAGGCTTTGTGTCAGGTGCATGTGCCACAGCCACTTATACTCAGGTGCATGTGCCACATGCACTGATACTCTCTATTAGTCAGAATTTAGTCACATGGCCGCAGTAGTTACAAGGTGGTCTGGGAAATGTAGTCTTGCTCTGGGTGGCCATATGCTCAGCTAAAAATTATGTTTATATTTTTAAGGAAGAGCAGATATGGAAAGTCAACTCACAATCTCTGTCTCAGATGTGAATATCTTACTCCCTGGGCTACTTCCAGATTGTATGCCTGTCTTGGTTTATAAAGATCGCCTAGTCACTTCCACATACTCATTGATACCTGGCCTGTGGTCTTCATGACATTCCAAGTCTAAGGCAACTCTCACGACATTCACAGAGCCTACTCAGCACCCCTGCATCACAATTATTCTACTTCCTCAATGCTGAGACTTCCACTTCCCCTCCAGCTCTTCCATCGTCTCCCCTATCCACACATTAAACCCTGTCATCACCTTTGATATCTTAAATTCACCCCCATCACCACAATCGCAACCACCAATCCCAATTTCCTATCCTTCCAGCTTTCTCAATCTCTACCCTGACACACATCAAGACCTCTACTCCTCCGAGAGCTACATTTTTCCCAGTCTATTAGGCTTGTACTCTCTCCCTCTCTCTTTCTCCCTCTCCTTCCTTCCCACACCCCCCACCCACCCTTCCACCCACAGCCCAATCTGGACAACACAGTTGTTTACAAGAACTATCACCAGCAGCCCAGATTTCCATAGAATCACACTCCACCTTGCCAGCAAACCTCCATCTTCAATTGATTATTTCTAAAGCAGTAGTCCTCAAAACTGGCTTAAATTTGTCACATTATTTTAAAATTATCCTTTTATGCCACTTTCTCTTCTACTAAGGCCTGTAACTTCTCTACATTTTATTTCCAAAAGGGGCACAGTATGTGATTCACAGGAGACATCTAATAAATGTTGATTGGTTTATGGGTGGAATGATGGATAAGTAAATTAAGGACAAGAAGAACAGAAACTGGACTGTAGTATACTTAGGTAGATGTGTAGATTTGTACCTACATTTTAAAAAAAGAATGCCAATCATGATGAATATACACCCAAGGGATGGAGTGAGAGGTATTGTTCATTACTTTATCCTTGGATTTGTCCTACTCAGAAATATGAATGAGGACATCGTTGGCATGGTTATTAAAAAATACCAAAGACGTGACACTAAGAGAGTGAAATAAATGTGGTATTCCAGAGCAAGATCTGAAAGCTCTCACTAGGCTAGAATAATGGTTCAGATCTTTACTCTTTATATATATAAATATATATGTATTCTATATAGTCTTTATATATAATCTCTTTCAATCTTTATACATAACCTTTGTATTCTTTTATATAATCTTTACATATAAATTTATATATATTAAAATAAGGATAAAAGTAAGGTCCTTCATTTCATTTAGGTCCTTTACTTAGATCCAAAATCCCGACTTCACAGAGGCAGCAACAAAATAGAATAAACAGAATTATACACATGAAAATATATCTGTTAAGGTTTCATTTTATTGCAAAGTTGAGTGTAAATCAAGAGTTCCCCAAAAGCTAACGCTACTGCATTCTATCTTAATAGACATAAGACATCAAGAAGTGAGACCTACTTTAGTCTGTATATAATCACACTTCAACCACTGTTTTTAATGCAGGGCACTCACGTGTTTTCAGAATAATTTGAATGGACCAGAACAAATTCAAAAAAAAAAAAAAAAGTAACCACACAAAACTCATGGGGAAAGTGTGCATGTGAATCACTGTTGTAGCTGTTTCTACGCTTAACACACTAACATTGCCAAATGCTGTGGTTTTACACCCTTGTGATTTCAAAATGATCAATGCCTGTCGCTTAATAGAAATCTGTTAAATAATTAAATGAATAACGACAAATGCTTATTGCTCTTATATCAAGTTTTTAAAGATTTAAGACCCTTCTATTTGCTTAATGTAACCAATATATTTGGGTCCTCTGCCTGAGTTATCATCCCTAAGAGTCTGAGATTTATTTTTAAGAAAAGTGGCATTCCTTCAAAATAACTAAAATATATTATATATCTCCATTTATGTAATTCTTATAAGCAGAACTTTGGTAAGTCGGTTTAATATGAACAATCCTGGAGGAACGGACTAAGAGTACTGACAATATTAATAAAGATCATTTCCTAACATTCTATGAATACCTCTGACCTCTCTCACTTGAGCCCAAAGAAAAGAATTCTAAAATGGAACGGAGTGATCCAGAAAAGCTGATTCAATTGTATTATTTAAGTGCACATTGATTTCATTCTGCCACGTAAATCACCATGACCCTCTGTTCAGTTGAAAATTATGTCAGAACCATTCTTGGAAAATCAGTCAATTTGCCAAAAAGGGAATATAATTGTATGCAGTCTATATTATGTTAATGGTTAAGCTGGATTTATGCCCTTCAAAAGGTGAATTCACATATTTCTGAAATACAAAGTCTTTTTCAGGGATATCACCTGTTATCATTAATTCAACATCTTATGATGACACAAAATCCTCACCACACTAAAGTAATGGAAAGATACACAGAGAGAACTACAAAATTTACTGACCCTTCCAATACAGAAATCAAGGCAGAGCCATAGATTTTGGGTTCCCAGAACAGGTTGTCTCCATCCCCATTACACACTCTTAGATGCATTTAATAGAGGAAGAACGTGAGGCAAGATCTGAGCACAAAGGGCCAAGATTTCTACCACAGCTGTGAAAAATAAACATTTGGCTGCAATAACAACGCTCCAAACACTCACCCATCCAGCCTCTGCACAATTAAGCAATTCTGATTTTTTAAATAAATTTACTTTGTTAATGCTTTTTTAGTGAACCATCAAAATATTTTGAAATAAATGCTTTAAAAAGCCTTACAGCTACAGGATGAACAAGACTGCACAGCAACAATTAAAACCAACCGGCACACAGAAAACCAGGAATTGTTAATAGACAAAAGAAGCTGTCAGAAATTTACTTTCTCTATTTATTTAAAATGAATGCTTTCCTTAAATTTTCTACCATATCCATTGAAGCATAATATTTTCAAGCAATAAATACACAGAATATGAGTTGATCATCCCTGAAAATATATTAGCATCAGATTTGAGTATTTTAATTATTTTACAGATTCTTTTGTCCATATTAAGCATAAAAAGGAATGGAAGAAAACATTACTAGATTAAAGAGCTTAGCTATGAGTTAGAGTAGAGGGCTGGCAAACGCATGGAATGTATGTTACCAATCATCCCTCCAGAACCTGCAGACCCAGCTAATCCCAGCACTTCCCACTGCATCCAGAGGCAGCCTCCCCATCCTCAGCCCAGCATGCCAACTGGCCCCTTCCAATGTGAAATCAAATAGATTAATCAACACCAACTTTGACTCACCATAGATTTCTACACAACAGAAGATGAACTAATTTCCTGGAATGTTCATCCATGTTTGAAAGACTCTTTTAGGTTCCACCACATGTCAAATGACTCTTTCAATACTGAAAAATAATGATCACAGAAGTCTGAACTTGCACACAAATTCATGTATAGTACACTAGGCACTATACTACACACTTTACATGTATTCTATCTTTTCATCCTCATTATACTGGGTACTAATATTATCACCACTTTAAGGAAGAGGAAACTGAGTCTTTGAAAACTCTTCAAAAGGAAGTATGTGGTAGCTCTGTCCAGTCTTCATTCCAAAAACTGTGCTTTTAGGCAGCACTCAGTACTGTCTCCCCTTTTCTTCTCAAAGGCTCAAATTGTGTATTTTATGAAACCTTTAACAGGAGAATTTCACAAACTCTATTTGTCCTGTGTCTCTTGGCCCTAACAAAGTTAAATACTACTGCAAAAATCCCCTAAGTTGTCAATGCCACAACATTTTGTTTAGTTGTTGCACAATGGTCCTACCACTAAATCTCTTATTATTGCACTTAAATTTCATTGAATGTTATTGCACGTGCTTAGAATTCCTTTGTGATAAACTTTCAGGAGGATTGTCATGTGGTAGAGCTGCGCAGAAATTATTGTGTCCCTACATCGTTAAAAGTGGAATGGGAACCATCAGCAAGTGGCAGGAGAAAAGACAGCGTGGCTGGGATTTGCTCCTGGAAAACAGCACTTTCCATGTAATCCTTGGTCCAAAGAAGAAAGAAGCAACCAAACCAAGAAGACAACCACACATTCACATAACTAAATTTTGAAACTAGAAAATCAAAACACTTGGACAAAAGAACATGTATGATATGAATGTATCTGTTTGAATTTTCCTCCCCCTGCCAGCATAACTATATTCTGGATTGTTGTACCCTAGCCTACACTGAAAACACAGACCACAAGCAATTAAGAAAACATCCCCAAATCCTAAACATTTCAAAGAAAACCTCTGAAAGACTTTAGGTTAGTCTGTTTTCCAGATGTCTCAGAAGGTTCTAGAAGCCACTCACCATCACAGAGAAGAAGCTTAGGACATACTTGACACCCACAGAGAACATAACAATTCCAAAGGTGGACAGTAGGGGACATAAAGTTGTGGGGGAGGGACAACAGGAGGAGGTTACTGTAGGGGAGGGAGCAAGGAGATATGAATCCTGTGTTTATGAGGCCGAATGCTGATGGGAGTTGAAAGGCACCAGAAACCAGAGCACTAAATTCTTTAACTGCAAAGAGAGATGTGAGATGAGCATTACCCCCTAGTGATGGCCCAGAATTATGAACCCTGCCAATAAAGCAGTAATTTTCAAATTCCATTTGCCTAAAATCTCCTGAGGCACATGTTGAAAATGCAAATTCCTGGGCTCTGTTTACATGGGCTCTGATTCAGTAGATGCACAGTAAAGGGCCCAGGGATGAACATGTTTTAGAGCACTGCATGTAATTCTGATGCAGGTGGGCTAGGCTGAGAGGCTATAGAATTTCCTTTGGGCACTAGGTCCCAATTCTGCTAGCTGCACCAAGTAATTGTGAGTACCTGTTAGTAGGTGGGCAAAATTCTGGCAAAGTGCCTCATATATGGAGAATTTGCACAACAAATACACAGTCTGCCTGTTGGAGACGTATAATTTTTTTTTGAGACAGTCACACTCTGTTGCCCACGGTAGAGTACAGTGACATAATTACAGTTCACTGCAGCCTTGAATTTCTGGGTTCAAGCAATCCTCCTGACTCAGCCTCCCAAAGCACTGGGATTACAGGCATGAGCCATCAAACGCAACCATATTACAACTATTAAAGAATACTTAATGACTGCTGTCTTTACATACCTGAAAATCTAAAAAAATGGAGAAGAAAAGGAGAGCATGAGGTAAGTTTTTTTTTTCTCACTAAACTCAATTATTGTAGATCACTCCTTAACTTTATGATTGCTCTTCTTATTTCTGATACTTTTTTTTCAGGGGAAGGGAGAAGGGAAAGTGGCACACCAGAGCACTGTTTAGGAAACTTGCTTTTAACAGTGTAAGGTTACAAGTATATTCATGATTGTTAATATTTGAAACAAAGAATAGGATATGTTTCTTTAGCTCCTGTTACGAGCTGATTGTGTGCCTGCAAAATTCACATGTTGAAGTCCTAATACCCAAGTGCCTCAGAATATAACTGAGAATATATATATATGAAAATATATAACTGAGAATACATATGAGAATATAACATTTGGAGATAGGGTCCTTTTTTAAATACCATCTTACTTCATTGAGAGGAGATACGGTCTTTAAAGGAGTAATTATATTAAAACAAAGTCATTAGAGTAGGCTTTAATGCAATATGGCTGATATCTTTATTTAACAAAAAGAAAATTTGGACACAGATCGTTTCAGAGAAAAGTTGATGTGAAAATACAGAGAAAAGACAGCCAGCCTGGGAGAGAGGCCTGGAAGAGATCCTTCTCTCACAGCCCTCAGAGGAAACCAACCCTGCCGTCACCTTAATCTTGGACTCCCAGCCTCAGAATTGGGAGAAAATACATTTTTATTGTTTCGAGTACTGGGTCTGTGATATTTGGCATGGCAGCTCTAGCAAACTAATACATCTCCCCATAGAAAAAAGGGAAGCTGTCTTTGTTCATCCAATACCTTCCCTAGGACAGCCTATGACCCCTTACCCTTTGTCCTGGCTCTGATGGGAGGCCAGCCTTGCTCAAAGTTGACACCCCAGAGTAAGACTCAGCAAAAGGAAGGAGAGAGTAGCACCAGATTTAAAATTATCTCTTTGTGATACTTTGAAGCTCATGGGACCATGGCTGTTCAACTTCCTGCAGCTCCTTCTCCTTTCTTCAGTCTGGAAGAGCAAGATGAGGACTGGGGAGGTGAAGGCTGCTATGAAACCAGACCCAATATCCACAAGTCCAAAGACCAGCCCACTCTTCTCCTTGCCTTTCTGATCAGGGGGAGAATGGATGGCTGCTTTCTATTTTCTAGATGTAGCCTCCTTTGATTTTATTATTATGAAATGTATACAAATGCTGGTAGGCTGTTTTACACTGGGACGACTGCATATTGGGGAAGTGTTTATGTGTATAGCAGTGGGGGAGTACATTCTAGAAACCTTTGATTTTGGAAGAAGAAAATGGGCCATCTTCCATCCTGGTCAAAACACTTCATCGAAAGTGCATCCATGCATTGAAATAGCTGAGCCTTCCACCTGGCAATGCTCTGGATTTTGACAGAGTTGTTTTTAATGGACCTTTCTTCTGTTGCCTGCAGTAATTGAGGCATAGATAGCCTACCTTCCTCTTGCAGGTAATCCCAGTCCTCACTGATCAGCCTTCTAAGCAGAGAGCTGCCTTCCCATCCTCTCCCACTAGTCTGTGATCATTCTTCTTCCATATCAGTGATAGAAAAGTTGGAGAAAGGATAATGCTTCAAATCACACAAAAACGTCTTAAGAAAAGTTATCTTAACATACAAGTTACTAGAAGAATTCTTCAGTCTCCTCTTCACTTTAGCAATATTTATTTATCACCAAATTCTTTCTTAAATTCTACAATGTTATAACTGGCTCAAAGAATGTTGATTCTTAAAGAGAACTAACTCTCCACATCCACAGCCCATTGCTGGGACATTCCAGTCTTTAAGCTTGTTGCCAATAGTTAAGAAACTACTTTAAAGGACTCAACTCTTATGCAAACAGAACTTACCTAACTCAACTTCCTCAAAGGCAAAAGAAATCCCAAAGAAAAGTCAAAACTGGAAAAAAATAAACAATTCTCTTAAGCCACCCCTTCCCACTCCAGCTGAGGCAGGGGGCCAAAGTCTTCCCTTCATTTCTTTGAAGTTTTGGGTTTGGGTTCCTACTGCAAGGGCTTTGCCACCAACTCAGGGTGAAAAGGACATGTAGCAGATGGACCTGGCACATAAAGAGATGAACAGCAGGCCACACAAAGGCACACTCTCTGGGGATACTGAGGGGCACAAACATGTAGGGGTTAGGACCATGTAGTGCAGAGACAGATGGCCTGTTTGCAAGCCCAGTTCTGGCAAGTCTGAGATGTGTAACTGGGCAATGGACAACCTCATGGTGGCTCAGCTTTCTCATCAGTATGGGGACTATGACACATCAGCACCTGTGACAGAGGTGTCAGAGGCCAAGAGGATCAATGCACAAACAGCTCAAAGAGTGTGAGATGCTGGTTGGCACATACTAACTGGTAAGCAATTTTAGTTGTTTTTGCTGTTGTTGCCTCCCATATCCTTGAGATCTAGTCTGTACTTCATCTGGAGTTGGCATCCATGTCTGCCTATGGCTACTCTTTCCCAGTCACTAACACTAAATCACAGTTAGGCTGACTTTGAGAACCAAGAATTCCACAACTAACTTTGAGACAAAACGAATCAACAGAAGAAACTCAAAGGCAGACAAGGCTAGGAGTCTATGGGAAAGGTCACCTAAGAGGGGAGAAGATGCAGGCAGAACAGCTCACATAACACCACAGGTCAACAGAATGTCCTTATTAATCTGAACATTCCTTGTATCATCTTAGATTTTAAAATATGAATGAACTCATGTTTTTTTAAATCTATTTCCTACCTCTGTCCATTGAACAAACCTATACCGACTTCCACTAGCAACAAGCCCACCTGGCATCCACATCTGGGTTTCTTAATGCATTCTCCACAAAATATACCCAGGGATTCTTAATGCATTCTCCACAAAATATACCCAGGGATTCTTAATGCATTCTCCACAAAATATACCCAGGGATTCTTGGAGTATCTGGGATGGAAACGTGTAAGATGAGCCCAGGACATCTGGTGGTGCCAGAAAACAAGGCACTATTTGTCACAGGGGCTCAATTTGAAGGACAAGTAGAGTGTCAAAAATAATAATGCCTCTAACTGATCATAAATATTAAATAAATAAAAATCATGACTCCATAATGATACTCAGAAAAAGGGTGAGTGAAGAAAACTCTTCTTTACAGAGGAATGCCAGTAACTCAAGGTAGAAGGAGTAAAAGAATTACAAAATCTTAATTTTGCAACTCTAGTGGAGTAGCTAATACAGGCTACTTGACTTAAAGGAAACTTAAAAACTGGGTTGGAAAGTTGACAGCATATTTGCACTTTGCAAAATATCACCCCACAAACTATTACTAATTGCAATTACAAATGTATTTTTTTTTTTTTTTTTTTTTTGTGAGACACAGTCTCGCTCTGTCACCAGGTTGGAGTGCAGCAGTGCAATCTCGGCTCACTGCAACTTCTGCCTCCCAGTTCAAGTGATTCTCCTGCCTCAGCCTCCCAAGTAGCTGGGACTACAGGCGTATGCCCCCACACCCAGCTAATTTTTTTTTTTTTTTTTTTTTTTTTAGTAGAGACAGGGTTTCATCATGTTAGCCAGGATGGTCTTGATCTGATGACCTTGTGTTCGCCCTCCTCGGCCTCCCAAAGAGCTGAGATTACAGGCAGGAGCCACTGTGCCGGGCCTAAAGTGTATTTTTACAGTGGAAAGATCTAGTAGTCATCAGCTCAACATCAGTAATATTGAGACCGCAGGGCATCGTGCCATACGAAGTTCACAGCATCACCTATGAAGTAGCTTTGGCAAAAAATGTTTAACCTGAATCTACTCATGCCTGTAAACCTAGCTTCCAGTTTACAGGAAATACACAGGATAGAGGAACAAGTAAATGACATGTAAAGAAACCATCAAGAAACCCATAATATGGGGCATTCTCTAAGACAGCTAGGCTAGACTCTTCAAAAAATTAAAAAGGAAGGTGTAGAGACTGCTACTGCTTAAAGAAGAATAACCAAATACAATGCATGCATCTTGATTTTTATCCCCGTGTTGGAAAAAAGCTATGTTTTCAAATAAGCAGGGAAATTTGAAAATGTGCTAGATACTATTAGATAATAAAACAGAATCATTGTTAAGTTCTTCGGTACAATATTGCATTATGGTAATGTAGAGAGAATGTTCTCAGGAGATGCATCTCAAGTATTTAGGGGTGAAATGCTATGATGTCTGAAACTTAAGAGAGAGAGCGAGACAGAAGAGCAGACACAGCAAAATGCTAACTGTATGCTGTTGCAACACAGGCATGGTATGCATGAAGCGCTTTCCTTTTTTAGAAACTGCTCTGCAGGTACGCCCCCCTGTGCCATTTTATTCCCATTCGAGGGTACTTTATTCAACCTCTCCAGAGTTTAGCCCAGAGACATGGATTTCTGCGTTAGCTTCATTATCTGACAGCAGGAGCATCTGCTCTACATGCTGGTATCAGGTTTCCTGTCCAGAGGCACACCCAGGTGCAGCCAGGGAGTCAGTGAGAAAGCTGTTCCACACCCTGAGTTCCTTATTTCCTACAGGCAATGGGGTAGAAAGGGAGCCCTGAATTATGGCTGTACCCAGCCAGGTAACGCTGACAAGCTTTTCCAGCTGCCTTACTACATGGTGATTATTCACCACACAATGGAAGTCCACCCAGCCTGGGCCCTCCACTGCCACAAGAGGAGCCCCAAATGATTTCAAATAGTAACAGTGCCAACCACAGCTCTTCAGTACTCATTACATGCCAGACACCATTCTAAGTGTCTCACATTTACTATAATTCATGGATTTCCAGATGGGGTTAATCTTTACCATCGTATCATTAAGTAATACTATCAAGTACTGAATGGAAAACGCTGTCAGCAAAGGCAAAAAAAAAATTGCAATATAATTTACATTCGTAATGCTAAGTCATCTTTGCTAGAAAAAGCAGGAATTGGTACTGGGAGTGGGAAGAACTTCACTATTTCTCTTCTAAAAACCATTAATACAAGCCCCCTTCAAATTCTTGCATGTCTAGGCATCTATAATCATTTATCGTGAGAAAGAACATATCACAGTCAAAATCACAGCTTGCTTCCTGACGTGGGTTTTGTCTATCATGGCAGTGAAAGCAAGAGAGGTGAAGATCTATGACCTCATCCAGCTGTTCCTCCCGGGGCCTCCCTAATCGGCCATTTTGCCAGTGCTCATCTCTCTCTTTTCACATTAATGTCAGAAAGTTCAAAAGACTTAACCAGATGTTTCCCTGCTCAGAGTTACTGTAGTCAGTTATCAAGGGGGAGAAAATAAGCTTCAAATATCCCATGGGGAGAGAATAAAGTGGGGTGGGGAAACCTGCAAACATCGAGGAAGTTAGGCATTTGAATCTGTGAGAGCAGCAACATGAACATGTGTAAAAAAGAAGTGTGGAAAACCATGCGGAAAGTGACTCCAGGACTTAACTACACAATACCTCATAGAAGACAGGATTTTGCATTACTCAAACAGGAAGTCTTCACTGGAATACCACACAACCATTAGAATAAACGAACTCTCACTATAGGCAACAACATGGGTGAAGCTGCATATAATGTTGAGCTAAAGAAGTCAGACACTAAAAAGTACATACTCTAGGATTATATGATATTTATTTAATTTTTTAACTAACAAAAATTAAATGTGTTTTAAAATATGTACATAAAATTCAAATCAAGCAAAAAATCTTGATGCTGATAGACCTCAGAATAGTGAGGAGGGGCAAGGATCATGAAGGGCACGACAGAGAGGCTTGCTGGTCAGGTTCTGTTTCTTGATCCAGATGCCACTTACCCAGGTACGTTCTGTGTGAGAATTCATTAAACTGTATGCCTCTATCTATACACAGAAAACTGTTCCACACACTGAGTTCCTTGTTTCCTACAGGCAATGTGGTGGTAAAGGAGGCCTGAATTTTGACTGTACCCAAGAAGGCTCAGCCGACGAGCTTTACATTAAACATCAGTAATATCTAGATTAAATTTCCAGATGTATATACGTCAATAAAAAGTTTAATTCAAAATATGAAAACAATTTAATGTCCCCACCCCAAGAGACCTCTGACTTCTACTTCTGAAACAACCTCAGAAATGGTGGCATTACCTAAAATCATCAACTTAAAGAAAGTGAAGAGCTCAAGGCAATTGGAAGCTAACATCTAGTCTGTATGTAAAGTGAAATTAGACACAGCTTCTGCCACAGTCTTACAAATAACTCTGCAGGCATTAGCAACAATTGCTAGGGGAGTAATTACAAAGGCCTTTGATCTTCTATCATGTCCTCCATCTGAGATCTCAAGAAGCCAGTAAACAAACAAGGCCCAGCAGTCCTCTGACAGTGCCACCTGTCTGCATCTGTTTACAGCATCAGGCCCAGATCCAGTCACCTTTCCACAGGAGCAACTAAATTCAGGAAAGGACCTAGAGGTTACTAAGGTCCTAGCATAAGAACATCATGACTTAAACTGACTTCATATAAGTTAACTCCCATCTACTCTTTATAAACAGGACCCTGGTCAGATAGCAAATCTATGTGTCCTAAGTTGGCATTGCCTAATATACTGGATTCTTTTTTTTTTTTTTTTTTTTTTTTTTTTTGAGATAGAGTCATGCTCTGTTACCCAGGCTGGAGTGCACTGGCGTGATCTTGTCTCACTGCAACCTCCGCCTCCCAGGTTCAAGCCATTCTCCTACCTCAGCCTCCCTAGTAGCTGGTACTACAGGTGCACACCACCACACCCGGCTAATTTTTGTATTTTCAGTAGAGTCGGGGTTTCACCATGTTGTCCAGGCTGGTCTCAAACTCCTGACCTCAGGTGATCCGCCCACCTCGGCCTCCCAAAGTGCTGGGATACAGGCATGAGCCACCATGTCCAGCTAATATACTGGATTCTTAAAAGTGAGAAAGAATAGAGAACTTGAGAGAAAGCTACATCAGACCTCCCAATTCTATCTGACTTTCTTGCCTATTGTTACAGGTTGAATTGTGTTGCCCCCGCCAAATGTACATGTTATACTTCTAACCCCCAGTACCTCATCAGAATTTCAAAACAGGTCCATTGCACACATAATTAGTTAAAATGAGGTCATACTGGAGTAGGATGGGCACTGATCCAACACGACTGGTGGCCTCATAGAAGGGTAAATTCAGACACAAACACACACACAGGAAGAACACAAGTTATAAAGTTATACGGCCACAAGCATAGGAAGTATCAGAAGCCAGGAGAGGGAGACCTGGAACAGTTCTTTCCCTAATGCCTTCAAGGGAGCCCAGCCTTGCCATCACCTTGATTTCAGTCTAGCATCCAGAACAGCGAGATGATAAATTTCTGTTGCTTAAGCCACCAGTTTGTTACGCTGTTATGGCAACTCGAACAAAAACACACCTACATAGCCCCTTTGGCGATGTTGATAAACAAAGCAGTGCTATCCTTATCTCAGAGATCGGGAAAGAAGTGCAGAGAAATAGAGCAGATTGCCTAGATCACAAAGCCATCTAGTTTAGAATTCAGGAATGAGATAAATTTTGTTGCAAAAGGTTGTGAGCAGGAAAGAAATGACACACTCCCCTTTTCTGGAGGCCTGCTAACCCTTCTGGGTGCGTTGGTTTAAGATGCTGATGTCTAAAGGGAACTCTGGGGGCTAAAGCACATCCCGGAAGGTGCCTTCTACCCCTAGTAATCTAAGCCAACACCAGCACACCTTCCCCCATAGACTTGTAATTCCCACTGCGAGAACGAATTACTCTTCAAACGCCTGAATCTGCTAAAAAGAATGTAGTTACTGAAAATGAGGCAAGAAAAAAAAGAGAATATGAATAGAAATGGCATTTTAATAAGTAATGAGACTTCAAGGGAGGCTGGTAGTTCGGAATCACTTCTGAACTTTAATACAGAATTAATCTACACTGTCTTCCAAAAACAGCAGTCCAGCAAAAACCTTGCACAACGGTGTCCATTTCAAATGCAGCCACAGAAAATAAAAAGGAACCTCTAAAAGTGATCAATGTGAGATTTTATGTTAGGGTTTTATGAATTGATCTCTGGTTATTATGGATCAGCTATGGCAAAAGTCCAAATTACATTAAACATAGTAATATCTGGATTCAATTTAGTATTAGCTAGAACAGTACAGCTAGAGTTACATTTTATGAAACAGAAATGCTCTCATTTGAGAGACATTAACTAAGTACCTGCCATAAGCTGGATACCAGTCCAAGCACCAAGCACTGAAATTAGACCCTTGGAGGACAAAACAGACACCAGCCCCACCCTCACAGAGCTTAGAGTTGAGCTCACAAACTAGACTTCAGAGGTAACTCACACCATGGTAATATTTGCAGGTCTGTCTTTAAAAAAAAAAAAAAAAAAAAAAAGGCCGGATCTCACTCTGTTGCCCCAGGCTGGAGTGCAGTGGCATGATCATAGCTCACTGCATCCTCAAACCCCTGGGCTCAAGTGATCCTCTGCCTCAGCCTCCCAAGTATCTGGGACGACAGACACAAGCTACCATGCCTTGCCGATTTTTATAAATATTTTAGAGATGGGGGTCTTGCTATGCTACCCGGGCTGGTCTCAAACTCCAGGGCTCGAGCAATCCTCCCACCTCAGCTTCTGAAGCTGCTGGGACTACAGGCATGAGCCACCATGCTGGCTATACAGGTTGGTCTTTAAAGGTAGAAATTAGGTGCCTCATTAGCACAGTAGGGAGAAGGTCAGTCTCATTAAAGCGAAAATTCAGCGATGACAATCTTAGAAATTTCTATTTGTACTTTCAAATTTTAAAACGGGCCAGACCTCCATAGCTATCTCTGAAATGAGTTCCTCGTAGGTACACTGTATGGGAAGAGTGTTCCCCCTTGTGTTGTGTGGCAACCATGGAAGGAGACAAAGGTATAGCTTGAGAAAACCAAGGTCACTGATTAACCCCCAAAGGACCAGGTAACTTTAGAGACTCTACTCATTATCCTGGCTGGCAACCCCAGGTTTTAAGCCACTGGTTTATAGGAAGACATTATGCTCTCCAAAATACTCAGATGCTATAGGTGCAGAACATTTTATGAATGGGAAGGGAAGCAAAAGCAAACACAAATAAAGACCCCATTATAGCAGAAAATGTTCAGGCCTCCGTGCAGAGATCACAGCGCCTTCTGAAGGGAGGCAGGGGTGCAAGGTGATGGTGGCGTTCCTTCTGCTGCCACAGTGGAACTCCCTCAGTCATTCAGGAACCCTCTCCTGGCCTGACAATGTGGCACTGTGACCCCTGCCCTGACAATGTGGCACTGTGACCTGACATCCTCAGCCTAGCAGGTGAATTAACAGTGCTGACTGTCACATTCCTCAAGTGAATCCTAAGATTCTGAGCAATTCAGAAACAGACACTTTAACAAAGTCTGCCCTCCAGGAAACAGCAGCAGTTGCTTCAAGGAGGCAACTCAGCTTTAGCCCAAAGCTACACCATTAGGACTTGAGGCCATTCCAACTTGCTTTCTTTCTGAATGACATCAGATCACTTTTAGCCAAATGACAAATTGGAAGAATAGATGCCAGTGTGATTAACTTCAGTTTTTATGTTATTAAATTTGCAATTTGTCCATTAAAAAGATGCCCAGCACTTCAGAGGATCAGAGCTGGCTCACTGTGCTAATTGGTGTTGAGTTTTCACTGTGGCACAAGTGAGCTTAAAATTGGGGCAATTATAATTGTATGTATTTATGTGGATGTGCTCAGCTCACCAATTTTAAAAAACAAGATACTATACATGAAAAAGTAAGGATGGAAACCTTCAAAGCCACTCTCTTCAAATCACTTTAAAAGCAGGCTGAAAACAAACACTTTGAAGTCCTGCTCCAGCAGAGTCCTGGGGAAATTACAAAAAGAAATTAAACTATAGTTATAGTTCTCACTTCTTATTACGTGCCACATTGTCTTTAAGAAAAAAATCGAAATGTATAAAAATAAGGTTTTCAAATACAAAAGGATCATATTTGCAGAGTTAATCAATCATGTCCAGGCAGTTATTTCAGGTATGCCAGAAAACAAAGCACTCACCTTCCCAGGCTGCAGGAAAGCGAGGAAGTTTCACTGCTCTCCAGACTTTTCTACAAAGACATGACTGGGGGCGGCCTGTGCTCTGGGCATGTCCCCAGTCTGATCTTTTGCCTTATCTTTGCAAAGTTGCAAGCAGCTTCCTGGGAATTAAAAATTAGCTGCCAGGGCATTCTGTGGCATTTTACAGGCCACTGGTCACCAAGTCATCCATGGCCATGCATTCTAACAGACAGCAGTTCGGCTATGGCCGGAGGCACAGTTTCTCATCACTGCAAATTACAAATACCAGGCGTGCATGTGGGGCTGCAGGGCTACAAACTCTGCACCTACTGGGTTAGGAATGTTTCCACTTCTCCCTACTAAGAGTTTCCTCCTCCTCCTCACAGAACCAACTCCAACCCCAGCACATCTTAACCTCAGCACTACACAGCCAAGGAATTCACAAAAATGCCAGAACATCTGAGGTTTAAAATATTCATAACAACCTCCACTGAATTAAGGCAACCAAGTTTTCCATCCACTTTCAACTCTTGGTCTTTTTTAGTGATGATTGTTTTCCTCTACCTTTTAAGGTAATATATCCACATTATAGCCCATATATTAGATCCAGAACAGTTTTTTTTAAAATTTCATCACATATACACAACCACCATTAACATTCCCTTCTTGTCTTTTTTTCATAGAATTTTATTCTGCCTCATACCTAACTTAAAACATACCCTAAATATTATTTTACTGGTAAAATGGACATAGTACTACCATTTCCTTATCCATTCCCTTCTTGTTAGACAAATAACTCACTTTCAATTTTTCATTATAATGAATTACACTTCAAAGAACATCTTTATGACAAATCTTTTTCTGTGTGTCAACCATTCCCTTGGAAATAGATTTCTAGAGTTAGGCTGAAAACTTCCAAGAGCTGTTCTCTGAGTCCTGGGGAAATTTTTTTAAGCTATAGTTATCACTTCTTATTATATGCTGCATTCTCTTTAAGAAAAAAAAATCAAAATGTATAAAAATAAGGTTTCCAAATACAAAGGGATCATATTTGCAAAGTTAATCTATTCCGTCCAGGTTGCTATATAAGGCATGCCAGGAAATAAAGCCCTCACCTCCCCAGGCTGCAGGAAAGCTAGTAAGTTACTCTAGTGCTACTCTGGTAGCTAGTAAGTTACTCCAGCGTTAAATCCTGACATTTCACTTTCCTATATTCAAAACCCATTCTCCGGCTCCTCTGGATTCTTCTCCGGGCTCTCCTTCTCTCCTAGATTGGCCTTAAACTCCGTCAGCCTCCTGCCTCATCAGCCCTGTAGCACTGGCCATAGTTTCTAAGGCTTTCTGTCTTTGCTTTGGTCTCTGCATGTTTTCACTCATCCACCAACACTGCCGAACACACTCAGAAAAGTACTCTGCTAACATTGTTTTTACAATTATATGGATTACATGTTATCTTACCTGCTTTTCAGAATATATGACATTTAGTGATCAGCAGTATTTATTGGGTATGTACCACAGAAAAACAAAACTAGGATTGTCATATGACCAACTTTATACTTTCCTTTTTGTTAAGATTTTCCACAAACCTGTAGTCAAACACAGGTCATATTCAAACTATGCACATTAGTTACAGGTTCGTCTAACTTCTGCCCTCTATTCCTTCACTTACAAAAAATAAATGAGTTTTCTTTTTTCTTTTCTCCAAGAGAAGTTTGACAACTTTTAAACAGTTTAAAAGCATGATTTGTTGGTTGTTGTTTGTTTCAGTATCCTATGAACTATTTAACTTCATCACATGAACAGATTTAATGCAAACATACACATTAAGTCTAAATTGGTCAGAAACGTGTTCAATAAAATATACACACTGCAAAACACAATGTAAAACCACAGCCATAAACATATAGACCCATCTAAATAGACACAGTCAATCTACACCTGATTGTCTGTGTCTACATTTTTCTATTACTATAATATTTGTTTACTACTTATCCAATCAGCGCTGGCACTGCCCCATAAGGAAGCAACAGCGAGTGCCAAAGATTTGAGAACAATTTATAAAATGGGAGGGAAATAGAGGGGAAGGAAGATTTCTGAATTTAAAAATCAAAAGCATAAAGTTTATGGAGCATCTACGAATTATATACTCACTGGATTTATAGTAAAAGTTTCTAAAATACATTTCTATATGACTGATTGGCTCACTGTGTTTTATGAAATACGAAGTCCTTAAAAAGAGAAAAGGCACCTTGTTTTCTTTAAGACTATTAACACTGATTGAGCACACTGTATTGTATATTAACAAAATATGTACGATACTGCTAATATGGGTTGCCTTGTGGAAAAAAACTAGCTGTCTAAAAGAGGAAAAATGGGGTGGGGGATTCTCACTGTACATTCTTTTGTCGCCTTTAAATGTTAAATATGAGTAAATTACCTATTCAGAAAATAAATTGTATTTTAAAATTTTAAAGCATTTCATAGGATATTCTGGGAGCTCAATAAATGTTAACTCAAATTAATCAATTTCCCAGGAAAGTAAGTGGTAGGCCCAGAGAGATCACTTAGTTAACATTTTTCTTCAAAGAGGGAACCTCCCTTCATTTAGCTACCTTCTAGGATCATGGCAATATTATATTTTTATTATAATAACATTTTTTCACCCCAGTTACTCTTCTCTGAAGCTGGAAGGGCCCATCAGCACACCTTGATTGACAATTGATTGCCAAAAGCCTCTGTGCGTGCCCTTAGAAGTCAGCTTCATGTTGCTGGAAGCAGGGAGAAAACCTCAGAGAACAACCTCTACTCTGTAGGTTGAAGAATCAGGCCTATATGAGATATAATTATTCCTATTAACGGCATTAAAGTTGATGTTTTAGATCTATATAGAAATAATTGCAACTAAAATCAAAAACAAAAGGACAGAATAAGTGAGAGAGCACGTGTGTGTGTGTGCACATGTACGCATCCATGCATGCATGCGTGTGTGCACATGTGCCATCACAAAAGTGGCCCTGTGGTCAACCCTTTGAGTAAACATTCACTTGAGCCTCTGACCTGAACCCATATTGACCCACCCCACCTGGACACTCACAGGGCTCCACAGCAGACACCTTCTTTATGTAATTTGGTCATGTCTTGGCTATAAGATCCTCTGAAAGCACTCGTTGCATTTGAAACTTCTGGATTAATACTGATCCTTAGATGCTTGTATGGGTTCTGATTTTCGATTGAGTCTCCATAAGCCAACGGAGCATGGTCTGTCAAGGCTTCCTTCCCCAGACCCATCACTTCCGCGCTCCTTCTCCTTTCGTACGACCGTCACCCTGGTCTGGGTTTCCACGCCCTCACCCGAGGTTGCTGTCCTCTCCCTCTCTCATTTAGCTTCTGCTTGTAACTCAGAGGATCAGCAACATGGGCTAAAGGGAAAGGATCAGAGACAGGCAAATCCAGGCTGGAGGGAACCTGAGAGCATCACCCTGCTTGCAGAGTTTTGGCGACAGTCCAGCAGGTACTTATAGAAGTGCAGGCACCCGTGCCCACTTGGGTCCCCAAGTCTGTCATCCAAGAAGACACAGCAGTGGCAGGATGATAAGCAAAAGCACTGAGTGGAAGAAAAGGAGGCTGCAGCAGCACAGCGGATCTTCCTAACATTCTGCGCAGCAGAGCCCCAAACAGCTGCAGGACACAGCCCAGAACCAACACTGCCTCCCAGCATCATGGCAGTGGGCTTGGACAGGAGGACGGCAACAACAAGGCAGGTCCCAGGACGCAGCCAGCATATCAGTAACAGCAGGAAATCAAAGAAGAAACTCAGAAACACGGATCAAGAAAACACCATGAGGGTGGAAGCAAGGGTGTCATTCAGGGCACATGCCTTCTCTCACTCAGGGCTTCAGCTGGTTTTCTACCTGCCAGCTAATGGGTGTGAAGCTGTCAGGGTGCCTCTGCCCACATCAACAATGGTTCAGAGACCAAGAGATATGCTGGGCTGGGCCTGCTAGTGAAAAGCAAGGGAAGCTACAACTGCACGGGGTTGCAGAAAGCAGTGACAGCTGCTAGCCTGCCATTCCACTCTCTCAAAAACTCTCAACAGCTCCGCCTACCTCACCATTATCGTCATCATTAAACCCAGCAGTGACTGGGCATGCAGTACCCATGAAGTCATCACCTTTTACTATTCTTCCTGCTCACTATTCTCTAGCCACTCTGGCCTCCTTGGTGTTCCTTGAATAAACGAGGTTAAGTTCCCATCGCAAGGCCTTTGCACTTGCTGTTCCTTCTGCCTAGAAGGCTCTCCCCATAAGTACCTTTACAGTATTTTCTCTCTCCTCCTTCCATCTTGACTCAAATGTCTCAGGCTTTCCTGACCACCCTACTTAAAATTGCAAATCCAGGCCAGGCACGGTGGCTCAAACCTGTAATCCTAGCCCTTTGGGAGGCCGAGGTGGGCAGATCACTTGAGGTCAGGAGTTTGAGACCAGCCTGGCCAACGTGGTGAAACCCCATCTCTACTAAAAACACAAAAATTAGCCAGGCATGGTGGTGCTCACCTGTAATCCCAGCTACTCGGGAGGCTGAGGCACAGGAATCATTTAAACTGGGGAGGCAGAGGCAACAGTGAGCTGAAATCATGCCACTGCACTTCAGCCTGGGCAACAGAGTAAAACTGTGTCTCAAAAAAATAAAATAAAATAAAATAAAATAACAAATCCCCTCCTTCACCATTCTAGCATTCTCCCTTTCCTGTGTTATCCTTCATAGCATTTACTATATTGACCTCCTGTATGTTTACTTATGTGTTTGTTTATTATCCTCTTCACCAGAGGAACGTGTGCTGAAAATCAAGAAACAGTAAAACATAGGGAGACTGAGGAGGGCAGATCACTTGAGATCAGGAGTTCAAGACCAGCCTGGCCAACATGGCAAAACTCTGTCTCTATCAAAAATACAAAAACTAGCCAGGTGTAGTGATGTGTGCCTGTAATCCTAACTACTCAGGAGGCTGAGGCAGGAGACTCATGTGAACCTGGGAGGCAGAGGTTGTAGTGAAATGAGATTGCGCCACTGTACTCCAGCTTGGGTGACAAAGCAAGACTCTAGCTCAAAAAAAAAGGGGGGGTAAAACAACTTTCAAGAGAGAAAAGGAATGTTACCAGCAAAACAACCAATGCCATTCTGCCCTTTTTCTTCTTCCCATTGCAAAAGCCATTTGCCTCCCAATCTTTAACATCTGGACTGAGAGACCCTGTCCTTGAAGTTTTCCTTCGTGGCTCTTTGATTCCCTGGTCTTCTCTTTCTCCAAATGACATTGTTTATTCTGTGCAAAACTTCACACTAACCAAAAGCGTCTGCCTCTTTGTGCTACTGGAGGACTTAAATGAGTTAATTCATGCTTAGAAAAGTCCTAGGATGGTGCTCAGTCCTTGTTAAGTGTCCAGGAAATCACAGCCATTGTTATTATTTAGTATATGGACCTTCTATTATATCTACTGATTCAAGTCTTATTTCTATAGCTAGAGCATAAGCAAACTGAAGGCAAAGATCTTATCCTATGTTTTCAGATTTCCCAGAGTACTTAATCCAGGTTTTCAATAATTATTTGACAACTGATTGAAACAAAGTATTTCAACTTTTAAAGATTTGCTTGAAAACCCTTAGAACCTCTATTTAAACAGTGATTCCAATCCTTTACCTCTCCCAGGACTGACCTGGTATGCAAATACAGCAAATCCCTGAAAACGGCATTTATAACAGGAGCTTTGCTATAGCATGAACAGCAAAGCCAAAATACTATACAAAAGATCAAACAAATATTGACTAAAAGAATTTTCCCCAAGGCAACTGTTATAGTCTTATCTTGAATAGAATGTTTACACAGTTAATTAAGTATTGCTATGGACTCAGCAAAATCCCAGGCAGACCCTGCCAAGCTGCGTTTTACATTCCCACTGCTTTATCGCTATTTACAGAGCCACGCACAAGTCCCTCTCTTCCTAGCCCCTCACCTATCAGTCCTGCTAATGCCAGGTGTGGAATTAAATGATAAGTAAGTCATACACCTTTTATCCGTAGACAAAAGATAATGGAATCTCAGTGCCAAGGATTCCATTTACCTATCCCACGGCAAATATGCTCTGTCATTACCCTCCCAGAAATCAATCAGGCTGCATCTGTTACTACCTGTTGACTTCTTGGAAATGTATGAAATAGTAGAATCATGTAGAGAGAGAGGTGTTTACTGGTTTCACAGAACATGCCTCTATACAGCAGATACTAATGAAAGTTTACTTCCTATGATTACCAATCAAGAAGCCTGCTGGAACACCTCAAAATTCACCTCAAAATCACAGGCTGTTCTACATAGTGAAGAAGCTGATTGCTAGCTTACAATGGGTTGTCTAATTATGGAGAAGGTCAGTTATGATGAATAGAAGCCAACAAGAGTCATTCACAACCTTTCTTCCTTCCCTCCTTCCATTCAGCCATTATTTATTGAGCACTTGTGATGATCCAGGCACTCTTCCAGGCACTGGGAATACCATCAAAAATTACAATTACCATAGTATTAGGAAGGTTATATGAGGGAGGAAGGAGATCAATAAAATAAAGAGCTTAAAATTTTATAGTGTGCTAGATATTAATAAGTGCTAAAGAGAAGAAAAATTAAGAAGCAGAATATGAAACCCCGAAGCTCCAGCAGAAGGAATAAACTTGCAGATGGGTAGCCAAAAACATCCTCAGGGAGAAGCCACTATTTGAAGAAAGTGAGACAGCCAGCCTTGTAGGTTAGTGGGGAAGAGTCTTGCAGGGGGAGGAAATTGAAATGCCAAGGTCCTGTGGCAGAGCACGGCTGGCGTGTTGGGGAACATTAAGGAAGCCAGTGTGGTGAAGCCTCGTGCTCACTGGGAGACATGGAAGGAATAGGCCCCAAGAGAAGCAGGGGACAAGACCCTATAGGGCCTTGCTTCCAAAACATATGCATTTTTATTCATCACAGAAAAGCCACCTGTTTACCAAATTTTCATTTACTCACAACTCTCCAGCCATTATTTTTCTAAGAACTTATGTATTTCAAGAAAATGATTCACACACACACACACACACACGTACACACACACACCACCCACCCTTGCAATTTAAAAAAAAAAAAAAAAAAAAAAGTTGTACAGCTAGCCAACATATTTGCCTGGGGAAAACTCTTAAGCTTCTATTAATAAAAATGAAAACTGTTCATGGCTTTGAGTGTAAGCCTTTGTAGGACTGGAACCAGGCCTCACAGTAGTGGACACTGTTCAGCGCCATGGACAACTGGGCACTCGGTGATGCTGTGGAAAGATGTCACGCTGGCTAAAAATAATAACATGCAGAGTTATAGGAGACGGGAATGTTGAAATTTACCACAGGGACTTTTTTTTAATGTGGCAATGCCTCAAAGTCTTTGGCAAATTTAAATGCCAAGCTGGCTCATGCAGTATCCAGACCACACATCCTTCCTGCCCAACCAGCTTCTCAACATAAATAAGATGCTATCAGCCAAAATCTGTGACACAGCAGGGTTTGGGGTGGTACCTTAAGATCTGCTATCTTCCAATTCTATGCAGTCGTAATCAACCCAGTTTCATTTATCACATAAACAGTTTTCCATTACGAAACATTCATAAACAATTCCACTGCAGTGATTCCACTGTTCCTAGGTATACACAGTCTATGTCCCCAAGGCAAAAAGCACAACTACAAGGCATGTCCTGTGTAACAAAAACTAGCTATTATGCTACATGGATATTTTGTGTAATAAGAAAAACTAAAAATATAAAAAACAGTTATGATTATTAATGACCAGTCATAATCCTGCCTCCATCAAGTTCTCCCGAGGCCACCCCCACCAGCCCACCCACAAAATGGACAAATTCCTGTGGCTGGGTCACTTTTCTGGCTCTCCTTGGTTAGAAGTTATACCAAAACTGAAAAAAAAAAAAAAAAAAGTCTACATAATAAAGAACTTCGGGGTGGGGGCTGGGGGAAAGCAGTTGAAACGTCAGAAAGGTATGGATAGGGAAGTAAAAATGAGTTTTAAGAAGAAGTGGAACAGTGTGGAACAAGAGACAGAGGAGATACCTTTTAGAAATATTTCTTAGAAGACCCCAGCAGCCAAAATGGTGAAGCAAATTAAGGAGAAGTTTGCTTTTCAGGAAGCCTTGGAGGTTGCAAGTGATAAACCTGGAGTAGTTGACTTCTCAGCCACATGGTGTGGGCCTTGCAAAACGATCAAGCCTTTCTTTCATTCCCTCTCTGAAAAGTATTCTAACATGATATTCCTTGAAGTAGATGTGGGTGACTGTCAGGATGTTGCTTCAGAGTATGAAGTCAAATGCACGCCAACCTAGCTTTTTAAGAAGGGAGAAAAGGTAGGTGAATTTTCTGGAGCTATAATAATAAGGAAAATCTTGAAGCCACCACTAATGAATTAGTCTAATCATGTTTTCTGAAAACATAACCAACCATTGGCTATTTAAAATTTGTAATTTTTTATTTACAAAAAGTATAAAGTATAGAGACTATATACCCAACTGCCATCTGGGTGACAATAAAATATTAACAAACAAAAAAAAGTGTTACTAATGTTCTCTGAAAGATGCAAACAAAGCTTGAAAATTCAGAAATACTTGTTTGCCACTTTAGTTTCGGAACTGTGTTCCTCTCAATGCTAAGCCGTATCAATTACTCTAGGAACAACTGGACTTGGAGAAAGAGTCTAACTCGTGGACATAAGAAATGCACGAAGTTTTTCACTTAACATAATACATTCTGCATTATTGAGGGCAATGATGTGTTCTAAAACAAAGCATGGTAAAGGGGCTACAGGAAAAGTCATGGCCAGATTGCCCCTGCCCTGCCTCAAACACAGAAGCCAGTTATTCTACAAAGGTTAAAAATTACATGCTGATGTCTTCTCAAACTGCCTAACAAAGCAGAGATTTGGGCAAAGATTTTTCCAGTCTCAGCAAAGAAGCCAAGAAACAAAAACCTCCGTCCTCACAGTGATGAGATGTTCCCCACTCACCTTAGAAAAACAGGACTTTCTGTTGAGAGCACTCCCTCCTTCTCCCCTCCTATCAGGCCGGTTTGAGAGGAGGGTGGTCACGCCTTCTTCCAAAGCAAAAGCTTTTCTACCCTCTAGAAAGTTTTGGTCAAAGAAGATTCATATATAATACAGAATACATGCTACCAGTGAGTAGTCAATTACATTTTTCTGTTGCACAAAGAAGATAATAAATTCTCCATTCAGACTGTAAAATAACTATTTGAGACATTAATGATTATACCAGGAATCTTCCTAAATTATATAAAATTTAAATAAAAATTAGAGAAAAACTTTTCTTTCAAGACAAAGATTATCTAAGAGAATTGCCTTAAACCAAAGGAAAAAAGCAAAGACTATATAGTACCACTTTATCACCCTACAAGGATAATATATAATGTCTACAATCAGGAAAAAAAAAGAGGAAGTTTTAAAAAATTATATACAGAAAAGATATGAAATATATATACATATTTCAAATCTTATCAATAAATATACTAGAGGGGTAAATTCCTTTTTACTTTTTACTTTTCTGTGTTTTCTGAAGCTCTCATGGTATGTATTAATTTATAATGGAAAACAACTTTTTAAAGGATGTTTAAATTATTAAAACATTCAAAGATTAAAATGTTTATTAAGGGTCATAATGTATACATATAAAATATGATCAGGAAAAAGCATTCACCACTGACCATGCCACCTTTCCCAGATAAATCATTTACATATTATGTACCAGTGCTTCTGAAACTGAAGCAGGCATAAGAACCACCTGGAGAGTGTGCTGAAATACAGGTGATAGGAATGGTAGGCAGCCATAAAAAATAAGGAAATCATGTCCTCTGCAGGAACATACATGTGGCTAGAAGCCATTGTTCTAAGCAAATTAACATGGAATAGGAAACCAAATACCACACATGCGCTCTTAGAAGAGAGACCTAGGCCGGGCGCGGTGGCTCACCCCTGTAATCCCAGTACTTTTGGAGGCCGAGGTGGGCGGATCACGAGGCCAGGAAATCGAGACCATCCTGGCTAACACGGTGAAACCCCATCTCTACTAAAAATACAAAAAATTAGCCAGGCATGGTGGCGGGCGCCTGTAGTCCCAGCTACTCGGGAGTCTGAGGCAGGAGAATGGCGTGAACCCGGGAGGCGGAGCTTGCAGTGAGCCGAGATTGCGCCACTGCACTCCAGCCTGGGCAACAGAGCAAGGCTCCGTCTCAAAAAAAAAAAAAAAGAAAAGAAAGAAGTGAGACCTAAACATTGGGTACTCATGGAAGTAAAGATAGCTACAATAGACATGGGACTACTAAAGGGGAGTGGAAGGAAGGGGGGCAAAGGTTGAAAAGCTAACTATTGGGTACTATCCTCACTATCTGGGTGACAAGATCAATTGTACCCCAAACCTCAGCATCATACAACATACCCATGTAACAAACTTGCACATATACCCCCTAAATCTAAAATAAAAGTTGAAATTATTTTAAAAAGGAAACAAATAATGGCTAATAGAACATAGTGTCTCTAGACACAAGACACAAATGGGTAGGCAAAAACGGTACTGCCCCATCTGTACCATGGGCCAGTGAACTATTTAGCCTATGAACTAACAGCCTATTTTTGTAAATAAAATTGTATGAGGGCCCATAATCCAGACACTTTGGGAAGCCAAGGTGGGCAGATCTCTTGAGCTCGGGAGTTAGAAACCAGCCTGAGTAACAAAGCGAAAACTAGTCTCTATGAAAAATACAAAAAAAAAAAAAAAGGGGTCAGGCACAGTGGCATGCCCCTGTAGTCCCAGCTACTTGGGAGGCTGAGGCAAAAGGATTGCTTGAGCCTGGGAGGTGGAGACTGCAGTGAGCAGAGATAGTGCCACTGCACTCCAACCTGGGCAACAGAGTGAGACCTTGCCTCAAACATAAATAAATAA
Organism: Macaca mulatta; assembly: GCF_049350105.2. Taxonomy (NCBI): domain Eukaryota; kingdom Metazoa; phylum Chordata; class Mammalia; order Primates; family Cercopithecidae; genus Macaca; species Macaca mulatta. The sequence continues at coordinate 54,072,289 of NC_133417.1, read as the reverse complement.
GTTGTATTGGAACACGCACACACAGAAGACCCTCACAGGTAATAGAACCTGATAATCTGCATTTTAACAAGCTCTCAAGTAGTACTGATGCTGCCAATCAACCGGGCTCACTTTGAGTAACAAGGTTTGATGCAGCAGGAAGTGACTGGCGTCTAGCTTGGGTTCTCTCCCAGGAAGCATGCCACGCTTATTCTAGATTGGGCAGAAGAGAAAGTGAACTCAAGATTCCACCTTCTTTCAAGGTTCTAAAGCAGGAGCACAGATTCATTTCTCTCTAATCAACCCTTGGTGATTAAATGCTTAGTCATGTCCTTACTAGGGGGTCAATGAAATTTAAGATAATCATGATTCCAGGACAGTGGCAGACTGCCTCTGCCCTCCCTAGAGTTCGTCACACACTTAGCAAGTATTTTGACAGTAGTTTTCAAACACCACATTGTTTCCTACTATTTCCATCATTTCCAAAAAATGATTTTGTTGGATGTCTAAGAATAGGAGGTAGTCCATGAATTCAGTATCTATCACTCATAAGGAGACAAAAGAAGGCAGACACACTTCATGAGCTGCCCAAGCGGGAGGAAGGGTGAATTTCAAAACAGTCCAGGTAGTCCCTGTCCTTTTACTCCCAACTATGCACTCCTTAGACACATCGCAGTCCTCTGGGAGCCAGTGCCAAAAATCATACTCAGAAACTCCAAAAAACCTCAGTAATACAATGCAGTGCCTAATAAATTACTCAGGCCCCACTCAAACTCCTCCACCAGGCCAGCCCATCAAAGCACCAGAGGGTGACCATCATGTTTCCTTACACCCTAAGGAAGAAGGTATCTGGCTGAGAGGCCTCCACGTTCCAGAGAGTGACAGCCCCTGAGAGGAACTAACTTAATTAACCATTCAGATGAGCACAGAGAATTCCCACCAGCCTCCAGGTCCCCAAACACCATATCTGCCATTTATTCCCAGTGCTGTCATTTCCTGCCTGCAGTGAGCTAATTACACACAGTGGGAATTCTGGAGCTGCCGGTTCTAATGTTTATCCGCTGTTAACTTGTTGTGTGACCTCAAAGATATGTCTCTAGTGCCTTTATTTCCTCTGCTATAAAAGCAAGATAAGGGAAAGACATGCTTGACAAAGTGCCCTAATATAATACTAGAGTCACTGCTATCCTCAAGACGCTCACAGGAATTGTAATTAACATGTGTCTTTTACTCAGGCCTTTAAAGATAACTGATGACATGTTGTCAAAAGTGTGGGATCTCAAACGATATTTTCTCTTTTGTTAAAACAGGTTTTAGTGGCAAATACCACCTATAAAACTGTTGATAAAAGCAGTATTGAATGTGCTTCTTTGTAAATCATTGATCCATTCAAGGGGGTGTCCATAACCATACCTCTAATCATGACTTCATAAGTAGAAAAGATACTGGAAAAGTCACCCTAAGTTAGTTTTCCATAACCTTAACATCCAGCATTGAAAACATAGTTAGGCAAAATAGGACTGTACTTCTAAAACTATGTTTTAGAAGACTAGTTAATAACACAGTCTGTGCTGCTATATCAGAAAAGCTGGTTACAAAACATTTTGTATAAAAAACAATCAGTATAATCAGATTTTGTAAATCTATATGGGCATGGAAAAATATTCAGTAAATGGCAGCTATTAAATTCCAGAGTTATCTGCTATGGCCCTGGCCCTTTACTTCTGCATTTGGGTTAGCAATATATTCCAGTTATAACATGTTGTTAATCATTTATGTGTCACAAATTTACTGTGAATTGTCCCAGTCTTTTATATAGAAGTTTTAAATTAAAATATTCAAACTTGTTCATTTTTTCCTTGCTAGTTGCTTCTTTTACTTTAAAGCCAGAAATGGTCGCTCCTGTAAAAACTTAATACATATTATGTTTTCTGCTACTTTTTCTATAATTTGATTTGCAATATTCAACCCTCTGGAGTTTATTTCTGGGATATGGCATGTTTGGTGGGTTCTAAATTGATACTTTATTATGTTAAACCCCTGTATTAAATAATCCTTTCTCACTACTTTATTTTGAAAACTTTAGCTACATGTAGTTGGCAAATTATCCTAATTCACTTTTAAAATATAAGACATAAACAACTCAAACTAAAAACTCAAATATACATGGCAGATTTTTAAGAAATCTCAGTAAGACATTATCAACAAATCAAATCATCATCAAGCCATTTCTACCTCAGTGGAGCATCAGTCAGCTAAGAATTCCTGTTAAAATCAGTCCTTCCTATTCAGCAGAAGACTTTAACAATGTAATTGTAGGGTATATAAGTATATGGGAGGGCGGAGCAAGATGGCCGAATAGGAACAGCTCCAGTCTCCAACTCCCAGTGCGAGCCACACAGAAGACCAGTGATTTCTGCATTTTCAACTGAGGTACTGGGTTCATCTCACTGGGGAGTGCAGCACGATCGGTGCTGGTCAGCTGCTGCAGCCCGACCAGCGAGAGCTGAAGCAGGGCGAGGCATCGCCTCACCTGGGAAGCGCAAGGGGGAAGGGAATCCCTTTTCCTAGCCAGGGGAACTGAGACACACAACACCTGGAAAATCGGGTAACTCCCACCCCAATACAGCGCTTTAATCAAACAGGCACACCAGGAGATCATATCCCACACCTGGCCGGGAGGGTCCCACGCCCACGGAGCCTCCCTCATTGCTAGCACAGCAGTCTGTGATCTACCGGCAAGGCAGCAGCGAGGCTGGGGGAGGGGCGCCCGCCATTGCTTAAGCTTAAGTAGGTAAACAAAGCCGCTGGGAAGCTCGAACTCGGTGGAGCTCACAGCAGCTCAAGGAAACCTGCCTGTCTCTGTAGACTCCACCTCTGGGGACAGGGCACAGTAAACAATAACAAACACAGCAGAAGCCTCTGCAGACGCAAACGACTCTGTCTGACAGCTTTGAAGAGAGCAGTGGATCTCCCAACACGGAGGTTGAGATCTGAGAAGGGACAGACTGCCTGCTCAAGTGGGTCCCTGACCCCTGAGTAGCCTAACTGGGAGACATCCCCCACTAGGGGCAGTCTGACACCCCACACCTCACAGGGTGGAGTACACCCCTGAGAGGAAGCTTCCAAAGCAAGAATCAGATAGGTACACTCGCTGTTCAGAAATATTCTATCTTCTGCAGCCTCTGCTGCTGATACCCAGGCAAACAGGGTCTGGAGTGGACCTCAAGCAATCTCCAGCAGACCTACAGCTGACGGTCCTGACTGTTAGAAGGAAAACTATCAAACAGGAAGGACACCTATACCAAAACCCCATCAGTACATCACCATCATCAAAGACCAGAGGCAGATAAAACCACAAAGATGGGGAAAAAGCAGGGCAGAAAAGTTGGAAATTCAAAAAATAAGAGTGCATCTCCCCCGGCAAAGGAGCGCAGCGCATCGCTAGCAATGGATCAAAGCTGGACGGAGAATGACTTTGACGAGATGAGAGAAGAAGGCTTCAGTCCATCAAATTTCTCAGAGCTAAAGGAGGAATTACGTACCCAGCGTAAAGAAACTAAAAATCTTGAAAAAAAAGTGGAAGAATTGATGGCTAGAGTAATTAATGCAGAGAAGGTCATAAACGAAATGAAAGAGATGAAAACCATGACACGAGAAATACGTGACAAATGCACAAGCTTCAGTAACCGACTCGATCAACTGGAAGAAAGAGTATCAGCGATTGAGGATCAAATGAATGAAATGAAGCGAGAAGAGAAACCAAAAGAAAAAAGAAGAAAAAGAAATGAACAAAGCCTGCAAGAAGTATGGGATTATGTAAAAAGACCAAATCTACGTCTGATTGGGGTGCCTGAAAGTGAGGGGAAAAATGGAACCAAGTTGGAAAACACTCTTCAGGATATCATCCAGGAGAACTTCCCCAACCTAGTAGGGCAGGCCAACATTCAAATCCAGGAAATACAGAGAACGCCACAAAGATACTCCTCGAGAAGAGCAACTCCAAGACACATAATTGCCAGATTCACCAAAGTTGAAATGAAGGAAAAAATCTTAAGGGCAGCCAGAGAGAAAGGTCGGGTTACCCACAAAGGGAAGCCCATCAGACTAACAGCAGATCTCTCGGCAGAAACTCTCCAAGCCAGAAGAGAGTGGGGGCCAATATTCAACATTCTTAAAGAAAAGAATTTTAAACCCAGAATTTCATATCCAGCCAAACTAAGTTTCATAAGTGAAGGAGAAATACAATCCTTTACAGATAAGCAAATGCTTAGAGATTTTGTCACCACTAGGCCTGCCTTACAAGAGACCCTGAAGGAAGCACTAAACATGGAAAGGAACAACTGGTACCAGCCATTGCAAAAACATGCCAAAATGTAAAGACCATCGAGGCTAGGAAGAAACTGCATCAACTAACGAGCAAAATAACCAGTTAATATAATGGCAGGATCAAGTTCACACATAACAATCTTAACGTTAAATGTAAATGGACTAAATGCTCCAATTAAAAGACACAGACTGGCAAACTGGATAAAGAGTCAAGACCCATCAGTCTGCGGTATTCAGGAGACCCATCTCACACGCAGAGACATACATAGGCTCAAAATAAAGGGATGGAGGAAGATTTACCAAGCAAATGGAGAACAAAAAAAAGCGGGGGTTGCAATACTAGTCTCTGATAAAACAGACTTTAAACCATCAAAGATCAAAAGAGACAAAGAAGGCCATTACATAATGGTAAAGGGATCAATTCAACAGGAAGAGCTAACTATCCTAAATATATATGCACCAAATACAGGAGCACCCAGATTCATCAAGCAAGTCCTTAGAGACTTACAAAGAGACTTAGACTCCCATACAATAATAATGGGAGACTTCAACACTCCACTGTCAACATTAGACAGATCAACGAGACAGAAAGTTAACAAGGATATCCAGGAATTGAACTCATCTCTGCAGCAAGCAGACCTAATAGACATCTATAGAACTCTCCACCCCAAATCAACAGAATATACATTCTTCTCAGCACCACGTCGTACTTACTCCAAAATTGACCACGTAATTGGAAGTAAAGCACTCCTCAGCAAATGTACAAGAACAGAAATTATAACAAACTGTCTCTCAGACCACAGTGCAATCAAACTAGAACTCAGGACTAAGAAACTCAATCAAAACCGCTCAACTACATGGAAACTGAACAACCTGCTCCTGAATGACTACTGGGTACATAACGAAATGAAGGCAGAAATAAAGATGTTCTTTGAAACCAATGAGAACAAAGATACAACATACCAGAATCTCTGGGACACATTTAAAGCAGTGTGTAGAGGGAAATTTATAGCACTAAACGCCCACAAGAGAAAGCAGGAAAGATCTAAAATTGACACTCTAACATCGCAATTAAAAGAACTAGAGAAGCAAGAGCAAACACATTCGAAAGCTAGCAGAAGGCAAGAAATAACCAAGATCAGAGCAGAACTGAAGGAGATAGAGACACAAAAAACCCTCCAAAAAATCAATGAATCCAGGAGTTGGTTTTTTGAAAAGATCAACAAAATTGACAGACCACTAGCAAGACTAATAAAGAAGAAAAGAGAGAAGAATCAAATCGACGCAATTAAAAATGATAAAGGGGATATCACCACCGACCCCACAGAAATACAAACTACCATCAGAGAATACTATAAACACCTCTACGCAAATAAACTGGAAAATCTAGAAGAAATGGATAATTTCCTGGACACTTACACTCTTCCAAGACTAAACCAGGAAGAAGTTGAATCCCTGAATAGACCAATAGCAGGCTCTGAAATTGAGGCAATAATTAATAGCCTACCAACCAAAAAAAGTCCAGGACCAGATGGATTCACAGCTGAATTCCACCAGAGGTACAAGGAGGAGTTGGTACCATTCCTTCTGAAATTATTCCAATCAATAGAAAAAGAGGGAATCCTCCCTAACTCATTTTATGAGGCCAACATCATCCTGATACCAAAGCCTGGCAGAGACACAACAAAAAAAGAGAATTTTAGACCAATATCCCTGATGAACATCGATGCAAAAATCCTCAATAAAATACTGGCAAACCGGATTCAGCAACACATCAAAAAGCTTATCCACCATGATCAAGTGGGCTTCATCCCTGGGATGCAAGGCTGGTTCAACATTCACAAATCAATAAACATAATCCAGCATATAAACAGAACCAAAGACAAGAACCACATGATTATCTCAATAGATGCAGAAAAGGCTTTTGACAAAATTCAACAGCCCTTCATGCTAAAAACTCTCAATAAATTCGGTATTGATGGAACGTACCTCAAAATAATAAGAGCTATTTATGACAAACCCACAGCCAATATCATACTGAATGGGCAAAAACTGGAAACATTCCCTTTGAAAACCGGCACAAGACAGGGATGCCCTCTCTCACCACTCCTATTCAACATAGTGTTGGAAGTTCTGGCTAGGGCAATTAGGCAAGAGAAAGAAATCAAGGGTATTCAGTTAGGAAAAGAAGAAGTCAAATTGTTCCTGTTTGCAGATGACATGATTGTATATTTAGAAAACCCCATTGTCTCAGCCCAAAATCTCCTTAAGCTGATAAGCAACTTCAGCAAAGTCTCAGGATACAAAATTAATGTGCAAAAATCACAAGCATTCTTATACACCAGTAACAGACAAACAGAGAGCCAAATCAGGAATGAACTTCCATTCACAATTGCTTCAAAGAGAATAAAATACCTAGGAATCCAACTTACAAGGGGTGTAAAGGACCTCTTCAAGGAGAACTACAAACCACTGCTCAGTGAAATAAAAGAGGACACAAACAAATGGAAGAACATACCATGCTCATGGATAGGAAGAATCAATATCGTGAAAATGGCCATACTGCCCAAGGTAATTTATAGATTCAATGCCATCCCCATCAAGCTACCAATGAGTTTCTTCACAGAATTGGAAAAAACTGCTTTAAAGTTCATATGGAACCAAAAAAGAGCCTGCATCTCCAAGACAATCCTAAGTCAAAAGAACAAAGCTGGAGGCATCAAGCTACCTGACTTCAAACTATACTACAAGGCTACAGTAACCAAAACAGCATGGTACTGGTGCCAAAACAGAGATATAGACCAATGGAACAGAACAGAGTCCTCAGAAATAATACCACACATCTACAGCCATCTGATCTTTGACAAACCTGAGAGAAACAAGAAATGGGGAAAGGATTCCCTATTTAATAAATGGTGCTGGGAAAATTGGCTAGCCATAAGTAGAAAGCTGAAACTGGATCCTTTCCTTACTCCTTATACGAAAATTAATTCAAGATGGATTAGAGACTTAAATGTTAGACCTAATACCATAAAAATCCTAGAGGAAAACCTAGGTAGTACCATTCAGGACATAGGCATGGGCAAAGACTTCATGTCTAAAACACCAAAAGCAACGGCAGCAAAAGCCAAAATTGACAAATGGGATCTCATTAAACTAAAGAGCTTCTGCACAGCAAAAGAAACTACCATCAGAGTGAACAGGCAACCTACAGAATGGGAGAAAATTTTTGCAATCTACACATCTGACAAAGGGCTAATATCCAGAACCTACAAAGAACTCAAACAAATTTACAAGAAAAAAAAAACAACCCCATCAAAAAGTGGGGCAAAGGATATGAACAGACATTTCTCAAAAGAAGACATTCATACAGCCAACAGACACATGAAAAAATGCTCATCATCACTGGCCATCAGAGAAATGCAAATCAAAACCACAATGAGATACCATCTCACACCAGTTAGAATGGCAATCATTAAAAAGTCAGGAAACAACAGGTGCTGGAGAGGATGTGGAGAAATAGGAACGCTTTTACACTGTTGGTGGGATTGTAAACTAGTTCAACCATTATGGAAAACAGTATGGCGATTCCTCAAGGATCTAGAACTAGATGTACCATATGACCCAGCCATCCCATTACTGGGTATATACCCAAAGGATTATAAATTATGCTGCTATAAAGACACATGCACATGTATGTTTATTGCAGCACTATTCACAATAGCAAAGACTTGGAATCAACCCAAATGTCCATCAGTGACAGATTGGATTAAGAAAATGTGGCACATATACACCATGGAATACTATGCAGCCATAAAAAAGGATGAGTTTGTGTCCTTTGTAGGGACATAGATGCAGCTGGAAACCATCATTCTTAGCAAACTATCACAAGAACAGAAAACCAAACACCGCATGTTCTCACTCATAGGTGGGAACTGAACAATGAGATCACTTGGACTCAGGAAGGGGAACATCACACACTGGGGCCTATCATGGGGAGGGGGGAGTGGGGAGGGATTGCATTGGGAGTTATACCTGATGTAAATGACGAGTTGATGGGTGCAGCACACCAACATGGCACAAGTATACATATGTAACAAACCTGCACGTTATGCACATGTACCCTACAACTTAAAGTATAATAATAATAAATTAATTAAAAAAAAAAAAAAAAGATTGCACTAGCTTCAAAAAAAAAAAAAAATAAGTATATGGTAGTTGAGTCATCAACTACTGTTTGAATTCAATAGTGTTATGGGGAGGAGCTACTTCTTGGGTGGCAATGTTATTCTAACCCTGAAACAACTGAAAATAAAACCTTTTGGCCTGAAAAAAATAAAAGTAAAGAAGTAAAATTCATTGTTTAATTTGGTCAAGATTTGGCACCATCATTTTCACTCTATCGATTTTTCCTCCAGATATATTAGAAACCTGACATACACGATATGTACCATATAAATTTGCACTTCTTGTTAGGTTTCTAATGTCTGCATCTTGCCATTCCCATTAAGATATAAGTTCCTGAAATGCAAAGGCTGTGCTTAAATAGGGAAGGAAGGAAGAGAGAGAGAGAGGGAGAGAGGGAAGGAGGGACTTGGTGAAACTTGCAGCTCCTTCTTTACTGAGCCTTGCTTACAGGGGACACTCAGGAAAATCTGCCATTAGACAACTAGTTCAGGACTTCGGCCACAAATGATACTTAACCAAAAAAAAGAGAATATGTATCACTGAAAGCTTTCATTTGAATTCATCTCCCCTACTGACTAATACCGACAGATTTTTGCCATCAATTCACACCCTGAAGCACAGGACATGATGATCTTTCTTTTCATTTGCATAGCTATGATTCGTCATTATCTAGCCCTATTTTTTACTCAACAAAATAACATTGCACCGTTAAGATTTCGGCATGTCTATTCTTGTCGTGGTTATTTTGAATTTTGCCTTTCAGAAGCAACTACTTTAAGAAAAAAAATCATCACTTCTCAGGTATACATTTGGCTTGATTTTATAACTTAAGCTCTTCTGGGTTCATTTTCCTGCTGCTTTTCCATGTAGGGAAGGAATGCCTGAGAGAGGTTCTTCTGGATCAACAGAGTTGATGAAGTCCTCAGCTTTGTAATCTCTGCTTTTAATCCCTTTCTCCAATAAATGGGCTAGAGAAATCACTGCCATCGTCACCATCGTCATCAATGCTACAATTTACTAAGCATCTTCTAGATGCCAATCACACTGCTACATATTTTACATGTGATTTTCAATGCTTTTTTTGTTATCCAAAAGATTCTACGATGTTTCTCCTTCCTATCCCTGAAAACATGCTCAATTTAATCTTGCACTTAATTATTAGGTATAATTTTACAGATATTGTTTAACTTTTTAACCTAATAAATAACTATCATTATAAGAAATTTGATGCTTACTTTTATAATGTACTTGTATTCTCCAATGTAAAATAGAAAAGTATACCCTATAAGAATGTCTTGTCCGTCCCCACTTCTCTCTTTTCTGTCTGGGAAGAATGGATATGCTTGTCACACAGCATAAGGAGTCCAGGGAAAAGGAGGGAGATTATTTTACATGCTGGCAAAAGAATGGTATTTGACTCCTTCCATCTCTGCCCCCATCTTCCCAAGCCCTGGGGAATCCAGGAGCACTGAGAGGTAGAGTTACACACCAATAAATACTAACCGGGCTACCTCCCCCTGTCCTGTCTCCCAGCATTTGCCAAGGATGTCAACTTGAGAGTCAGGCTTACCTCACAGAGGACTCCCAGGGAGTAGAAAGAGAACCCCAAGGAGTCCACCAAAAATGCAACTCCTTCAATTATATTGGGATAGAGTCATCTAAAAACACATATAAACAAACACATATTTTATTACTAAATCTAAACATTAACTCTTATCATAGCAATTCACATGTTCAAGAATGCACTGCAAGGATTGCTGGAGCCCAGGAGGTCAAGGCTGCAGGGAGCTATCATGGCTCCCCTGCACTCCATCCTGTGTGACAGAGCAAGACCCTATCTCAAAAAAAAAAAAAAAAAAAAAAAAAAAAAAGGCACTGCCGACTGGTAAGTCTGAGAAAGGCTACAGAGCATGCCTGCAGAAACACCTCTGCTTATCTCTAAGCTTTCCATTAAGTATCACTGGAGATACCACCATCCCCATCTCATTCCACAGAGTCTAGATCCAAATCCACAACAGCATATTTTCCCTTCTCTCCCAAAGGCTCTGAAAGAACACATTTGCTAGGCCCAAAGGTTAAGTCCGAAATGACTGTAGGAAGGTCACTAATTGAAACCAGACCCTTGGGGTGCCAAGCATGCTCAAGGTGGGTGTCAACTGCCCCTCATGGAAGTTCCCTCTGGGAAGCTACAAAGATGCAGATCAGGAGACATTAAACGCAGCCTGTGCCCCATATTGTTGACCCCGATCCTTCACCTCTCCCTGTGCTCCTACCCTTTTACAAGTGACTCTGTAGCTCCTCCTACTATAGGAGAGCAATATAAAGTCCTGCCCATTGATCCTGGGCTTTGCTGGGTGGAAGCCTAGGCCTTAAGAGGATTGCAAGTCTCCTCTTACCCCTGACAGCTGTACCACTGCCTTGGGAAGCTGCCCCAGGATGCCACTGCCCTCAGCCTGGCATGAGACCCAACTGTATGCCCAGCCAGGTCTCAGCCAAACCCAGGAAACTCACAATTGCAGGAGTAATAATAAAGAATTGTTGTTTTTAGCCACTGTGTTTTACAGTATTTTTACATGGTATTATTATGCCAGTAGTTAACTAATACATAGTGTAGGAGACTGCTCATAGAAAATATGATATGCCCCCTTCCCAGAAAAAGGATAACTAGATTTTTGTATGTGCTGTTGTTATGAGAGGTTTAAGTGAATTTACTTAGTTATTGCTCACAACAACCCTACAAGACAGATAGGATTTTTATCCCTATTTTAAAGATATGGCAGCAGAGAGAGTTAAGTAATTTGCCCACAATTGGAAAGTGGTCAAGGCAGGATTCAAACCCCAGTCACCTGGACCCAGCGCCCTTGCTCATAACTTCTGGGCTAAATGGCCTTGCAAAGCGCCGAGCCCACCTTGTCTAACCCTTTGCTGTGGGTTCCCATGCCCTCTGGATAACATTTGACCTGACCAGCACTAGTAATTAGTACAGTAGTCAAGGCCCTGCATAGCTCAGTGCCTGATTATCCTGTCCAGACTCCTGCCCCTCCTCCTCCTCCTTCTCCTTCCCTACCCCTCCCTCAAGGCCTGCTCCGACCCTGCTGAGCCTACAGTTTACCAAATCCACCAACTTCCTCAAACCTTTGCACCAGCCACTCCTTCTGCCTGGACCACCTTTAGGTCATCTTCTGGGACACAGGCCCAGGGAAAACTTCTGAAGGAACCATTTCTTGTCCCCAGACAAGTGCACAGGCTGCTTTATTCTGAGTGTTCTCCCAGGCTCCAGAAACTTCTCTACAGAGCACTAAGGATTCCAGGCTGTGGCTGTCTGCTTAGCTCATGTCTGAGCAGGATGAAAGCCCCTTGAGAGCATGGCCTAAGATCTGTTCATCTTTCAGCCCAGGGGTCAGCAGGATGCCCGCTCCCATAGTGAGAACGCAGTAAAAACTGGCTATATTAAAAGGCAGGTGAAAGGAACAATGCTGTAATGAAGAAATGGATAGGGAGACAGGAGATTTGAAATTTCATTTTAAAATAACCAAGTCTTCATTTCTAACAACGTTAATTAAACTGCTCAACACCCCTGGGTCTCAGCTATCTATTCTTCAATTGGAATCTTTCTTTCATGACGGTTTCCTCTGCCAAGCCTTTCCTTGCAGGCTGATGTGTTCAACAGAGTGTCTTGGGACAAGTGACAAAAGGCACTATATTGGCTTGGAACCGCAGAAGGAATTGAAGGCCTACTTCCTAAACATTCACTCCTGGCAACACAAAAGTCCCCGTACCATGCTTCCAAAGGAAATGGAGGAAAGTGTGTGGCAGAGGAAGGCACATTATTAAGGAGTGAAAGGAAAGGATTCCCATGACAGAGAACAGATAGGTAGGGACTAGATATGGAGTCAAAAAGACTTATTTAACAGGAGTAAGCAAGTGACTCATGGGGAGGCTCAACCCTCAGAATCCTGTGCAGCTGACAGGTGGTTATCACTGCTGTGCCCTCAGACTTCCCTCGACAGAGAGCTGAACAGGGCCCAAGATGGAGACCATGGCTGCCCTCAAAATCTCACATCGCCAGGCGTCTTACAAGAGACAGATCACAATCACGGAGCAAAAAGGGAACTATATCCAAGAAGAGTGAAATGGACTGGCTGGGCACTGTGGCTCATGCCTATAATCCCAGCACTTTGGGAGGCCAAGGCGGGTGGATCGCCTAAGATTAGGAGTTCAAGACCAGCCTGGCCAACATGCTGAAACCCCGTGTCTACTAAAAATACAAAAATTAGCTGGGCATGGTGGCAGACGCCTGCAATCCCAGCTACTAGGGAGGCTGAGGCAGGAGAATCGCTGGAACCCGGGAGGCAGAGGTTATAGTGAGCTGAGATGACACCACTGCAGTCCAGCCTGCGTGACAAGAGCGAAACTCCGTCTCAAAAATAAAATAAAATAAAATAAAAAATAAAATGTGAAATGGACTGTTTCTAGAGTCAGAGGCTGAGACTCTATAAACACAAATTCCTGTCCCCACTGACAGCTTCATAATCACTAATGAGCAGTGTTTCTGTTGCTGAAAACACACATTCCTTGCTTGTGTTACCTGAGAAAGATGGGGAGCCCCAGAATAATGGATGCTTCTTGGTCTCTTTTACATTAAGCTTAGACCAAAATGCAGAGTTACAGACAATTGAATAGAAGAATCAGAAGAGATCTTTGCGATCAGGGCACCTAGTAGTTTTCAAAAACACTTTGTTCAAACAAAAGCTTACAAAAGCATAAATATAGGAGAGGAAACTGAGACTGCTCCCATTGGGGTGCAGGGGCCAGGAACCCCAGTTGTTAGTGCAGGGACAACCTCTGAGATGGCTTGATGGAGGCTTGGGAATTTGGTTGGAAAATCATGGCTTTAGTCCAAACCTGCATTTTGCAGCTATGAAAACTATGGTTCAGAGGGCCAAGGTGACTCATCCAAGGTCACATGGTCAGAAGGCGAAAGGACCAAGAACAGAACTCAGGCTCCTGGCTGCCAGTCCAAATGCCCTTTCTTCTACATGTTGAATGCCACCCCTTTCCTAGGAATGGACCTCCATACTTTCGCTTTCTTGGTCCCCATTAGCAAGTCCCAGGCCACTCGAGAGCTTAGGCTATGAAAAACAGTAACTGAGTAACAATACATCTTACGGATGCATTCATCACACATCCCAGGGAAAGCCCTGCGATGACCACCAATCCCCACCACAGCTCACCCCTGACATGGTCAAATCATCAGAGGCTTGCAATGACCTGCGACTTTCTCAGGATCCCCTTTCCACCCCTTTCCTCTTCTGTTGCATTTCTTACAACACTGAATTAAAGGACTGCCTGCAATGCTGTAATTCTTCCATTTGCTGGGTTCGTCCCTACACAGTATTTGTGTTTGGTTTTAAAATGCTGTTTGCTCCACTTTTAATTTCCTTTTAGAGAGCTGCAAGAGAGAAGCCAATATTTAATCGTAGGAACTGGAGGGGACTTTACAAGCCGCTTACAAGGCACAAATAGAGTAGTTATTTTCCTATTTCCCTTCTGATTGAATTGGCTGCTGTATCATATGCAGTAAACAATGTGAACCCGAAAGCATTTTTACATCCTTATCTCACCCTCCCATACAATCAAAAGAAAAAATGCACTGTAATAAAAAAAAAAGTGCAGGACAGGGCCAGGGTGGGAGACTAGAACTTTGTACTTATTTAAAAGTTAATTAAACTTGAAAGGTTTGTGGAGACAATTCATTTTGTTTTGTAGCCTAAGACCGTAAAGTTTGCATTCCATTTTACCAATAGAATGATAAAAAGTAACCTGATGTTATTTTCATCCTAATAATAAATAATATATAATAAAACTAGAATAGAGAGTTTCTTTTTAAATAGAAAAGTAAAAACAAAAACACATGCAGCATACAAGTCTGAATTGACTTACCAAAAAACTATGTAAACTATTTTAAGGTATGACCTATGCAATTGCTTTACTTTCACTCTTTTCTGGAAAGATGACTTTGCAGTAAGCACACAGGCTTGGCTTGACTTTATAGGCATCCTAGTTAATCTTCTGAATTGACAAATTTAAAATAGATGGGGTATACTCTTGAGAAAGAAAGTTGAACATACAACTAATAAGAACAGGAAGGATCCCCAAAGCTTTATAGGTAACTCAGATTTGGAGTCGGATAACGTCCCGCTCCTTGTCAGTTCCCGGTCATAAGCATCTATGGACAATGCTGAGAAGTCTTCGCAGGCGAGAAGAAGCAGGAATCCTAGATGAGTCATATTGAAGATGAACCCGCGGCCGGTGTTAGATTACCCAAACCAGATACAACAAATGGAGCCAGGAGTGGGCTGTACACAGATTGCCTCCCTACAGAAGATGTATGTATGTGTGTGCATGCGTGTAGGTGCATGCGTTGTGTAAGATAAAACATTTCAGAGAAATAAGAGTTACTGATGAGAGAGAACAAGAATTGTTAAATAAGGTAAGCAGTTCCTCCTCTTGGAAAAATGTGGACTCATTGGAAAAAAGGATTTCCAAGGCTCCAGTTCTACAATTCTTTGATTCTACAAGGTAGAAAGTGAATCTTCCAACAGCACATTGAGATCCCAAAATCCTGATGGTGAAGCCCATGCCGATCACCTGTTTCCTTCTGACAGTGGTTACTCTTTAATGGAAACCACTTGCCAGAATATGTAACTTCCTAATCCCTGTGTGTCTCCACTCCGTGAGCACCCTGGGGACATGGCCTGTGTTTCATTCATCTTTGGGATCCCAGCACAGTACCTGAGGCATACAGTGGGCACCCCAAATTGTGGAAAGGCAGGAAAGAAAGCTAGTACTTAAATTTTATTTTAAAATATTGAATGTTTACATATTAGATAATGTTAGTCAAATTCCTTGGCACCTATATGTTACATGAATATGTTCTTCAATTAAAATACGTCTTTTCTAGTAGCCGTTATACCAAGTCTCCCTACGCACAGGACAAAGGAAATATTCCCTAAGAGAAATCAGCCCGTACCTCCTGCTCTATCACTCAGATTCTTAAGAGTATAAAAGCAATCATAGAAAAACAGCATAAATCACACTGGCCATCTCACTGATCAGGAACGTCAGACAGAACAAGACAAGGATGTTGCTCTCAGCACTATGTGCTGTCTTTTCTAGCAAAGGCAATTAAGTAAGGAAAAGAAATAAAAGGCATTCAGATTGGAAGAAAGAAGTAATACTACCTCCATTTAGAGATGACATGATCTTGTATGTAGAAAACCCTAATACATTCACCAGCAAACGGTTAGAGTTCATCGACAAGTTCAGCATGATTTCAGGATACAAGAGCGAAACACAAGAATTAACTGTATTCCTATGCACTACCAATGAACAACCCCCAAAATGAAACTGACAATGTCATTACCCCGCATCAGAAAAGATAAAGCACTCAGGAATCAATTTAACAAGAGAAGTGCATAACTTCTACATAGAAAATTATAAAACATCATTGAAAGGAATGAAAGAAGACCTAAATAACTGGAAAAGCGTCCCGTTTTTATGATTGGAAGACTTACATTGTTAAGATGGCGATACTCTTCACATTGATTTACAAAATCAGTGCAACCTCTAGCAGAATTCCAGCTGGCCTTTTTGGTAGAAATTAACAAGCTTATTCCATGGAAATGTAAGGGACCCAGAATAGCCAAAATAATAGCGAAGAAGAAAAAAGTTGGAACACTTACACTTCTCAATTTCAAAACTCTCACAAAGCAACAATAATCAATATTTTGTGGTACTGCCAATAAGGCCAGATGCACAAATCAATGGAATAGAATTGAGAATCTAGAAATAAAGTCATGTATTTATTATGGTCAGTTGACTTTTGACAAGGTTGCCAAGACAATTCAATGGCAGAAAGAACACTCTTGGCAACAAACAGGGCTGGGACAACTGGGAAGCCACATGCCACAGAATAAATGTGGAGTCCTAACTCACACTGTATACAGAATTGACTAAAAACAGACCAAATATCTACATAGAAGAGCTGAAATTATAAAATTCTTAGAAGAAACCTACGTGACCCTGGATTAAGCAGTGGTTTCTTAGATGTGACAACAAAAGCACAAGCGAAAAAAGAAAAAGAAATGGATAAATAGGACTTCATCGAAACTAAAAACTTTTTTTTTTTTAACAGAGTTATCACTCTGTCACTCAGGCTGGAATGCAGTGCTGCAATCATGGCTCACTGCAGTCTCAAACTTCTGGGCTCAAGAGGTTCTCCAGCCTCAGCCTCCTGAGTAGCTGGAACTGCAGGTGCATGCCACAACGCCCAGCTAATTTTATTTTTTCTCTTTTGTAGAGACAGAATCTTGCTGCATTGCCCAGGCTGGTCTTGAATTTCTAATCTCAAGTGATCCTCCCGCCTTGGCTTGTTCAGGTTACAAGTGTGAGCCACTGCACTGGTCAAAATTAAAATCTTTCGTGTTTCAGGTTTCAAATGATACTACTAAGAGAATGAAAAGACAGCTTACAGAATGCAATAAAATATTTGCAAGTCTTATATCCGACGGGGGTCTACTATCCAGAATATGTAAAAACAAGCTTATAACTTTAGAATAAAAAAAAAAATCTTAAAATGGTAAAGTATTTAAACAGATATTTCTCCAAAGAAGATATACAAATGGCCAGTAAGCATATCAAAAAATTCCCAACTCATTAGTTATTAGGAAAATGCAAATTAAAACCACAAAGAAATACTAATTCACACCTACCAGAATGACTATAGCAAAAAGATTGACCAAAAAAAATCGTCAGCAAGAATATGGAAAAATTGGAACCCTCACACATTGCTTGTGGGAATGTAAAATGGCACAGCTGCTTTAGAAATAGTTTGGCAACTTCTGAAAGGTTAAACATAGAGTTACCATATGATCCAACAATTATACTCCTAATTGTATATGCAAGAGAACTGAAAACATTCCACACAAACACTTATACATGAATGTTTGCAGAAGCATTATTTGTAATAGTCAAAAGTGAAAACAACCCAAACGTCCATCAACTGATGAATGGATAAACAAAATGTGGTGTATTCGTACAACGGAATATTATTCAGCCATCAAAAGGAATGAAGTATTGGCTTATGTTATAACCTTCAAACCATTATGAACCTCAAACCTCAAAAACATACGCCAAGTGAAAGAAACCAGACACAAGAGACCACATATTATAGGATTCTATTTATATGCAATGTCCAGAGTAGGCAAAGGCAAATCCACCGAGACAGAAAGTGGATTAATGGTCGCCAGGGAATGGAGGGAGGTGGGAACAGGAAGCAATTGTTAATGGGTATGAGATTTCTTTTTGGAGTGATAAAACCCTCCTGGAATTAGATAGTGATGATGGTTGCACAACTTTTTAAATATATCAGAAACCACTGAATCATATACTTTAAAGAGGTAAATTTTATGGTATATGTATTATATCTCAATTAAATAATAATAGTGAGATATTTTCAAATACTACTGGTGAAAATGTTCACTGATAGAACTTCTTGGACGAGAGGTTTGAAAATGGGTATTATATTTGACCCAATAGTTCAAATTTAAGAATTTAACCTCCGTAAATAATTAGGAATGTTACAACTTTAGCTATAAACACGTTCTCTGCAATGTTGTTTATAGTATCAAAACACTGGAAATATACTAAAGGTACAATTAAGACTTTGTTAAGTTATTTATGGTACATTCTTTCAACAGAATATAATTCAGCCATTAAAATTATGTTTATGATATACTGTTAGTAAGACAAGGGAGTATAAAAACACAATGTGCAGTATGATCCTATTTTTGTTTGTTTTTAACTATGTACCTATCTTACCTCCATATGTATGTATGTATGTATGTATGAATGAAAGGTATCTATCATACCCCCATATTATAGAAATCATAAAACTATTCTGTCCAACACCATAGCTGGTAGCCACGTGTGAATATTTAAATATAAATTAATTAGAATTCATCAGAATTAAAAAATTCAACTCCTCAGTTGCACTTTCCACATGTCAAGTGCTCAATAACCACCCAAGAACAGTGGCTACCGTATTGGGTGGCAGACAGCATTTCCATCATGGCAGAAGCCTCCACTGAAACAAGCCAATAGAGAAGAATGAACACCAAATGGGCTTATGGGGGCTTTTCATTTTCTTCTCTTTATGTTTATTTTCCCCTTTTTCTTTAATAAACATAAATGTTTAGAATAAAATAGCACTGTTCTTTTATTTTCTTAGAGAGTCAAGGTAAACTAAAACAGGGAAGAAGGGGACTCAAAAAACACTCACAGGATAGTCACCCACTTGGTGTGCTGCAAATTGAGCAAGTCCCTTCCATCTGGACAGCAGTAGGGTTGGTGTTCATCATCTCCTTTGCCCAGGCAACACCTCTGCACCCACCGAGCTGTGGGTGGTGGGGTACGGGGAGCAGCCCCAGACAAGACCACAGACTCCCACTGTCCTTACTTGAAGTTCAGCAATTTTCCACAAATAAATATCTTCTCAGATTGTTGCACGTCTTTGATAGATTACTAGAGTGATAAAATGGCTGCTTCTGTTCATTTTGTCCGGATTTATAGTAGCTTTCTGGGAGAGAGAACTTGCCGACCTCCTCATTTGGCCATAAGCCAGAAGTCCTGACTCCTAACATAGAATTAGAAAATAATGATCCTGGACGGGCGCATGGTTCACACCTGTAATCCCAGCACTTTGGGAGGCTGAGGCGGACAGATCACGAGGTCAGGAGGTCGAGACCATCCTGGCCAAAAAGTGAAACCCTATCTCTACTAAAAATACAAAAACTAGCTGGGAGTGATGAGGTGTGCCTGTAATTCCAGCTACTCGGGAGGCTGAGGCAGAAGAATCACTTGAACCCGGGAGGCTGAGGTTGCAGTGAGCCGAGATTGCGCCACTGTACTCCAGCCTGGCGACAGAGCAAGACTCCATCTCAAAATAATAATAATAATCCCAGTATTGTATGAGGCTTAGGAAAAGAGGCACTCTCAAACTCCCAGGTGATAAAATAAATTAGTTCATGCTTTCTGGAGGACAACATGGGAAATATATATCCAAAGCCTTAAAAATAATATAGCCCAAAGTGCTGGGATTAGGCGGGCAGATTACCTGAGGTCAGAAGTTCCAGACCAGCCTGGCCAACATGGTGAAACCCTGTCTCTACTAATAATACAAAAATTAGCAGGGCATGGTGGCACTTGCCTGAAATCCCAGCTACACAGGAGGCTGAGGCAGGAGAATTGCTTAAACCCAGAAGGAGGAGGTTGTAGTGAGCCAAGATTGCACCACTGCACTTCAGCCTGGGCAACAGAGTGAGACTCCATCTCAAAAATAAATAATAATAATAATATATAGCCCTTTACTCAATTATGTCATTTCTAGAAACTTGTTCTATTAAAATAATCATGGGTGTGCTCAGAGATTCAGCTACGAGAATGTATATGACAGCTGTTTGTAACAGCAAAAAGCTGAATTCTAGCTGAAAGTATAGCAACAGATATACTTTCATGATTAAATATAAAATACATTAAAAATAATGTTGTTGGGCCGGACGCGGTGGCTCAAGCCTGTAATCCCAGCACTTTGGGAGGCCGAGACGGGCGAATCACGAGGTCAGCGGATCGAGACCATCCTGGCTAACACGGTGAAACCCCGTCTCTACTAAAAAATACAAAAAACTAGCCGGGTGAGGTGGCGGGCGCCTGTAGTCCCAGCTACTCGGGAGGCTGAGGCAGGAGAATGGTGTAAACCCGGGAGGCGGAGCTTGCAGTGAGCTGAGATCCGGCCACTGCACTCCAGCCTGGGCGACAGAGCCAGACTCCGTCTCAAAAAAAAAAATAATAATAATGTTGTTGGCCGGGCGCAGTGGCTTACGCCTGTAACCCCAGCACTTTGGGAGGCTGCGGCAGGTGGATCACGAGGTCAGGAGATCGAGACCACACTGGCTAACACGGTGAAATTCCATCTCTACTAAAAGATAGAAAAAATTAGCCGGGCATGGTGGCGGGCGCCTGTAGTCCCAGCTACTCGGGAGGCTGAGGCAGGAGAATGGCATGAACCCAGGAGGTGGAGCTTGCAATGAGCAGAGGTCACGCCACTGCACTCCAGCCTGGGCGAGAGAGCGAGACTCCGTCTCAAAAAGAAAAGGTTGTTCAGGGATATTTAATGACATAGAAAATGTTGATAAATGTTATGTTTTAAACATGAGTTGTAATGTGAAAGGTATTTCATTTTTGTTATATGTATATGTATACATATATACATATACATTTAGAATAAATTAGAATGGTTAAGATTAAAATGTAAACAGTGACTATTTCTATGTGGTAGGAAAATATCTGGATGGGGTGGGAACATGTTATTTTAGACATCTTTTATAATGAATATATATCATCTTTGTAATAAGAAAAAAGTTACTGTTTTTAAAAAGGTGAAATCATATTAAGACAGGAAATATTTGAACTTATAACTTGAAATAGAATTATCACTACAACTAGCTCTGGACTTCCTGGGTGCCAAGACAAAAAGAGAAATATAAAACAGAGGCGTCCCCTGTTTGATCTACTGGCTCTTCCCAGGAGACAAACTACCATCCCGGCACCAAATTCTAGGAGAAATGTATAACGCACACTTCTCAGTAACACTAATGCCACCTCTATGATGCTGGCACAGCAGGGGGTTACTTGCGGCCCTCATCTTTGTTCTAACTTTCCTGTAGTTGCCTAAAAACTGTGGTTCCCACACCTTACTAAAAGACAAATAAAACACACTGTGCCTAGTTTTTGGTAATGTACTTCATTCTCTGTTTTTTACCCTAGTGAAATAGTCCCAAAATGCAGGAGATGTTTTCAACACGACACCAATGATGTAATATCTGGCTTCTGTGCAATATTTTGATGGTGACAAGGTTTCACAATGAGCAAGAACGCTCAGAAGACTGTCTCCAGGGTGAAATGGATCATGAAGAGCAGTAGGTGTAGCATACTTTGAGAACTACATTTCTTAGTAATAGAGCTGGTTAAGGGCCCCCGAGAAGAGAAGGTGGACAAAACTAGGTCAGTAACTATGGGTGATTGCTCCAAAACTTTATGGAAGTCACAAAAAGGCAGGTCTTAAATCTACCAGCCTTGAACTGACCCCTTGCAAGCTGAACCTCACCATGACAAGAAACAGAATCCAGAGCAACACACAAACTACATTTGTCAGAGTCACAGCCCCTGAAGACTCTGATTTGGGGGGCAAGGGGAATGTGGGGAGTTGAGTCTAGTACCTTCTGTGGACTTTGTCTATCCTCTGCTATAGAAACAATTCAAATTAGATTTCCCCTTAGTATCTAACCTATAGTTTCTCTTAGTTACTGTGAATCCACGTCACTCGAGACAGCCAAGGTGTTAGGAGACTGCTAACATAGCTCTTTCCTCCCTCTGAATCTTCCCCATCCCCAAATACCTTCCACTCCATACATATCTGATGCTTACCTTCAAGGCCCCAGTGAAGTCTTTCCTGACCACGTGTCTAATCTTTCTTTCATCTGTGACCTCTAAGAGCACTTACCCACAACATAACTAACTTTTTGACACTCACTTTGCATGTCATGTGTCCCCAGACAAGCCATAAGCTCTGAAATCCTGGGCATGTCACCTAGCACCGGCTCTAGTATCTAGTGCGTAAAATTGGCCAGGGTAGTGAAGAAGCTGGAAACACTGCTGGAGAAATCAGCTTTACACCAGACACAAGAACACTCTCAGGTACTAAGGAACCTGTTTTGAAACCTTCAAAAGCTTGTCCACTGGAAGATGGACTGAGCAAGCGTTTTTCATACTGTAAGAAGCAACACATGGGCGATCATGTAATCAATTTAGAGGTAAAAGACTTATTGTAAGAGTAACTACTGTTTCATAAAGTGCTTGTCACGTGTATGAGAGCATGTATGTGTATGTATGCACATGCATGCACGCATGCTCATATACTGAGTCATGCAAACTAATTTCTTTCAAAACAGTTTGCAAGGTAGTGAGTTACATAAACAGATTAAAGACGGGTACATTTCAATGATGAGAGAGTCATTGAAAGTTAAATGAGGAGAACTCTTAAGTTTTCTCCCCATTCTATGAGACTATCAGCTTAGATCACAGGCACTGTGTACCACTGAAGGCACAATTAGGAGAGAACTGATTCTACAGGGTGGACGTATACAGGCTGAGATTTCATTTGGCCATTTATATTGGAATAGCACCTCTGTGAAAGGCAAGATTGAAAGTGATACTTAGACCTGGAGTTTTCAATGCAGATGAACATCAGACTCACCTGGGGAGCTTATAAATAATATCCATACCTAATCCTGACATATATCAATTGAAACACTGGGGCCCAAAATTTGTGTTTCCTTTTCAAGCTTCCCAAGTAAGGGCGGACAACCATTGATTTATATGTACCAAATGTGTAAATTATATTTGATAAAGCATAAGGGGAAGGGAAACAACACCAGTATTTACAAGATCACCAAAAGAAAGAGTTTGAAAACATGAAATCAGGGCTTTTGATTTTTGTTCAGGATGTAGAGAACTGAAAAGAACATTATTACCATGCTTGCAAAAAATAAAAAGCCAGGTAAAGCACAAGATCATAATCTTCTCAAATCCATGAGAAAACTCAGACAAAGGAGAACAAATTAGCCCAAAATCTAGAGAGGCATTTGCAGGAAGAGACAAGACATGAGCACTTGAGGCATGTACCTGGACACTGACTAACAAGCATCAGGTCACAAATAACAATGGACTACCACTGAGAGAGCTGAAAGAGCATGGAGACAGACCACTCTGGGGCCCAATACCACAGGAAGACCAAAAAATGGGAATGGCAAAGGCCTTTGGCAAGCCAGCTCCAATCCTAAACACAAGGTATCACTAGAGGAATTTGAAGTCTGGGGGTACACTGAGAATAACCAGAGAAATGTGAACCCTCAAACCCAGTTCATCTTCTGACTAGATTGATCAATCTTCACACTAAAGGCCTAGTAAAAAGAGAATGGCATGCCCATTCTCATGCATAAATCCTATCTCCATATCTAATGTCCTATATAAGATGTCTAGTTATCAACAAAAAAAAATTATAGGGCATGAGAAAAGCAAGAAAAGATCATACCATGAAGAGACACTGCAATGAATAGAACCAGACCTAGATACTGAAGCTATCAGACGAAGAATTTTAAATAAACAAATTAATTATAAAAGTCCTTAGTGGAAAGGGTAGACAACCTGAAAGATTAAATGGAAAATGTATCAGAGAGAAAAACTGCAGGAAAGAATCAAATGGAATATTTGAAAGGCTAAACACAGTAACAAATAAAGAATGCTTTCAACAGGCATTCTTCAGTGGACTTGATACAGCAAAGGAAAAAAATCATTGAACTTGAAAATAGATCAGTAGAAATTACCCAAACTAAAATAAAAAGAGAAAAAAACATGAATAAAACAAGCAAAAAATAATGGAGTGCCCAGGAGCTGTGGGACAGTATCATAAATTCAAACCTAGGTGTAACTGAAATTTCAGGAGAAAAGAAAGAAAATAGGCAGAATATTTGAAAAAATAATTGCTGAGAATTTTCCAAAATTAATAACAGATACCAAATCACAGATCCAAGGAGCTCAAGAACATCAGGTATGATAAATATCAAGAGTGTGCATGCATGCATACATGTGTACACACACACACACACACACACACACACACACACACTTCTAGGCATATCATATTCAAAGACCTGAAAACCAAAGACGAAAATAAAATCTTAAAAGCAGCAAAAGAAAAATGAAACATCAATAAAAAGGAAGAAAGATAGGAATTACAGAAGACTTCTTGTCAGAGGCGTACAAGAAGAGAATGAAGCAACATTTTTAAAGTCCTGAAATTTTTTTTAAAATGTCAACCCATTGCTTCTCAGCCTTTTAGCTAAGATCAAGTATAAAAATTGTCAACCCAGAATTTTATACCCAGTGAAATACCTCCCAAAAATGCAGGAAAAATAAACATCAAAGACAAACAAAAACTTAGAATTCATTGCCCGGAGACTGACACTACAATAAATGTTAAATTAAGTTATCCGGGCAAAAGGACTATGTTGCCAGACCGAAACTCGGATCTACACAAAGAAATGAATGATGGAAATGATATAAATGAAAATCAAAATCCTTTTTTCTCTTAATTTTAATTGCTATGAAAGATAATTGAATATCTAAAGCAGGAGTAAACAAACTATAACCTACAAGCCAAACCTAGCCCTTGGTCTATTTTAGCATAACCAATGAGCTAAGAATGTTTTTTGAAATACATTTTTAAAGAATTGTTTAAGAATAAAAGTTTATGCAACAGAGACCATCTATGGCCTCAAATCCTAAAATACTTACTTTCTGGCTTTTTTACAGAAAAAGTTTGTTGACCCTTGGTCTAAAGCAAAAAATCTTTTATTTATAGCTGATATAAAAAATGATAATAACAATAGCACAAAAAATAAAAGAGAACTGTGAATATACTGCTATAAGACTACAAATGAAACAGTATAATATTACTTGAAAGTAGACTCTGGTTAATTAAAGATACATATTATTAACTCTAGAGCAATCACTAAAAAAATTTAAAGAGGCATAGATAAGAAGTTCATAGTGGAGATAAGGAAAATATAAAAAAATGCTCAAGACCAGGAAGTCGAGGCTACAGTAAGCCAAGATTGCGCCACTGCACTCTGGCCTGGGTGACAGAGTGGGACCCTGTCTCAAAACAAACAAACAAACAAACAAAAAACAACAACAAAAAAACTCAAGAAACAAGAAAAAAAAGAATAGATAGAACAAATAGAAAACAACTAGCAAGATGGTCAATTATAATTAAGCCATATCAATAGCACAGTTAAGTGTGAATGGTCTAACATACCAGTTAATGGACAGATATTGCCAGATTAGTTGAAAAAGTAAGACTCAAGTATATGTTGCCACAAGAAAGCCACCTTAAGTATACAGGTTATTTTATAACCTAAATATAAGTTAAAAGTAAAAGAACAGAAAAAGATACACAATGCAAACATTAATCAAAAAAAGCTGGAGTATCTATATTATTAACAGCCAAAGTAGACTCCAGAACAAGGAATATTAACAGAAATACAGTGGGATATTACATAATAAGAAAGGGATCAAGATGTTCTCCAAGAGGACATCACAACCCTGAATGTGCATGCACTTAATAACAAAGAGTCAAAATACATGAAGTAAGAAGTGATATGACTAAAAAGAAAAATAGAAACATCCACAATTGTAACTGGAAACACTAACATTCCTATCTTGGTTATAGAGAAAACAAGTAGAAAATTAATAAGAACACAGAAGACCTGAACAACCCTATCAAGCAACTTGACCTAATTGATATTTCTGCAACTTCCCACCCATCAATAGCAGAATACACATATTTTCAAGTGTGCATTGAAACTCACCAAGATAAACCACATTCTGGGTCATAAAACAAACATGAACAAATTTAAAAGAACAGAAATCATGCAAGTCATATTCTAGGATAATAAAAGACTTAAACTAACAGAAAAACTTCTAGAAAACCCCCAAATCTCTTAAAATTAAATGATATACTTTAAAATAACATATGGGTCAATAAGTAGTCTCAAAAGAAACGTTAAAATAGTTAAACTATTTAAAATAATTAGTTTAAAATTTATTTTATTTATTTAGTTTCATTTCATTTATTTAGTTTATTTAGTTTAAAATATGTAAACTAAATGAAAATTAAAATATACATTTCAAAATTGTATAATGCAGCTAAAGCATTAGAGGGAAATGTATAGCATTAAATACTTCTATTAAAACAAAAATCAGTAATATAAGCTTATCCCTTAAAAAATAGAAGAGTACATTAAACCCAAGCAAAGAGAAGGAAAGCAATAATAAAATAAGAGCAGAAATCAATGAAATTGAAAACAGAAAAATAATAAACAAAATTAAACCAAAATCTGGATCTTTGAAGAGATCAACAAATTGATAAGCCTCTAGACAGACTGAGCAAGAAAAAGACTGAAGACATAAATTAATAATGTCTAGAATAAAAGAGGGAGTATTATTACTGACCATTCAGACATAAATGGCTAATAAAAGAACACCACAAAAAATTCTATATCAATGAATTTGACAACTTAGGTGAAGTGGACTGAATCTTTGAAAGATACAAACTAACAAAACTTATCAAGAAGAAATAGATAACCTGAATAGTCCTATATCTATTTATAAAATTAAATTTGTGCTAAAAACCTTCCAACAAAGAAAACTCTAGGACCAAATGGTTTCACTAGAGAATTCTACACAACACTGAAGGAATAAATAATACCAGTCCTACATAATCCCCTCCAAAAATACATTACAATCAAGTGGAATTTATCCCGAGAATGTATGACTGGTTCAACATTTGAAAATCAATCAGTGCAATTCACCATATTAAATATTAAGAAAAGTCATATGATTCTGTCAGTTGATGGTAAAAAAAGAATTCAATAAAATTCAAAATCCACTCATAATTTAAAAAAACACTGTCACTAGGGGAGGGGGGGAGGGATAGCAATAGGAGATAGACCTAATGTAAATGATGAGTTAATGGGTGCAGCACACCAACATGGCACGTGTATAAATATGTAACAAACCTGCACGTTGTGCACATGTACCCTAGAACTTAAAGTATAATTAAAAAAAAAAAAAAAACCACTGTCAATAAACTAGGAATACAAGGGAAATTCCTTAACATCATATTGTATCTACAAGAAACTCAACTAACATCATACTTAACAGTGAAAGATTTATTGCTGACTGCTCCATAAGAAACAAAGCAAGGATGTTCTCTCTTATCACTGCCATGCAACATTGTACTGCAATTCTTAGCCAGTGTAATAAGTTGGAGGAAGGGAAGGAGAGAGGGAGGAAAGAAAGACAAGTCATTTAGGTTAGAAAGGAAAAAATAAAACTGTCTCTATTCACAGATAATACGATTGTCTATGTAGAAAATTCCAAAGAATCTAAGAACAGATGAGTAACTTTAGCAAGGCCACAGAATACAATACGAACATACAAAAATCAATTGTATTTCGATACACCAGCAACAACAGCAATCCCCAAAATGAGATACTTAAGTATAAATCTAACAAAATATGTGCAAGATCTATATCCTGAAAACTACAGAGTGCTGATGGAAGAAATCAAAGACTTAAATAAATGGATGGTTATATCCTGCTCATGAACTAGAGGACTCAATAATGTAAAGATGTCAATTCTTCCTAAATTAATCAGTCGATTCAATGCAATTCCATTCAAAATCCAGAATTTTTTGTAGATATTGACAAATTAATTCTAGAATTCATATGGAAAGGCAAAAGAACTAAAAGAGTCATAGCAATTTTGGAAAAGAATAAAGTTGGAGGGCTTACATTATGTGCTTCCAAAATGTATTTTAAAGCCACAGTAATCAAGATACTATAGTGTTGGCATGAAGTGAGCACACAGATCAATGGAACTGAATTGAGAGTCTAGTAATAAAACTCCTACATTTTAGCTAATTGATTAGTGACAAAAGTTCTAAGACAATTCAAGGGAAGAAAAGACAGTCATTTCAACAAATGGTGCTGGAACATTTGGACTTCCACATACCAAAAAGAAAAGACTTTTGACTCATACTTTATCCCTTATACAAAAATTAAAGCAAAATGGATCATAGACTTAAGTGTTAAACATAAAACTGAAACATAAAACATGAAACTTCTAGAAGAAAATAGAAATGTTCAAGACTTTCTTGTTAGAGAATTCCTCAATTCAACAACAAAAGTTGGATGCATTAAAAAATTGATAAATTGGTTTATCAAAATTAACCCAGAAGACACTGTTAAGGGAATAAAAATGACAAGGCAGTTGTTGGGAGAAGTAATCTACAAACTACATTTGTGACACAAGACTTATACCCAGATTATTATACTGAACAACAAGAAAACTCAATAAAAACAGGTAGTTAAAATTACCTCTACATAACACTTCAACACTTTAAAATTTTATTTGCATTTCTGTTTTTTCCAGGCAGTAATGGGTCCAAACATAACCTCTCATCAATTTGTATCTGTAGCACATTATTTAACTTTGGAATTGGATTTTTGATCTGTTAACTTTTGGTGTACTTTATACTGACCCCCAAAAAAGTTAGTTTTCTTTGAATTCAGAAGATAAATTCAAAATCCCCTGGAGGAGGCCTAGGCGGGCGGATCATGAGATCAGGACATCGAGAATATCCTAGTTAATACGGTGAAACCCCGTCTCTACCAAAAATACAAAAAATTAGCTGGGCGTGGTGGCGGGTGCCTGTAATCCCACCTACTTTGGAGGCTGAGGCAGAATGGCGTGAACCCGGGACGTGGAGCTCCCAGTGAGCCAAGATCGTGCCACTGCACTCCAGCCTGGGTGACAGAGTGAGACTCTGCCTCAAAATAAATAAATAAATAAATAATAAAAATAAATAAATAACGAACCCTTAGCATGAATCACCACATTTGTAATCACCATATTTTCTCCTTTCCCTGCTACCAAAACTAAACAATTCTGGAACATAATGATGAAAGAAATGACCCTTATTTTCCCTTTGCTCATATTTCTTCATTTATTTCTCATGACCTGGTACCATGTTTTTGAAAGTCATTATAAATCATATTTAGGAACATTGTGAGGTGTAACAAACAACCAAAGAAATTCTGCATGAAAGAAATCCTATAAAATTGAGTTATTTAATATGTAACTCTCTTTTTCCAAGTGAACACCTGTCCTTTTTGCCCAAAACCCTACCTGCTTAGACCATACTGCTCTGCTGGAAACAAGAGAGAATAAGCCATGATTTCCAGCACTATATCCAGTTTGTTTCTAATGACTGCACTCTTGTCTGGATCTATTTTATTTTTTATTACAGTACTTCTCACTGCCTGACTTATTAGACAAAACATAAATAAATGTCTCCTTCCAGTAGACTGTAAGCGCCAATCCCCAGCACCTAGAACAGTGTCTGGCACACAGTAGATGCTCAATAAATATTTGTGAAATGAATGACTGCCCAAGGCATTTCTCTCTACCTCATTCCCTCACATTCTTCCAGTGATCCTGGCCAGCCCATGGCAGTATTGTTGCTGAAAATAGGAAAATATGCTGCCCTCCACTTCTGCTTTCTTCCAGGATTACTGACCATGTCTTTTTGCCAATTTCTTTGCTAACTAGATATTGAGGATGAAAAGCGGCATTCCTGGTTGCCCAATCTAATTCCAAAAGTCCAGCACCAATGTCCACCAATGTCTACCATATAAAACAGAAACAAAGTGCAGCACCCACTTCATGTTTCAGATGAAAATAGGATAAATGATTTCAAAGCAGTTCATGGTAGAGGCTGGTTTCCTACTAAATGCAACTATCAAAGCTATCACTCATTGGACTTAGCATCAGGAGAATTGTTTTCTAGTCCAGGATCTACCAGTAATTGCATCTTCACCAAGTCCCAGCCTGTTAGTTTGAAGACAGCAACACTGAAACAAAGACATGATTTAGAGCAAGTAAGTGTTCTCAACAGAGGGATGGGGAGTTACCAGGGAAGGTAGGCAGTGGGTAGCCCAGAAAAATCATCTGTGAGGCTTTTCAAACTACAAAGAGTTTGAAACTCCTCTGAAACTCCTCCACCCCAATCCACCCCTTGAGAATTACCACCATAAAGTGAGCCACTGATGCTATTACTATTGGGAGTATGGAAAACACAGAAAAGCTTTTCCAGGTTTCAAGTGTAAGCTCGTAGAGGAATAGGACCAAGATTTACTATGCTTCTTAGTAACATCCACAGAATCTAATACAGGGTAGTCCTGTCTTTACTTACTTTTCCAACCTCAGCTCCTTTCCTCCCCTCAGCCACACCCTAGGCGTCTCCCATGGTATTGGACTTCTGATTACCCATCTATGCCAGACCTTGCATCACCTGTCCCCGCCTCTGAGAGACACAGTTGGTTGCCCACATAAACAGCCCAACAGGCAGTCTCACTGTCCTCCTTGCTAACAGAATTCTGATTGTGTTCAGACATGGGGCATGGATGCTCAGAGTAGGTGAGCCCCTCCTACAGCTCCAGAAAATAGCTTGGGCAAAGCAATCATAGGCCCCTCTTCTCCTTTGCCAATGACTGGTTTCAGGGTAAGCATGAGACCACTTTGGCCAGTGACACAGGGTACTTCGGGGAAAATTTGTTCTTTGTTATCTACGGAAAGACTAAGCAGCAATCCCTGACCTTCTTGTTTCTGCTTTGGATGTTGTCATGTGAAGGCATGATGGAGCTCTAGTCACCCTGGAAAACCAAGATAATTTTCTAGAAGCCACCCAAGAGCTGTGGCCACTTTGAACGACCTACCTTCAGATGTTCTAAGCAAGACAGTAGAGTAACCTAAATAATGTTACAACAAAAAGTGTCCCTCCAGAATCCTACCACATGGCCTAGAAAATCTCTCAACTTTTTCTCCTAGACCTGTCCTTCTCATCTTCAATTCAAAGCTCAGCTACAGTTTCTTTGGGGAGTCTTCACTATGTCCCCAGACAGATGAGTCCTCGACGATGTTATCTACATATCTGTCTTTCCAACTAGACTGTGAGCTTCTCAAAAGCACGCATTTTCGCCCTTGGCAGAGGCCCTGGCATATATTGAGCATTTATTAAATGTCGAATGAATGAATAAAAAATGAATGAAAGGAGGGACACACAGGATGCCTTCCATGCATTAAAGACTTGACTGACGGAATATGGCCCCCAGGGTGTCTACATTCTACTGCAGACTACCTTTAGATGCTGGTGAGCAAAGACAGAGAGAGTACAATGAGCATGTCCTATTTTGTCAGACTTCTCATTGGGAATTGCGCCCCCTACCGACATCCCTTGCAGCTGAGGTGGGCCAGTCTATCAATCACAGTGGGTCATGTGCCCATTCCTGTTGTGGGAACCTCTTCCTGTCTGCTGAGATGGCTTGGCTCTGCTTTGGTCCAGTATGTCAATAAGATTGTTATAAGGGGCCGTGCAGTGGCTCATGCCTGTAATCCCAGCACTCTGGGAGGCCAACACGGGCAGATCACTTGAGGTCAGGAGTTCGAGACCAGTCTGGCCAACATGGTGAAACCCCATCTCTACTAAAAATACAAAAATTAGCCCAGCG
This sequence comes from Macaca mulatta, assembly GCF_049350105.2. Classification (NCBI taxonomy): domain Eukaryota; kingdom Metazoa; phylum Chordata; class Mammalia; order Primates; family Cercopithecidae; genus Macaca; species Macaca mulatta. The sequence goes on along the minus strand of NC_133417.1, from coordinate 54,040,481 downwards.
TGGTGGCCCACGCCTATAATTCCAGCTACTTAGGAGGCTAAGGCAGGATAATCGCTTGGACCTGGGAGGTAGAGGTTGCATGCAGTGAGCCGAGATCATGCCACTGCACTCCAGCCTGGGTGACAAAGTGAGACTCCATCTCAAAAGAAAAAAACAGAGAGAGAGAGAGAGACAGAGAGGCTGCTATATGGATAGAGAAGATGGGATTCTCTCTCTCACTCTCTGTCTCTGTCTCTCTCTCTGAAGGAGCAGATAAGCCTGAAGGTGCAAGTCCTATTTATAGTCCATACTAAGAACCAGTCAACACAGAGAGAAAAACAGCTAAGAGATACACAAGAGAGAACTAGCCCTGGAACCTTATATGAGCCTCTGGAACTAGCTATAGCTTTAAGCTAAAATCCTCGACCTTTTCATTTATGTGACCCCATCAGTTTCCACATAGTATAAGGCAATTTTCAAGTGACCAAAACCCAACCCAAAGAAAACAATTCTGACAAATACGACGGGTAATGATGAGGGCAGTCTGACAACACCCCCTCCATCTGCAGGGCCTGTGCACTGGCAGCCCTAATCTTGACCTCTGGGATAGTGTCAGTTCAAGTAAGGCATCCTGGAGGAAGCCTAACCATGAACAAGTCAGGGAAGGAAAGAATGCCCCCACCCCACAACACACACACCACCACATCAATACAAAGGGGAAAAAATCAAGCAGTATGCTATGTACTCCATGAACATCATATAACCTAAGGCTGTTGTCATGATTATAATATTAATAATACCTATTTTACTTTGAGGGAACTGAGGCTCAGAGCAGTTAAGTAACTTGCTCAAGGTCATATAGCTAGTTACTGGAATTTAAATAGCATTCTAGACTTTTCCCACTTTCCCACTCCTGATCCCCAGGCTTTGGGAGGTGGACAGTACCCCTCCACCCACCAGCTCCCCGCAAACGCCGCAGGGCATACAGACCTGAAGCCTGACAACACAAGCCCCCTGGAGTCACAGCAGCCTCCAGACCCAGCTTTTGAGAAGCCCCAGGTAACTAACCAATGTGTAAGGTTGGTTATTCAACAACAAAAGTAAAGAGCCGGGGCAGGGGAAGCGGCAGCACCCGCGCTGGCCCCGCGTGAAGCGCGCAGAGGAAAACACTGGAGCTCGCTCGCTCGCTCGCTCTTGGCCCCACGATCGGCCTTGAACCCCAGCCCCAGCTCCGCGCTCTCTCCAGCAGTTTGGCCCCCAGTCTCTCCTCCCCTCTCGGCTCTGCCGAAGTCTCTGGCCCCACAAGGCTCTGGACGATTACAGACCCACACCGCTCCAGCCTTGCCCCGGCCCTCTGCTCCCGCCCCGTCCAGATGCTGGCAGCTGCTAGCCCCGAGGCAGCGACGAGACCCCGACGCCGCCACTGCGCCGCGGCCCCGCGAGCTCCCGGCTGCCCCGGCGCGCCCGGCAGGGGCGCAGCGCATCTCCCGCCGCAGTCGCGCGGCCCCACACTCGCTCCGGCTCGGGGTGAGCCGTCCGGAACCCACCACCGCCCCCGCCTGCTGCGCTGGCCCCGCTCACCTCGCCGCCCGCGCCCGCCGGGCCTTTCGGCGCCCTCGCCCGGCTCCCGGTACCGGCTCCCAGCGAGCCCGCCTGGGGCCGGCGTTGGCTGCGGCCGCGCGGGGCGGGGCGCGGCTCCTCCCCGCCCTGAGCCACCTGGGGCGCGGGAGGGGGCCGGGCCGGGACAGGTGAGCCCCGCCCGCGAGGGAGCAGTCCCGGGCCCGGCTCCGCTAGGAAACCGCAGGGCTCTGCCACGAGGTTGAAGGGAGGCCCGGACGGGCGGCCGTGTGGTAGTGGCCAGCGCTTGGGAGGCAGCGAGGAGCCTGTTCCCACCCAGCCAGCCCCGCTCAGGAAGTGAAAGAAGCACGGGATTCGGACCCCACCCAGCTTAAAGAGGGAGGGTCCAACCCCTTTCTTCCTAGAATGTAGAAACGAAGATTGCAGACCCTCGGGAGTGAAAATGATTGGGCCAAGGGTGCAGGTGAGTTAGTTCAGGATTGGAAAAACTCTGAAAGACCTTTTTTGACCATTCCATCCAACCCCGTCCCCACCTTGCCCACCCCTCAAGTGGCAAGGCCTAATCTTGGCTTCTGTGATGGTGTCAGCAAGTAAGGCATCCTGGAGGAAGCCTAACCATCAACAAGTCAGGGTGGGACTTTAAATAATGACATTATTATTTAATGTCCCCCCTTTAAATAATGACATTAAGCTATAAATAAGATAATTTCATATAGTGACGTCCTCCCCACCCCTGGACGGGAAGCCCCAGGAGAGGCAGGAACCTTACTTGTCCACTACTGAATTACCGGAGCTTTGAAAACTCAGGGCACTTAATACCTGATGAGCAGACTAGGTGGCGCCCAGTCTTTTGCGTCCAGCCTTAGGCTGGTCCCCTCGGCCCAGAGCTGCTCCAGCGTCATTCCAAGCTTACTAGGGAGAATCCAGAGGCAAGCTGTCAGCTTCCAGGCCACCTGTCCTCTCTCTACTGCTTACTGCCCACCTACTGCCAGCCAGGCAGCTGGGTTGTGGGAGGTCTACACTCCCAGGGCACCTTATAGTGGTCAAGCAAATCTTTAACTTCTGAAGATGCCACAGACAGGAGAACTCTGAAATAACACTGTCCAGCCAGGCTTGCACTGTGGAAACACAGCTCAAAGTATGGGCCACTGACTCAAGATCCCACGGCTGGTAGCAGAGCTGATCCTGGGCCTGCATTTCTGAAGACAGTGGGCTGCTCTGGGGCCTTTCAGGGGCTGCTGGTTATGCCTGCAGTGGGGAAACCTGGGTACAGAACTTCTGCAGAAGCGGGGTCTGGGTTTGGTCCTTTGCTGAGACTTCTAATCTGTCTTTCCAGACCTCTCAGGTCAAGCATCACCTGAGCCAGCTTGCATTTATTGAGGCCGTTGACAACTGCAAAAACAAAAACAATGGTATTTTTAGGTGTTCCATTTAATAAATGGCCTTCACACACACACACACGAGGTAATGTATCATGCTGCTACTCACATGTTAATTTCAAGACTCGTTAAAAAAATCCATTCCGTGAAAAAATTCATTTCACTCAGAAAGCACTGTACAACGTTAAAGTTATATGGAGAACGTTCCTTCTTATGACTATTTCAGTACACTTCTGTGACTATGTATTAAACCTCCGAGGCCAAAATGGGAGGATCTCTATTAAGGTGAGGTCAGGGCCAAGAAGCCTGCTCCACCCCTCCACTGACAACAAGCCTAACACTCTTAAGGTCTAGACACCCAACCCCTTCAGTGGGTTCTGCACAGATGGGTATTTCAGATCTGGTGTTGCCTGGCTGGCTACGTCACACTGGGCAAGGCCAACCTAGAAAAAGTTATATGGGATGCCCTACCTAGGTGTGCCCTACCTGTTGCCACTCCCTCTATGGAGGCAGGGAGTCTGGTGTCCCAGGGTGGGGCTGTGGTGGGGCCTGCGCTTTGGGACAGCCACTTGCACCAGCAGGTAGGGCTGAGCAAAGGAGCCCCTCTGGGTCTCACGTGAAATGGGCCTAGACCTTTTTATGTGTTGGTTTCAGTCAGTAGAGCATGTGATCCCCTGTGATTGAGGATCCTCCTGCTGTGCGTGTGATCTTGGCTGGGCCAGTCTGCCAAGTGATGCCACCCAGACAGGCCTAAGAATCATCAGGAGGGTACAGGTTCTGTCCCAGTGCTTGCTTGCGTGTGATCTCTCCCTCCCCACCTCCTGGGCTTGCTGAGCAGCGTTGGGCGTGTTCCTCAATTGTGTATTTCTCCTACTTGGAAAATGTGCAGCCATGAAATCAGACAAGATCTCTGCTTGAAGTTTTTTCCTTAAAAGGGGTATCTGAAGTGAAATAATCCATGTAAAGTGCTCGAGCACAGTGCCAGCACAAAGCACCTGCTCAGTGAACAGTAGCTCTGCCTAGCAGTGCAAAGAGAGCCAGCCCACATCTGATCAACATTAAAATGCTGGAAATAGGGACAAAACCATTGATAGACTTCGTAAGACTCTAGAATGAATTAACTAATCCTTGCAAATAACTATTTATTGCTATTCTCTACTGGTCTCTAGGAGAATGATATTTGAACTAGAAAATCTTCAGTTTCTGCTCTATCTCTAGTTCTCTGATAGTATAATGAAATATAAATTATCCAAAGAAACAACAATCCAAAAAACTTCTGAGTCTTAGGATACATTTACCTTCCTAATTTTTCCTGTTTTTACTTAGGACTCAACATGTACATTAATAATGTATATCTAGCCAGGCATGGTGATGGGCACCTGTAATCCCAGCTACTCGGGAGGCTGAGGCACGAGAATCGCTTGAACCCAGGAGACGGAAGTTGCAGTGAGCCGAGATTGTGCCATTGCACTCCAGCCTGGACAACAACAGTGAAATTCCGTCTCAAAAAAACAAAAAACAAAAAAAACTGTATATCGTTTTCTGAGGACTTTTTTCAATGAGACAATGTGTGTAGCATTCCTGGCACATAGTAGCTGCTCAGTTAATTATGACTACTATAAGGAAGTATAGGGAAGTGGCCAGAAATATTAGGAGCAGAAAGTGCCATGAATTCAAGTAGGCAAAACTGATAACCACTTTATCAGGTAGCCCAGATTTTAAGTTCACACTGGCTCTGGAATCAGACTGAGTTTAAATTCAGCCACAACTAACAATGCATGCTAATCTCACTATGCCTCAGTGTCCTCATCTATACAATGAGATAATAATGCTAGAATTTCATAGAAAAGCTGAGAGACAGAAATAGCATAATAACTGCCCTTTAGTGAGCAGCTGCTTCATGCCTGGCTCAAGTGAATGCTTACATTCTCTTTCAAGGGTTAACCTTAGAGTAGGAATTCTTAATCAAGAGCCACAGACCCTGCAACTGAATTTGATATTCTGTGTCTGTATACATTTTTACTAAACAGAGCATCCACAGCTGTCGTTAGACTTGCAAAGCCATTTGGGTCTCAGGAATAGTTAGGAGTCACTGCATTCCAGACATAGCCGAGACAGGAGTTTTGGAGTTGGAAGATCTGTTAGAGACTGCTCAGACCACCATTTCCAAATATCCTTGAAGGGGAGGATCACTTGGATGTCTGCTCATGACAGAGTTCATTCCTAAACATTCTCATTTGGGAGAGCAGAGCGGGTTTTGAATGAGCGCTCCAGGGGCTACTCACTACTGGCAAGCTTGGGAAACTGATCCCACCCAACCTTCTCATTTCACAGGTCAGGAAGCAGGCCCAGAGATGAGGACAGCTCGAAACAGTTCCCACCCCACGTCAGTCAAGGGTCTCCCTCACCTCTGAGTCAAGTCTTCACCTCACCTGAACAAAGGAGGGGAAATGTCACTCCTTCCCACAACCCCAGTTCACACAAGGAGCACTCCGAAAACAAAATCGGGCTTCTCGTAGGAGGACAAGAAGAAGTACGGCCGGCCAGGCACAGTGGCTCACACCTGTAACCCCAGCACTTTGGGAGGCCGAGACAGGCAGATCACTTGAGGTCAGGGGTTTGAGACCAGCCTGGGCAACATGGCAAAAACCCATCTCTACTAAAAATACAAAAATTAGCAGGGCATAGTGGCAGGTGCCTGTAATCCCAGCTACGCAGGAGACTGAGGCAGGAGAAGCGCTTGAACCCAGGAGGCAGACGTTGCAGTGAATTGAGATCGCACCACTGCACTCCAGCCTGGGCCACAGAGCAAGACTCCATTCCTGCCCCCCACCCCCCAGAAAAAAAACAAAACAAACCAATGCAGCCACCTCTGTGTTCACTGCTTAAATCTTAAGGAAGCCTAGATCCCCCTCTTGACACAGGATTGCAGATATGTCACTTCTGCTAGTGAGCAGGGGTGTGTCCTCCTACACACACACACACACACACACACACACATTTCTCATTGTATGCAGCATTACTATTTGAACAGCAGAGGCTATTCAGCGATCACATTCAGGTAATAGCCTGCAAAAATGTAAACGTGTTGTCCCGCTTCCTAAAGCCACACACTAATTAGACACCAACCAGGGGACTTGACAGGGGATTTCAGTGGTGCCATTTAGTTGTGTGAGCCCCACAGTGGGAAATACTTCTTTCCATGCAGATCTCAGCAGGAACTGAATCTGAAGCAAGAACAGGGCAGGCAGCTGCCTCGGCAAGAGTGGTTATCAAAGTTATGCTTCAAAAATGACCATGTTAAATATGACGCCCAAAAATGTCAGCTCCAGAATAATCAGACAAAATTCAGAATCATCTCTTATTGACCAGTGAAATTCTCTCCAGGCTTACCAAGGGCAGGCAAGGATGTGTGTGTTTCTTTGGGTTTTTGATGTTCACCAGTAGCAGAGTCCTGATGTAGCAAAAAGTTGAAATAACCTCCCCGAAGTGAGTTGGGCATACCTCTCACGTACGAGGCCAGCAAGCAGCTTTTCCAAGGTAGCAGGTAGCAGCAGCTCCATTTCGCTGACAAGACGACTCTAGAAAGATACAGGTGGCCCGCTCAGACCTATGCTTGACCCTGAGGTTGGGCAGCAAATCAGCTTCTCCATATGTATCCCTCAGTATTATTTTTTACACTCTCGGGGCCTGTGGATCCATGTGAATTTGCCTGGCTGGTTAAAACACATCAGCCAGGATGAAATTGTCCTCTTTTACCTGGGTTTCAGAGCAGGCACTGAAGCGTGGGCTACAAATATATGGGTCTGCCCACAACATTGCTAGCCACAAAAATGCGCAAATGCCTTTGGCGTTGTATTTCCAGGAAAGAAGAAGTTGATTATTCCAGTTTGCTTCTTACTTCTGAAGGCAACACAAACATACTCATTTTTTTTTTTTTTTTTGAGAAAGAGTCTCACTCTGTTGCCCAGGCTGGAATGCTATGGTGCGATCTCAGCTCACTGCAACCTCCACCTCTAGGGTTCAAGCGATTCTCCTGCCTCAACCTCCCAAGTAGCTGGGATTACAGGCGTGTGCCACCATGCCCAACTAATTGTTTTTGTGTGTTTTCAGTAGAGACGAAGTTTCACCATGTTGGCCAGACTGGTCTCGAACTCCTGACCTCACATGATCCTACCGCCTTGGCCTCCCAAAGTGCTGGGATTATAGGTGTGAGCCACTGTACCCAGCCTTCATTGTCCTTTTGATAGGTAAATGAGGGAAAGAAATGCCAGTGTGGAGAACATTATCTGTGTAAAACCAGAGTTCTATTACCACTAAAACACCAAGCACAATCCTTCCTGAGGAACTTTGCAGCTCCTGTTCATCTGTTTGCAACTGTCTCCCAGTCTCTGCATGGCTGCCTCCCTCACTCACTAAGGCCTTCCCTGACCACCCAGTCAAAACTAGACTGGAGTTACTTGCCATCACAGCACCCTGGTTTATTCTTTTCATAGCACTTGAATATACTAAGTCATTTTAGAAAGTGTTGTTCGTTTGTTTATAATTTGCTTCTAAGGAAATGAAGACTCTATCTTGTCTTATTCACTTCTCTCTCCAGCTCTGAAAACAATCCTTGGTATAAGATAGGTGCTCAAATATTTATTGAAATAATGAATGAACACTAACGTTTTTACAAAAGGCTTTTTCAGTTCATCACATGAAGATTTCAGCTGCTTCCATACGAAGCAGCTTAGATTTGGGAGTAAACTCAGCTCAGGAAGTGAGGCAGGATGTGAACCCAGTCCCTCTGCACTCCTCAGCAGCCATGTGACCCCAGGAGAGCTCAGCCTCTTGGTTAAGAATGTGGACTCTGGAGCCAGCTCCACCTCTACCTTGATTTGTGATGTTGGGCCACTCACTTAACATCTCCACACCTCAGTTTTTTCATCTGTATTTGGGGTGAATAACAGTGCCACCCTCACTCATTCCTTGGAAGAGATTCCAGAATGCATATGAAGGACTAGCCATTCCAGAATGCACTGTGAGCCGGGCGCGATACTGAGAGAGGTTAGACAACTTGTTTGAGGCACTTGGTTGATAAAGAAAGGGTTGGAGCTACTGGAACTCCAGTCTACACTGCCGAAGTTCCTGCCACACAATACTCACTCAACAGATGACTGTAGCAAAACATTTCCACACAACTAATGTCAATACTTCGGCTAATGGAGTCAGGAAGGTGCATTGCTAGTGCCATTCTTGTGACTAGCTTTGGTCTTTGCCTGCTCAGGCTTGGTCCAGCAGCGTGAGCCCTGTGAGGAGGTGGGTGGTGCGCTGGGCTTGGGCTCTCTCCTGACGGTGTGCAAGGTGCAAGGTAAGTCATTTGACCTCACTGGGTGGAACCAGATGATACCCAATGTCCCTCACAGTCCTCTCTTCAAAGTCCTGGTGGTATACTCTTTATTTCTTTAAGAACTTTCCAATTTATTTGTTCAATATAGGAAAGGGAAAGCTATTTGGAAAGCACTATTTGTTGACAACAACTCATAGGGAAGATTGGGGGCGGGATTCTATAGCAGCTTCCAACCCGTATCACTGAGATGGACAAGCAGAGGACTGTAAGAGACGGAACCTGAGCTCTGCAGTCAAAACTAACAAAATAGTCTTGGACACGTGACTTCAACTCTTTGGATTCTGATGTTCTCATGGGTTTATGACAGTCTGGAGACAAAGCATTTAAAGCAGAAGCCCTTATCACAGTCATCTGGTGTTTAGGAGCAGCAGGCCCGCATGTGGACAGTCATCTTGTACTGAACAGTGGGTTCCTGCCTCTGCTGTGTGTGCTGGGACAGGAACTTTCCAATACCTGGGTTATGGAAGGGAAGCAGACACCTTGTTTCCAGATGCTGGCAGAAGCCGAGTGTGCTTTTGTGTGCTGGTTTGGCTAAGTGACTCCTTGAGCATCTCTAATCTCCCTTTGGGGAACTTGTTAAGCTCCTACAAATATTCTGCCAGGATTTTGGCTCTCAGCATTAACCGTGATTACTGGGCTTCTGCCTCCATGTATGGGAAACTGAATGGACTTGATTCATGATCCAGCGCCAGGACATTGAGTGAAGGGCACTTACCTGAGCCCTCTGGTGTGAAAAGCCACAAGGCATAAAGCGTGGAAACTAGCCTGAAACCCTATTCCCTACACCACACTTCAGAGGGTAGGTCATATTCTCTACTCATGAAATACCCTAAGAGTGTGTTTTCCCCCAAGAGGAAAGAGGGTGAAGTGGGTACAATGAACTGGATGTTTGTGTCTCCCCAAAATTAATATGCTGGAATCCTAATCCAATATTAGCTGGTAGAGCCCTTTGGGGTGATTAGGTCATCACGGTGAGTTTAGTAGTCACTAGTCATGAATGAGTCCAGTGCCCTTATAAAAGGGACCCCAGAGAACTTTCTCCTCCCTTCCACCATGTGTGGACACAGCAAGAAGTCAGGAATCTGCAACCAGGAAGAAGTCTTCACCAGAACTTGACTGTGTTGGCTGGCACCCTGAACTTGGACTTCCAGTCTCCAGAACTGTGAAAACTAGCTGTGTGTTGTTTATACGCCTCCCAGTCTATGGCATTTTGTTATAGCAGCCCCGGCTGACCAAGACCGTGGGAAAAGAAAGAACCCTACATGGAGAGCTACAAAGAGATTTGATGTCACTGGGTAGAATCAGACAATTCCCAATGTCTCCGCATATTCTCTCCTCTTCTACTCTAAATATTGGTGATGCCAGGTAGAAGGCAATAGCTGGGGTCCAAGATGAACATACTTTCTCCTAGGAAGTTTTTGACAATAACAATCCCTTATTTTGAGTAGCACTGTTGTAAAATGTCTTCCTACAGTTTCTCCTCTGATCCCCGAAAGGCACTGTGAAGAATGGAGCATCGTGAGCTAAATTCAGGTATGGAGATGAGCTCACTGAGACTCTGCATAGTTAAACCACTGACCACAACCCCCCAGCTGGTGGATGGGAAGTTGAGAGTCGGATCCAGCTCCTGCATACATCATTCTTTCCATGTGGAGTTACTCAGCAGTACTACCGCCTGCCAACCAGTACTCCAGAGGTATTTTGCTGTTCCATGTAGGTCCCAGAAAGGTGCTGCAGGGCAGCAAGGACACTGGGCTGGAGGCAGCAAGGACACTGGGCTGGAGGTTGCCGTCTGCAGGCAGGCAGCCAGGTGGACGCTGGCTGACGGAGTCAGCATCGTGTCACCTAGATACATCTGCCACCAGCCTTGCTCCCCAGTAGCCCATCAGAATACCCTCAGACAAGAGAAGCACAGGTAAAGGGAGGAGCTCGTAAGGGAACCCCACTGTTTTCAGCCTTCTGTGGTTGCACTTGCACATGCATGTATGGTATGATTGGCATGTTTCTTTTTTCTAAAACCTAGAGCTCTGAAACGAGATCCTATTAGTCATCATGATGGGGCCAGAGGTGAGGTAAGGGACAGCCTCGTCTGAGGCCTCACACATCCCTGGGAATGACAGGAAACCCATCCAGTGCCCCTCAACCCTTTCCTGAGAGCCGTTTCAGGTGGGGCAAGAGAGTACTGAGAGCTTTTTACTGAAGAAGCAGAAGAATATAGGTTATACATGTTTTAATGCAGACAGAAAGAATTAGTACCTTAAAGAAAAATAAATCCACATGGATGATAAGTTAAATTCTTATGACACACAATTTGAAAACTGACAGAGTAATGGCTACACTTCTTCTAAGTATGTTAGGTATGACAAAGATTCTGACAAGGGCACTCCTGAAATGCAGCCTTCCTGTAGAGTTCAGTGTCATCAGGCACCCTTGCTATGAGGCATCCTCCTGCATTATTGTTTCTTTCCTAGATGCATTTGATTGCTTAAAGTAATTCAAATAACAATGAGGTCTCAGATTCCAATGAAAGGAGAGAACAGAAAAGTTGCAAAGGCATAAAGCTTTGTATAAATTCTTTACAAAAGGGTTTTTGAGGTTGGCTGCTGCTTATCACTATAGAGACAGAGTGAGTGAGAGAGGCACACACACACACATACATATATGTATATCCCAATTACTATTCAGAGAGGCAGTATTACTACCTGTTGAGAACATGAACCTTAGAACCAGACTGTGTGGGTTTCAGTCCTGGAGCCTCCTGTTGTCAGCTGTGAGACCTTTGGGCAAGCTACTTAACCTCTCTGCGCCTGTTTCCTTACCTGTAAAGGAGAGATAATGGTGCATTCCTCATGGGGTTATTAGGAGGATTAGATGGATTAATACCTGTAAAGCACTTAAAACAGTATCTGGCACACAGCCAGAATAGTGCCCTGGAAATAATTGACTGCTTATTGTAGCTTTCTGAGCATTACGAGATTCTGATGCTGTTTCGTTTCATCCAGAACAAGTTTGTCAATTTCTCTTAATTTCATGTACATTCTGAAGGAATAAAATATTGTTGTAGGTAAATCTTGAACAGCTACAGTATGATAATCATTTGCGATCTGGGCATGGGGAAGGGTGAAGGTTTGAAAGTTGCTCGACGGCAAAGAGGGCCTCCTGGAAGTCCAGAACAAACTGCTCTTGAAGCAAAGCAGGTGGAGAATCCCAGCCTTTGCCATCCAGGGTACTGGAGGCAGAAAGACCACCAACAGTGGTTGCCTATGGGATTTTTTTTTTCATTATTTTGAACCCAACTAACCACAAGAGAGATTGGTGTTTTCTTTGCAAATTGGACAAAGAACCACCAAACACCAAAAGGAAAGTGAAAACTCCATGGCTTGGGATGCCTTTTGTCAAGTAAACCCACATTTTCAACTAATGTGTCATCCAAGAGGTGACTCCTACCTCTGTTCAGTGTATTATGTACACAAGACAAATAACAAGACACGACCTGTCACAAATGCTAGAATGAAACCTGCCAATACACACATCACCAGTAATTGCCTTTGCAGATTATTGCTCCAGTTCCACTTTCTCCCACAGATACTCCAGCTCTGTGCTTCTGAGGCAAAGCCAGAGGCCAGTTCAGAGCTTGGTGAAACAAGAAACCTCAAGAAAGGCTTGCAGGAACCAAGAGAACACTGGTATCAATGCAGTCCGATTGCATCGCAGAGCCGCTGTGTTCTGGGATCTGTGGGAGTCATTTCCCATTGATACTGAAATTTGCTTTGTAATCTGGTTCTTTCAGAGAACTGCTTTCCCATCTATAACACACAGGCATCAGCTGAATATTCAACTGCCACGTTTGAAGTTTACTACATAAGTCACTTTTAACAATCTGGTATCTGGAAACTTCTTCAGAGTTCTTGGGAGAATAACAATTTCGAAAAAGATGGGCAAGACAGCATAAAAGCACACCATTTGCAGTGCCCTTAATTACACGTTCACTTGACATGTATCCTTTCCATTTTTAATCAATTAAGGGAAAGAGGTTTACTGTCTGGCTCTCATGCACCGTTAATCAAACCAAGCACAAGAATGAGGATGCTTTACATACACAATGTCATGCATGGTCACACGATTCTAGTGACCCAAGGTAGGGAAGTCTCCTTGTTATGATAGCAGAAAAAAAAATTATCCTGTGTCCTGGCACTGGTTAGCCTCCAAAGGATTCATGCTCCAGTGTCCTCTCACAAGATCTCAGACCTGTACATTAACACTAAGAATCAGTAGGTTAAACAGGAATATAAACACCCCAAATCCTCAAAAGATGCTGATAATCTTTCAACATATGCAAATAGGGCTCCAATTCATTTGGTGGAGAATTAATGCCCTTCTCAAGCAAGAAGAGATTCAGATATTCAGTGAATACACTGCTCTGCTGAGCTTTCAGTCATTCCTACTTTTAAAAAAGCTAGTAAGGCCGGGCGCGGTGGCTCACGCCTGTAATCCCAGCACTTTGGGAGGCTGAGGCGGGTGGATCAGAAGGTCAGGAGATCGAGATCATCCTGGTTAACACGGTGAAACCCCGTCTCTACTAAAAATACAAAAAATTAGCCGGGCACAGTGGCGGGCACCTGTGGTCCCAGCTACTCGGGAGGCTGAGGCAGGAGAATGGTGTGGGCCTGGGAGGCAGAGCTTGCAGTGAGCCGAGATCGCGCCACTGTACTCCAGCCTGGGCGACAGAACGAGACTCCGTCTCAAAAAAAAAAAAAAAAAAAAAAAAAAAGCTAGTAAGACTTTTTTTTTTTACATCAGTTGCTATCTTTTCAGAACTGAAGTGACAAACATCAAGTTTTCTTAGTTCTGAAATGAAAAAAAAAAGTTTAGAGCGGATATTTAAGCAAAGTAAAAGCAAAAATGGTCAAGGTTGACTTTGCTTATGCTGCATATTGGGGCACCTGCTTACTTGAAGTGAACTCTTTTGAGGCCAGAAAATGGCTTATCCTCACCCAGGCACTGACATCTCCAATGACCATATCTTCAGGATGACTCAAATAAGCAGAAACAGACCAGTCAAAGTTTAATTGAATTTTATTTTCCACTTCTAGTATTTTTCAAATTATACAACATGCAGTCTGCCAGAGTACCCATACATCTTCATTTTAGAACCTAGAAGATTACCAAAATTTTCCGCGGGCCAAAGGAGGGTGACTTCCAGATCTTTTGTTACATGGACTATAGTACAGCATCATTATTGATATAAACCACCATTCTCCCCTCAAACCCCCCAGACAAGTTTGTCCACAATTTTTTAAATGTGAAAGCTACTGTACAGATACATAAAGCCCAGAGAACACACATCTGCAGTACACAGGACGCACTTTACAAACTAGACATGGATAATTCTACAGAATGCCCTATTCCCCTTATATCTGCACACAATGAACAGTATTTAAAATTGATACACAATTTTTAAATAAGTAAGCAGACTTCATGGAGCGGCGCTTCCTTTGGCAGTTATCCAGCCATTATTCAATGCTTGGTTTAAAAAGTCTAAATTGTTAGTGTTAAATGAAGCAATTTTAGATTACGATGGTTTCTTTAGCTTACTCAAGATTCTGGACTAGACAATGAAGTGAAATCTTCCCTCCACCCTCGGCCTTTCCCAATATGTCATATAGCTAGAGTCCAAATGTCTCCTGCCCTGCTTTAAAAAATGCACTTCAAAAGAGGGGATTGTTAAGAACTTTTATTTGCTTTCAGTTATTTCTATAGGAACTAGAGCTTCTTTATGTAAACTTTAGGGCTTTAAAAAAGTCACTAGATGCTACATTCTAGGCAAACCTTTTTATTTCTTCATTTATCCCAGTGTATCTATAAATTCTGATTTCTTAATCACATGGTTCTATTTCCTTTAAAAGTCTTAATGTGAAACTGTTATTTTTCTATCTACTACCTGCTGTTTAACAAAAGTGAAGTGTGCAGCATTTGAAGAGATGATATGTTTGCACAGAATTCTCTAGTAATTGACAAAAACACATTTGGCATTACGTATTTTAGTTTCCAACCATAAATCTTGATATCTCAAACAACATTCTCCTAATTTACCAATCCACCATCCTGCAGATAAAGATTATTCGTATAAACCATCTGGCTGTTCTCTTAGAGCATCAAAGAGTAAACTTTGAAGAAGTAGCATGAAATATAAAATTATTCATAGAGGAGAAAAAGACACAATACACACTTGTCAAAAGCTGCATATAACCAAAATCATAATCACGAGCTTAGTTGTTCAGAAGTGTGGTTTTTACACTTAAAGTACAGGGAGCAATAGTCTAAAAACCTGAAAATTGCACATATGTGGCTTTTTTAGAAAGTGGCCTACAGAGAACATGGTCCTGATATAATAACTGGCTTACTATACATAACAATATTTAAGGATCCATTTGAATAATCCATTCCAATAATTTGCCTTCCTTTTAGTCACAGTATAGGAAAATTAGATTAGAAGTCCTATAAAGATTGAAGCTAGGTGAACTGACTGGCTGATCAGCAACTAGCAGAATTATCTTTAAGAGACATCAAAGCCAACTTTCTCTGTGAATAAAAGTAAAGCGAATGTTGTCAGTCCCTTGTAGAGATCAAGCAAAATGGAACTACAAGTGAATGTTTCCCTTTGAAACATGAAAGTGCCAAGCAATTCTTTAGAACTAGAAAGGGGGTACCCAGGGAAAAATCACTCTGGAGAGAATCTAAAACAATCTATTTTATGATGGATATTAACAAGAGCCAAACACCATTACTGACCTTTGTTCAATTTCCAAACAAAAAGTAATGGAGAGTAGTGGTAATGACAATTAATAATTGGCAATTATCCCAAACACCAATGTTTTAGCTGCCCAAATCAGAAGCAAACATATTAACAAGGTTATGTGGCATATGTTATTACCTGATAAACTTTGCAAAACCTGCCCCACAAGGACCCTTTTATCAGACTGCAAATAATGATGGAGCAGGTATATTGGGCTGGCACTGATAACAAAATTAAAGAATGAAAAAAATTTAAACAAATGCAAAATTGCCATCTTCACGAAATAAATACTTCAATAGTTTGTCCTCCTCCCTCTCCTTATTCCCCCCCAAAAACAAAACATACATAAACAAAGTGCAACATTTAACAAATAAATTAAGTCAAAGCAGGTTTGCTTTGCTCGGGAAATTTTATACAAGAAATGTTTGGATGTCAATGCACAGTTCTTAGCACTCTACACACACACACACACACACACACACACACACAGTTGAACTACCTTCGACTCACACAGTCATGAGAAAAGCCCGAAATCTCCCCTAGCATATATTTCATTACAGTGGTGAAAGCTTCAGGGCACAGTGCCAGCTCCTCATCTTGGGCACACAACACGATAGGATAGGAGCTTTCACCGAGATTGGTTTGGTTGTCATTGACTTACCCCCAAATTTGTCAAAACAAATAGCAGCACACAAGGCCAATTTAACGGAATCTTTGTCAGTTTCCCTGAAAACTTTACTACTTGGAAATTGATCTTCTTAATAAGTACAACTGGAAGCAAGGGTTGATTCAGCTTTAGATTCATGTATTTGGATAGAGCAATAACTAGATGTAAAATATCCATCTACATGGATTTTTTCTAATTGTGCCTAAGAAGATGAAACCTATTTGGTGCCAAAGAACTCATATAAACAGTCGGCAATGATGGGTTGAAATAATAACTTATTCATGGCAACTTATTCATATACAAGCACAAAGAACAAAATTGTGTCAAGTACTTTCTCCCCAAGGCTTCCTTTTTCAACTGCTGGAATGATGCTGGATTTCTTCAGCAATACCCACTCAAGCTGAAAATGGTTAGAGAAAGCAGCCGTTCCCAATGCCAGCTCCAGAACGATCAGGGAGGAAGAAGTGAGGAGAGGGGCAGCCACATTTCCACTTAAAACTTTGCAGCATTTTCAGCACTTCTGAAAGAATGACGTTCAAACCGGCCAGCCGAGACTAGTTGCTGCAGGTTGAAAAGCAAGCAGCTCGGAGGTGAATTTTATGACTTTTTGCATTGACACAGATGTATCTGAATGAACAATTTCTACACTGCTACTGTCAGATTGTTTTTCTGCCCCAAAGAAATTTGCTTTGCATTTTAACAGGTGCCATTACTAAAAGGTATATTTTACAGATCCAAAGATGTGACCAGGATATTCAAAATGTGTCTTCGGGGTAATTTGTTTCGGAAAAGTGTTCAGAATGAAAACTTTGAACCCTAGAGCAGCACTTTTTGTTCCCTAAAAATATAAAATAATGTGTTTATTTTACAGGAAACCAGACAGTTGAGGCAGAGCATGGTCTCCCACCTCCACGGTACTTGGTTGTTCCCCTCCAGGGAATGGCACATTAGGGCGTACAGATGGGACAGTGCACTGCCCAGAGGAGGCTCCAGGAACCACCCAGAAACCACCCAACACCCCGGAGGCCGAGTCAGCGGCAATGGTTCTGAGTAGTAAGTGGATCTTCTGCAACCATCTCCTTCAGATTTCTCAAAAAGAGAAAAGTCCGAGCACACATCTGTACACACAGAAACTCTACACAGCTCAAAAGACCTGAAACTGGTATACTGCAGATGGCTGGAGTAAGCAAGTATAAAAAAAAAAAATGGAAACTGTAGGGGGGAAAAAAATAAAGGAATTGGTGATTAATGTAGTCCTTGACATGCTATGTGGAGTCATATCTGTTGAAAGAGAACCAAAGAGAAAACATAGGAATTAGAGAACACAGTAGAAATTTACTTCTCAAAAAAGTTTTGTTTAATTCTAGATGTTTAGACCAGAGCTGTCAGATACAAATATAACATAAGTCACATATTTTCTGTTTGTTTGTTTGTGAGACGGAGTTTCACTCTTGTCACCCAGGCTGGAGTGCGGTGGCGCAATATTGGCTCACTGCAACCTCTGCCTCTCGGGTTCAAGTGATTCTTCTGCCTTAGCCTCCCAAGTAGCTGGGATTACAGGGGTGTGCCACCGTGCCTGGCCAAGCCACATATTTAATTTTAAATTTTCTAGTGGCTACATTAAAAAGTGAAAAGACATAGGTAAGATTAATTGTAATATATTTTATATAGCCTAATATATTCAAAATAGTATCATTTCAACATGTAATTGGTAATACATATTGAGATCGTTTACATTACAATATTACTACTGAGATTTTTTTTTTCCACACAATAGTGTTTGCAATCTGGTGTATATTTTACACTTTCAGCCCATCTCAATTTGGACTTAGCCACATTTTGAGAGCTCAAAAGACATGTGGATAGCAGCACATAACAGCACAACCTCCTATTTCCTGATTTTGCTTTAAGTATTTAGTCCTGACAGTCTCAACGTTCTCTTCCATAAATTAGTATCTGTTGAGGCTATGGATATTCAAAGTAACATAATGTATTTTCTCATTCCTAAGGGGGAATTAAAACATTTCTCATTTGCCTGCACTTAGGATAGCAAGCAGGTGCAACAGGGCCCTAACCCAGGCTTTCTGTAGAAAGAGGTTCCCAGTTCCCAAAGATATGCTTCGTCTCCATCGGATAATAAGATTCTCCAAAAGACCACCCCCTTCCATTTTATTCCACTTCCCACCAGAGGTTCGGCTGGTGCTGGGCACATCTCCAGGATGAACGTCTAGACCAGCCTGAGTGGCCTCTGTCAGCCTGTACCCAACACCAGTAAACTCAACTTTCAGAAGACACTGAAAGGCTCTGCTTCCTGTCACCAGCTGGAGGCCCTAGCTCTGAGACCCTGCTATGGGTTTTGTGCAGAGCTTATGGTACTCTAGGGGATGGGGACAGGGATGACAAAAGAGGGAGGTAGAGCCTTATCCTTGAGGAAAACATGGAATTACCTGGTACTGGAAATACAACCGCCACTAAGAAAAGCCCAAATTCTCTTTTGATTAAAAAAAAAAAAAGAAAGAAAAAGCCCTCCGTAACCTGACACATACTTTCTGTTTTGCCTCTAGAAGGCTTATATCAACATTTGGTACCCAACTGTGGTAATATCTCAGATTCCCGCTACCATGCTCTTTTTTTTTTCTTCACTCTCCTGATTTATATGTTATAATATTGTAAACAACCTCACATATTTTGTATAAACCAACAGGATGTAAGTTACATATAAATAGAAAAATTCTCTGTCTAGAAAGGGGTTATAAAAGTAGAAAAAAAGCAAAGCGAGAAAAAGGGAGACGAAATACAGAACAGAAACTGAGTAGAAAAAAAAAAACCACACACATTCTTTTTAAAAATACCACCTCTTGGTCAAGTGCAGTGGCTCATGCCTATAATCCCAGCACTTTGGTTTGGGAGGCCACAGCACGTGGATCACTTGAAGTCAGGAGTTCAAAACCAGCCCAGCCAACACGGTGAAACCCCAACTCTACTAAAAATACAAAAATTAGTGCGGCATGGTGGCATGTACATGTAGTCCCAGCTACTTGGGAGGCTGAGGCAGGAGAATCATTTGAACCTCAGAGGCAGAGGTTGCAGTGAGCCGAGATCATGCCACTGCACTCCAGTCTGGGCAACAGAGTGAGACTCAGTCTCAAAAAAATGAAAACAAAAACAAAAACAAAACCACCTCTTCACTGACAAGAAAAAATATTCAGAGAACTCATTTGGTATAATCTCCCACAACGGCAAAGCTACAAAACTAAGAAGGGCTTAAACAACCCTAGAGGGTGATATTCCTGTCATTTTTAGAAGTCACAGAGAGTAAGATGTCTTTGGGAAGAACATGGCCTTTCTGGTGAAATTTTGGGCTTATTGTCAGTATTAGAAGTGAAAAACCTAAAAGCACGGTCATAGTTGTTATTTAAAATCCATTTTGAGCTGAAAACCAATAGGAGTGCTGCCTGAATGCCACCACTGAAATTGCCATTTCACTTTCTCCCAGGTCGTTTCTCCATGCACGCCATCGCCCTGGTCAGATGAGATCCCCTTGCTCGGATGAGATGGCTGTCCTGCGTGCCTGGAGGCAGGGAGGTGCCGGCACATACCTTGGATTGTGGGATTATGACCTGACGCAATGTTTGCAGCCAAACTGTGTTGACACAGCAAGCACTAGACACAAATGCAATGGGGCGGCCTCAGTAACTCCAGCAGACCATGAAGTGACATGATTTCCCCCTGGAAGGCCCTTCAGTCAAAACCCCCGATCCCCGCTGGGCAAGATTCAGCAGGTTTTGGCTGATAGTTTGGAAGAAATGCGGGGCCACAAAGGAGGCCCTACCTGCTTAGTTTAGTCACCTCAAGGAGCGTGAGGGAGGAGAACTGAGATTGTGACAGGTTGCTGAAGGGAAAAGCACAGGAACTCTGCCAATAAAGGGTCCTTTCTTTACTAGGATGCAGCGTTCCTCTTCATCCCCAGTTAAGGATCTCTACAGGCCTGTCTGCTGAGAAGTCTTTCCAGCAGGCCCAAGAAACAAGGATTCCAGTAGGATGCTCCCATCCATCCTTCCCACTATCGGGATCTTCATCTCCTTAGATAAATTCATGGGAGAAAATAGATATAAATTTCAAAGGTAAATGAGATACAGCATTTCTGACTGTTCTAATCCCAGAGAGACTGGGGAATCTGGAGAATCTTTAAAACCCAGTCCTGTTGACTCTCTTCCAAGTAGCCAGTCACTCACTTAGAGGCAGGGGACTGGACCAACTGACCTGCTCTAGGACTGCCAAACTGGCGCTCTGCCAAACTGGAGATGGTAATTCAAAGGGGCAACGTGTGACCAGATTTAGGAGGAAATAAAATCACCTTTCTTTAGAAGGGGTGGGGAAGGCTAATGAAGGAAGTTAATTACAAAAGGGTTTTGCAAGAAGTATTTAGAGACCGTTTTCACCCCCAACTTGGGCTTTTGCAATTGCTTGCAGTGGATTTAAGCTTAATCCAAACAGTACATAATTTTAGTTTTTCTTTTGCCTTTTTATAATTCAATCCCCACATTATAAGAATTACCAATTTTACTCTACTTATCACTGCTGAATAGAAGTGGATTTATCTCATTGGAGCGTTGGTACAATCTGCTATGGAGGAATAATTTTAGTTGCTCTGAATTTATGACTCTGAGAACCATGAAGCTGAGGAGTATCGAAGTGTTGGAGCCTCCTGTGCGGTAGACGGAATCAGGAATTCTTGCCTCCAGATGCTCCACAATTCCTTCCTTTTGGGTTGAGAATGCTAGTTTCAAAGTCCTCTGCCTCAGCAGCATCCACCTACAGTTATTTCTGTCCTCTCTCTCTGCAGTTCCACCTCATCTGGCCTTTTCAGGTCTGTCCCCATGACCACTTTAACATTAGCTAACATGCACAGGGGCCTAATTTTTGCCAGGTACTCTCCTAAGAAGTTTTTCTCTCTTCTTTCACATTCTCTCATTCAATCCCAGACAAGCCTGTGATATGGGCACTATGATCCCAACTTCCCCATTCCACAGTTTTCTTAGCTGTCCAATGGCCAAGAATCTTGTCTGGTGTGACAAGGGGGGATTCGCTTTATACACTTCAACCAAAACAGCACACTGTAACAGACAGAATGCAAAAACAGCTGGGGGGAATCCAGCTGCCATCTATGAGATAGCCAGGTGTCAAAGAGATTTGCAAAATGTAAAACAATGCCATTGGGCTATTTTTTGTTTTGAAAACAGTTATTTTCATTACAAATCACATTTCCATGGTAACATGTATGGGCTTATTACTATTTTTTAAATGAATCTGACAGTATTCTAATTTTTTTGCTTTAATTTCCAGTATGATACATATCAATATATATAAATTCATTGATCCTTTTTTGTTGGTTCTTTTTTTGAGAAAGATTGTCATTCTGTCACCCAGACTGGAGTGCAGTGGCACAAACATGGCTCATCACAGCCCCAAATTACTGGGCTCAATCAATCTCCCACCTCAGCCTCCAAAGCAGTTGGGACTACAGGTGTATGCCACCATACCTAGCTAATTTTTATTTTATTTTATTTTATTTATTTTTTGTAGAGACAGAGTCTCACCAAGGCTGGTTTCAAACTCCTGGCCTCAAGTGATCCTCCTGCCTTGGCCTCCCAAAGTGCTGGAATTGTAGGCATGAGCCACATACCCAGTCCATTGATCCTTTTTAAGAAGAGTAAAGGTCCTAAGGCCAAGAACTTTGAGAACTGTTGCAGGGAAGATCATTGCTCTTAGCCCAGGATCTACCACTCGTAGGTGTGGGATCTTGACAGCGCATCCCGCCTCTTTGGGATGTAGCATGAGGAGACGGGATCAGGTGATGAGGACAACACAGATGAGCACCACAGAGTGCTCATTCAGTGCCAGGCACTAGGCTAATCTTCATGTATTTGTTTTATTTGTTTATTCTTTTTGAGGCAGGATCTCGCTCTGTCACCCAGGCTCTCGCTCTGTCACCCAGGCTAGAGTGTGGTGGCATGATCACAGCTCACTGCAGCCTCGAACTCTCCAGCTGAAATGATCCTCCCAGCTCAGCCTTCCAAGTCGCTGGAGCTACAGGCATGCACCACCACACCTGGCTAATGTTTTTATTTTTAGTAGAGACAAGGTCTCGCTAAGTTGCCCAGGCTGGTCTCAAACTCCTGAGCTCAAGCCATCCTCCAGCCTCAGCCTCTCAGAGTGCTGGGAGTACAGAAGTGAAAGAATTGAGACACACCACGACACACAAAAAACAGGCATCCCAAACTCTACAAGAAGCAACGCACTCCGGGGTTGCATTGCACTTAGCTCTTTATTTTCAGAAAAAGCCCTTCTTTCATTAAATTATGTGAAGTGGGTTTTGTGGTTCGGATTTTTTATTTGTGGTTTTATTTCAATTTAATTTCCAAATTTGTTTTTGTTTATAATATGCAAATACTTAAGTATTATAATATAATAATTTAAATCAACTCTGGGGATCTGTGAGAATTGTATTCCTTTTAAAGTACTCTATTTACTACTCAAGTTTGAGATAAAATGGTCTAAATATACGACAACCAAGAAAAAAGACCATTCTGCCTTCAGTCTTTCAGAAAACATCTGAGGATTCAGCAATGCCCCACTGGCGCCATCTGGTGGAGACATTTGAACAAGTCCCCTGGCTTGCCAAAGCACTGCCTGGAAAGGAAGTGGATCTCCAGGGCCCTCAGAACCAGGGAGCTGGGCAGACGTTTAATCAGGTGTCTGCATTAAGTATGGGGCTGCAAAGAAGGACTCAGCACTGCCTGAGAGGTCGATTTTACACCATCTCTGGTCTCAAGAGCGAGACCCTGCTTCCTCCCTCTTTCTCACTAATCATCTGGCTTCTTGCCTGCACGAGAAAACAAGTTCTAACTAAGGTGAGCTGGATCTTGCCTCCCAGTGCACCCCATCTACCACCCACCCGCATCTGTGCTTCCTCCTCTGCCCGGCTCGGCTATACCATCACCATCGCACACAGCTATGCTGTAATATCTCCCATCTCATGACAGAAAAGCAACACAGCCCCACCTTAACTCCACGTCGCTCCATTTCTCTGATCTCCTTCAAATAAAACCCCCAAAGTGGGTTCAGCTGCTGGCTCTCCTTCCTCATCTGCTCTCTCTAGTCCATGCTAAGGTCACCGCCATCTGGCCTTCTTCAACCACCCAGTCTCTGTTGTCATCTTACTCAAGCTCGGAGCTGACCACCTTCCTTCTAGGGTCAAGGTCTTCACTTGACCTCTGTGCCCCCACATGCTCCTCAGGCCCCTCGGCTGGTGCCACCTCCTTTCTCTGACCTTCCCATTTGCCAGTGCCTGGGCCTGGTCCAACTCACCCCTCAGCTCTCCTCTCTGCTGGGCCCACCTTTTCTCTAGGTTGCCTCCTTCAGACCCGTGGCCATAAACACAATCTACAGGTCACAAGTCTCCAGCCCTGGCCTCGCCCCAGCCTCTCTGCTATGCTCCAGACCCACAGATCCAGCCACCTGTTCCACACACCCACTTGGGTGGTGGGCTCAGCTGGATGTCTGAGAGGCAGCGCATAAGCAACATGATGGAAACCAAGCTTTCCCACAAAACCTGCTCATCCCCCGATTTCCCCTGGCATGGTTAAAAAGGGACCAATGTCTCCTAATTGCTGGGGCCCACAAAAATCTAGGAACTACCTTGATTCCCTTCCTTCCTCGTCCTCTTGCTCTCAATGCTCATCAGTAAGCCTGACAGCTGAATCAGCTCTAAGCAGGCACTGACTCGAGCCACTTCTCCCCTGCTGCCACCACCTGGGTCTGGTACCGGACCCCTCCCCATGGCCACCTAGGGTACCCCCTAGACAACCCCCAGTGCTTACTGTCGCCCCATTCCTACCCCTTCTCCAGGGTCCAGCCCAGAGTGGCCTGTCTAATCATGAACCAGCTCCCACTGCTCCCATGCCCACAGCCCTGGTGACCCCTCGCACTAGGTCACAATCTAACTTGCCCCCAGTCTCAACACCTTCATTTACTTGGGCCCAACTCCCTCCCCATCCACTCTAATGAAGATGGGTTCTCCCAGATCAGGAGCTACCACCTTATCAGCCTTGTACCACCTTATCAGCCTTGTACCGCCTTATCAGCCTTGCTAACGTTCCTCGTTCCTCGAATAACCCTCATTCATTCCTACCTTTGAGCGATCATCAAACCACTCTCTCCCAGGTTGCTGTGTGCCTGGCATTTTTCATCACTCAGTCTCAACTTAAATGTCACCCCCTCTTCTAAAACAGTGTTCCTATTCCATTAGCCTGTTTCTGTTTTCTTCTAGCACTTACCACTACTTGAAGTTACCTTGTTTATTTTCTGTCCATTTTCCCCTAACAAGCATATCACTGCACAAGAAGAGAGCCTTCTTGTCTCATTCACTGTGAAACCAAGTCCAGAGCTAGGCTCTCGATGCCTGAACCCCCTTGGCTGGTGAGAAAAACTGAAGCTGACAGAAATCAAGCAACCTGCCCGATGTCACATGGTTGCACTCCACTGCCCCATAGGTAGCTCTAGCGTTTGAAAAAGATCATCTCCTCCTGTGGCAGCCCCCTGTGGATCTGAACCAGATAAGATCAAAGCCAGCATTATCCTGGGTTCTTTTGATTTTTGTACATTGGCATCTTCATTGGCTTTGAAACCTTGAGGATAAACCAAAATACTCATTATGGCTATAATTCTTGAACCCTGAAATGAAGCAGAAGGAAATTCCAAAGATATCCAGCTGTAAGAATATGTGCTCTGACTCCACAGGAGGGCTGGGAAGACACAATTGAGATAATTTCTACCCAGGGAAGAGACACTTCAGAATGAAAATCCCAAAGGTCAGGAAAGACTGTCTCAAAAAGGCTTTGCTCTCATCTAAGCAATGAATTCCATATTTCCAATTATTTTTCAAAAAATGATTTAGCATTTCTTTACTTTTCATTTGCAATTCCTGAATCTGTTGATTACTACCCCTTTTTAATCTCCACTGACAAATGCCCAGTCATTTCTTAAAAATAGTCATAGCTTGTAGATAAGTAAATTTTATACACACACACACACACACACACACACACACAAATAAGATAGGCTCTCACTCTGTCACCTAGGCTGGAGTGCAGTGGCATGATCTTGGCTCACTGCAACCTCCACCTCCTGGGTTCGAGCGATTCTCCACTTCAATCTCCCAGATAGCTAGGGTTACAGGTGTGCATGTACACGCCAAGCTAATTTTTCTATTTTTAGTAGGGAAGGGATTTCACCATGTTGGCCAGACTGGTCTTGAACTCCTGACCTCAAGTGATCTGCCCACCTCAGCTTCCCAAAGTGCTGGGATTACAGGCATGATCCACCATGCCCAGCCAATATTATCTTTAAAAGCCCTTATATCAGCTCATAGCAACAACTAGGATACTCAGTTCGAAATAAGCCTTCCCTACCCAGTGGCTAGGATTTACTGCTATAGAGGAACTAAAAACCATTTAGTAACAACTATATGAATTAAAGGACACTATAAACCAACATGTATCAACTACGATGTTCTGCAGTGCTCATCTATACTAGCAACTAACATTTTTATTGAGCAATTGTTATGTGCTTAGAAGCATGACCTCATTTAAGCCTTCTGTCAATGCCAATGACCAAAATAAAAGATTTTCCCCATTTCATAGACGAGGAAACAGATTCTGAGGTTAAGTAACTTGAAGGAAGTAGAAGACCTGACACCTGAACCCAGGTCCCTTGTCCAATGCCAGTCCCCTCAGCTACACTGCCATCCTGAGAGCTGTAAGAGGGGGCCTGTTTATTTTGTGACCTGATGAAAGAAGCACCTAGTTACAGAAGCTATGTGGAGAAGGTGTGTTAAGGAGGCTCTGAATTCAGATAAATCCATCAAAACCACTTTTAAAACTTTGAGTAAAGAAACAAATTGCCAGCTGGGTGCAGTGGCTCACGCCTGGAATCCCAGCACTTTGAGAAGCTGAGGTGCGGGGAGTCACTTGAGGTCAGGAGTTCAAGACCAGCCTGGCCAACATGGTGAAACCCTGTCTCTACTAAAAATACAAAAACTAGCCGGGCGTGGTAGCACATGCCTGTAATCCCAGCTACTCGGGAGGCTAAGGCAGAAGAAGCATTTGAACCCAGGAGGCAGAAGTTGCAACGAGCCGAGATCATGCCATTGCACTCCAGCCTGGGCGACAAGAGCAAAACTCCATCTCAAAAAGATGATGATGGGTTGATGGGTGCAGCAAACCATCATGGCACGTGTATACCTATGTGACAAACCTGGACATTCAGCACATGTATCCCAGAACTTAAGTAAAATTAAAAAAAAAAAAAAAGCCATAATGGGTGAGGGTGGTTCTGTCACTCCAACAGTCTTGAAAGTCTCCCCAGACCTACTGATTTTCACTCTTCTGTATGAGAAGAGGCTACACTGGTGATGAATGGCCAGCATTTGATTGTTTGGAGCCTACATAAAATATGGGACTGGCAGACCTTTGTTGGAACCCATGAAGAAGGTGACTGTCCCACTGCATAATCTCTGGGCCCCAGAATCCCTGGACCAGTATATTTAGTAAGGTCTTGCTGGGAAACACACATACACATGTCTCTGTGCTTTCATCAAATGAGGTGATGCCTGTAGTGCATCTAGGCCAGTGCTGCGGCATATTAGGTGGTCCATAAGGCACAGTGTGTCAGCTGCCCACCCCAACATCCACTCTCCCTGTCCTTGCTCAAAGAGCATTACCTTTCTTTGGGGCAGTGATGTGCCCAGCTAAAAGACTACCTTTTCCAGCTAGATGTGGCCACATGGCCCAGTGCTGCCCAGGGAAAGGGAGGCATCAGCATTGCATGGGGCTTCAGGAAGGCTACTTAAAGGAGATTCATTTAGGATGGCTGTTTTTGCCTCGTCTCTGCTTCCTCTCTGGTTGCTAAACTTGGAATGTAGGCATGATGGCTGAAACTGAAGTCATTTGGTGACCTTGAGCTGGCCTTGAGTTTGGGAGGCAGGCACTTGCTTAACCTAGTTAAGAGGCTAGATTTCTGTTATCACTGTGGAGATTCTTTACAGACGTACCACCTTCCAATTTCCTTTACATAAGACAGAAGTAAACTGCCATCCTATATAAACCATGGAGAGTTTTCAAACTTCGATGAGTATCAGAATCACCTGGAGTACTTGGTTAAAAAGACAAACAAAACCCAGGCCCTCCCTCCTCTAAGGAGCCTGGGCCTCTGGGTGCTCAAGGATGCTCACATCCACCAAAGTTCCAGGACCACTGCTTCAGGCTTTTCTGTTCTAAGCTGCCCAGCTGGATCTCAGAGTTCACTTCAGGTATCAGCCTCGATACTGACAACATGTAGTCAAAAGCAACTTTCTAACTTCCAGTTTCATTCCATTTCTGATAGGAAGCAGAGATTAGATAGGAATGGGGTGGCCCACTGCCAAGACCATTTCCCATTTTCCTGTCTAGAAGACGGCAGATGATGGCAGGCACACTGCCCACCCGTGGGCTGCCTCCGCCTTCCCTCCTGTTCCCACTACTCTGACCAGCCCCTGGCCTGCTCCTTGGCACTGCCTGCGGCAGCACAAGTGAAAGTTGTGTGGGGACAGCCACCAAAGCATTTCCCTTGGAAGTTTTAGCCTAAGCCTGGGCCATGACAGGACCCTGAGTGATGGCTCCAGCCCCTCCTGCTCGCCTTCTTGCCTTGATGCAGAAAGGACTGGATGAGGAGGGGTCCAGGCTTCACACCTTACATGCTTGCCTGCCTTGGGAGCCAGCTACCCTAGCAAGGGCTTAGAGTCCAAGGACAATGTTCAGAGCCACCTCTTCCCATCTGCATGTTCAAAGTCAGAGTTTTTCTAAATGAAGTTTTCTGGTCACCTAGCAGTCTTTCTGCCCGCCCAACTAGTAACCTCTTTTCTCCGTTTCCATCACACAGGATGACAGTTTTCGCTCTCTGCTTCTTCGCTTCTGTAAAGTATATCACTCGTTCCTTTTCTTTTTGCTGGGAGAGAAGTGTTGGGCATGTGGGTTGTGGGCAGAGAAGCTTGCAGACCACCATCTCAAAGAAAAAAGCGCCCTGGACCCACCTAGGTATCTTCTTAAAATCCCCATTTGTTGAGTTCAGATACTAAACATAAAAACATCACTTCTATTATCAGGCTCTTTCTTTATATTCTGTTCCTGAGACTTAAAGCAACCCCCAACTTCTGTCTACTCTGGGTAAAAGCAGTTGACAAACGGGTAATGCCCTACGGGATGCCAACTACAGAGGTGAGTCCCACAGGCAAAAAAAAACAAAGCTCAGCTGAATCACTCACTACACCTACCCCTGGAGGGGATTAGGCCCGGCCTGGCTCCAGGTCCCAGGGGCCTCAGGCAGCCTCAGCTAGAAGACCCCAGGGCTCTAGACTGAGTGAGGGTAGGTCGGGTCTCTGTTTACCTGGAACCCCCAGGGCGTGTGCTGGAATACAGCCGAACTCCTCTCTACTGAAGGTCCACTGCCAGGCAGGGGTTTTAGAAAGGCAAGAACCCTCTGCCTCCAGATAGAGAAACCACCCTTGACATGGGACTCACTTTGTATTTATTTCTGGTAGTGAGTGGCGTTTGAAGAGCTGCCTCCTCCCCCTCGAATGGCATGGACGGCCGTTGGAGATGAGGCCGGGTAGTGTCCGGGGCGGATGGGCTTGGCTGTATCCAACCAACAGAAAGAAGAGAGAACAGACATTTAGAAAAGGCTTAACAACAATCCTGATACCTACAGGTCACCTGTGACAACTAAAAGTCACAATTCTTATCAACAGTACTATTCTTATCAACCACCAGATCTCTCTGAAAATGGGAAAACGATCAGTATAGTTAGCAAATCCAAGGCATCCACATATTTAGGGGACAGAAAGAACTTAAATATCAATTAGCTCATTTCTAATTTGGGCCAAGAAAAGTTAGAAAAAAAGATTTTCAGTTTTATCTGAAATGGATCATAGGTTCCCCATGACTTTCAAGGGCATCTGTGTAGCCCCTGAAATTGGATGCAGAATTCTGCCTGTGATGCTGTTTTCTGGGGAGAGCGTCCATAGCTTTTAATAGATTCTCAAAGGGTATGAAATCCTACACATGCAATGAACCACTAATCTAAGGTATGGTTTAAAACTAGAAACATGAAGCTGCTGGTTTACAATACATCTACACAGCAATATCTGATGGGAAATAAATTACATGTTATTGGAGATGTTTCAATTTAAAAAAAAAAAAAAAAAAAAAGGAGAAGCAGCTGTTTAGAGAATATCCCTAAATTGTTTTTATCCCTATGGCTCTATCCTGGGAACTAGGACTCTGGCTACACCCTCATTTCCTACATGGGCAAAATGCCCAAATCTATACAGGTCTTGAAGGGGCTGAGACTCCAGACCTTCCCAGGTTCTGTGCCAGCCTGTAGCCACACCCTGTCACGGATGCCAGCCTGGCTCTTCCCGGGGTATTTCCAAACCTGCACTTGGAGGCTTTCCCTGGGGCTCTGGCTACATACGGGCTCCTTCATGGTCCCACAGGGTGCAGAACACAGGGGCCCTTCACACCTTGCAGAGAAATATCCTCCTATTTCAGTATTTCTAAGAGTGTACCCATTTATAGCCCAAGACCTGGGCCTACGGCCTTGGCTGGCTTCTCTCTGCCCAGCTCAGAAGTTCTGAGACCACGATGGATGCCGGAGTATCTCAGAATAGGATAACGGGGGCGCCTGACATTCCCATTCCCCCAGGGTGAGCATAGGGTGCAGGGAGGGCTGCCGCCTGTGGGCTCCATCCCAGTCTTTCAGATGTTCCAGAGTGGGCTGGCGCTGTCTTCACCTTTTTAGCAAATCTTAGCTGGGAGGCCGCAGTAGCTTCTCAAACCCCGGGCGCCACGGTGCACACACGTACCGATCTGGGCTGAATGGGCCCTTCTGGCCATGTTCTTGGCCCGCACGGCCTCCTTGATGCGATCCACCTCCTGCTGGTAGCGCTTGCGGTCCCGCATGGCGTTCTCCTTGGCCTCCTTCAGCGCGCTCTCCAGCGCCTTGACGCGCTCCGCCGTGGCACGCAGCCGCTTCTCCAGCTTGGGCAGTTCACAACGCAGGTCTGCGTTGTCCCGGACCAGCTGGGGCAGGAGGATAAAGGAGGGGAGTTACTACCAGGCAGGCTGCACTGTGCAAACCAGAGCAGCCAGAAGCAGCCCCTGCTGCTGAACAGGCGACCCCCGCTAGGTCGTCCTTCGCACTCCGCACAACCACAGAAAGGAAAGGAAAACCCAGACTGTGGACTCCGGTGAACACGTGATTCACGGGGTGCAAGGAATGGTGGGGTGGGGATACAATTAAAAACTATTTCCCACCACAAGAAACTTTCGATCTGAGGCAAGATTTACCTCCTCTTTTGTTTGGGTGTGTGTAGAGGAAAGGGGAATTGTGTGAGAAAATCAACCACTTTATGAGAATAGTAAATTAGCATGAGAAAGCTGAGACACTTCAAGCCGGTTCAAAAGGACTCAGTGAAAAACAAGCATGTTCCTGAGCTCTCAGAGGGCCTCCTTCCATGCAGAACCCGCTGTTTACACTGGCATGGGGTTTGGACCCAGCTTTGCAACACATCCAGAGGCTAAGAGGAAGAGACTGCGCCTTTTTGCTGACTGAAGAAGCAACAGGCCAGCCCTAGGTAGGAGTGGGTTCAAGGGCCAGCTCTTTATGTCCTGGCCATGTGACTTGGCGTAAGTCATTTGACCACCACAAGTCTCAAGTTTCTCATCGATAACACAAGTGTACTACATAATAGGGGATCCAGGTGGACAGAGGGAGTTTTGAAAATCAGAAAGTGCTACACCAAAGTGAGCTACTGCTGAATCTCCTGCTTTGTTCTCCTAGCACCAGCTCTAGTGCCTGGCAGAGAGTACGTTTTTAACAAATGCTCATTCAATCCATGAATAAAATAATGCATCTCAGCTGGGTGCAGTGGCTCACGCCTGAAATTCCAGCACTTTGGGAGGCTGAGATGGGTAGATCACAAGGTCAGGGGTTCAAGACCAGCCTGACTAACATGGTGAAACCTTGGGTCTACTAAAAATACAAAAAATTAGCCAGGCATGGTGGCGCACACCTGTAATCCCAGCTACTCGGGAGACTGAGGCAGAAGAATCGCTCGAACTCAGGAGGCAGAGGTTGCACTGAGCAGAGATCGCACTATTGCACTCCAGCCTGGGCAACAGAGCAAGATTCCAGCTCAAAAAATAAATAAATAAAAATAAAAATAAATTGTAAAACATGTATCTCAGAGCCCTATTTCAAGCTCCCTGGCAGTTCCTGCTTTTGTATTTCTCATCGACAATTTGAGTGGCTTCAACTCTCTAGAATCTATTATCCTCCCTCTGGGGAAAAAACGCCATCATCAGTAATATTGAAAAAGTCTTCACAAGTCAAAGAGAAATGACATCTCCTTGGCCATGTGGTCCAAAAACTTGGGACGTTTCCATCACATCCCAATTCCTAAGGAGGGAAAACAGCCATGCACACACCAACATTTAAAAAGAAAGTATCCAAGACAAATGACCTGCTGAAATCACTGGTGAGTTTGGACACAGTTATCACTCTCTGTCACTCTAGACAAATGCCAGCGCATCGCAGGCACCCGAGTGAGCATCTGAGATCGCTAGGAATGGGCAGCTGAGCAGAGAGGGTGCTGGTTCCAGTCCTGGTCCTCTCACGGTGCAATGAAGCAAGGCACCAGTCTGTTTCCCCATCTGTAAAAATAAAGGACTTGAACCAGCTCAGTGGGGTCCACTTTGCATTCTGTGGAGCTTTCAGGTCCACAGAGGTACCTCAGAGGTGTTATGGGAGACACGGAGGCTAGTTGGTGTCCAAAGTCAGGGGTGGAGGCAGGATGAAAAGACAGGCCTCTGAACACTTCCCTCTCCAACCCCAGAGAGCTCAAACCCAATGCTTTATATTTGGCTTTGAGAAAAGAAAGTCCTTTATATATATGGGAAGTCACTGAGAACTAAAGGATTTGTAAGGACCTTTCCAGCCCTCTTGTCCTCTGATGGAGTACAGTTCTTTTACCTTCAATCTCAGTGCCTTCTCCGCACACCATGGCCAAACCTGGTGGGGCTTCTTTCGGGAGAGAGGAGGGAAGCAGAGGAGAGTGGGCAGAACTCTCCTACCTGCTTGTGAACCTTGGTGAGCTGCTCCAGGTTATTCTCCAAGAAGGAAATTTTCTGCTTCTGGGCAGCACTGCCGCCTCCATCATCGCTGTCCAACTCCACACTCTGCATTGACACCAGGGGGTCAGCAGGACGGGCTGTCATCCACCCACCCTCCACCCCAGGATAATGTGGATAGAAAAAAAGAATCCCCATTCCCACCAAAGAGTATTCTGAAAGTGAAAATAGAGAGAGGTTCTAAAAGTTTAGACTCAACAAATCCCCCAATTAATTTCCCTTATTAGTATGAAAAGTGATTTAAGGAGGAGCTATTTTTTAGGGAGCTAAAACAAAACAAAACAAAACAAAACACTTCAAAATCTGCTTTTGAAAGTTACAGATGATTTATCTTCAGTAAAATATATGTCTCCCTTGCGTGTAGTAAATAGAGACTTCTTTTCAAAAGAAAGCATTCCAAAATTCGTTAAGAAACAACAACTGTGAAAACATAAACCCAGGACCTAAATTTGACTTCAGCCATCATGATGGGATAACAAGTCACCAAACTTGTAAGCAAATGTCTGTGGTCCCACTGGGAAGTCTTAATGGCCTCTGCTTGTCCCTTCAGCTTCCAAATCTATAAAATTCATTAACGAATCAAGCTCAAATTAATCATAGCATCTGGGTGCTGGGTAAATTCTTGAAATTTATCAAATCTTGAAATTGGCAAAACGCTGCACTCCTGGCAAGCCAAGTGGCACAGATAAATTGGAAAGTACAGGTGCAAACACATCCTGGTGTTCCAAGGTGGAAAAGCAGGTTTGCTCGGTCTGATTATAGAAGAGATCATCATCCTTTTTCTGAAAGGTAATGGTTACATGAGCATCTCACACCTGCAGCTCTTCAGTCTAAAACTGAGCTCCCCAAAGTTGAGCCTTAGCACCTGGCTCCCGAGGGGAGGGTTTGTTGAGACTTAGATTGCCACACTTCAACCCTAGTCTCTGATTCAGTGGATCTGGGGTCAGGTATGAGAATTTGCATATCTAAACAGTTTCCTAGGTGATGCTGAGGCTGATGGCCAGAAAACCACCCACAGAAAACCACTGGTCTAAAAGCAGGGCTTTCCTAGAGAGTTTTTTATCATTAAATCCGGAAGTCTGATCTCAAGCTCCTAACCCTCCCTAGGACCAGAGCCTCCCATGTATGGTCATGGCTTCCACCTCCTTCCTCGGACTGAACCTTTTCAGTCCATGTCATAACCTCTGGCCAGATGCCCTCCCCGTCTAGTCTCCCTGTCCATCACCTTTGCTCTGGCTTCACTCTCCTGCCAGGTCCAGGCCCCCATGGTCATTTGTATTTTGGACCGTGCTTACTAACTACCTAATTGCCTAGCCATTGCCATGCATGCCTTGAAATTGCCCATCATTTTCTGCCTTCTTTATTTTAATTTCCAGGATTCTAAACTCACTTAAATCATGCTGCCAGGGGCCACATGCTTCTGACTCAACACCAACACCACTGCTCAGCAATCCTACTTTTCCATAGTCGGCCACCTCGGCTGCCTGAACCATGTCTAGTCTCCTTGGGCTTCCCATTCTTTTCCCTATTTCCCCACCAAGGACTGAGCCTACACATAAACCAAGAAGACCCAAATCATCAAATGTGGCTTCTTTCCACCCTCATGTATTTCCCTGCCAATCCTTCCAACTTGACTTCTCCACTCCTCCCCTTTAGGAATGTGTGTCCCTTCTCCTTACCAAGACTAGCTAATACATCCATCTACACTATTAATCCTCTCCCTCTCAGACCCGACTCTATCTTTATAAGGCATTTGACCTCTTTCCCTTGGCTCCTTCACACTGACACACATTCACACATTCAAATATGCACACACATTCACACATACATGCACACACTTTTCTTAAACAGACCTTCCTTCAATCCTACCATCCCTCTACACATGGCCCATTGTGTCGTCCATCACTTTTAAACACTTTGAAAGAGTAGCCCTCTTGCTGCCTTCACCTCTTACTCCTTCCTTAAACCTCTGCAAGCTGTTTGGGTGAGTCACCATTACAGAGTGTCTCCAGATTGCTGGTGTAGCAAGAGGACAGAAGAAGCTCAGATCCAGAGACCCCGGAGGCCTGGGTTCCAGATCCATCTCTGGCTCTTCCCACCAGTGCAATATGGGTAAGTTATTTAACATCTGAGCCTATCTCCACATTCGCAAAAACAGGAACACTAAGCACCACTTACATGGTTGCTGGGAAAAGCAAATAAATACTGGATGTTGACGTGCTTCATAAACTCTAACCTAGCCCCTAATGGCCTCTTAACAAACAAATAAGAGGCTCTCTCGGTCCAGCCTCTCCAGGCTTCCGGGCAATGCTTTCTGAAGCGACTACTCTAAATGTTTCTGTGTCAAGAGCAGTCGCCCTCACACAGTGGGGGCCAGAAAAATATGTGTTGATTTGAAATGAAGGCCAGGGAAAGCATTCTGACTTCCTTTTACTAAGAAGGAAAAATCAGATGGGAAAATGTTACCAAGTATTTTTTGCCTCCAGCACATTCTTTTAATAACATTCTCTGGTGTGAAGTAATTAATTTTTAAGCATAACCAGCTCCGACTTAAGCAAGTGGTATTTCAACTGAAAATGATTCTTCTCTGCCATCTTTGATTTTCTTCTCAGTCCCATTCAGACAAAAGAGAACTCACTTTTTTAACTCGGGTGGTCAGATCCTGGACAAAGAGTTTCCGAAGGTTGTGCAGTGTCTGCAACTCTCTAGACTGGAAGAGAAGATTTTTAAAGGTCACTTAAATGTAGCAATTCACTGAATTTATGGCACATTTGGCACCAGATCATTCCCCGAGACACTTCCCGAGCCAGCCATGGATGCCGCTGGTGCGCCCCCCTTCCCTGTGACACCCCCACCCTGACCATGCCCACTGCTGGACCTAGTGTCGTTACTGGAGCACCTTGAGGTGCAGAGCCTGAGAACCCAAACCACAAATTGTAAACTAGAACAAAGCCTGCTCATCTGTTCACAGTGGAACCACACATTTCCTCACCCACAAAAATTCAAAAGGTTTCCTCACAAAAATTCCTACTGGGCTACGTTGTATCAGGATGAATTCCTTTTTTCTTTTTTCTTTTTATTACATAAATGTTACAATGTAATACCAACAAGCTTAAGTGAAAAGTTAGCCACAATATCTCACCGTAACTGATTCACATTTTTCACGTCTCCACACCTGCTTCAGGCGCAAGTCCACACACTTGTTTGCTTTACATCACTGAGCTTATGGATGAGGCATTTCGTGGACTTTCCTCCTGGGTGGCCCTGGGCAAGTTATCTAACCTTTCTGTGCCTCCGTTTTCTTATTGCTAACATGACAATAAAAACAGTAGTTGCCTCATCATTGCTGTCAAGATTAAATGAGATGAACCTTATAATGTTCTGAGAACATTTTCTGGTACATATTCAGTGCCCAATAAACGTGACTAGTATGAATTTATTGATGCATATTTCATATCATAAAAGCCATTTCTTCATTAGGCTTGTATTGCTTCCTTTTATTGTTGTTGTTAAAACTTTCACTGTAATCTTGGGGACATTTTTCCCCTTCATTTTGGATTACTTTCTACAAATGAAACCTTAGGAATTAGATTGCTGAGACAAGAGCCTGAGCCAGATCTGGTGATCTTTGTTAACAAGATCAGAAGATCAAATGTTTCTGTCTGTTCAAGTCTCCATGTGTTTACTATAG
The DNA here is from genome assembly GCF_049350105.2 of Macaca mulatta. Taxonomy (NCBI): domain Eukaryota; kingdom Metazoa; phylum Chordata; class Mammalia; order Primates; family Cercopithecidae; genus Macaca; species Macaca mulatta. The sequence continues at coordinate 54,004,713 of NC_133417.1, read as the reverse complement.
GAGATGTGATTAGTTCCTTGTAAAATATTTTCCTATAGAGGAAGAGGAGAGAGCTAAATTCTGCATGCAAACTTTATTTGTCTAAATTGACCTACTTTAACACAGAATTTCAAGGGACGCAACTCACACACGCTCACATCTAAAAGGAAAAAAACATACTATAAAGCTATACAAACACTAAGTTTCTTGCAGTAAAAGTTCTCTGTTAATTTAAGGTCTTATTACTGGGTCCAATTCTGTGTTGAAATAAGAAGCACCTGAAGTCAATTATGTCCTCAGATGAGGTAAATTACTTTCTGCAGGAAACCAAATGGATCTGTGATTATGAATAATGTGCACACAGGACCTGTCTGAGGCTGTGCCGCCTTTCAGCCCAGGGGCAGGGGTGCAGTACTCTCTATGTTACACATTGTCCCAGGCCCTGCCAGAGGGAGCGCAGCCTGGATACCCTGCTCCTTAACACCTGCGCCCACCCTGCATGCACTCTCTCTCCCATCAGTGGTTTCATTACTGATTGAACTGTAATCACAGTTTACATTTTTCATAAAACCACCACCACACCAAAAGGGAATGGGAACAGAGGACGGAATGAGAACAGTGCTTTGTCCAAGGGCCAGGATTCTCCTAGGGTGTAAATACTAAATATAGAGTCCTGAGGTTGGGAACTTTCTCTCATTTTTGTTTGTTTTTAGGGATATTGAACAATAAACAGTTTGGGAAGGGTATAAATCATTTAAAATCACTTGTCCCTTTTATTTACACACATTGTGCTCAGGCAACTATCATTCGGCCTCCTGTGGCAGTGTTCCTTCCTCTATCACGTTCATTATCACCCCTCCACCTCCCCACACATGTCCCTCTTCACAGGTTGCTACCCTCCATGCCAAAGCTCAAGGCTCAGCTTCCTGTCACAGTGGACAGCAAGGGTGGGACCAGCAAGGAGGGAATATAAGTCTCATCAACGCACCCAGAGGAGAGCTCCCACCCCAAAGCCCAGACAGTGTCCTGTTCCAGCCAGTCAGCTGCCCGGGGCCAGGGATGCCCCGACGGCCAGTCGGCCTTTTCCACCACTGTGCCCTGCAGCGGGCTTCCCGGGCATTCACCCCCTGGTCAGCAGGCTCCATGTCCCACTCACCCCACCCAAACACTCCAGGAGGCAGAACAGGCCCTGCGCTGAGGAGAGCGGCAGAACAGTCAGCCAAGGACAGCGCGTCTATTTCTGAAGAACATTTACGGCTCAGGGAGAATTCCAAGGCTGAGTGAAAACATCCGAGTCTAAAACGGCATACACTGCAGGGCTCCAATCTTGGATTTTAAAAGCGTGCATGCGATGCGTGTGGGTGGTAAGTGAGAGTGAGGGAGAGAATGTGGGTGCCATGAAGCCAGTGGGTCTGTCCGCGTGCACGGGCTGGGCGAGGGTGCGAGTGGGGAGCAGCCTGGGAGGGAGCGCGTGGAACCGCGCCCAGCGTGGGAGGGAGAGAGGACGAGCAGGGAGACAGAGGAGCTAGTGAGGAAAATACGTCATTCAAAAGACGCAAAAGACCACTCGAACTTCAAAAAAGGCAAAAGAGCTGATGAAACCATTCTTTAAATATCACACTCCTGAGCGTATGAGAGAAGAAAGCATGTGAGTCCGTGAGCATGGAAATGAGTGTGCGTGTCAGCGGAGGTGGTTGTGACTGAAAGAGTGCATGAGGGTGACATGTGTGAACGCGCCTGCGTGCATGTGAGGGGGAGTGTCCTGAGACAGCATCTGTGCAAAGTGTACAAGGGAGTGTGAACATGGGTGTGGGTGTGAGTGAAGGCAAGCAAGGGGAGTGAGGGTGAGCAACTGCACGAGATTGTGTGAATGTGCGAATGAGAAAGTGTGGACAATCATTAGTGAGAATGCAAGCTGTGTGTGTGCATGCAAGTGCGCATGTCCTGTGTGTAACAAGAGTGTGTGTTGTAAGTACTTGTGTATGGAGGAGCATGCAGGAGTGAGTGTGGCTGAGCAGAGGCATGAGAACATGACAGTGAGCAGCTGACTGCAAGGGACTTGTGAGCCCCGGTGTGAGTGTGTGATGATGTGCTCGTGTGCTTGAGTTGTAGATGTCAGTGAGACCGAAAGAGGGCGTGGATGGCTAGGGACAGTGAGGTGAGAGTGCCTGAGAGCTCACGGGTGTAAAGGAAGAGAAGATCCCAAAATATTTCATTGATATCACTGATCTCTGGCTGGTAGAAATACAGTGAAATTTTAATGTTCAATATTTTTCTGAATTTCTATAATTATCTATAATTAGGATTATCACTTCTCTGGTAAAACAGATGTAGATGAAGCAATTGTGTGGCTTCGTTTCAGGTTCCCCAGCAGCAGCCCCCTTCACAGGCTCCTCCTCCATGCTCCAAATGCCCGGCTCCCTTTGGACACAGGCATCTTCCGTCTCCAATGGCTGGTGCCCTCATTTCCGCTCCCTGGCTTTGAGGTGCAACAAATACTATAAGTCCAGGGGCCAGAGCACAATCTCGGGGCCAGACCCAAGCAAACAGGTGCCACCAATGTGGGGTCACCAGGTCCTTGGAGATGGATCAGTCCCACACAGATCCACATGACCCATGAACGGAGCCAAAATGGATGACTGTATCTAACCAACAGTTTCTCCCTGTCGTTGAATCATGTGAAATGCCTGAACGTGTTTTCACCAAATGGAGAGGCTATGTTAGAATGGTCTGTCTTGAAGCGCAGGCTGTGGGGCATGGAGCCAGGCAGCTATCCCACAGAGCAGCTGAAATGGAAGCCGACCAGAGGAGATGATGCCAACAAACCCAGACACAGGACAGAGAAAACCAACCAGGGTTTCAAATAACGAGCCCTTCCAAAGGGAAGCTGGGCCCATCACTCCTCCACCCAAAGCCCTGCAGGTCTCAAAGTTTTACCTGGCCTGCATCACTGTGGCCTTTACCTCTCTGTGCTCACCTTATATCCCTGTCCTTCCCTCAGCTGCAGCTACACAAACCTCCCTGCTGGCCCCCAACATGAGAGTCCTGGGCTTATCTCAGGGCCTTGGCATGAGCTGTTGCCTCTGCCAGGAATGCTCTCCCCCACATATCTCTATGGCTCACTTCTTCTCCTTCTTCGAGTCCCTGCTCAAAGGTCACCTCCTCATGGAGCCTCCCCCAGTCAACAACCTCTGCACATTCTATAGCCATCTGATAGAGTGCAAGATTTGTTTCCTTACTGTTTATCATCTCTCGCAGCTAAAGGTAAGCTTCATAAGGACAGAGATCTTATCTCTGTTGTTTATGGATATATTCAGGCACCTTGAAGAATGCCAGCCGTTAGGAGATGCTCAATAAATATCTGTTGAATGTTGAGTGGAAGTATGTCACAGAGTACAGGGCTGTAAAATTGCTAAGTTGCAATTCAGCTTAATCCTCACTCAGGGGCTCCAGGTTACTGCTCTCAGGATAGGTGGATTGGTTGACTGATTCTGTGAAGAGTTGAGGACTCAATTCTACAAATCCTACTTTTCCGTAGAATGTCTTATCTAAAACATTACACAGAAAGGTGTGCATGGATAAAATTTTGAAATAAACAATCCGACAAATCACAAACAAATCTGGTCTTGGAGACGAACATAAATCGGGAAATATCTTGACATACCACTGTCTCCTCCAGCCCTTTGAGGTCTTCTCTGGCTTGTTCCCTTTTATCGTTGAGCAATCTGAAAAACAAAAAGGAACCATAGACCACCATAGGGGACTCAGAGATTTCAGCAGATACTATTTGCATCCACAGATAAATCAAACAAAACCAACAACAAGCACACAAATAGCCATTGTCTGTTTTTAAATTAGCCCAATCTAACCAGAATATCATGGGGATGAGAGAAAATAGGGGAAATATTTAGAGTGCACTCACAAGAGCTTTTCCAGCTTCATTTCTCTCTCTTGGTCCTCTATTTTCAGCTTGTTATAATCAGAACTGAGCTTCTCCTGTTCCAGTTGCAGTTTCTGATTCAAACTGAAATTGAGAGGAAAAAGCAATATATTCCACATCAGTCTGAAATTCTGAGTCATCCGGCTAAAACCGTGGTTCTGTTCCAACCCTATTAGTTCTGTACAATAAAGGCAGTAATTCTGCAGGATTTGGAGGGATCAGAGAACAACCTCACAGCTTCCTCCCTGCCCAAGTGAAAACTAATTTCTGGGGTGCATCTAAGAGTCATGAAACATAAGGCTTTGAGGATGTATTTATAGTTTGCTTGGGCAAGAGCTTCAGGGGAAAAATAATGAGATGGGAGAAGGGCTGATATTTTAAAACACAGAGCCCATGTAAGAAGAACTCTGCTTCCTCAGCCCCTCCGACGGCATGCGCTCCCTCGGGGAACCTGATTTGGCCATTTCCACCTTCCCTCCTTTCTGGTCTGACGTTCTAAAAACATCTCCCAAGTCCAAATGCCTCACAGATACCGGGGCAGTTTCTGCCCTCAAGGAGTGGGCACGGAGAGAGAAATTATGAAGAAAAGACAGCCTGGGCTCTGCTGCAAACAGAAACTTGCCATCTGGTTGAGGGTGTTTGGTCAACATTTACATCAGCCTAGGACTCATAAAACCTTTCCTAGAGCCACGCCTAAGCGCCTGTAAAGGAACAGCTATGCACCACCAGAAGGAAAGCCCAGAGTCCATTTGAAGGGCAGAGACGGAGGAAGCTTCCCCACCTCCTAACTCACTCACCAACCCGCCCTCTTTCTCACCTTCCTTCCCTCCCACCTCCCCCTCCCTTCCAGGTGAATATGTGAGGGTGATTAATCAGAATAATAAACGTGAGATATCCCTGAAAGGGAAAGCACATGGCAACAGCAGGGGGTGGCCCGGGAGGAGAAAAAGAGGGAGGAGTCTAAGTGCCTTCCTTCAGGGACTGGGCACCGAGTCTGGGTCACACCATTTAGACTTTTGCCTGGGTTACCATTCTTCTCTTTTAAAATGCAAATGTACCTTTCAAGCGGCTCACACACATTGAAAAGGGACTTGGATCAGTAGTCTGGAGAATTAAAGTCTAACTCCAATCTGATTCCTATTTAGCAATGTGACCTTAAGTAAATCATTTCACCTTGCTTCCCATATAGAAATCTGTTTCTTCATCTACAGAAAGTGGGAGGGAAGAGAACAGTGTAGACCCCGGGTGGGGTGGGGGTGGGGAGATCAGCATTTCAATATAATTGGTTTTCTTTGTAATCCCAAGTCTTTTATGCAGAGCATTTGAAAACATCATTCTGAAGGAGCAGAGGGCATGTCAGAGGCTGTGACAAGGCAGGAGCACAGCATGAGGGGGTGTCACCAGAGAGAAACTGCAATGATGCCATCCTGGTGGCAGTGCCACAGGTCGCTGGCACCTCTGCCTGTGCAGACACATGACAGTGTGGGGTCCTAAGAAGTGAGCACATGGAACCAGGTGGCTGGGTGGCACAGTGAGTGTGTATGTGTAGGGGGAGAAGGGGAGGCAGTGGTGCTGTCTTCTCTCGAGTGTTTATTAACCTACTAGAACTGTGCAGTCAGGACCAAGTTTTTTTTCTTTTTTCTTTTTTTTTTCTTTTCTTTGGTGCTTTCATTACAGATGCTCCCCCCATCTACTGGGGCATGTGTCCATCCACGGAATCACCTATGTGACCCTGGCCCTCGGGGACTGGGAAAGGCAGCTGGGCCCGCCTGCCACCTGCCACGCCAGGGTTCCAGGAGGCTCAGCTCCAGATGGGAGAACAGACCTTGGAAGCAGCCCGCCCAGCCTGCTGTGTCACCAGGGCAGTGCCCACAGGGCAAGGTGAGCAGGGCGCTTGGCTAAGAGCCACATCCTTCCGGGCTTCCCCAAGAGGACCGAGGCATGACCACCCCCACACCCCTGGAGTCCTGGGCCAACTCACTCCCGAATCTCATCAATGATTTTCTGCTTCTCCTCAATTTCATCTCGGAGTCTAGACAGCTGCTTCTGGTGAGCTTCCCGGTGGCTCTCCATCTGCTGCTCCAGCGCCTTCTGCATCCCAGGCCAAGAGAAACATGTCATCCACTCTTTGGCACTCAGCCCACTCTGTGACAAGCCCTGGATCTGGACCTGCCTCCTCCCCTGTGTCCCTCAGATGTCAGATCCCAAAACTGGGGGCATTTCTGACTCTTGTGCGCCCAGGACCCGGCCTTGCTTTATTGGGTAACAAAACCCAAGATCTGTTATAAAACCAAGTGGGCCTTAGGAGCCAATTAGTCCACCAACTAAAAGTGTTCCCTTGACCTTCTACAGCCCAGCCTGAGCTTCTCCAGTCCACCCTGAGCTTCTCCAGCCAGGTCAGTCAGAGGGCACCAACCTCTCCCTATTCAAGTAACCTCAGACAAACCTGTAACCTGTGTGAGCTGCACTCCCTCACCTGTAAAATTAAGATAAAAGCCCCTGCCCTGCCCGCTGTACAGATTTATGATGATGTCCAAAGGAGACCTTTCTGCCAAAACACTCTGAAGACAGGAAAGGGACTCCCACAAGGCATGATTTTATTCTGCTGGCTGGAGTAGGGGCATGCCGTGGACATCACTTTAACTGTGGACTTTGACTCAGTGAGGCTCATAGTTTGCCTACAACTAATCAAAATCCTACATCTTCTCCTGTCTCATTTTATTCACCTAAAAGTCTTACTCCCCAATCAATTTTCCTTTACTCTTTAAAATGTGACCAAAAGAAAAATCTCTGTGTTTGAGATAGAAACTCAAATTTGGTGTGTTCTTCATAAAGGTTGGAGGAAGAAATCCTTAGAAGTTAACTCCGACAAAAGAGCTCATGCAGTGATTGGGGGTGCTACCCTATCCCTCTTCATCAGGAATGGGGAAGACAAAGGTATTAACACAACTTAACCATTCTCTACAGACATCTTGGGGTTTCGGGACTTGCTCATTTCTAAGCCAGACCACACTCTGAGATGGACTCTGAGTGCCCAGCAGCTCCTCTCCCCTCTCCCTTGCCATACACAGATCTGAAGGTGACAGATTTTCCTAGAACAAGCATTTCCAATCCAAATGCATCAAATGCACACTGGGCTTAATGGAAGGGGCGGTCACACGCACCTTCATTTCCTCAGCATCCTGCAACCGCGTCAGATGTTCCTTCTCCTTATCCTGGAAGCTGACTTCGTGCATTTTTTCTGTTTTGAATTTTAAATGATGATTTAAGATTTAACCGGTGGGACTTACACCCAAAATCAAAAATAAAAAAAAAAATAAAATAAAAAGCAAGAAAAATGGCAACCGAGTGAAACATCAGCTTATATCAGCAGTTACAACCACGGCATAAAGCAACAGGCAAGGACTGCTGGCTAAAGCCAAGGCGGCCCCCTCCTGCGGCATTCCTTCCACAGGGAAGCGCAGCAACTGTAGGGGACAATGCTCGCGGGGGGCGGTCCTCCTAGGACTGCACTCTGGCTTTATGTCACCGCACACCTGGGAGGGCTTGTTTCCCACCTGGTCTCTGTGATCAGCACGAGGTCATGTGCATAAATGGGCCTTGCAGATGATAAAGCCCTCTGTGACTGTTAGGTGGCCTGTGGACCCATGCCATGATGGGAGTTCCAGGAAGACCTACTTTACCTCCCATGTGTAGGCATTTATTCTCCAAGAATCTGGGGCAGGAAAACATACTCTAAGGATGGGAACATGGGAAGTGGAAAGATAGCATAACACTTTTGAGATTAAATCAGAAGGCCCCACGTTTGGGGCAGGGCTGCAGTGTGGCACTCCTGTCTCAGCATATGCTTGGTCGCTGGCGCTCCCTGAATGCCAGGTGCAATGGGCAGCCCCAGCTGTGGAGCTGGGGTGCCAGGGAGCAGAGTGCTTTACGACAGTGACATTCAATTCATTATTTCTCTCTGGTCTGTTCCACTTCAGGTTTTCTTGCCTCTATTTTATTTCAACTCAGTGGCCCCACTGCAGAAACCACTGAATGTAAGAGAGAAACATGATTTTCCATGTGCAGTTTTTGATGGTGCACCTACTAACATGCACGTGTTACCACACAAAGAACATGTTACGAGGTTAGAGCAGAGAGTGGGTATGTTCTTTCTTTTTAAATCTGCCTTGGCATCTGACACAAAATGTATTTACTGAGCAAACTGTACAACAACAATAAAGGATATAAAAATTGATAACAGCATCACCATCCCAACTACCCTATCACAACCACTTTTATCTTAAATATGAATTCCTAGGAACGCAAGCATCCATTCTTTTTTTTTTTTTTTTCCCCTAGACGGAGTCTTGTTCTGTCACCCAGGCTGGAGTGCAGTGGCATGATCTCAGCTCACTACAACCTCCGGCTCCCGGATTCAAGCGATTCTCCTTCCTCAGCCTCCCGAGTAGCTGGGATTACAGGCGTCTGCCACCATGCCCAGCTAATTTTTGTATTTTTAGTAGAGACGGGTTTTCACTATGTTGGCCAGGCTGGTCTCCACTTCTGACCTCATGATCTGCCCACCTCGGCTTTGCAAAGCGCTGGGATTACAGGCGTGAGCCACCATGCCCAGCCGCATTCATTCATTTTTAATAGTTATAACCATAGTAAAGATACAATGATATATTGTGATTTTCACCTAACATTGCATCATAAACATTGTAGCACACCTTCACGTATTTCATGTGAAAAAAAAGTTCTATTAAATAACACACCATAGTGTGTTAGCTATTAGACACTTAGATGGCTTCCTCTTTTTTGCTGATCTAAAATTCTGCAATGAATATCTGAGATGTGATGATCAAAAGGTATGAAAAATGTTATAATTATTAGTATGTATTTTCAAATGGCTTTCTGAAAGAATTGTAACAATTTTCATTGCAACTCATAATATATATGTTCTAGTTTCACATTACATGGCACATACATTCTTAATCCTGTTCTAGTTTCTGCATTTCTAGTCCCTTCTCTTGAATCTCAGCTTCTATTCATTCATATTTATGAAATGCTTCCTATGTGTGACGCACTTCCCTAAGCTCAGGAGATCACAAGGCTGGCTGGCAAAGGGAAGAGCTTGTTCAAGGAGGTGCCAGCGAAGCCACGGCAGTTCAAACTTTATATTAAGAGCAACGGGATGCCATGGAGGGGTTAGAAGTGTCGGTTTGGACAGAGAGAGAATGTGAATTTTAGGATCATCCCTTGGGATGCCACACAGTGGCTGGCCCAGAGCAGACTGAGGGTGGGCATGGGTAGATGGATATAGCCACAGTCCTTAGTTAACCTGGACAGTGAACCAGAGAGGCCTCTGGCAGGTGGAATGAACAGGCTCTGGTGACCAACTAGAGTCAGGAGGTGGGGAGTGAGGGATTCTGATTTGGATAACTGGGTGGACTGTGGGGAAATGGGAAGATGAGCAGATTCAGGGTGGGAACGGTCTCTTAGAAATCTCTCCTTTTAAGCTGGGCGCGGTGGCTCATGTCTGTATTTTTGGGAGGCTGAGGCAGTCGGATCATGAGGTCAGGAGTTGGAGACCAGCCTGGCCAATATGGTGAAACCCTATCTCTACTAAAAAAGACAAAAATTATCTGGGTGTGGTGATGCACACCTGTAGTCCCAGCTACTCAGGAGGCTGAGGCAGGAGAATCGCTGGAACCTGGGAGGTGGAGGTTGCAGTGAGCTGAGATCGCAGACTGCACTCCAGCCTGGGCAACAGAGAGAGACTCTTGTCTCAAAAAAAAAAGAAAGAAAAAAAGAAATAGAAATCTCTCCCTTTTTTCCAGTTATGCTATTGTTTGCAGCAGACCTAGAAATACTTCAACTAAGCAAAACTAAACATCATGATTCCAGTCAACCAGAGGCCGTCTGCCTTAGGCCAGGTGTTTGACACCTGCGCGTTAGTCAAATATTTACCCTGGGCTCGGAGCTTAGCCAGCTCTTCGCTGAGCGAGTCCTGGGACTCTTCTAGCTGCCTCCTCTTCTGTTCCATGTTCTGCATGTAGTCTGTCAGAGACTTGATCTTGGCTTCGTGCTTTAAACAAGCAAAAAGGAAGAGTGAATGACTAGCAGGTGATCATCCAGGCTGGCCTGGAATTGACTGGTGGGAAAATGAGAGACAGGAGGGGTTCCTGAGTCCCTTTTCTGAGTGCCACTACCAAATGGTGCCCATTTCACCCTTGCCTTGGTGTTCAGAATCACACCAAGACAGACCTCTGCTTCTCCCTGTGCTTCTTGGCTTCATTCCCCACAGACACCACTCATGGCAGGCCCCTCCTCACCATCCACTTAACGTGAGATGCCGAAGGCCAAGCGGGTTTCGCTCCTCAGAGAAAAGCGTGCACGAGAGAAACAGGCTGGGAAAAGTGCGGGGCTGAAGGCCTCATTCATTGAACACGCACCTCTGGATTCCATCTTCACCATTCAAATATTAGGTTCCTTTTTCTGTCCTTCAGACACACCAATTCCCATCTCAGGACCTTTGCATTTTCCTCTCCCTGGAAGCTTTCCCTCCCCACCATCACCACCCACCACACACCACACACCACACACACACACACACACTGCCCTGGCTAGCTCCTTATCACTCAGGCCCCAACACTTTCTTACAGCACCTAATGTCTACATCATTTGTCTTGTCTTTTTTAGTTGTTAGCTCCCTGAGGGTAGGTGCTTAATAAATACTAGTGAAATGAATGAATGAATGAATGAATGAATGAGAGCTTGTTGGCTGAACAGGGACAGTGGTAACTTCTAGGCAGATGGAAAATGTGTACAGAACACTTCCCTCTCCTGATCTAGGGAGCTCAGCTTTAGGCAGGAGACCCTGGAGACTGAGCTCTAATCTAATGAAATCACTTCTCCAGAAAACACAACTCCGTTGGAGCAGTCATCTTATAAGCACAGTTTTTGGTGACGAGGATGAACGTAAACACAGAAGATAGCATTTCAGCTGGAAAGACTGCCAGGTTCCTTAGATCACATCAGAAAATAAAGAGCCATGGTTTCTGTTACTTTTGAACTTCAGGAAATAATGGTCGAATCTTTGCAATGTATGAATTGTAGCAGAGTGTAAACCACCACCTAATGGAACCTGTGTTTGTTGCTGTTGTAGAAAGAGAACTTTAGAACAGGTACTCTTTAAACTCAACACATCCTAATGTTCTTGACTCTGATCTCATACAGCAAAGTCAGTGTCAGTCTGAGACCTGGACGATTCAGAGTACCCCACTGGGCCCTCCTCTGGCTGCACCCTACTCCACTAAGCAAAGAGTTCACAGGCCAAGGGAGCATGTCCACCTGAACCTATGTCTCCTCTAGACCACACTCAGAGTACTGGGGACCTAGAAACTTCCTACTCCAGGTCTGAAGGCCAGGGCTGGCACTACCTCTTCCTCACCCATTTACACAAATGGCAGCTGGCATCTAACAGTTCCATCAGTTCACACCGGGTGCAAAAGGGACTTGGACATGGAGTTGGTATGTCCAGCCTGAAAGAGAAGAGGGTGGGCTGCAGGCCATGGGGTCTCTATTAGTACCCTTGCCTTGGCCCCCAAATGTTAGAAGCAGGCTGGTCAAAGCACATGCTGTTGGTATCATAGATGACCTAGAAATCACATATGGGGTGCACTGTTCCCTTATGTACATCGTTTTTATTTTCACTTTTCATAGGTAATAACTATATAATTATAAAAAATAAAATTCTAAAGCAAATCCAGAAAAAGTGGTGTAAACCATAAACCAATGTATCGACTATTTCCCCCTGATATTCCTGGTCTTATCTGCAGGAATGCAAAGCACAACATAAATCTAACTCAGCATTTTCATTTTCACGTAACTTTATATAATTAGACTTTCCCAATGGCTAGGTTTTTACATTTTTTATAAGAGCTGTATAATATTATTCCATGTAACTTTATCTTATTAGTCTATCAGTGGATATTTGGGCAATTTATTTTATTATAATCCAAAATAACATTGTCTTCAATACCTTGCATAAAAGCTTTTAATATTTTTAATCAGGAAATGAGAATACCATATGAAATAAATTTTTTTTCATTTTCATTAACAATGAAAAATACTGTCAGTGAAATTACTGGACTAAATTATACTTACATTTTTATGGTTTCTGATTTCCACAGTGCTTTCCAAAAGGACTGACCAAATTATACTTTTCTCAACAATGTATGAATATATCGATTTTACTATCACACATTAGCGCGGAATAATCTTTTCAATACATTTCTGCTTATTATGTTGGTTATAAAATGGAACCTTGTGGATTCATTTTAGACAGAGAGGTTGGAGATGTTTCTGTGATTACACATTATTATGGTTAAAAGCACACCAGAACAAAGTATGCTTTTGTCTGCCTCAGTATTATTTGACACACCAATCCATGTTGGTATCCGTTTCCTGTTTCCTCCAAATGACAGCCTATTTTAATGCCTCGCATAAGGCAGTAAGTAGTGTACAATTAGACCCCTCCTGGAAACGCCAGACCCAAATACCAAGCTCCGATATCAGTGGTAGCCCAGAAACTGGGTTGCTGTTTTCTGAGGCTACTTTACTAAACTGAAAATGCCACTCCAATAGGAAGAAGAGCAGCCTTACTCGATAGGCAAGTGAAATGTGCCCTGGGACTTGAACAGCCCCTGAAGACATGGGCTTTGGGTTCACACACATTTTTTGAGTAGCCCAGCTCTGTCATTCACTGGCTGTAGGTGTTCGGACATATATTTAATCTAAATCTCAGCTGCCTGTCTGAAACAGAGGAATAATAATAAAACCTGCCTACCAGGATTTTTTTAAGATTAAGTGAGAAAATGCATGTGAAGTACTTAGCACGGTATATGGTACATAGTAAAAGCTCAATAAAATGCCACTTGCTACTACTACTACTAGTAGTAGTTTGTTTTTCCATATTAAAGTGGACCTATGGTAGAGATTAAAAGATGAGGGAATATTGCCTTACTCATAGGAATTTTAGAGATTCCACCCAATCTTTTACATTCATTAGCTAGCTAGCCATCCATCTATGGGAAACGACTCATCAGAAGTCATGTATTTCTCACAACAAAATGTAGCTCTAAGAAGAGACCTGGGCTGCCATCGCCTGGGGAGGCCAAGCTTACACAAAGCAAAGTCCATCAACTAAGCCTATGGCGCACCATCAGCACCAGCAAGGGCATGGAGGCAGCAGATCTCAAGACAATGAGGGGGAAGGGAAGGGCCCACCTGGGAGATGAGCAGCTGGCAGGCTGCCAGTTCCCGCTCGCTGGCGTTCATCTTCCTGTTGGAGTCCATCTGGGCACTCTCGAGTTGTTTGCTGCGGTTCACCAGGGACTTGACCTCTGACTTCATCTTGCTGATGTACAGGCGGGCCATGGTAAACTCCTCCTCAATGACTCCATTCACATCTGCCAACTGAGCACAGGAGGGGACACACTCAAATGTTGCCCACAATTTCTGTAGGTTCACGGACTCCCCTGAAACCTGCCCCTAGATCCCCAAGGTGTCCATGGATTTCTGGTTCAGAATCCCAATTAAAGGACAAGCGGAAAGTACTAAACATTCAACCCCACGTTCTCCTAAACCTCAGGTCAAACTTTCAGTTGAAACCCCCTACTAAATATAATCCTCAATTAATTAGGTTTTTCATTACCATCAATTTTTAGAGAGATGACAGCATAAGAAGAAACACTGAAGATTTTTAAAAGGAGATAACTTCAAAAAGGTATTCCATTCAATGTCTTACACCTTATATCTCTGTAACAGCAGCAAGACCTAATGCTCCTAAAGGTGATGCTGAATTCCTATAAAAACTCAAATCAAAACTTCATTAATGTTCTCCATAGTGTGCTTATTCAGGTAGAGAAGTAGTATAATGCCTTGAATATGTTTCTATAAACAAGGATCGAAATAAAAAGGTGTTTCCATGTTTAGTCCTCAATTAAATAGAAAATCGAATGAATAAGAATGTACTATGAATTACCAAAGGGCTTCTTGATGAAGGTTTCTCAGCATAACTTTTCATTACTACTACTAGTCTATTTTCCTTTGCCTTTTCACACCTGCTCCTTTCAAGCAGACAGTAATCTAGCTCATTATTTAAGATCCTCTGAGAACAACAGTCTAAATCCACCTTAGAAGAGAAGATTCTGACAGCCAGAATTCCTGCATGATCTATATTTGGTTTCTAAGTTTCAAAGCTCTACTGGAAACAAAAGTTGAAGCAAGATACTTGGGATAGAAACCCATTGGCTCAATGCAAACAGGGTCTTTAAGAGCAATTGACCAAATGAACAAGTAACTGTGTGCATATTTTGTTTAGCCACCAGAGGGCAGCCTAGCACCTTAAGAGAAAACAAAGAACCTCGTCCAGAATCCGGCGCAGAAACAGAGGCTTCCATTGGTTGAAATACAATGACTCCAACCATGGTTTTTTGATGTTCCACAGTACACTCCCGAGTGCCCACTTATGTCGTTATTGCTGTCATTCACTCATCATATAACTATCTGTTCAATAAACATTTAAGGGCTAAAAAAATGGAATCAGGCATCAGCCTTGAAATTTGGTAGCAAATATGAAGTACACTAGACACTGCTGAGTTCCTGTAATTTGGCATCAACCTTACCATAAGAATTCAACAACAATATAAATGGCCAACAAACATATGGAAAAGGCTCAACATCATTAATTATCAGTGAAATGCAAATCAAAACCACAATGTGAAACCACCTTGCTTCTGCAAGACTGGCCATAATCAAAAAAATTAAAAAATAATAGATGTTGGCATGGATGTGATGAAAAGGGAATGCTTTTACACTGCTGGTGGGAATGTAAACTAGTACAACCACTATGGAAAACAATGTGGAGATTCTTTAAAGAACTAAAAGTAGATCTGCCACTCGATCCAGCAATCCTACTACTGGGTATCTACCCAGAGGAAAAGATGTCATTATATGAAAAAGACATGCATGTTCATGGCAGCACAATTCGCAATTTCAAAAATATGGAACCAGCCCAAATGCCCATCAGTAACGAGTAGATAAAGAAAATGTGGGGGTGTGTGTGTGTATGTGTATATATATATATACACATATAAAATCATGGAATACTACTCAGCCATAAAAAGGAACGAAATAGTGGCATTCGCAGCAACCTAGGTGGAATTGGAGACCATTATTCTAAGTGAAGTATTAATAACTCAAGAGCGGGAAACCAAACATCATATATTCTCACTTATAAGTGAAAGCTAGCTATGAGGACACAAAGGCATAAGAATGATACAACGGACTTTGGGGACATGGAGGAAAGGGTGGGAAGTGGGGTGAGGGATAAAAGAGTACATATTGGGTACAGTGTACACTGCTTAGGTGATGGGTGCACCAAAATCTCAGAAATCACCACTAAAGAACTTATCCATGTAACCAAACACCACCTGTCCTCCAAAAATCTATTGAAATCAAAATTAAAAATTTAAAAAAAAATTCAACGATAGTACACGTCAAGTGACTCCAGTGTCAATAATACTGCAGAATGTATGTCAACAGCAAGAAAATTGACAAGTATCTATTTCTGACTCTACCTTCATGGAGGTCCTTGTTAAACCCATTTTACTTCCGACTGCCAAAGATCTGCCTACCAACACCCTTCCTCAGTACATTCCTTTTCTATTCCAAAGCATGCAATCTTCAAGTTCAGTGTGTTCTGCCATTGTCTTTAGTCCAGTGTAGGTGAGGGATGAGAAACACCTTTCTGAGCCTGACCAGGTGTATCTTACATCTTGTCCAGTTTCTGCAGAGAGATAAGGTAAAATCCATCTCTTCCACATGGAATTCACAGCCTATACCAGCTCCTGGTAGGAAAACGCTGCTAAGCCAGCAGCTCTGGCACCCTGGGAAGAGAATGAATCCCTCTTCTTTTCCAGGTCTGTTAAAGTAGGACACTTTGTCTTTTATGCCCAGATCCCATGTAAATTGAGGAAGAGTAAAAATATAGATATGTATAAAGATGGGCTTCCTCCAAAATGAGAGCTAGACATTTCTTCTTCCAAACCAGAGCTATAACTTCTGAAGCCAGTTCTTGTCCTTGGAGATCTAAAAGGAGATTTTGAGTTTGTGCCTGATGGATAAAAACAATACCCCTAACAAATGGTTTTTAACTGTGAGGTTTCTTACCACTACAGAGTTCATATATTTAGTGGTTTCATGTTCAAAGGTTTCCAGTAATTTTAGGACACTGTTATTTCAAAAAAAAAAATAATCAGTTTGTGCTGAAATGTTATTTATAACTGTCCCAGAGTCTGATAATGCCCCAGAGGTACATACTAGACCATGGGATCCAGTATCAATGACCAACCCAGGAGAAAAGACCGCACCGTCATGAAATGTTTGGAAGATGTGGCCTGCTGCTTCTACCTGCCTATACAGGGAGTCGCCCCCACCTCTCCACCTCCCTACCCCGTCTCTCAAGCATGGAGTGGCTGTGCAAGATGATGAACTACTGCCATTCCTAGACCACACCCAAGGTAAGTAAGGTGCATGTTCACATCTAAAGGCCTACAAGTCAGTGTGGGCCAAATGAAAATTAGGCAGTGAGTCCAATTCAGTTCATTTACTCTACCTCAACTTTCTATTCAGTTTCTGGCTAGATTCCTTTGAAGGTAGTGAGGTAAGGTAGGCCCCAAGAAATAAAAATAAAATCCTAAACCCCCAAATGACTGAACACACCCCCTCGTGGCCAAGGAGACCCCAGAGGAATGTTAAATACCGAGTTCCAGGCCATGACAGATTGTGAAATTGGAAACGCCTGGTCACACCCCCTCCCTCGCCAATCGGCAGTAGGCCTTCTTCCCCAAGGTTTAAACAGAAGCCAGCCCTTTTGAAATATTCACTCCACTGCTTCACTGCTGATATCAACCACGGCCTGCCCCTGCCCTTCTCTTTTGCAATTTCAACACAACCACCAACCAGTGTTCCTTCCCCAACAAGAGACCACCAACCACGAAGCGGTTCTGGTTCTGGGCAGGCTACTAAGGCTGCACACAGAGAGCCTTCATGTCCTCTGCTTTACCCTTTGATGTATAGGGCCTAATTATAATACATTTAAATGTTAAGTCTCTAAACCAAAGTGAACATGGACCCATGTTGCATACATGTTTTCCTACTATACATGCACATGCCACTCCTTCATGAATCTTCATAACTCCTCCTGTAATCTGTTGAATAAGTATATTTGGCCACCCTGTGAAAAACATAAATCCCTTTCTTATTCTTTCCACCCTCAAAGTGCTTATTTCTGGCTTCTGGCCAGAGGTTACACTTCCCAACCTGTAAGAATGGTCATCCTGCAGCCTGCAACCCTTTATGAAAAATAAAGCTCTCCTTTCCAAATGTATGGACCTCATCATACTTCTCTTGACAGTTCAGTGCCACCAGTACATGAAAGGAAGAGAAGGCTCACTCATAAACTCGGATAAAGCTATCACTGGGCTCATCTTGTTATACGCTGGACTCATCTTGTTTTGTTGATGAGACAAAATGACTGGACTCTGGAAATGTTTCAAGACATGATTGAGCTGAGGATATATGGGTTTTTCTGTTTTCTGGCTGTTCAGAGCTGTCATATTCTAGAACTATGGACTGGGGAAGGCTCCAAGGGCCACATTTTCCCCCCATCCCAGAGTCCTACCAGGAAGGACCTTGTGAAAATTAAATGGCATTTTAGGAACAAAAATACAAAACCAGTGAAGAAAATTTCCTTGATCTGTTCATTCTCCTATATCAAAAGAATTACCATGTCAATTCACAGTTATGACCAATAAGAAAAGTACCTGTACCTATAAGGATAAATCTAAAACAAATGTGCAGAAGTCATGTAATTTCTGAGATGACAATCTTCGATATTGTCTGAGCTTATCTTGTCATTTTATAAATTAGAAAAATGAAGCCCAAAGAAGCACAGTGACTCACCCAAAGTCATACTACTCCATTGGCTCTCATCACCCTAATGATGAACTCATAATTATACGAAAAAAACAAGAATGATATAAATGAGGGCTATCAATGAAATTAACTAGGACATCCAATGTCTGGAATCCAAAAATAATCTCAAAAACATGCAATTGATTATTTAAAAATAATCTCAATCTCAATCATACTTCAGAGTCCCAAAAGTAAAGACTCTTTTTTCAATACTGAAGCACCCAGACACTCCTGATTTCATTAGCATTTTCATCAGCTCTATTTTAGAACTTAGCATAAAAATACCTTCTTCCTTTATCGTTATCAGCAGCAAGCATCAACTTCCCATAAATCAACTCCACCTTCATATTTTGAGGCCACTTAATCACCTCACATCAAATTTTATTGCTCAACACCAATGTATGGTTCAAAAAATTAAATCTTCAAATACAAAATCACCAAACTGAAGCTTAATAAGATTAACTCTATCGTATCTGAGAAGTCTGTGCTAGAATTAGATTCATTCACAAGGATTTATGAAATAATCGGTTACAATGAATGTTCCATGAAAGAATGGTTACGTTTATGAGAGGTCATGTACTCTAAGCTGAGACCTGTTACGCCATCCAAAAAGGGCTTTCAACATTTCCCAGAAATAGTCTACAAAAGAAGCCTGATCTTGGGAGCATTTTCCAGTATTTAACAATCCCAACTCACAACTTGAGTGTTCCCACTAAGCAGACTGATGTAGAGTTCAGCCTTTTAAAGACAAAATGGCTAAATTCAAAGAATTTGGTTTCAGGAAATTGTGACATGTAAGGTAAGCAATGTAATACCATTCCCCAGCTCAACAAAATCAACATATATTCGTCAATGACTCCTTTGTATAACAGGCTATATTATTATAAAGCTATGGTGATCAAAACATTGTGGTATTGGCAGAAAGATTTGATCCATGAAACAAAATAGAGAGACCAGAAACCTCCCCCACATACTTTTGGGAGAGATGGACACATTCATTATCTTAATGGTGCTGATGGTTTCATGACTGTACACATATGTCAAAATTTCTCAGACTGCATACTTTAAATATGTGCAGCTTTATGTAAATTATGCCTCCATAAAGCTTTGTTTTGTTTTAAAAATGTCTCTATCCTTTTTTTTGGTTAATGACAACAATTGGCCTTTCTATATTCCAGCAAATTGTTACCTGTTCTTGGCTGATACCATTTTTAATTCTATCTCTTCCTTCTATTCCTAGCTTCTGGACAGCTTTATACCACCCCTATTATCCCCACATCTCTGACTTTCTTGCTGTCAACAGCACCAATGGCCAGATGTGGTGGCTCACGCCTGTATTCCCAGCACTTTGGGAGGCAGAGGCGAGCAAAACACTTGAGGCCAGGAATTTGAGACCAGCCTGGCCAACATGGAGAAACCCCGCCTCTACTTAAAAAAATAATAATAATACAAAAATTAGCAGGGCCTGGTGGCACATGCCTGTAATCCCAGCTACTCAGCAGACTGAGGCATGAGAATTGCTTGAACCCAGGAGGCAGAGGTTGCAGTGAGCTGAGATTGTGCCACTGCACTCCAGCCTGGGCGACAAAAGCAAAACACTGTCTTAAAAAAAAAAAAACAAAAAACAAAAAAACAAAAAACAAAAAACAAGAACAACAATGTGTACAACCCCAAGGGATTCATCATGATTGGATGATTGATTTATGCCAATTATAGTAATCCTATTCCCCTTTGCTTTCCCAGAAATGTGGAGTGGTCATGTGATCCAATTCTGGCCAATGAAGTGTAAGGATATGTCTCCTGGGGACTTCTGGGATACATTTCCCTCCTGGATTAAGCCTTGGATGTGGTTGAGTGAGGATGTGATGATCGGTACTACAGCAGCTATTTTGCTACCATGAGGCACAATCATCTGGATTATGAAAAGGAAACAGGCTGAGGACAGGAGAAAGGAAATAGAGAAAAAGCCTGAGAATTTGACATCGTTGAGCCATGGCACCAAACCAAAATTTGGTTCTCAAACTTTAATAAGCATAAAGAATCACCTGGAGAATCTTGTTAAAGTGCAGATTTTGATTCAATAGGTCTGAGTGGGGCCTGAGAGGCTGTAGTTCCAATAAGCTCCTAGGCGAGGAAGATCATACCCTGAGTAGCAAGATTTTAGACTTCTCATATTGTGAATAATTAAATATGATTTTATTGCTTAAGCCACTGTTAGAATCCTAATACTTTCACGTCAACTTGTTGGAGAATTTTCACTCCACTGGGTTCTTTTAGAAAAGGAAAAACACAATTCTGAGACTAGAACTGTTGCTTAAGCGATTTAATTCCAAACTTCTGCAACATTAGGAAATAAGTTTGAGAAATAAACCAATTTACACAAAGCCAACCAAGATTTGAAGACATTGCCTAGACCTGAAAGATCATTTTTTTTCTCCTCCTCCTCACCCCAACAAACAATTCACTCAGTCATTCAATTAGCCCTTTTTTCATTCATTCAAACATTAACCAGCACATGGCAGATGCGAAGCACAGTGCTAAGCATTGAATGCTTAAAAGAGTCAAGCACAGACCCTGCTAACTTGATAGGAGCAGGTAGAGAAGATAAACGAAGGGCTGGCTTACAGTTTTCACATCATTGGTGCCAATAATTCCACCAATCTCCCCCAGATCTTTCAACAGCAAATTCAGAATCTCAGTTGCCCTTTTCTTCTGGTGGTTGCTAAGCTCTTGTAGCTGGCTCAGCTCTCTCTGCGTGGTTGTTAATGTAGTCTGAAAAACAAATTTCAACAACAGATTCAAAGAGTTGCCCATCAATTTCATACACTCCACATTACACATAACACCATCATGTAGAATGGAGTTCTTTGACATGACTTACATGACTTCAACCTAAGAATTCTTTTAAGGCAAACTCTCGCATAGCACTGCATTCTTGGATAAGAAGATGAACTCTTTATCAACAAGTTATATCACATGGCCTGATACATTATATGTCTACATATCAGATGACAATTCCAAGTCAGGGAAATAAGTTATTAAAAATAAGTAAAAGCCAAAAAAGAAGTCCTTAAGTTTATAACATGTAATTGCATCTTCCTACTTACCAGATATTCTATGTTAGTCCTATCTGTTTCATTTCAGGGTCTAAACTTACCTGCAAGGGTCCCCACCTCCACTCCTAAACAAACCTGCTCCCTGGGCCACCTCCATATTCCCACCTAAATTGATAAAGACAGATGGGTCTAGAATAGATGGCCAAGAGGTAGTTTAATAAGTTTAGAAAACAACTTCAAAAAAAAAAGTCTTCAAATTTTCAGAGTGAAGCTGAATTAAAAACACTCATCTTTTTTCAAAATTAGGTTACTTATTACAAACCAACAATAGGTTACTTATTAAAAACCAACAAATAGTTGGTTTCTCATTATATAGCAGAAGCTCTATTTTCTTGTCAAACTTTAATAAACTCTTCTCTTTTTCATCCTTCATGTATCTTGCCAAAAGGTATGTATTCTTAACTAACATTCAACATCAGGAAAACGGTTATCTATTTATAAAATTCTCCCATATGCAGCTACAGCATTTTTAAACAATCTGTATAATTTTAATAGCCTTCTACACCAATCTAGTAATACTTTGGTTTCATGACAAATTAAAAACTGTATTATGAAAAATGTTTCATTGTTTTAAGAAGCAAGTAATATGAAGGACTAATTAAAATAATCCGATAGAAAACACTAAGCAGAGGAAATCTAAGTCGCCCCCTTTCCTAAGCCACTTCGGAATGAGTTTGTTTTATTTTGTTTGGTATTGCCAACTGCTTATGTCATCTTGTTTTTAAAATCCTCAGAGGCAGTAGTCCCCATCTTGGGAAGCTGCTAGAAAAGTCTTCCTCCATGCAGCTGAATGTATGCCGTGAGGAGCATTTCCTGTCAGCCTCACAGTCGGCAGATCAGCATTCTCCTGCGCCATCTGCTACTTCTTTTTAAACTGGATGCTTTCCACAAAGCAGGCTGGGCACAAGCCCAGGACACCAGGCCACTGGGCAGAGGTACTAAGGACAGCAGGTTAGAGCCAGTCAGCTTCTCCACCACCCATTTTCCAGGTAGAAAAGGACATATTCCACCCCGCCATGCCAAACACTCACTGCTCCTGCTACCGCTAGCTCACTGCAGAACCTATGGCGTCTTTCATTTGGAGAATCTGGAAATAAGGGAATGTGCAGGCTGAAGCACTGGCTTAAAACAGAACAGCAAACAAACAAACAAGGGCAGCTTAGTTCCAGGCTCCTGAAGGTAACAGCCAGGACAAGAAGCTGACTGGAGGGAATGGAATTCATTCAGGAGGGTATAAGCAAGAAGAGTGAAGTCCATATCTTCCACGGGACCGCACTCTTGCCAGTAGCAATGCTTTGAGATGTATGTATTGATACTGTAGCATATGCACAGATGTGCACTAAGTGCTTTACATAGACTGTCACTAATCCTCACACCATGCAAGCAGCATGTTATCATCACCATTTTTACAGATAAGGGAATGAATACTCACGAAGCTTAACTGTCTCAGCTAAGGTCTAAGAGTTATGAAGTCAGACTTGTAACTAAGATTTTTCTGGCTCCAAAGTCTGCACTCTTGTGACTATTCCCACAAAGCATCCCCACTAATGTTATCAACTCTCTGGATATAAAACAGTCATGATGTGCAGTTCCAGGATGAGTGAACAAAAGTCACTTGCATGAAGTATTTCAATTGTTGGAGGGACCTCAGGGAATGCATCTAACACTGAATAACTATTCAGCTACTGCCTCCTTATACCATGTCTGTCAATGAATATCAATATGAGTACAGGAATGGCAGCCAAGGAAGTCCCACCCCCTAGACACAAATGCTCCAACCGTTTTCTGGGCCAGCTCATCTGTCAGCTGCTCATTGGCCCTGGTCTTATCCTCCACTTCCTGTGATTTCTGGTCATAATTGACAGCCAGCTCCTCCAGGGCCTGGAGAACTTCTTTCACCTCATCCTTGGCTGCCTCATTTTCAATCTGGAGACGTGTCAGTTCCTCCTGTATCTTCTCATAATCTCTTCTTGTGGAAGCTAAAAGCTGGGAAAATGAGATGGCATGGAACTTGTGAATCTAATGTTCAAATGTTTATGTTCTGTGCTGTATCCAAAAGTAAGTAATTTAAAAACCAGATATAAGAAAACAAGTTGGAAAAGTTCAGGATGATGGGAAACCCCACTGTATGGTCCAGACAATAAAAAAATAAAAGAAAAAGGCAGATATGCTCTTATTGCAAAAATCTGCTTTGTGCGCATGTGTTTTGTTTTGTATGTTGTTTTTCATATGTTGTTTTTGTTGTTGTTGTTGTTGTTAGTTTACAGCTGTATACCCTTAACTCAAAGAATGAATCACACATCAAAAATCACTGCATTTTATAGCTATTCCATATTTTAAGCAAAGGATGGGGCCAGGCGCAGTGGCTCATGCCTGTAATCTCAGCACTTTGAGAAGCCAAGGCAGGTGGATCACCTGAGGTCAGGAGTTCAAGAACAGCCTGGCCAACATGGCAAAATCCCATCTCTACTAAAAATACAAAAAAAAAATAGCTGGGTGTGGTAGTGCACACCTATAATCCCAGCTATTCGGGAGGCTGAGGCAGGAGAATCGCTTGAACCCGGGAGGCAGAGGTTGTAGGGAGCCGAGATCATGCCACTGCACTCCAGCCCGGGCAACAGAGTGAGACTTCATCTAAATAATAAATAAACAAACAAACAAACAAAAGATCTGAGTCATTTCCAAGGAAATGACAACGAATAACACTTACATAGTTTTTACATGTTATCAGGATTTCACATTGTAAACAGGTTGACTTCACAATCAACTATAACAGTGTACAAGAGTGATCGGTCACCTTTTTTTAACAACCATCATGAAGATATAGAAGGATGTACCCCAAACATTATCATTAGTTAAAAGCAAATATCTGGGCTTGCCGATGCTCTCACTATCTTTGTTCCTATATTGGTTTTCCTTTATTGAACAGATACTGCCTTGATAGTATAGAAAAATAAAAATGTTAAGGAGTTTTAACAGTAACAAGAAGGAAAGTTTATCTCAAGCAGCTGTGCCAATGTTGGGGAGACTGGAGTAGAATGGGAGGTAGAGGGCAGGAAACTCAAGCAAATGGAAGGCCTCGACTATAGCTAAGAGAGAGAGAATAAGGAAATATGGTTCACCTGATTATAAAAGTGTAGCTTGTCTCTCTATCAAGGGAAGTGTTTGGGCAGGGGAGGTAATCATTGCCCTAAAGAGATGAAGAGGAACAAAGAGGAAGGAAATGGTTACAGAGTCCTTTATGCCTACAGAGGCCTGGGACTGAGGACAGGAACCCAGGCACCTGCTGTCATTGCACAGTGGGATTCAATCCATAGCATTTCAGCAACGAAGCAGAAAGCAGCTTAAAGCACAAAAGAGAACAACACTTAAACGGTCCTCAGCAAGGGAATTATTAATTGTGCATGTTTGATAGGTTGGCTGGCTATCCTTTGCTTAGGTTCTTGTTTGTAAAATACTTGGCGAAACACAGTGTAATAAAAACACTTACTGAAGAACTGAATGCCTTTGGGGAGAGACTGAAAACAATTTGCCTCCTTTTTAGTGTATTAAATACATGCTGGCGCAGTACTCGGGCCCCGTTCTCTTTGCCTTCCCCTCCTCTACCTTCTATTTTTGTTTTTGTTTGTGTATCCCTACAGGACAGCAGGAGAACATGGTGTATATCAAAGATCTGAGCCAGCTGATTGCAAAACTGAAGTAGGACTCAAACAACAGGACACAGTATTGCTGGGTATTTGGAGGCAGAATCATCCTTGCCCAAGGCCAGGTGTGGTGGCTCACACCTGTAATCCCAGTGCTTTGGGAGCCAAGGCAGGAGGCATGCTTGAGACCAGGAGTTCAAGATCACCCTTAGCAACACAGAGAAACTCTGTCTTAAAATATTAAAAAACTAGCTAGGTATGGTGGCACACTCTTGCAGTCTTAGCTACTTGAGAGTCTTACGCGGGAAGATCACTTGAGCCCTGGAGGTTGCAGTGAGCCATGATTGCACCACTGCATTCCAGCCTGGACAACAGAGAGACCCTGTCTCAAAACAAATAAAAATAAGAAAGGATCATCCTTGCCTGATCACCCAACCAAAGGTCTCTGCCCTTCCAGGACGAAGTGTAGCCACTGGCTACTCAATCTCAAAACATCAGGGGTTTTTGAAAGTCAGACATGTATTTTCTAAATTCAGTGATAATCAGCTTGTAAGAGGCAGTGAAGGGAAATCTACCAAGAAATTTCCACATGATTCTGTGATTATGAAAAGCTTCTTTGCCAATTAAATTCCTGAATAAACATCAACAACAAAGAGTAATAGAAGAACTTTGTGGAAAAAAAATATATTGCATTCTTTACCTCGTCCTGATCCAACATCTGTTGCTTCAGCTTTTCAGCCAGCTGGCTCTGCTGGTTAATTTCATCATCCTGAAACGAAACATCATGTTTGGTTTTTTTTGTTAGTTATGTCATTTTTGATATCCCAGTCTCCCAATGACAGGCGACTACCATAAGCTTGCTAATAAGAAGGAAGGAATGGTGTGGCGTTGCCGCACAGAAAGCAGGCAGGTTCCGAGATCTCATTCACTTAAAATACCTCTTCACCCACCTTTCTCAGCAGATGAAACAGCTGAATATTCTGGAAATGTAATATCCTGCACATTCAACTCAATTCCTGCTCATTGAGAAATCAGAGATCTAGAGTTTGGGAACTGAAAGGGACGTTAGAGATATCCCTTCTAATTCAAAGATGTTAAGAGTGAAATTCCTAATTCAAAAAATAAAGGAGTGAATTTCTATCTAGCTGCACTATCATATATTATTGTCCCAAGTCTTGTCAAACACATCAGTAAGCAGGAGTGCTACCACCGGATCGGTAGGGAGAGCCAACGTTTCCACTTCAAACCTCTCAGACCGGAGAAACATGAACTGGAGATTTGGCACTGGAAGACCTCCCTCTCGACTGGAAGTTAATTTTCTTAACAATTTAAAAACAAACAAACAAACGAAAAAACCAAAAAACAAAAAAAACCTCAGGGCAGCTGAGGGGCAGAAGCATTCATGCTTACTTTCTCGGCTGCCACTGAAGTGGGAAAGGCAAATTCTCTCTTCTCTCTCTCATTTTCTGCCACTAGGTGTTGCTGCCACAAAAGCAAGGGTATTTGCTGCCTACCTCTCCCCACCTCCCCTTAGACTCGGTCCACCCCCAGTGCAGGCTAAGCAGCAGACAGATGACGGCTAACTACATAAAAAACACAGTCTCCCCTGCATTATTTTCACGACTTCAAATAAAATTTAAAACAGCCTGGGAAGATAACAACCTGGCTTCGAGGGTCTAAACAACAGACAGCGTCAGATTCAATTGAGCATCCTTGGGCACTTCTTCGTGCCAGGTCCTGCCTAGGTGTTTTCATCAGCAGCCCAAAAAAACGCACCCTGTACTGTGCCTTTTGCCTTTTCCACAGATGAAATCCAACCCACACTTAAGGGCCTGGGTCACAGAACCTCAATGTTCCACGGGATAGTCCCCAGCCTGTTTGGCGGTATCTATGCATACATTTGAATCATGTTAATTTAATGTCACAAACTAATGCTTTCCATGGAGAAAGAAAATTCTAAAATCAGCCATAAAGGATTTGAATCTCCTTGTCCTTTATGTAGAATATCATTTGGCTTCGCTTTTCTGCTCAGAGAGATCCTGTTTCTACTGAACTCTTTACACCAATGTTTCTTTAACGGTTCTATTTTCCTGCACGAATCATATTTCTGGCAGGTGAGTTAGGGAAATTATATCAGAATGAAACCTCCAAAAACTGGCACTTCTACAACTAGAAGACTATTCTGTAGATATATTTTCTCTTCTACTTTATAAATGTAGCATGTCAGTTACCAGGACCGATTTTGTGTTTATGTTCCTGAGCACTTAAATATTAAACAACTTAGCATAAAGGATTCAAAGAGTTTACCATTGGAGAGCCACCATCTCTTCTCCTGGGACAAATGGACAAGCACTACAAGTGATATAAACCATGAAAGGAGAGAAATGGAGTAAACTCTGTCCTTACACTGTGCTCATTTCAAAGCCTGAAGATGCAGGCTTCCTCCCAACAGGTGACAAGCTGGGATGCAGTGATTTTTAAGGTACAGTGAAAAACCAAGGGCCCCTGGCCCCACCCGGGAAGGATGAAGAACAAGGATGATATTACAGAAGATGTGAATCACTTGTATCACAGACATTTCCCAAACTACATTTACCCTTTATTAAGGCAACTTACCTAAGGAATTAATGAGATCCACTGTGATTTTTTTTTTTAAAGTCTTTCAAAACTTCCAGAATAATAAGCTGTGCTTATATCTACACATTCAACTGCATCTCTTAGAACATGCATAAGCATGCTCACTCTGATGCCGGCTCTAAAGATCTAGTCCATGGATAACAGATTTTAAAGTACTTTTCAGAAAGTATTTTATACTTGAATTTTCTTATACATGAAATAACATGAGGCCAGGTACAGTGGCTCACGCCTATAATCCCAGCACTTTCGGAGGCCAAGGCAGCTTGATCACTTGAGCCCAGGAGTCCGAGACCAACCTGAGCAACATGGCAAATCCCTGTCTCTACAAAACATACAAAAAAAAAAAAAATTAGCTGAGTGTGGTGGTATGTGCCTGTAGTCCCAGCTACTCAGGAGGTTGAGGCAGGTGGATGGCTTGAGCCCGGAAAGTTGAAGCTGCAGTGAGCTGTGATTTCACCACTGCACTCTAGCCTGTGCAACAGAACAGACCCCATCTCAAAAATTAAGAAATAATGCGCCGGGCATGGTGGCTCAGGGCTGTAATCCCAGCACTTTGGGAGGCCAAGGCAGCTGGATCATGAGGTCAGGAAATCAAGACCACCCTGGCCAACATGGTGAAGCCCCATCTCTACTAAAAATACAAAAATTAGCTGGGTGTGCTGCTGTGCGCCTGTAGACCCAGCTACTCAGGAGGCTGAGGCAGGAGAATCGCTGGAACCTGGGAGGTGGAGGTTGCAGTGCACCAAGATCGTGCCACTGGACTCCAGCCTGGGCAACAGAGCGAGACTCCATCTCAAATAATAATAATAATGATAAATAAAACAAAATAACATGCACACCCTTATAAATGAGAAACTGGTCAACCCCGGTTGTCAACAGGTCACTGGTCACCTTTAATTATGAAGATGTTTTTGTTGCAATGGTAATCTGCATAAAAATAATCAACTTTCATTTCTGTTTAAGCTTGGTTCATGTCAGGATCTCCAAGAGCAGAGCAGTAGTGTAGAGGGACAGGGACTAAGAGACAGGGAGTGCCAGAGCCAACTTGTTCACAATGTGTCTCTGCTGGTGGCCCCCTTGGCACCTCACCCCTTCCACACCACACACAGAAGTAAGCAGAGCCCAGTCCAGCCCAGGAGAAAGAAGGAAACTAATATTTACTGGGCACGTGCAATGTACCGGAAACTTTTAACCCTCACCACAACCTTTCGAAGTAACAGATATGAGTCCCACGATACAGATGAGAAAAGCACCTTCAGCAGGGCCAGGCATCAGCCAGGACTCAGCATTATCGTCACAAGTCTGCCCGGGTCTCAGTGCCATTGTCATAGGTCTGACTCCACAGCGCATGCTTGCCCATCACACAGCATGGCCTCGGGAGAGTACCTGTGCTTGGTGCCCTGGTGGGGCAGCACGGAGGGACAGAAGGGGCAGCTGGGAGGAAACCGTGTGGTCTTTCTCCCTCCACACCCTAAACAGATTCACTGAGGTGGACCAGGTCCTCATTTAAAGGGCTGAGGGTGAAATGGGAAGAGCACTGGGTGGGAGTCAGAAGATTTATATAACCTCATCCTAGCTCTGCTGCCTGTGTGTGACATACCCTTGGGTAAGTCACATAACTACCCTGGGCTAGTGCCTCACCCAGACCTAAATACCTCCTGTTCTACCTTTCAGTAAACTAAGAAGGGGCCATATCCCACCTCATGTATTCTTCAAGTGTCAAACCACCTACGTCAACAGAAGCATGGAAGTGCCTCCTAGAACATTTCAGAGGAGGACCCCTAAGAATGACAGCTGGTGAGACATAATCAGGCAGTCTATGGGAAGGGTCACTGAGGGCAAACCATTAGCTCTGGTGCCCCCTAAGGCTGAGGTTTTTAGGCTCAGTCCTCTCCCATATCTCTCAGCATCATTGTGCGGTGGACCACAAATACTAGCCTCGAACAGTGGGTCTTACAGAATTTTCAAAGCACATGCTGTAGGAAAATGACATAACGAAATGGCCTAGGCTGACCATCAGGAGACAGAGACTGTCAAGCCAGTTCTTCAGCTACCAACTGAATGCCTTGGACATGGCATTTTCATCTCTCTGTCCTAATCACTACATTTTGTATGCTGGATTTGAGACTCTAAAGTCTCTCTCAGATCAATGAAAGTTCCTTGTGCTGCCGAGGTAAATGATCCCGATTCCGCCATGCAGGCGTCTATTCATAGAGAACTGAGCACAGAAACAGCTTCTCACCCTCTCACCCAGGATTCTCTGCGATTACTAAAAATGAGCCCATCGGTTCTAAAATGAGAAAAAAATGCATATGGTCTAATGTTCTTTACTGTTTAAACAATAGCAATTCCTTGGAGAAATCAAGAAATTGCATATACTGTTAACTTACTATTGATCTATTTTTTCTCTTTGTTTGAAGCTCTGCATAAAATACATAGACAGAAATGGAAGATAACGGTATGCTTGGAGCCTAAAGGGCAAGTAACCCATCTCATGGGTGTGAATATTTTATTAAATGTGTTTTCAGAAGGGTAGGATGACCCCAGAATAACGCTGTGGTTATAGTGCAAGCTCTTGGAATCATAAACAAGCAGAACTACCTTCCTTAAGGCAACCAGTCACATTCGGCTTGCAAAGGTTATACCAGACTCTGAGCTTTACCCCAAAGAGAGAGGCCTGTAAGATTAATGGCAATGTTAACATAACAAAGCTGTTTCACACAAGCCAGAGGTGTCCCTAAGCACTCTGAGATGAACCACAATAGAAAAGATTAAATTAGACTAAAAATATCAGCAACCTTGATGAAATGAAGTGAACTGAAAGGATTTAGAATATTCCAAGGGCAACATGCCAAGATCATATAAAACATCAATTTAATTCTTATGCCTCTGGGATTCCTAACCCAACCTTTAATTGGTTCTCCCAGTGTTCTCCAACGCCTCTTTTCCTCTATGCCAACTTGTGCATTTACATGACTATTTGAGTCCCAAAAGCTTGTCATAAAATTGGACATCCCTAATTAGCATGTTCAAACTACTTCATTCAAGAATATACCCGTGAAAAGAGCTTCACCAATTAGGTAAAGCCATCAGACCACACTACTATCTGTTTCTCATCCCAGAGCCTTATAGCTATATGATTAAAGTACATGCTTGAATTTTGGGAGTCACCACCCTTGCCCCTAGCTGAGGCTACTGCTGGAGTTTCCAAGAGGTGAAGAGAAGAAAGGAAAGGAGACTTAAAGATCACAGACACTCACACACCCCGCCTTTCATGCAGTAATCAGCCCAGTCCAATCTCTAGAAGACAAGACTCTAAGTAACAACTGCCTGTCTGTCTAGGCCAACACACTGCTCTTTCAGTCAAGTTCCCTTTAACATTTCCAATCCACATGAATCAAGCTCCCTGAGTCTGCACCATTAAAGTGCTAGGGTAGGTATTAGAAAACCAGACATAAAGATCGGGCTGTAGCCCTACATCAGCTCCACGGGGAGCTGGGACCGCCCTCTTTCATCTTTGTAGCGGAGTAAGAACTATAAATCTCTGGCCACAGACCTTGTCATCCAGTTGTCTGTAGAGACTGGAGATCTCTTCATCATACTTCTCTTTCTCCTCTGTAGAGATGCCAGCAACAACAGGAGCAATATTGTCTATGATGGGGGTGTTATCACAAGGCTCCAGGTTCTTCTGGTCCTTGGCACTGATCTGTTCATCCTCAGGCACAGCTTCTCCTGCAAAACATAGCCGAGCAGAGTTGGGGATTAAAGAAATTGAGTATGAAACCCTCCAGGAAGAGTACTAAAAATAACCAGTCCTGGTGAAAAATACACAGAGGACACAATAAAGGGTTGTTGTGTGGTTACAGTTTGTGTTCTTTCTATTTGATAAGAAAGGTCTTAGTGAATTGGCTAAAACAAGTCTAAGGAAAAAGAGAACTGTGTAAAATCTCCCCTCTCAAGATGCATCCCTGAAGTAAACCGGTTCCAAGCTACTCCAACATGCAGAGATGCCTGAATTCTTTACATTCATTTTGCTTTAGTTGAGGAATATCCTGGGGCTTTACTAGAGTCATATTCTCTCTAGTGATTGATTAAAAAGGAAACAGACCTCTAAGGCATCCTAATTATGAATTAATTATGTCACTGTTTCATTAATGGAAACAGCCAAGTAAAGAAACACACTGGCATTGTTCGATAGAACACTGTAAGGCTCAAATCCTCTGAATTCAAGAATCTCTGAATCTGAGGTCAGAAGACAGGGTAGCCCTGGATCCAAGACTAGCACTGCAAAAGCTCACATTTCAATACCACTGTCTCCCCCAGAAGCCAGAATTAATTGGCTCTGCTGGAAAGTTCAAATAGAATAATCTACTGTGATATCAGGTAGTCTTAGGAAAGAAATGCAGCCAATCTAGACTATCTTGCAGAGATCCTACCTACGACTTCTCAGTCTGCAGAGTAGCATTTGTTGGGGCCTTCGAAGGAAGAATTGCCAAATTTGACAATCAAACTGATGGAAAAGGTACAGCTCACAAGCTGGCCAGTGGCTATCTCCAACAAGAACATCAAAGACATAAAGTGCATAAAAAGGATTCTAAGAAAACTACTGGCCCCACTGAGTCTCCCAAATATCTTCCTGGAAAGCAAAACCAAACCCAACATACTTTTCCATCACAATGTTTACCATCATCTTGCTGCAGTCAGTAGTCAGAGTGTCTGCAGTATTCCAAGCCTCACCCCAGTTCTCAGCCCACAAAATCCATTTTGTGAAAATTCCCCAGGAAAACTGCGTTGAGTCAGAGAGTTTTTCAAAAATAAATGACAGAAGGCAGGGCACAGTGGCTCAGGCCAAGACGGGCAGAAAACTTGAGGCCAGAATTCAAGATCAGCCTGGCCAACATGGCGAAATACCATCTCTAGTAAAAATAGAAAATTCAGTATTCGTACAAAAATACAAAAATTAGCTGGGCGCGGTGGTGCACACCTGTAATCCTAGCTATTTGGGAGGCTGAGGAACAAGAATCGCTTGAACCTGAGAGGCGAAGGTTGCAGTGAGCCGCGATAGTGCCATTGCACTCCAGCCTGGGCACCAAGAGCGAGACCTTGTCTCAAAAAATAAATAAATAAATAAATAAATAATAGAGTAACTGAGATCTCAATCTGTGGCTTCATTAACAATATATATCATGCTTCAAGGAACCCACCTGAACGCTGTACACATTTATCTCAATATAAACAAAACACTGTCATAGTTTAGTTCTGCTGCTTATGACTCCATTATCTCACTGAATAACCACAAAATACGACATGGGGCCTCCATGTCAAGTAAAATTAACACCCAATGTTTTCACTTTTGTATCACAGTTCCATTTGAAGCAGCAACTTGAAGCAAAACGTAGAATAAACTATTACTTTGCTGAATATAAAATTGAGCCAACCCTTTTTCCTTTTCCAACAAGACTGTGCTATACTTAAGCCTTTTTTCTAAAATTATTGACCTGAAACAAAACCAGAATATCAGAGTAGCCTTTGAACTGAACCTGAACCAAATCAATATTTCATTCAGTTCCAATTCCTGGCTTAAAATATCCATCAACAACCTTAGTGTGCAGACTGGATTTCATCCAATTAAAGGATCTATATTCTCTACAGTCTGCTAAATCCATGGGCTATAAAAGCAGTATCGTGGTTTTTTTTTTTTTTCTTAAACATATTAGATAGAGATAGATAGATAGACGGAGATAGATAGATAGATAGATAGATAGATAGATAGATAGATAGATATTCTAACCACACAAATAATTCAGGATACATTCTTAACATAAACAACTCAAGCAATGTGGAATATACAACTAAAACTTGAAAGTCCTCCTTCACCCCTCCCTTCTAATTCTGTTCCTTCCCCAGAGAAATTCACCACTAACACTTTGGTAAATATCCTTCCTCTTCTTGGATTGTGACAGTATCTCTAATTTTTTAGCTCTAGCTTCTAAAATTTGGGAACAGGGCAATCCAATACAGTATGAATTTAATCTTCCAGCTTAGGCATGACAAAGATGAAATTCTTAGCTATACTAGACCAAACACCAACCAGAACATGGTCACATTATCCACAGGCCAACTCACTCCAAGTAAAGAGGTAAGATACAAAAACATCTGGAAGAGACATATTCCCTGTGTTCTTTGGTTTCAAATGGCCAAAGAGGCAACGGTATCATGAGGCTAGGGTGAGCTAAGGAGCTGCCCAGTGTGTGTTTTGATTCAGCTGAGTGGGCAGGGGCTGGGGATAGACTTCTATAACTTTAGCAGCAAGTGACCTGTTCTAACCAAAGTCACAGGCCTGACTACCCCTAAAGCTGCCCTCTTCTCCCATTAAGGAATTACAGCATCACCAAGTGGAAGGGTTGTTCCAGATGGCAGAAATCCAGCAAGCTAGCCAATGCTGCTACAAGGCACTGTGAAAGTAGTCAAGAGACTCCGTCATCTCCAGTGCTATGGCAGGACGCTAAAGCCACATTGTACCTTTAAACAGGTCTCATTAATCACAAGCCCATCTCCTGCTTCCTCTCTTGGTTTACTTTCTGTAAAGGAGAGGAAATAACAATGCCTTTATCACAGGGTTGTTCTAAAGATAAATGAAGATAGCATATGTAAAAAGCACAAAAGGCAATATTGTTTAAAGTCCATCTCTTATCCCCTCCTCTCCCTGACAAATTTGCAACTTTGTAGGCTTGGCACATAAATTACTATTTTTACTTATTCTGTGATTTGTGTTTCTGAGATCTTCACAATAACTTTGTGGCTGGAGCTCAGTTCCAAAAATAAAACATGGTATAGCCATGCAAGTCCCTTTCAGGTTTATTTTTATTATTATTAAAACAGTATTTGAAACCTACAGCAGACTTTGTGGTTTCTCTTGAACAATTCTCTCAATCAAAGCATTAACATGTCTCCTACAAAGCTACATCTAAACAACCAGTTCTTTTCAGTTTATATTCTAAAGGTCAGGCCGTCAGGATTATTTTTTACAGCAGCCATTTCAACGGAGAAGAACAAAGCCACAACACGCAGTAACTAAAGCAGCACATCTCCTGCCCAGAGAGGAGCCAAGAGCCGGTTTTCCAACACCACTGCCCTTCAAAGGGCTGAGAAAATGACTTCCAGAAGCGTCCTGGTAACTACACTGTCCGGCTCACAAACACGTCCGGGGACTGTAAATCCCCAACACTAGGCAAGACCTGACACCAGCTTATCTGTCTCCATGGCAATCTCACCACGCTAATGGAGAATATTCCCTGCACTGCAGTGGACCGAGTCCCTGGAGAAGCCCCCACATGGTGATTATGGAATAACTGATTCGAACAAGGAAGACAGCAGCAAACAGACTGTAGAGAAATAATGCCCTGAACTCTGATGGTGGGAGAAGGAGAAAAAGACCACCAAAGGAAGATTAGCATCTATTTTTAGTCTCCCTCTTTGCATTAAAAGCAGATTTCTCTTAGTTTAGCCCCTGAGGCTTATACCTGCTGTCTATAGGAAAAGAGCTCATAATATTGTAAAGCATCTGAAAGGCCTCCCCCCACACACACACTGGAAACCTTCCCCTTCTTTAAATAAGCATCCTGGCATTTGCCATTGTCAGATATAATTACCTTTAAGGACTAAAAAGATTTGTGTTTACATAGGAGCATTCACTGAAGCATACCTGTAAGGCTTACAGAGCATTCTAATTATAAAATAAAAACTCCCAGAGGGCGTAAATAACATCTCTACAAAAAACAGAAATCCATCAACGGCAACAGATGAGAATGACACACTAATCAAAAATTCTCATTAGGGCTATTAAAATTTCTAAAATAGGTTTTTGGGGTTTTTTTAAAAGAAAGAAAACCATTAGACTGCCAGTAATTCATTAAAATTTCACACATGAAATAGCAACAAGCTAGTTATCCTTTTCATAAGTTGAGTTCCTAAAGCCTCAGGAGAACACAGAAAGGTAATTGCATTCTCTCAGTAACTCTGGAGCAGATTTGCTGGTCACTCACAGCTTCCGCCAGAAACCACAGCAGATCTGGCAAACGAGATGCTTTCT
The DNA here is from genome assembly GCF_049350105.2 of Macaca mulatta. Taxonomy (NCBI): domain Eukaryota; kingdom Metazoa; phylum Chordata; class Mammalia; order Primates; family Cercopithecidae; genus Macaca; species Macaca mulatta. Next base: position 53,969,280 of record NC_133417.1, on the reverse strand, counting down.
TTTAATACCAATTAAATAGGCCCAGTGGCAGACCTAATGGTAGGTAATTTCTATATCAAAGAAACTAAAAGGAAATCTTTAAGTTGCCAGATGGGTGAGAGCAGCTGGCTACAAGATGTCATTATATAAATGTGATGTTAAAAAAAAAAAAATTCCTTGATGAGATTATTTTGCATGCAAATAGCATCTTTCACCCTCATTCCTAAAAATACTGTAAGCAGCTTAAAACATCCTCTAATGCCTCCCAGAGCGATTTTCTAATAAACTGGTCACCTGGGACTCTGCATCCTCCTTACATTCATGACCTCCTGAACAGGCCACAACATTCTCTTAGTGGACAGACTAAGGTATTTCTATTACAGGGTTTGGTTGTGTTCTCAAAAGCAAGCAGAGGGCCTAGTAAATTAGATCTTTCCAATGAAATGTTAATTTCTGAGAGTCCATTATAATCATGGATCTGAGAAGGGGGCCAGCATCTTCGAAAATTTAATGCTAAAAAAGCAAACTGTGTTCCAATTGTGGCAGTCCCAAAGTTCCACAAAGCCCCAAATCAGACTAGAGGCTACAGATTTAGCTAGTTACTGAACCATGCCTGCTGGCCTCATGGGTTTTGAGCTGGATGAACAAATCTGCGTTAGAGACTGCCGATTTTTCCACACTTCCTCAGTCTGTGATGAAATTATTTCTTCACATGACTTCAGCAGATAAGGTAAATCTACATCCACTGTTTTTTAATCTTACAGGCAATTATACAAGAGAAGTGAATCTGCAGATACACCAATTTGCCAGTCATTTCCCTGTTCTCCTGACACCTGGATTTTCAGGTCCTCCTTTTTCTGACTTAAATCCCTGTAAAAAATTATTTTTCAAGTGTAAAATTCAAAGTATCAGAAGAGAGCACGTGTGAAGACTGACCTGGCAGCAACAGGGAGCTGTGCACGCAGCCTTCACCCCTCCCTCCCCGTCCTCCTGTCAAGAGTTTTCTTGATGGATTGGGAGGAGGTTAACATGAGTTGGAGCTGTAATTCACTCTGAATCCAACTATCTAACTCTATCTCCATATATAGGATTGTTCGAGTCTTTTCCGCACATATGAGCAACAAAGCAATAGAGCTTTCAAAAAAAATTCCATTTTCTGGCAACTGCCCCACTCCATCTATCTGTTCCTTAAGCAAGCAGGCTGAACGAATCTCTGTGAGGCTAAAGAGCCAACAGAGCCTCCAGATTCGAAGAAAGACCAGCCATTGATTACGGCCCACAAGATGTCACTAGTAGATTGTAGTGAACATTTGTTGCTTTTCAGCCACTCGACACCCATTCTTACAAAATAGCAGCTCAACTTCCTTTTAAGGAATTAGCCCCCTCAACTGTGTGCAGTCTTCATCAGACAATTGATCAAAGTGCCCTGCTCTTCCCCAGCCAAGGCACACCAGCAAGCACAGTATTCCCACTTCTATCCTGGGCCTCTGCTTCTCCAACATAATCACATAGAGAAGGGAAAAAGCGTTAATTCCAGGTGCGGCCACTTAAGAGACCTGCCTGTCTCTGCTGCCTGCTGCCTGCATCCCTGAAGCAGCCTGTTGCCTCCGCTATCCTTTGGAGTCTGCGAATCATTCGTGTCCTTCTAACGCATTCTCTTTTGGCTTTAGCCAGGCAGTATCAATTCCTGTCGCTTGCAACCCAAGGATCCTAACTAGCACCCTGGGGAACGGAACCAGGCCAGTGGGTGGCTCTCCTTAGCCCCATGCACAAGCCCGGAGTTATCCTGCCTCCATGGTAATGTCAGAAAGGAATTAAAGCTTAGTGTAGTGTATGTGATATGAGTCACAGGCCTTCTTCTGAGAATCAAGGTTCAACAGTGCCCAGAGGAGAAAACTGCTCGGCCTACATTCTGAAGTGGCCCCTGTCTTAGCTGCAGCTGCTATAAGAAAAGTACCATAGACTGGGTGGCTTATACAGAATTTATTTCTTACAGTTCTGGAGGCTAGAAGTCCAAGATCAGAGTGCCAGCATGGTTGGGCCCTCCTGGTGAGGGCCCTCTTCTGGGTTTGCAGATGGCATCTCATTATAGTCTTACATAGTGGAGACCAGAGGGAAGGAAGCTCTCTCAGAACTCACAGGACACTAATCCCATTATTGAGGGTCCATCCTCAGAACCCTATCACCTCCTAGAGGCCCCACCTCCTACTATCACCACCTTAGGGGTTAAGATTTCAACATATGAATTTGGGTAGACACAAAACATTCAATCTATAGCACCCATCGAGCTACAAAGGGTTGAAAATTGGTACAGGTGGAGGTGTGGGGGAGGGTGAGACCAACCCCTAGGCATGTAATAGACAATGTAGTATTTCACCAATTTTGAATGATTTAGGGCAGGGCATGCCCTGTCCTGTGGCACAGTACCATCACTGCCAACTGCATCAAACTTATCTATTTTCACTTATCTCCATTATCTGCCTGCACCTGATCTGTAGTTGATTTCCTACTCCTTTGTATTGCTACTTCATTCTATATAACAGCAAGTAGGAAAAAGCACAAGCATGCGCATGCACATGCACACACACACACATGCACACACACTCGGCTACACACACTCCTTCCTTGCTCTCCAGCAGCTGAAGTATAGCAGCCAAAGTCTTAAATTATAAATACCATGCAAAGAAAGAAATCTTTCTCCCGGGGAGAGTGCACACTATTGACAAGGCCTCTTTAACTCGTTGAGACCGCAATGTGGAAATATCAATACCCAGGAAATGTTGAGGGGAACTAAGTAGCCACCTCCTACAAGTTTAGAACCAATGTGTGTGTTGAGTTTCAAAGGAAAGTTGGCAATATCCTGCTGCTCTGGTTTTAGTGAAGGGCACTGATGCTTTTTTACTCCACATCTCAAAAGCCCAGCTCTCACGTTTACACACACCAGCCATGCCCTCATTATCTTCTGCTCTGAAGAATTAGGACATGTGGGGACACTATGGAAGGGCTTCCAGTGCCCCCCTTTTTTTTTTTGGCATGATATTTATTACACCCATCTACTTGGCCCTGCACACAAATCAGCTTGATGAGCAGGCTGTGCAGACAATAGAAAGAGAATGAACTTTAGAGTCAGGCCCACTCTGTTCAGATCGCAGCTTTACCAGAGACTGATCCACTTGGGGACATTTTTGGGCCTGTCATTCATGGTCATATTGGCTACTTGAGGACTAAATGCCCAGACTCAGAACATAACGAAAAGCCTGGCCTGGTCTGTTGCAGAGTTACTCTTTGAGGTAGATCTGCCCCCTCCATGGGACAAAGGACCTCTCCCCACCTCCTCACTGCCCCTCACTACTCTCCTTCTCGCCTGAAACTTACATCACTAGAGTCAGTTCTCTACATTTAAGAATTTTGCCCCCAGAAAAATCACCTTTAAATACAAATGTTAGCTGGGGAGGAAAGGAGAGCTCTGTGGAATCCCTCCAATTCCCTTCTCCCATCACAACCATTGATGACGTGGCAATGGGGGTGTTGGGAGCCTCTCAGACTCTCTCTGTCTTCTCTTCTTTCTCTGTAGTCCAAAGGGCCCTCACGCCTACCTATGCCTTCAATTACTACCAAAAGATTGATGACTCCAACTCAAGCAGATCCTCTGAGCTCCAGACCCTCAGACCTAACTTCTTATCTGAATAATGTTCCCCTGAATGTTTCACGGGAACCCAAAACTCGCTCCTCCCTCACCCCTGGTTCTCCTCCAGCATCCCCAGTCTTAGGGAATGGTCTCACCCTCCATCCAACTCGGCAAGCCGGAAAACTCACCGCTGTTATTGAAACGTCCCTCTCCCATAGCCAACTCCTCACCACACCCAGCTAATTTCTCCTCCTAAATACCTCCCAGGTTCATCCATTTCTCTCCCTTCCTACTGCCCTCTCACTTCAATACCATCACCTCATCCCTGGAAGACCACCCCAGCTCCCAGCTCTCCTCTCTGACCTGCAGTCCACTCTCCAATACAGCCGATGGATCTTCAAAAATTCGAAGGTATGACCTGCAGCTTAACACCCTTGACCAAAATCCTGAACACGGGAGAGCTCCGCCTATTCCTCCAGCCCATCTCAGGCCACTGCTCCCTGCTGGCCTATGTCCTCCATTCTCGGAGCCCCCACCTCACCTCATGTCCCCTATTTTGCCCGGCTAACTGCTGCTTCTCTCAGATACTAATCTCCATATTGCATACTCAAGGAACCGTTCTTCACTGGCTTCTCAGTCAAGGTCAGGGCGCCCTGTTGTATAACTCTTGACACCTGTGCTTTCCGTTCTTGGTATGCAGCATGGACGACCATCATACATTTATTGGTGAGGACTGGCATTTACCTCCCTCCCAGCTCAGACCGTCCTGAGGGCAGAGACCACATCTGACTGCCCACCCTTTAATCTCCAGCACCTGCATTAAGCATATGTTTGCTATACATACATTTATTGGAGGTCTACTCTGTGCCAGAGTATATCATCATACATTATTTTTCCCAAATTATGTAACTTAAGGGCTCGTGTAGGATCTCATCCAAGAGGGCACCAAAAACAGCACATTTCTTTTTTTTCTTTTGAGATGGAGTTTTGCTCTTTTTGCCCAGGCTGGAGTACAATGGCATGATCTCGGCTCACTGCAACCTCCGCCTTTGGGGTTCAAGCGATTTTCCTGCCTCAGCCTCCCAAGTAGCTGGGATTACAGGCATCTGCCACCATGCCTGGCTAATTTTGTATTTTTTAGTAGAGACAGGGTTTCTCCATGTTGGCCAGGTTGGTCTCAAACTCCCGACCTAGTTGATCTGCCCGCCTTGGCCTCCCAAAGAGCTGGGAGAAAACAGTACATTTCTAAGGAGATTTGCAAGGTGTTTGAAGATTGACGGTTAAGTAAAGAGGCCAAAAACAGGACTGAGTGCCCAAAAGATGCTAGGCATGACGGTGAGTCAGGCAAACAGGGCAGTGGGCAGATCCCAGAGGATGGCATTTGATGAGGGATAGAGAACTTCAAGGTTAAAGTTCGGCAAGAGATGGAAAAGGATGGGAGAAAAAAGGTTCATTGTCCACCCTGTAATGTTTCTAAAGCCAGCACCTCCAATCCTTTACCAAAAGCCTTTACTAAATGTCCTGGTCACCCAACAGAGAACTGACCTGGAGGATTCCCGAAATAAAACTTCATATGGCTACTCCCCACCTTGCCAACTACTGCTCCCGACTCTCCCATTCCTGCCAAATTGCAAGGAATCATCCACCAGCCTCAGGTGCTGAATTATTCAATTATTCTAGCAGCTTTCCAAACACGTGTGCTGCTAGAAAATCTTTCAAAAGTAAAAGAATCATGTTATTTAGGCTACTAGGTCATTTTTGAAACCTGTCTTGAATTCTCGTTTGCCACGTAATTGTTTTTCTATTAAACAATAGCTCATTGACACCTCACCCTTACTAGCAAAAAGCAGTGGCAAACATGTAATCACAAGACAATCTGCTGCAGTTACCAACAGTCAGTGTTACCTCCAGATCCTGCCCAACAGCCCCCGGGCTCCTACACTTACCCAAAGCTAAGGCACTGCTGCAGCACCTAAAGTACTGAGTACAGCAGCAGAGGACCTGAAGAACCACTTCCAACTATCCGCCATTCCCCTACACACACACCAACCTGCCTTATTTTAGTTAAAAAGAAAAAAAAAATTAAAAAGCCTTCTACCTTCTAACCTACGTCACAATGCTAAAATCACTAAAATAATCTGTCTGCACTTAGATCTGGAAACCCCTCTTAACACCTCACCCACAACCCACCCACCCACTGCATGTCAGCTCTCTGAGATATTTTCTCCCTGTAGAACAAACCAAAGAGAATGTTTTGGGGAAGAAGGAAAACGAGTCACGAACCAAGCCTTTAAGACTCCATTTTAGCACAGGGCTCCTTCAAGAGCCCTATATTTCTGGCATGAAGATGAGTTCGGTCAAAAAATGCAAGTATTTGCCAGAGGTAGACTTTTAACCCCAAACCAGTGATAAAACTCACATAGGAGAGAATGACATTTTTCATTTAAGTCAAAAGCAGTCTGAGCCACTAAGTCTCAGGCACTTTCCTCTAACCTACAAATAGGGGTACCAGCAAGTTATTACAATATTGGATAGAGGGCATCTCACTGGAAGCAGATTAAGGCAGTCTTGCAGATAATCACTGGTCCACACTAACAATGCATGCTAGCCAAGTGATGGGATGGGGATGGTGCCTGTGTTAGGGACTAAGAAAATCTCTGCTTGTTCATACAGGTTGTTGCCAGGAGGAATCAAGCTGTACCATTGTCCCAGCTTTCCCAAGTGCCTCCCAGGATGCCAACAGTCACAAGAAGAAGAAAGCACATACTCGGCCACGCATGTTGGCTCACGTCTATAATCCCAGCACTTTGGGAGGCCGAGGTGGGTGGATCACTTGAGGTCAGGAGTTCAAGACCAGCCTGACTAACATGGTAAAACCTCATCTGTACTAAAAAAAAAAAAATTACAAAAATTAGCCGGGTGTGGTGGTTCGTGCCTGTAATCCCAGCTACTCGGGAGGCTGAGGTAGGAGAATGGTTTGAATCCTGGAGGCAGAGGTTGCAGTGAGCCGAGATCACACCACTGCACTCCAGCCTGAGTGACACAGCAAGACTCCGTCTCAAAAAAAAATAAAAATAAAAAGCACACACTCATGCCTCACTCTTCCTCTTTACTTTTCCTTACCATTCCTCCACCTGTTCAGCTCCATCTCCAGATGCTGGATAACATTCTTCAAAGTCTTGTTTTTCTCTTTTTCTTTTTCATATTTCTTCTTCCATTCTTCTGCTGTCAGTTCTAGGTTCACAGAGACTGTATTCTTGATGGTCTTAGCTCTGGGATTAAAAACATAAGGGGACAATTCAGCTCATTATTAGCATTAGCTAAATCAGTATGATTAAGCCCGAGATTCCTCATGTCAAAAGACTGGAGATAGGGAAGCAGAAAGGATCCTGTGGCTTTCACCAACCATCCTCCTAACTGGACTAATGGCACCACTACCCCTTGAGGCTTCAAGATCATCCTTTCCTTTTCTCCTTCACATCCTACCGGTCTCTAAATCTAATGAACGTTTATTTGAATTGTCTCAGGATTTCCTCTTTCCCTCTTCCCTCTGCTACTGTCTTAGTCTGTGTCCTTAGCCATCCTTATGGTTATAGTCTTTTTCAAATGTTCAGTACCCTCCTTTAAGCCCCCTGAATACCATCACCAGATTTACCTTCCTAAGTTGAGGTTCTTTTCAGTTCAATTAACATTTATGAATTTGGGGTATACCAAGACAGATGGACAAGGTCTCTGGCCTCTTGGAGCTTGGAGTTTCTTATACCAATGATACACAGACAGAAATAATAGAATCAATTATTTCTCTTCCTCACCTGTGGTACCCAGAACCACCCCTGATGTATTTAACACATCAACACATGCCTCGTAGGTCAGGTGGGTCCTGCAGCCAGGTGACACCATGGCTCCCTGCTGAGCATGCGCCCCACCCCCCCATCACAGCCCATCATCACCATGTGGTGAGGAGGCCCCACAGTATTCAGATCATCCCATTTTCCAAGAAAAATCAGAAACTGTTTTTTCTTTAATTTGTGTCTCCCAGTTTTAAACTATTTATAAAAGTAATATGTGGGACAAACAAACATGCCTAATGGCCACCATTTTGCCACTTCTAGTACAGGAGATGATGCGGTCTCCTGGGGCACATGGCCTGGGGGGTTGTGATGCCACAGGGATGCTACCTGGAGAGTAAACCAAAGGGGCTACTGTAGACAGCAAATCAGTAGCTGCACCAGGTGATACCAAAAACAAAAGCCACAACTCACCTCGGCATGCACAGAAACGAACACCTAAGTAGCCTTGTCCAATTGAAAAGGGAACTCCACTTAGGCTCGCTTTTTAAGAAGCTAAAGCTTCATTAAAAACTATGTGATATCCTGTTTTATTTGCTATTGACTTTTTCATTTTGAACCTCTAGCAGTTATTACACCGTCATATTTGCCAGCACAATCTGATTTGTGATTCGGGTTAATTACCGTTGTCAGCAAATGACATCCTGATTTCTATTTCAGTGCAAGAAATTCAGCAGTCCTCACCAGCACTACAGATGTCATTCCAAAAATTCATTGCTAAAGCAGACAACTAAATAACCCAACTGTCAAAAGAGGAGTTCAACAACTTCAATGTAAGACTCCATTTAAGAATTAGAATAACTCTCTCTTGTTCACTGCAGCTTGAGGCTGAGGTCCCTAGAAGTGCTTCGAGCCTAATTTTTCAAATAGCAGCAATTTTATTATTACTTTAAAGTCATAAAGTCTGTTCCTGTTTGACACTCTCACCTCTCCTACTGACATCCTCAGGCAGTGCTGTGGATATTTCTCAGATGCAAGCACAAACACCACAAGCATCTATTATCAACTTAGTAAGGCAAAAAGTGAAAAATAACTCATGGCTAAAATGCTTATGGACACTTAAGGGCACACTTCAAGGCTACTAATCTTACTTTTTAAATCATAAAGAGTCCCTTGATACTTTAACACGATACCAGAAAGAGAAAGCTAAAGCCTCTATGCTGTACTCAGGCAGGTTTAGCCAGAGACACATTTTGTAAGCAGACTCAGCAAGGTTATCACCATTGGTGTAACTGGTCCTCATTCTCAAAGTACCTTTTAATATTGCCTAGAAAATCGCCACTTCTGTAGTAATCAGGGTCCTGGCAGGAAACAGATGACCTGCGTGAACTGCATGATTTGGAGAGTGCTTAACAAAGGTTTGGAAAGGTGTTGGGAAATAACGAGGGTTAATGTGGTACCCACATTAGGTTTGGGGGAGCCATTACTACCCTTAAGCTGAAGGGGAGCCAGAGAGAGAAGGCTAGAAGGAAAAGATTGCCTGGTAGGTATGAATTGTAACCGCCATTGGTAGGGACACAGCTAACCCAAAATGATCTGGCAGGGAGGAAGCCAGGAAATAAATACCTGAACCTCACGCTCTTCTCTCCTTCTGATTGCCTGCCTTAACATAACTGGAAGCCAGAGGAAAAGGAGCCCATTGCATGAGCCCAAACCAGTCACCCTCCTAAGTCACAGAGCAGGGCAGAGATGGCACAGAAAAGATCCAGAGGAGTCGCTAAAGATGCGCAACCCAGGCCGGGCGCGGTGGCTCAAGCCTGTAATCCCAGCACTTTGGGAGGCCGAGACGGGCGGATCACGAGCTCAGGAGATCGAGACTATCCTGGCTAACACGGTGAAACCCCGTCTCTACTAAAAAACTACCAAAAAAACTAGCCGGGCGAGGTGGCGGGCGCCTGTAGTCCCAGCTACTCGGGAGGCTGAGGCAGGAGAATGGCGTGAACCCGGGAGGCGGAGCTTGCAGTGAGCCGAGATCCGGCCACTGCACTCCAGCCTGGGCGACAGAGCGAGACTCTGTCTCAAAAAAAAAAAAAAAAAAAAAAAAAAAAAAAAAGATTCGCAACCCAACTTCCCTTTGGAACTCAAATAACAGTGGGAATCCGTGGCTCACGCTGGAGCCCGAGACTTCATTCAGCCCAAATGGGGCAAGCGGGGCTTTTACATCCACTAAAGGTAGAATATGAAAAAATCAGCTTACACTGAGAAAGATGTTAATTCTCCTAAAATTGTTCTAGAGAATTAAGTAATCCCCACCTTCCCCCAAGAAAACCCTAAGGGGCTTCTGTATGTGTTATACAAATTGGCTAGCTGACTCTGAAATTTATAATAGAAATGAAAAACAAAAACAAGAATAGCAAGGTCAGTTCTGAAGATCAAAGTCAGAGGATTGAATACCAACACTTTCTTATAAAGTAAAACTGATCAAATTGTCAGAAACATTGGAATAAAAACAGAATAAACTGTCCAGAAACAGGCACTCAGAGGACAGTCATCTGACTTATGACAAAAGTGCCCATAAAGAAGAGTGGAAAGGGCAGTCCTTTCAATACTGGGTACTGAGGGGAAGCGGAACTTTATCCCCCACCCCCAATACCATGTAAAAAATTCTGTTCCAGAGAGATCCCAGACATAAATGTGAAAAGTAAAACAATAAAGCTTCTAGAGAAAATATAGGACAGTATCTTCAAGACCTTGGTGTAGGCAAAGTTTTTTTAAAAATTTATTTATTTATTTATTTATTTTTTGAGACAGAGTCTCACTCTGTTGCCCAGGTTGGAGTGCAGTGGCACGATCTCGGCTCACTGCAATCTCTGCCTCCCGGGTTCAAGCGATTCTCCTGTCTCAGCCTCCAAAGTAGCTGGGATTACAGATGCATGCCACCATGCCTGGCTAATTTTTGTATTTTTAGTAGTGATGGGGTTTTGCCATGTTGGCCAGGATGGTCCCAAACTTCTGACCTCAGGTGATCCACCTGCCTCAGCCTCCCAAAGCGCTGGGATTGCAGGCATGAGCCACCGTGCCTGGCCAAAGATTTCTTAAATAAAACATAAAAGAAAAAATAAATGTGACTTCATTAAAATTAAAAACCTGTCTTCATTAGAAGCCACAATTAAGAGAGTTAAAAGGCAAGTTACAAGGTGGGAGAAGATATATAAAATACATATACCTGACAAAGGACTTACCCAAAATAACTCTTTTAAATCAATAAGAAAAAACTGGGCAAAGACTTGCAACAGGCACTTTATAAAAGAAGTGCCAATAAAACACCTCCTAAAAAGGTGTTTAACATTATTAGCCTAATAATGGCTAAATTAAAACTACAATGAGATACCTTAACACACCCAACAGAATGGCTAAAAAATTTGAAACCGATAATGCCAACAGTTGCTGAGAATGAGCAATGACTGTAACAGTCAACTGCTGCTGGAGAGACTGTGAATTATTACTGTCGTTCTGGAAAAATCTTTAGTAGTATCTACTAAAGTAGAATATTTCACACCTTATGACCCGCTCCCACCTAACAGAAATGAGGACATATATTCACCCAAAGGCATGACAACCAATGTCATAGTAACTTTATTTATAATCACCCCAAAATGAAAATAATCCAAATATCCATCAACAGTAGAATGGATACATATAAGCCATATTAATACAACAGAATACTATATAACTGTGAAAAATAAACTGCTACTACACCTAACAATGTAGATGAAGTTCACACATAAAACGCTGCATGAAAGAAGCCAGATACAAAACAGTACTGCATGATTTCACTTTTATATAGTTCGAAGACAGGCAATACTAATCTATGTTGATGGAAGTTAGGGTGACAATTACCCTTGAGAGTTCGGTGTTGACTGAGAGGGTCCAAGAGAGAGGATTCCAAGATGCTGGGTGGTGGTCACATGTGCATACATATTTGTAAAAAAAAAATCAGTCATACACTTAAGTTTATGCATTTTACTATATCATATTCAATAAAAATTGAGTTAAGAAAAATAAACTGATGTAGAAAGAAATCAAGTCAGACACAAGAATTTCCAGATGCAGAATAAACTAGAGTTACTAAGAGAGATACTGAATTTTTGTGCCCCGAGGCTTATTGCGTGTGTGTTTTTTTTTAATAGAACAAATATTCTCCTATCTAGGATGTCAAAAACAATCTTGCAAAGTGAAATAAAGAGGGTCTCAGTCCCTCATTCCCTCAAGAGAGTAAGAGTAAAAGGATATAGAATGTCTACAATTTCTTTTTCTTTTTACCATTAACTTTGGCAAATTTAGAGAATGAAGGAGCCTAATGATCACTAGCTTCTTTCTGTTTGGACATTCAAAATTCATTTTTCCTTAATTAGCTTTAACTGATTTCAGAGGTAAAAAAAGAAAAAGAAACTGCCATCGATGTGGTTACACAGTGTTCTGCTGTCTTGTGGTTTGGATCTAGGGCGTGAGGCTGCCGGTGAACATGATCCGGAGCTGGAGCACAGGCCTACACGTGTGCATTTATTGCTCAGCTTTGTTTCAAAAAGAATTTCAGGTAGGAGCTTACAGGGAGACACAAAATCAAGAAGACAGCAGAAATTAAGAAGTGCTCTTAAGGCAGGTTTTGTGATTTTTGTCTAGCAGAAGCTATACAGCAATTGTGATACCAACCAGCCTTATAGTTCTGGGACATTATCTCTTTGATATAGAGAAACAAGCCAATGACCCACAGAAGCCTTATTCTAGCCACTTACTGACTGCTCACTCATCCCTTTAAAGGTCAAACTGACTGTGATACTATTTGATTAATCCAAAGTGACCTGATCATTCACAAAGAAATACAAAAGTGGGTTCTTCATTTCTAAAAACTCTCAGGGTTTTCAATCAGAGCCCCCACTGTGTACACAGATACCAATGTCTATTCCACCAGTTACAACCATAGCAGGCGCTGAGCAAAATCCTAAAGGCTACTCTGAGAAAGAATCCAAAGGCTACTCTGGGAAAGAATTTTAATTCAGTCCTAAATTTATACCCTAACAGCAAGACCTGCTTTTAAAACTGAGTCAAATTGTGAGTATGCCATTATCAGGGTATCTGTTTTACATCTTTTCCTTGTTTTGGCTTGCTTCAGCAAGTCAAGCACTACTTTAATGATATATGATCTAGGCGTGCCCTGGGTATAAAATCTCTTCTCCCCACAGGGAGGGAATTAGGACCAAATTTTTTAAAGACCTCAAAGCTTACGAATGTTAACCACCCTTAGAAAAGGCAGACCAAACCCAGCAGGCAAAGAGCAGTGGCCACAGTACATCTTCCATCTAGATACTGCTACAGAGACAGTTAAGTCAGAAAAGATTCTCTTAGATATATTCTACTAAAGAATGGAAAGAGGAAACTACCTCCCCATTCTCGAGCATTCTGTTATTTCCTTCCCAGCACCACTCAATCTTTCCATCACTGAATTTGCAGTTTACATGTTCAGAAGCACATGGCCAGCTTCCAAGACTGCTCATGGTACCCATCTTCACCACCGAGGTTAAACACCCATACGTGATGACACTGAAGGCATCCTCATAAGTTGGCACTTGAACAAAGCCCTCCTTGAATGGGGAAAAGACCTAGAACCACTGCATTCTGATGAGTCTCATCCCCACCTGCTTCCCTAATGGTTTCCTATACTCATATTTCCTGGCCACAGTCAGTTCTAAAAGACATGAGGAGTGCCTACCATTGGCGTTTCTTCTAATTACTTTGGCTTCCCTGGAATAACCACAAAGATGTTTGTTCTTGGTACCTTCATATGTTTTGTTTCAGCATCCTCCTTCTCTCACCAGGTGTTCAGGATAGTGCTGGCATTTGAATAAGGAGCTCTAGACAATCTCACACCTTCAGCTCATAGAATAAATCTGTCATGTGTGATTCTGCACCGTGAATGGTGTGTGTGAGAGAGAAACAGAGATTTTCCCACTGTGGAAGCAGGAGAGGATAGAAAGTATAGCATTCTTCACTATCAGTCAGAGCTCTCCAGAGAAACAGAACCAATAGAAGATAGAGACAGGTGATAGATAAATATAGATAACATATTATATATCCTATTGTATACATAAGATCTTATTATATATACATACATATATATTATATATCTCACTCTTTTATTTACTTAAGAAATTGACTCCCATGACTGCGGGGGCTGGCAAGTTTGAAAGCCATAGGGGAGGCTGACAGCTGGAAACTGTGGCTGGAGTTAATGTTACCATCTTGAAGCACAATTTTGTCTTCTCCGTGAAACCTGCATTTTAGCTCTTAAGGCCTTCAACTGAGTGGATGATGCTCGCCCTTATTATTGAGGGTAACCTGCTTTGCTTAAAGTCAACTGATTGTAAGTGCTAAGCACATCTACAAAGTACCTTCACAGCAATGCCTCGATTTGCATTTGATTAAGTAACTGGGCACTACGGCCTAGCCAAGTTGACACATAAAACTAATCCAAAACTAACCTTCTAATTTACTCTGAGACCTAGTTCTCATCTATAACACCAAGCCTTCTTCTGAAAGGACCACTGCTCCAAAGCACCTTCCCGGCTTCTGGTGAGGGAAGGAAGGAGGGTGGGAAGGAGAAATTAAAATCTTGTGCCTTTAAAAAGTTCTAGTCACCTGAGAAACATTCAGAAATGACATGGATAAGGACTGGGCATCTAGTTAAATGTATGTCACCCACAGTATTTCTTCCCTCCAAGAGCAAAAATTAACCCTATTGGTGTTTCAGCAGTAGCTCCCCCAACAGGAATGATTTAAGCCTTTTTTTCTTTCATGTCAAAGTGTAGTCAAGTATCTGCCTTGGCCAAAATGCTCGTTCTACTCTCACAGGTAACATGTTCTCATGTTCTGGTGACGTACATTTCATATGCACACTATTCAGGCTCTGCCTAATCTAGCTACCACTAAACTGGCAGATGACACAATTAAAATGATGACATGACTTTTTTAAGCGCACATCAGGAAAAGAAGAAAGAATATTACTTTCCCTAAGATATCAATTCTCCTTCCACATTCAACATACAAATAAAGCCTTTGAATTATTCATGCTGGATCAATCAAAAATCCTGGTGCCAAAGATGTGCTGATTCAGGTCTTCCTAACCACATTGGTCTGTCCCCTCAGAGGGCCTCTTTCCCTTCATTACCACCCCAAATCAAGGTACATTAAAATTGGCTTCCAACACAATCGGGGGATTTGAGTTCACACTTCTAAAACATAAATATCTTTTTCAAATAGTGCTGTAAAAGTAGTTTAGAAGAGTAATTAAAGACTACAAAATAGAATTCTGGAAGCCAGAAGAAAAAATCAATAAAAGTGCTCTAATTTGAGTCTGGCTTTTTGACTTTCTACTGCCTGGGAATTCACGTGCTGCATCCTCAACTAGATTAAAAGCTCTTTGAGAATGCAGGAGACAGCACTTACTTCTTTAATGGCACGATGCTGGGCATTCAGGAAACCAAAGGAAACAACCCCGACTGAACGGAAGAACCAGAATGCTGGAAACCATCATTCTCAGCAAACTAACACAGGAACAGAAAACCAAACACTGCATGTTCTCACTCATAAGTCGGAGTTGAACAATGAGAACACATGGACACAGGGAGGGGAACATCAAACACTGGGGCTTGTCGGGGGGTGGGGGTCTAGGGGAGGGATAGCATTCAGGGAAATACCTAATGTAGGTGACTTGTTGATGGGTGCAGCAAATCACCATGGTACGTGTATTCCTATGTAACAAACCTGTACGTTCTGCCCATGTATCCCAGAACTTAAAAGTATAATTTAAAAAAAAATAGAAATAGACATGGTAAATTTTTCCCTTTAAATTCCAGTATCTAACCTATAATCCTGAAGAATGCTAGCAGGACTCTTGGTAGAGTGCTTTCAGGGATCTGCAGATTTAACTGCTTCGAAACAAATACTATATTGTGTTATTCAGAGCATCAGTACAGTCAAGCAGAACAACAAACGTGTACTCGCTTCACGTCCTTGAAAGAACCACAAAGGAATCACTGAGGAACCTCATGCTGCCCTAAGGTTTGCCCACCTCTGCAGTAAGAATATAATGAACACTCATTACAATGAATTTAGGATGTGCCCGGCAGTCTTTTCTGAGTTCAAAGTGTTTAATCTCATTAGCTACCACATACCATGTCTAATCTGATGTTCAGTCTTGTGTCTGCTGTATAATTGGGTTCAATGAGTATATTTAACAATACAGCAGGTATTGGCCCTGTAGTTCAGCATCCTTAAATAATCCATTAACTAACTTGGGGATAAAGGGAAAGGAACGAAACCTCACACATTTCCAATAATAGATTGGAAAGCAAACCAGATCCAAACCCAACCAAACTTCTGGATGTAATGGCATCAAAGTTCAGCAACTGCCTTAACTTTCCAACACAAATAAGCTTTAGATAAGCTTACACAATAAGCTTTAGATTCATCTGTTCATTCATTTGATAAACATTTATTTATTGACCACCTACTGTGAACTAGTTGTGCAGAGTCATTGATGAGAAACTAATGTCTGTGACAAACTCAGTCCCTGCTGTCACAGAGAGCAGAATCTAGATGACTCTGATAAAAGAATGTAGACCGACCTATTTCATTTGAAAACATAATTTACATTACTTTTTAATTCCTGGAAGCCCAAATTATCTGCAGTATTTTTTATTTGTTCATTCCCAAAATGTAATTCTAATTCTACTTTATTTAATCCTCTCCCTTATATGACAGTGCTGTCCGTTACAGTGCATTACATTCAGTCTAGTCCCATCTACTACTATGACCTTTTCAAGGCTGAATACTGTGAGATTATTTAAGACGAAAGAAAAGCAGAACTTGCAATCACCGATAGCTGGCCATCGGTCATGAACTTTTTTTACCTGGACTCATGCCAGCCCTTGTGCTAGGTTAAAACTGAAGCAACTATATAATCCTCCCAATATTCTTGAAATAGGCATTATTATATCTCTCTCTCTATAAGAGAGAAGACTGAGGCTTAGAGGGGAGAGGTAAACAAGAGAATGGGTCAACAGCAGAATTAGCTTCAACACTGAGCTTACTGAACCAAAGGGCTGTGCTCAGACTATGCATCCTAGGACATCCTACATGTTTAGTCACTTACTGGCTGTGTGGTCTCAGGTATGGTATCCAATGGCTTTGCACCTAAGCCTTGATTTCATACTCTGTACAAAGGTGAGATAATTGCTGTCAGAAGTGCTATAATTTTGACACACCTGACATATATTAGACACTAACTGATATTCAAAATGCTTCCTGTAGACGCTGCAAATACCTCCTGATAACAGCAATGCCCCAAGGTGACTGGGCCTTGCAAAGATAGCCAATGCCCCACGGTGACTGTGGCTTGAAAAGAGCCAGAATATTTTTGCTTTGCTGGTAAGGATTTTTTTTGAAGCGATGTTTCCTTTATAAATGCATTTAGAGCTGGTTTGCTCAAACATGTCTTCAGAGGAAATTGTTAAAGCTCAAGTTTAAGACACTGGGCAGGGTGCGATCTTGTTTTCCATAAGCAGATGCTGGTTTGTGGGTTTCTGAGACCCTTGAGGAACGTAGGTGTTATCCTACTGCAACCCCCTTGGCCTAAGCATTTAACTAATCAAGGAAGCAATTTGGGAGGAAGTAAAGGACCCAAATCCAGTATAAAAGATATATTAGCTCTACAACATTTCAATATAATTATTATTTATTTAGACATCCCACAGGTGCCATGGCTGCATAATTCTATGTTCTGTTGAGGGCTCAGGAAATGACTGGGGCTTAATGCAGTTTAAACAAGCCATAACAATTTCCCAGACAGAATGCCCACCCCCATCTGTCCTTTCTCTCATCTTAAACTATTCCTTAGGCATAACCACACAACACACACTCCCAGGGAGGAGGCAGGGAAGTGCTCTGTGCATCCATTCACAAATGAGCTAGTTAAAGCCCACAGAGCACTGGTGACTTGTCTAAAGATCACATGATTGTTCAGAATTAAATGAACCGATGGCAGCAGAATCCACATCCAACCTCAGCCCTAAGCTCAGCTCACTGAGCACTGAAGATGTTCAGATCGCCCGATCCACAGCACCCCAAGCACTCTGGGAATGAACACTGAGGCACGAGGGCTGAAGGATAGAACCTAAACACTGGAACTGAGGAAACATGCCTGAAGGAGGTCAGGCCTTGGACAGTGGGAGGGGGTAGGTAAAAAAGAAAGTGACAAGAAAAAAAGGAAGATATGAACCAAACCACACATGTAACTCTTGCTTTACGATTATGGAGTCACACCTGCTGCCCACCTATGGACACCTCCCAGGGATCTAGGAAGTCTCATGTGGGTATTTTTAAAGGTAGGAAGCTGTCATCTACGTCTCTTCTCAGCATACAGTCCAGACCTCCTACCTCCAGTGCTGGTAAAGATTCCTTCCCCTTCGTTGCTTTTTATACCTCTATTCTGCATTCACATAATTTTCTGGGTGTTTTATCAGCAACTGTGCAATGGATCCCAAATACCGGAGCTAAAGGCAGTTATCAATCTTGAGATTTATAAACTTGAAATAATATGAACCTAAAAAGTAGACTCCAGTGCCATGAAGAACAAAAGTAACACCCCAACGCATTTCCAATTCACATCTGAAATAAGTTTAGCTGTTTTGCTTTGTTTTGTTTTAAACACCATACCTTTGACTGGCATGTTCTTGCCCATTATTTTAAAATACAATTATTGCTTTGGCCTCAATAAGTGATGCCTCAAGTTTACGTATCACCTGCTAGATGTAATTGAGTAAAAGGCTGTTTGTCCCTTACTTTATGATTCTCTGACAATAGCCCCTTGCCACTCACTATTATTTTTTTCTTTTTTTGAGACAGTCTTGCTCTGTCGCCCAGGCTGGAGTGCAGTGGTATGATCTTGGCTCACTGCAACCTCCACCTCTTGAGTTTAAGCAATTCTCCTGACTCAGCCTCCTGAGTAGCTGGGACTACAGGTACATGCCACCACACCCAGCTAATTTTTGCATTTTTAGTAGAGACAGGGTTTCACCGTGTGGGCCAGGCTGGTCTCAAACTGCTGACCTTGGAGTTTGAGACCAGCCTTGGCCTCCCAAAGTGCTGGGATTATAGACGTGAGTCATTGCGCCTGGCCTTGCCACTCACTCTTAAGACCCAAGACCTAGCTCAGAGGATGGGTCCTGAGAGACCACACATACCTCTGTCCAAACATCAGTGTGGACTTGGTCTCAGCCTCATTGAAGACAGAAGGAGAACAGCAAATGACGATGGTGGTTCTGCAGTTCCCACCCAAAGAGTCCTGAAGAATCCGAGTCATCTTGCTGTCCCGGTATGGCACATGTGTTTTCTATTAAGGAAAAGAATAAGTATTGGTTTTGACAGCCCATTCTGAGAAAACCAGAGGCAAGCAAGTCAGGGATGAAGACACTGAGCTTAGAAATTGAGTAAAACAAGAATTTGTGGCCGGGTCTTTGGATCTTGCCCAAGTTTAAAATGCCCATTCTTTGACCTATGTCATAGGAAATTAGCATCATCATTCATACTTTTCAGTAGATGGGAACTCCCAGGGAGCAGGCATCCACAGCCAGGATTCCCTCTGTCCTTTTCCAAACAGAAAAACAAACCAGTCTCCGGTGTGTGGCAAAGGGACTACGAGGACCCAAAAGGTGGTTTCTCATAATATTATTTAATAGACGGGGGCAGGATCACTTACTGTCCCTTCTGCCAAAGCAGAGATCACATTTCCAAGAGCAGACAAAGACTTATTGATATTTTTAGCTTCATCGAGAACAGCTCCCTCGGCACCAGTTTTGCTGACCTACCAGAGAGAAAAGAAAGCAGTGAGCAGCACAGGACAGCGGAAGCACAAAGTAGAAATTTCAAATTCACACAAGGGCAAAGGGGGACAGCCTCCTGGAAAGCAAGGAAAAATAAAAGTAGAGAAGACCCACAGTGATAAAAACCATCCTTCGCGTATGAGGCTGGGGATTTGGTCTCTCCTGCCATCATTTTCCTCTCAATTGGGTTTTAGTGGAATAGCTGAAATACCTCAAGTGGTGGAGCTGCAGATGCTTCCCCAGGGGCCAACCATCCATCCAGGGAAACCAGGCTCCAGAAGTGCTGTCACCATGGGTAGCTCGGGCCCTGGGAGACTGAGCCGCAGTCCCCATGCCGAAGGGAGCCCAGAGGGAAGCATGAAGAGAAAATGTTGTCCTGAGCCACAATGAATGGGCATATTGGAAAAATGTAAGTTACAAGCTCCAAGTTCAGGCAGATGACTAGATGTGGTAGGGTTAGTTATCCAGACTCTGTTCCTTCCCTACTTATTCTCACAACAAGGAAAAAATGAAAAATATCCAAAAAGCAAAAAACTTGGGAGAGAAATGAAAAGTCAAATGTATATTGCATTGTAAATTTGTCTTTTTTTCCTCTGCAGCCAGGGGGACCACGCAGTTTCTCCTTTGCTGTGTTATTGCTGGTAATTTCATCTTGACAGCATTTGCTCTAGGTAGAGGGCAGTCTACAGATGCTAGAAAAAAAGGGAACTCAACATGATTCATGTCTCTGCTGACTGGACAAATGATGCAGGGGCAGCAGCTGCTCTCTCAAGAAAGGAAGCAAGGAAGCAATGTTCAACTACGCAAATTCCAATCTCATATAAAGGAGAAACTCCTGATGACAGAAATGAATTCATGTCCAGGGGGAGGTTTATTTCAAAAATAGAATAGATTCTCAACTCCCTTGGAATTGTTTGTGTGGCTCCCCTACTTACACATAGAGAAATCATGTAGCTGACGGGTCACAAACAGTAACAGTCTATGTTATTTTAAGCAGTGTTATTTTAAGATGCTTTCTTATTTGAGCATCTTAACTCCATGAAATATACAAGGCAGGTATCATCTATCACCCTCCTTTGACAGACAGGAAACTGAGCCCCAGAAATATCAGACTGCCAACCTAAGGGAAGAACGCCATTCAGGAGAGATGGGAACTAAAGCCCAGAGTTCTCTTCTACAAGATCACACTGACACAGTCATATGGACACATCTAGGGCAAAGGAAAACAGGTGTGTGTGAGCAAAAGAAACTATGTGAAGGACATGATTTCAAACACCTCATAAATATCATTAGCAATAACCACTGACACTGTGCAGAGGCAAGCCTCCACTCCAGTCTGCCAGTATTAAGCAGTTTTCAGGTGTATTTAGGCTCTAAATAAACAACAATGCTCCATTATTTCCATTCTGTTGCACATCTGTTTAACTAAAGTTACAAGCCCATACTAGTAAAATTTTAGATTCCCAACTAGAAATACACAGATGACTTTCCGCTCACGGTTTTACAAATGCATACTAGAGGACAATCCAAGTAACCATTACTTACTTGGATGTAAGTCGCCATAACTTGGCATATGGGAACTCAGTGGTGTAGTGCAATAAGTAGTGATCAATCATACAGTTAGGGAGACTGACCAAGCTTCAAGGCTGGCCTTCATGGGGACAATCAGCATGATGTCAGTGATGATGGAGGCCAGAGGGCATTGTGCACGTGGCCTTGCTCTGTGATGTTGCTCAAGGGAGATCAGTGCCTCGAGACAGGGCTTGGCAGCAGAAGTCTTTGGTGCTATGGAAGTGAGACTGGAGATTCTGGGAAGCCTATTGCTCTGGAGTACAGCCCCAGCCAGGGCCTGGGAGGGCATGGGTCAGGGTGTAGACAACAAAAGAGAGTCTAGATAAAACCAGAGAACAGTAAAGGCTTGCAGCTAAGGCTGATTACAGGCCGCGCTGCATGAGACAGCCAAGGACTCCCACATGGGATACCGTCAGCCCATGCCTACTGCTGGGAGAACCAGGGAATGCGGGGAGTGCCCCAGGTTCCAGACCTTCTATCAGCAAAACAAACCTGCAGAGGCAGGACTGCCACATTCCAATGGCAAAGCTCGTTCCTGGCCTATTAGAGTCAGGTACAACATGGGATTTATTCTTTTCTTAGAAGTTAATATCCCTCCCACATGTGTGCAGCTGCCTCTGCCACAGGCTAAGTCAAACCAACTCTTGCCTAACATCATCATAAGGGCCCATCAGGGATAAATCAGAGTTGGCATGCAAAGTACCTGCCTGCGACACCAATAAGAGACCTCAGGACCAGAAAAGAAAGCAGGGAAAAAGGGTTAAATGTAATAACACCTTGGCAGAGCCTCAGAACCTTTAAAAGTGCTTTAAAGCAGGAAAATAGAAGAGCATAAAAATTATACCATTGCACAGTGAAGCAAATAAAAGGGGAAAATTATAGATAATACAAATAAAGAACCAATTACCTTTTCGCTCCCAGCCAAATCAACCAAATAAAGTTTCCCACTGAGTTTTTTTTCAGTCTCTACATTCTCTTGTTTAATATTTATCAGGAAGATACTGTGACTTCTAGAGCTGTGTTCATTCATGTCTGAAAAGGAAAATAGTTTACTGCTCTACAAAGAACATGTAGGTTTAGGTAGCAAACCTCTCATCTGAAAAGCATAACAAGTCATGCCTAGTAGCTCCATTTCATTGAAGTAAGTCCAGCCACTTTTAAAAATTATCTGAGACCCCTGTTTCTTCTGAAAAACAATGCTCATTCTAGAAAGACAAGATTTTAAATGTCTTCAAGGAGCAAAGAAATTAATCTAAAAATCTTAGTCGACAGTCTAAGATATCAGATTTTCTAGCTCTACCTGAAGCCCCATCCTCTAAATTCCTACTATAGCATGACTTTCCCCTTGAAGAATTCACTACTTCCTCCCCTGCCTCACTTTAAATTCCTCAGACTTTAACATGATTAATACATGATGTAGGCTATCTTAGTCATGTGCATAAGCCTTGCCTTATCAGTAATATCATAAGCTTTCTTAAGGAAGGATTAAGACTTTCCTAAGGAAGGATTAAGACATACACTTCTATAACCTATGCTAACTGCAAAGAATGTTTCAAAAATTAAATATGCTTCACTAGGATGGGGTACTGGAAATGAAAATGCTTGCAAAACCTCGTCTTTGTCTGCCAAGCAGACAGAGACCCCAGCGACCATCCTATTCAGCCTTCATCAGCAATCAGTTCTCAAAACCATCTTACCAGATTATATGTAAAAAGCTCTAAAGATTCATTTTTAAAAAACTGTCCAAACTAACAGTTACTTCAGCAAAGTTGTAGGATACGAAATCAACATGTAAAAAATCAGTTGCATTTCTATGTACTAACAATGAACAACCCAAAAAATTAAGAAAACAACCTTATTTATAATAGCAAAAAAAAAAAAAAAAAAAAGAATAAACTACTTAGGAATAAACTTAACCAGAGAAGAGAAAGACTTGTACACTGGAAACTACAAAATGTGACTGAAAGATATGAAAGAAGACACAAATAAATGGATTGATTAGAAGACTTAATATCATTAGGCTGTCAGTATAACCCAAAGCAATCTACAAATTCAGTGCAATCTCTATCAAAATTTCAATGACATATTTCGCAGAAGTACAAAAATCCATCCTAAAATTCATATGAAATCTCAAGGGACCCCAAATAGCCTAAACAATCTTGAAAAATAAGAACAGAGTTGAAGGTCTCACACTTCAACAATATAATGGACTTTGGGGACTTGAGGGGAAGGGTGGGAGTAGGGCGAGGGATAAAAGACAACAAATAGGGTGCATTGCATACAGCTGAGGTGATAGGTGTATCAAAACCTCACAAATCAGCGCTAAAGAACTTACTCATGTAACCAAATACTACCTGTACCCCAATAACCTATGGAAAAATAAAAAATAAAAGTTACCACAAAGTTACAGTAATCAAAACAGTGTGGTATTGACATAAAGACAGACATATAAATCAATGGAACAGAATAAAGGGCCCAGAAATAAATCCTCACATATATGGTCAAATGATTTTCAACAAGAGTGTCAAGACCATTTCATGTGGAAAGAACAGTCTTTTCAACAAATAGTGTTGGATATCTACATGCAAAAAATATATTAATGTTGGGCCCTTACCTTAGAGTACATGCAAAAATTTACTCCAAAAGGATCAAATACCTACAAATAAAAACTAAAACTATAAAACTCTTAGACTAAAACACAGGAGAAAAGCTTCATGACATTGGACTTGTCAATAATTTCCTGGATATGACACCCAAAGAACAAGCAACAAAATAAAAATAGACACTTCATCAAAATTAAAAACTTTTACCTATCAAAAGACACTATCAATAGTGTAAAAAAGCAATCCATGGAATAGAAGAAAATTTTATAAATCGTATATCTAATAAGGGATTGATGTCCAGAATACATAGAGAACTCCCTACAAGTCAACAACAACAAATCAACCTGATTAAAAAATAAATACAGACCTTGAATAGACATCCCTCAAAGAAGATATACAAATGGCCTATAAGCACATGAAAAGATGCTCAACATCACTAATCATTAGAGAAATGCAAATCAAAACCACAATGAAACAGTACTTCACACCATTTAGATGGCTATTATAAAAAATAGTAACAATAACAAGTTGGCAAGGATGTAGAGAAATGAAAACTCTGGTGTTCTGCTGTTAGGAATAGACAATGGTACAGCTGCTGTAGAAAATAGTAATAATAGCAAATAGGAGCGGTTCCTCAAGAAACTGAAAGTAGAATTACCATAAGATCCAGAAATTCCACTTCTGCTTATATACTCAAAAGAATTGAAATCAAGGACTCAAATAGATGTTTGCACACCTTTCTTCATAACAGCATTATTCACAATCGCCAAAATGTAGAAGCTACCCAAGTGTCCATTAATGGTTAAATGAATTTTTTAAATGTTGTATATACATACAATGGAATATTATTCAGCCTTAAAAAGGAAGGACATTTGCTAGCACGTGGATGAAACTTGAAGACATTATGCTAAGTGAAGTAAGTCACAGAAGGACAAACACTTTATGATTCCACTTATATGAGGTACCTAGAGCAGTCAAATTCATAGAGACAAAGTACACTGAGCAAGAGGAGAATAAAGAGTTGGTGTTTAATGAGTTCAGAGTTTTGGTTGGAGAAGATAAAAAAAGTTCTAGAGATGGAAGGTGGTGCCGTTGCACACAATGTGAAGGTACTTAATGTCACATAAATGCATACTTTAAAATGGTTAAGATGGCAAATTTCATGTTAAGTATATTTTATTGCAATAATAAAAGAAAAACCTTACCAGAATGGTAAGAATAATAGCAATTTTTTTTTAGACTAGCAGTTCCAAACCAAGGCACCAAAATGCATTATCGGATATGCCATAAATAATTTGTAACTAAAAACAGCTTCAGAAACAGAGTGAATAACGTAAATGAGAGATGCTACTACTGTAAGAATATCTGTCTTACATTCTTTTGTGTGTGTGTGTGGGTTTTAAGCAAGAGAAAAAGAAGTGGAGTTTGAACAACACTGTATCCAGGTCCAGGCTCACCTATGAAAGTTGCTATATATATGAATATCATCTGATACATTGCTCAGATAGCGAAAATGTTGAGAATTACAGTTCTGGACCACAGAATCAGAGAGTCTTGGGTAGAAGACACTTAAAGAGTCTAGACCAGTCAGCCAACCAATGCCTGAATCTCTTTTACAACATAACAGTGAACTCACTACCTCACTAGGTAGCAGGCTGCACTTGGGGCAGCTATAATGGTTGGAGAGTTCTCCTCATAGGGGTCGAAATCTGCCACCCTAGAGCTCCAACAAT
Source organism: Macaca mulatta (assembly GCF_049350105.2). Taxonomy (NCBI): domain Eukaryota; kingdom Metazoa; phylum Chordata; class Mammalia; order Primates; family Cercopithecidae; genus Macaca; species Macaca mulatta. The sequence goes on along the minus strand of NC_133417.1, from coordinate 53,944,038 downwards.
CATGGGTATTCTAAGCATTGAGATGGAACAGAACAAGCTGACCCTCTTTCTTAGTGTCAGCACCTTCAACACGGTAAGATATATTATATCGTCCACACACCCTCCTCTAGATTTTTTCCCTCACGCAAGCTATAAACCCTTAGTTCTCTCAGCTTCTGTTTATGTGACCTCACTCTCATTTGTCCACATCCCTCTTAATAGCATAGACAACTCTCATTTTTCACGGACCCTCTGCTGCCCGAATCCCATTTGCACTGCTTCCCTGAGACGCAATGAATATACTGAGGAAGGAACTGCAGAGTCAATGAGCCGATTTGAATGTGTCTGCTAGTAACACGTCGGAAGGCTTTCCCTAAAGCTCCAGGCTCTGCTTTCTGACTTCCTTCTTCCCTTTCTTTTTCTTGTTTACAGAGGGCAGAAATCTAACATGGTTTATTTCCACGTGTGTGACTGCAACGTATTATAGAATTTGTTGTCTTGGAATTTTTTTTAACCTGAACAATAACATGATTCAAATAAACAAACTGAGGAGTTTACTCTTTCCCTCCCTTTGGTTGGCTGGTTGTTTAATTTTCCTAACGTTCAGGCTTAGGCTGTTATCAGGGTCCAGTAAGTCTCATCCAACATCTCCAAGACCTCAGAGCCCTGTGGACAGCAGACGGCACCCTTTCCCATGACTGCCTAGACACACTCATAGCACACATACCCTAGCGTGTGTGTCCGAGCACTGCTCTCTAACCACCTTCCCATGCATTCTTTCATTTGTGCCTCATTCCCCACCTCCCTCGGTTAGTAGGCAGACATCTGTCTCCCAAGCTACAGGGGAGGAAACACCCCCACCATGCTTACTTGTCACAGCCACGTGTCGGTTTGCTTTGCCTTCATCTATTACATCCATGACTTCCTCAGGGCTCGACACAAACCGCTCAGTGCACCCCTGGAAGAGAATCAGTTCAGGTTCAACATTAAAAGAGTTGAAAAGCAACGATATTTTGAAAGGCTGGAACATTTTCCTGTTTATCTTCTAGAGGTGCAGATAAATAGAAAAGCTGAAATATCGATCTAACAACTTCTCCTCCTTGCCCAGGGCTTGAATTCTACATTAAAGAGAAGTCTGAGCAAGCCCTAGGAGGTACAGAAGTAAACCAAAAAAAGAATTGTCAAGTTTTCCTAGGTTTCTGAGTACATATTCATACTCAACAGCAACACTTTAAGAAGACAGAAAATCAAAGAAGAAAATCAATGAGAGAAGAAATGGATGAAGTTTTGCTTTGCCTTCTATCTTTATTTATTTACCACGATGGCCGCCAATAATAGATACTTTGATGTTCCACAGATAATGCCATAATAGGCGTTTCAAACTGCAAAGTAAAAACAATTGCACTCAATACCAAAGCCTCTTTAAATGTGAATAATGTTAAATAATAATGTCGTAAAGGAAAGATACAATTGAAGAAAATAAATGTCAGCTTTTAAAACCAGATGAATATTAAATTTAAGGAGCCTGATTAAATGCCTATATGCTCTTTACAGATAATATTCTGTGCATCTTATGTAATAATTATTATGACAGAGACTGCAGAGAAATTAATGGCATCACCAATCAAATCTTCCTCATACCTTTACATACGGGACTCTGTTTTTATCTTCATGAACGGCCAAGTTGGTCTTGGATACTACAGAGATGAGAATGACAGCATGCAAAGAAGAAAATAAAAGTTAAAGACTCTATATTGGAGGAAAAATGGAAGTTTGTTACAAAGGACAGGCAAATCTAATCTCTTTGCAATACGCAAGTTTAAGCCTTGGCTGAGAATGAACATATACCCTGAGGGCAACAGAGTATCTCTATAACTTTTCATTAATTCCTTAAGCAGAAGTGTGATAAACCATTTCAACCTCCCCGGACTTTTGTTACAGAACAAATAAAGGACAAGCACTGAGGTTACTTACCATCAAGTAAGTCCCTTATTTTGTCCAAGTAGATCTCAAAATAGGAAACCTAGTTAAAAACAAATTGAGTTGGGAATAGACATGCCACAGTGTATTTCAAAAATACCATTATTAGTACTTATGAAAGCTTTTATCATGCATGGCTAAGAAGAGTAAGAAGAGGGGTTCAAAGTGAAGACTCAGAATCTGGCCAGCTCTACTGGGATTCCCCTGCTTCCTGCTAGCTCTACGCTTCCCTAAGTGTGGACCATTCTCCATCCCCACACATCACAGCTCCCTTTGGTTGTCATTCAGGTGTTCTTAACATCGTGTGCTAGACACTTACAGGAGGACTCTAGACTTTATGTTAGACAAGCACCAAGCAAGCTTAGAAAACAATCAGTAGGCCTCACCTTATTGCATGATACTGACAGTATCATGAAGGAGCAGGGACTTAGTCCAAATGTTCACATGCAAGAAGCCGGGAGAGGACAAGGGCAGTGTTTTTAGAACTACAAGAGCTCAGAAAGGTAACTGGGCAAGAGCTGGTAACGGTGGCCAGCTCTGGTGCATCCAGGAAAGATCTGAACAAAATGGGACTTGAAAAAAGGTGGTTAGACTGTGAGAAGAAAAGGAGGCCTTCCCATTAGTCTCAAGGCTCAGCTGCAGCACCACCTTCATCAGCATCGCCTGAGAACCTGTTTGAACTGCAGAACCCTGAACCCTACTGCAGTCCTGCTGAATCCAAATCCCAGAGAACAGGACCTAGGAATCTGGTTCTCAATTCCCCAGGCGATTCTTATGCTGGCTGATGTCTGAGACCTGCTTTAACTAAATATGAGGTCTTAGGGACTCAATTTACACATACCAAGACCCTATGCCTCAATTGTCCCATCTGTCACATGAAGCCATAGGGCTTTACGATGTCAAAAATCCCCCTCCAGGATTCTGTACTCTGTTTACATTTGCTTTCTGCCTACCCAATAAACTTATCTGCCCTATGTTCATAAGTTCTTTTGAAATCTAAACAAGGGAGTGGGCAGAAAGGAAAACAGTTGTAAAGCTGTAAAGCTGGGATGTGACTACTCAGGTGAAACCTCATCCTTACATCCCAGCTCTGGACCAGTCATGGGGAAGCGGAGACTCTAACCCAGCACTGCTCCCAGTTCCAACTCAGCCCTGATCCATTATTTTTAATGTGCCTCGGTCTGGAACCACCCGACTGGAACCATTCCAGTTACTCTGAGATGTGGGGTCCTAGCTTGAGCCCTGGAATCCGCTGCTGGGCATCTCTCCTGGCTGCCTGTATCCCTAGCAACATCTGCCTGCTTGAACACCTGTCAGACTCCCCCGTGAGTCTGAGGCCCATCTCTCACGGACACATCTATGTGACATTTCAAAGACTCACATCTACAGCTTTGTCTAATCTCTCATGCTGCCACACTCCCCAAATCCTTATGGGTCTGTTTGGCCTCCAATCCTGCATATCTCTAACCCAGCCCTTCCTGCAGCCAACTCAATTCTAGTTCAGTGCATTCTATTTATTTCAGATTTGTCTGATTTTCAATCCATTGTCTATTATTTTTGAGATCTTAAACATGTGGCCTTATTTCCATCGATTACAGAGAAAATTAATTATGTCTTTAAAAAGTCACAAACTAGATACTGGCAAGTCTGGCAATTAGAATCATATTCACATTTAACGTAAGTAGAAACAGGATTCTGATTTTATTAATTTCTGCTTTTGGTATGTGTGTGAGGGTGGCAATTTTGTTGTTTTGTCATTTCAAATATTTTGTGAGACCAGGCGGAAGAAAAATAAACAGGCATTGTTTGGCATTAAGAAATAGCATGTTCGGAAATAAAGTTTAAAACGTCTGTGGGACTCATTTTAAGGAGCAGATTTTCAATATTGCCTTAATCAGTCCTCTTTTTCTTGATTTAGCCTCTCACTACTCAGTTCAAAATACGAAGTAGTCAGCAACTAATTTGCCCACTTATAATTATTATTTATAAAACAAGTAAGCATAACTACAAATGCTACACAGAAATCTGGACTATAAAATTCAGCCCTAGAGACTAAGAGTGTTATTCCTCTCCTCCCCCAACTTCATGCTAGGGCTGTTTTTATCTTAATAAGATTCTAACACAAGACCCTATTTTGAGGGCAGTAATTGGTTTAACATCTTATTCCAGGATTATCACATAAGAACCCTGCAGTAGTTTAAGCTATTTAAATGCAAACAGCCCTAAAGAAGCACTAAGCTTCTAAATCTTGATCCCATCAAAGCAACAAGCTTCTGTATCCTTAGATATAAAGAATCTTGGCAAGAAGGAGAAGCAGGCTTTAGCCAACAAAAGGACTCCTAAGGAAAAGTGATTTGCTAGATGTAATTTAGAGTTGGGCAAACAGTTGTTGCCTTCTTTTTATGTCATTTACGAAAGGTATATAGTAGTAAGGGGAGAAGTTTCATACAATTGAAAAGGTATCACATATGCCTAGACCTAGGTCAGACCTAGGGTCAATTCTTAGCTTTATCAATAACTTGCTGTTTAAGTTGGGCCTTCTAACTCCGCGTCTTTTTTTTTTTTCAGACAGAGTCTCTCTCTGTCACCCAAGCTAGAGTGCAGTGGAGCGATCTCAGCTCACAGCAACCTCTGCCTCCTGGGTTCAAGTGATTCTCGTGCCTCAGCCTCCTGAGTAGCTGGGATTATAGGCACACACCACCATGCCTGGCTAATTTTTTTTTTTTCTTTTTTTAGTTGAGACAGGGTTTCACCATGTTGGCCAGGCTGGTCTCAAACTCCTGACCTCAGGCGATCCACTCGCCTCAACCTCCCAAAGTGCTGGGATTACAGGTGTGAGTCACCGCGCCCGGCCTAACTAACCATGCATCTTTAAACTTCCATTTCCTCATCTCTGAACAGATGGGCCTGGTGCACTAAGATCCCAGCCTGAAGGGAAATCTCTTAGCAGATCTGCTTAGCAAGTCTTCTTAGAACTGCCCCTTCACCCTCCCCAGCCACAGTGGGGGCCCCCAGACAGCATGTGCATCCTGGACACAGCTCATCAGGCAGGGGGGAGCCTATGTAGGCTGGGCCAATGAGTCCCTTCGCAAGGGAATTTGGGGTTGGAAATAAGGGAATGCTGGAGCAGCAGCTGCCATGTTGCCAACCCCTTCTCCCACCAAAAAGAGAGAAGATGCTCCAGAACAAGAGAAAGAAGTCAAGCAAGAGGGCAGAAAAGCAGGGACTGTAACGGATTTGGGGTTTCTTTTGGAGGTGATGACATGCTCAAGAATTAGATAAGGATCATCATTGTACGCTGTTGGGAATATATTAAAAACCATCAATCTATACACTTTTAAAGGGTGAATTTTGCGTTATGTGAACAATATCTCAATTGTTTAAAAAGTTTAAAAAGAATGTAATCCCAGCACTTTGGGAGGCCGAGACGGGCGGATCACGAGGTCAGGAGATCGAGACCATCCTGGCTTGCAGTGAGCCGAGATAGCGCCACTGCACTCCAGCCTGGGCGACAGAGCGAGACTCCGTCTCAAAAAAAAAAAAAAAAAAAAAAGTTTAAAAAGAAAAAAGAAAAACAGGGCTTAGATTTCCTGCCCTCCACACTTCATCCTCCACAAAATGCCTACTGTCAGATTCTGTCTCTTATAACAATATCCTCTAATTTGCTTAAACAAGTGCCTTTCAGTCACTTGCAAAAGAGGTGTTCCAATGAATATATCCTAATAACACATTTTATTATTAAACAGCCTCAGTAAGAGAGTAGAAATCTCTCTTTTAATGTAAATTGAAGTCCATAACAAGTTCTGGTTTAAAACAAAAACAAAATACAAAGAGGAAGATAAAAAGGAGGAGAATTCCTCTTCCCAACATTTCTCAGACTTCTGCTCTGTGACGCTCTGCTCAAAACACAAGTCTGTGATACTCTTAGGGGGAGAAATGTGTCTATATTCAAATAAGCTGGGAAATGTAATCTAATACACGTCCCCTTTGCAGAGCACGTTGAAACTTGTGATAAATTTAACACTGTTCAAGGAAGCACTTTCCCAGCTCATTTGGCCTTATAGCCCCTTTCCCTGCAAGCCCACCATTAATAATACGAGGCACTGTGTTCCACAGAACACACTTTGAGAAATGCTGCCCTAACCCACACACAAACACATTTCAGTCATATCCACGGAGATCCAGAGGATAAAGGGTAGAATTCGGGCAACAATCAAGATGATTTCCTGCTAAAGAAGGCTTTTGCTTTCATTATCTGGATATTTCAAGCAAACCCTCCAGATACCTGTTAGCCTAGGTCAGTAAGGAAGAGGGCTCTGCTTACCACAAGAATGTAATTTAAATTAGTAAGATCATCTTTTATATCTATTTGAAAGGAGGAGGGATAAGAAACGTTATCTGGGGCCCAGTGTCTTCTCTTGACCAATCAGTAATACATACCTTTATGTGAAATTCCAGGTTCTCATCCATGGAGTAGATATGGTCAAAGATATCATGAGCAATTCGTGGGATGATCCCCATGAGCTGGGGGTCGTGCAGCTTCCCCTAGTGGGTGAAAATACAAACACAGGCCGTTAAAGGGTGCTGGGAGACACAGGAGAGAGAGGAGGAACCATTGCTGGGTTCCTTAGACAGAACCTGGTGGAGCAGGAAGCACCCACGTGTGCCTGCCGGCTCCCTTGGGCATCTACCTGACTTGCCAACAGACCAGAAGTTGGTGGAAAAACTCAATGTGTTCATCTGTTTATCCAGCAGGGGAGCACTTGTGCTGTTAAATTCTGAGGCCCACAGTATTGCCTCCAGCGGCCACTCAAGGCAGCAAATCAGTGTCTATGTGGCTAGTGTGGGGTGAGGAGGAGAAGGGAAAGGGAGCAGGAGAAGGAATGAGAATATATGGGTTTGGGTTTTGAGTATTTACAAACTGACTTGAGCCTCCAGGTCCAAGTAAGGTAATGTCCTTTAATGAAATAACCTTTAGAACTGATTTCCAAAATTTTTCAAAATTTCTAAGAACCTTATTCTGGCAACACTTTCAGTATCATTTAACAGATCAATCAAGAAAATACACTTCATAAATTTCTTTTAAAAATCTGTAGTCCCCAGGCTGAATTGTTCTAAATAAGTTTTAGCTGTTTCTAACACCTAAATCCACGTTTAAGATAGTCTTATATTCTTCTTTCCCCCCTTTTCTACTTTACTCATTTTACTTAAGGGGATGGGGACAGGTAAATTATCCTGCTATTTGGATATTACCAAATCCACTTCTAAGGTCCAGAATTTGCCACCTCTGAAGATTTTAGAAAAGATGCCATAGGATCTGACAGCAACTCCTAATGAAGACTTCCAGAAGCATTTAAAGCAACACACAAGCTCCAGAGAGCCTTTGCCTAAGCCCACCATCAAATAAGCATTTAAGTTCTCATATGAGTTCAACAACCCATCAGTGAACAAACACACGGTCTGCAGGTTTAAAGTGATCAGTGCCAACCGTACACCCAGAGAATTTTCCAGATTTTTTTTTTCTTTAGACAAGGTCTCACTCTGTTGCCCAGGCTGAAGCGCTGACTGCAACCTCCACTTCTCAGGCTCAAGTGATCCTCCAACCTCAGCTTCCCTAGTAGCTGGAACTACAGGTGTGCACCACCACACCCGGCTAATTTTTTGTATTTTTTGTAGAGACAAGGTTTTGCCATGTTACCAAGGCTGGTGTCCAACTCCTGAGCTCAAAGTGTCTGCCCACCTTGGCTTCCCAGAGTGCTGGGATTACAGGCATGAGCCACCTCATCCGGCAGTCTGGCTTCCAGCAAAGCTGTCTCATCTGGAAAAATGGGTACTCCTCTGGAATGCCCTTATCTATTAAGAATCTAAATAGTTTGATGTATTGATATTGTTTTTTAGTTTGACTGCATACTTCCTAAAGATAGGGATGGCCAGTGCATGTATATTTCTCCCCATTGCTTATAAAATTTAGTATTTATTACATAGCATTATTGTATAATTTAAGTTAAATAGGATATATAAAGTGCTTAGTGACATGGGACGGGCTCAAATAAATGTTCGTATTATATCACTCAGCTCATAGGAGGTTCTCACGAACAAGTTGTTGGAGTTTATTTCACCTGAAGAGTCTGAAACACATTTCTATCTCTGACAATTAATACATATCTTCGGAAAGAAAACAGTGCCAAATGACAGACTGACAATCTCAGATCTTGATAACTTTTAAACTGTATATTCCATCATAAACATGTAACAAATTAGACAATGGGCCCCCACATGCTCTGAAGCATGGAGATCACTGGCAGGAACAATACCTATGGTGAGAACATCATTTCCGTATTGTCAAATGTCATGACTCCACTCAGCCAATCAAAAGACCTCCCCTACCCAAGCCCTCCAGAGCTTTTTAATAATTGATGATAATCCTTTAGCTTCTCCTCAGTAGCCCACAGCCAGAGAAGAACGACTGATAATCCAAAAATCATTTATAATTGACTCACATCTATTTTCCTATATGCTTTCCCTTTCAATGGATTTATCTCCCCATTGATTCCTGGCTTATACAAGTGCTGACATCCCTTTGTTTGCCTTTGTCAGGGCAAGAACCAAGGCAGAACCAGAGATGAATCTAGGACACTCTCTACTTTGTGTCTCTCTGAAGTCCTCACCCTAAAATCAATGTAAGAAAAGTGAGTGTTCTCATAATAATGCCTCCCATCCCCACAGGAACAGACGCATACCCAAATCCACTGCAGGCCTAGCAGCTGGCCTGCTTGATCCAGCTCAGATGCTCAAGAGCGGTAAGGGCTTTGTGTGCAGTAAACTAGGCCTGCCGAAACAATCTGCAGGTGTGCGTATGCAGGGGAGGATGTAGGGCATGTGGAGCGTGCCTGTGTGTGTGTGTGTGTGTCTGTGTGTGTGTGTCGTGTTAGGGGAGCATATGGATGTGTGATGTGTGTGTGGTGTATGTCTGTGTGTGATACAAGTGTAGGGTGTGAGGGTTATGTCTGCATGTGTAGGGGCGTGTGATGTACGTGGAGTATTAACATGTATGTGTGATGTGGGGCATATATGTGTGTGAGATGGATGTAGGGAATGTGTGCAGGCATGTGCTATAGCGTGAATGTAGGAAGTGTGGCGAGTGTGGGAGTGCTTGTGGCGTGTGGCATTCTGTGGTGTGTGTGTATTGTATATGTGTGATATGTGGTGTCTGTGTCTGTATGATGTATGCGGTGTGTGTGTGTGTGTGTGTGTGTGTATATGGGGGTATGTGTGTGTGTTGTATGTGTATATATGTGGGGTCTGTCGGTATGTGTGCATGTATATGTGGGAGCGTCTGTATGTGGTGTCTGTGTGTGTGTGTATGTGGGGGGTATGCTATACGATGTGTGGTGTGGGGTATATGGTATGTCTGTATGTGTGTATGTCTGTGTGTGTATGATGGGGGTGTGGTATATAGTGTGACATATGCATGTCCATATGTAGGTGTGTGAGGTGTACCTCTCTGTATGTTTATGATGTATGTAGGGGTCACATGTGGTATACAGTGTGTAGTGTGTGCTGTGTTTGTGTGTGGTGTGCATATACCTGTGTGTATATCTATGATGTATGTGGAGGGGTGGTATGTGATGTCTGTGTGTGCAAGTGTGTGATGTGTATATGTCTGCGTGTGTATGATGTATGGGGGCATGTGCAGTATGTGTTGTGTGGTGTGTCTGTATGTGTGTGATATATACGTCTGTGTGTGTTTATGATGCATGTGAGGGTCTTGTGTGGTGTGAGGTATGTCTGTGGTATGTATATGTCTGTATGTGTATGATGTATGTGGGGGGTGTGTGGTATGTGGTGTGTGGTGTGTCTGTGTAGGTATATGTGTGATGTGTATATGTTTGTGTGTATGATGTATTTAAGCAGTGTGGTATATGGTGTGTGGTGTGTCTGTGTGTATATTATGCATGTGGTGTGTCTGTGTATATGTGTGTGGTGTGCATATGTCTGTGTGTGTATCCTGTATGTGGGGGGTATGTGGTATATGGTGTGTCTGTGTGTGTATGTGTGTGTGTGTGTGATGTATGTGGGAGGTATGGTGTGTGGTGCATCTGTGTGTGATGTGTCTGTGTATATGTATGTGGTGTGCATATGTCTGTGTATGTGTACAATGTATGTGGGGTGTGGTATGTGGTGTGTAATATGTCTGTGTGTGATGTGTCTGTGTATATATGTGTGTGGTGTGCGTATGTCTGTGTGTGTGTACAATGTATGTGGGGGATGTATGATATGTGGTGTATGGTGTGTTTGTGTATATATGTGTGTGGTGTGCATATGTCTGTGTGTGTGTACAGTGTATGTGGGGGATGTATGATATGTGGTGTATGGCGTGTCTGTGTATATATGTGTGTGGTGTGCGTATGTCTGTGTGTGTGTACAATGTATGTGGGGGATGTATGATATGTGGTGTATGGTGTGTCTGTGTATATATGTGTGTGGTGTGCGTATGTCTGTGTGTGTACAGTGTATGTGGGGATGTATGATATGTGTTGTATGGTGTGTTTGTGTATATATGTGTGTGGTGTGCATATGTCTGTGTGTGTACAATGTATGTGGGGGTGTATGGTATGTGGTGTATGGTGTGTCTGTGTATATATGTGTGTGGTGTGCATATGTCTGTGTGTGTGTACAATGTATGTGGGGGGTGTACGGTATGTGGTGTATGGTATGTCTGTGTATATATGTGTGTGGTGTGCATATGTCTGTGTGTGTGTATGATATATGTGGGGGGTGCAATGTGGTGTGTGGTGTGTGGTGTGTCTGTGTATGTGTGTATGACAGGTGCTCCTTAGAGGTCTTCACTGCTTCTACACTGACCCTTGCAGATGAGATGTGCAGTCCAGACCCACAATGCACAGTTGCTTCGGGCAGTAAGAAGTGGGAAAACAGCTGAGAGCTATAGAAATTCAGAGACTAGAAATGTCCCAGATTTCCAGTAATAAATGGGTAATATGGGATGGCTTCCTTGAGGGACACCAAATCTTGAAGAATGAGTAAGTTTAGGAATGGGCAGAGAGGATGTGGGCAGAGAAGGTGAGTGGGAGAACAAGGTACAGGAACTAAGAAAGAACAGTGAAAGTGTATTGTAGCTGAAGGATCAAAGATGAACTTGGGGAGCAAAGAAATCCGCTGCTTCACCACCTTGTTTCCTCCGGAAAGCACATAGGAGAAAGATCTTTATAACTGCATCCTGTATAATTTTATCCACAAACTTTTCCCATGGAATGTGATCTTTTAGGAGCACATGTGAAAGAAGAAACAGGACCCAGGCCACCAGCCACTGAACAAGACTCTCTTTGTTCCAACCCCAGTTGCCTCCTTGACCTCCCAAGCAGGGCAAGAGTTTCCTGAAACACTTAAGATGTCAGCCCGTCAGTACATGAGCACTGTGCGTTCAGATAGCCTTGTTCGAAATCACTTGGCAGGCTTGGCGGGGCGGCCGGGAAGCCTGTACCATTCAGATGACCTCCAAGCATCTCTTTGGGCAGAAAGAAAAAACACAAAGCATCTCCGTCCATCTATATCAGTGTGCAGAAAAGGATCACAAAGTAGGGCATGGGGCCAAGAGAAGCCCTTCCCAGCATCACACACTGAACAAAAAGAACAGTCCGTCCCCTTTTCCTCAGCTGGAGCTGGAACCCCCTGTGTCCTCCCCAGCGCCAACCCTGGGTATAGGCAACACAAGCCCAGGACCTTCTGTGTGTTGGTGTCCACCAAGCTTAGCATTAACACCATCCAGTGAGTCATATATTTACTGAAAACCTACCTTAAGTGCTCCATCTTGAGAAGCTAATCTTTCCAATTTTATGTAGGCTTATCTGTTTGTTCCCCTCAATACAAGGTAATAGAGTCACCACTGGAGGTCAGACCAAAACCAGGGGGATTAAAGTGAAAAACAGCTTTAACATGTGACTGCTCTGTCCACTCAGGGACACTCAGGGAGTTAACATCCCCTTCCGAAAGCCTTTGGAAGATCACAATGTGTAATTTGAATACATAAAATCCTCCTTTCAGAGAATGCAGACCCTGTATAGGGCTCTTTTGACTTAATCGCATTCCAGGATCCTGGATTTCTTGGTCTCCTGCAGTATCTATGACTTCAGCTTGAGGCTCCTCCTTCCCTCTGTCTTCCTCTGAAAATATCCCTTACCTTTGCTCCAATCTATAATTACCCTACAGAAAGAACTCGATTAAGTGAGGGGGTGGGTGGCACTAGGAAAAAACTCCCATCTACATCAACTATTTCTAACTGTAGGCACAAGTATGTGATCTGCAAAAGTCACAATAAAGAAAAGCAACTCATTACAATCGACCTTTTAAAACTGACAAAGATGAAGAGGTGACAGAATTTAGGCAACCAGAGGCGAAACCTGTCCGGAACCCAGTTCCTTTCAGGTCCCCCATGAGTGTTCGCTGGGCAGGCATTGTGGAGTTTACACTGTAAGACACGGACGGCTTGAGAGCCTCTAGTTTAGCAAAATATCTCTTATACGAGTTTTTGTTTTTTGGATTTTTATTTTATTTATTTATTTTTATCTATTTATTTCTTAAGACGGAGTCTTGCTCTGTCACTCAGGCTGGAGTGCAGTGCTGTAATCTTGGCTCACTGCAACCTTTGCCTCCCTAGTTCAAACGATTCTCCTGCCTCAGTCTCCCAGGTAGCTGGGACTACAAAATGTGCGCCACCACGCCTGACTAATTTTTTTTGTATTTTTAGTAGGGATGGGGTTTCACCATGTTAGCCAGGCTAGTCTCAAACTCCTGACCTACATGCTGGGATTACAGGCATAAGCTACCACGCCTGGCCTCCCATATTAGGTTTAAAGGCAGGGCATAGCTCTTTGCCATCACCCTATATCCATCTCTTCTCCTGAAATAAGATGTTACACTGGGGAGCATTCTCTCTCTTGATGTCTTACGGTTTAAATTTCTGGCATTTAGCAAATACCTTATATTTTCTAATCCCAAAGCTTAAAAGGTCACTCTTGTAAGCATTCCAAGAGATTTGGGGGGATTTTAAATAACGCGGGTTGCTTTTGTTTGTTTGTTTTTGTTTGGTATTATATACAGTTTGGTAATATAAAAACAAAACGAAAACCTCCGGACTGATTGAATTCCTCACTAGACACCATATCTCTCTTTCAAGTGCCATCTGACCTATGAGGAAGTTTTTGTCCACAGCTACTGGACTAGGTGGGACCCAGGAAATGTAGAACTGTAACTTTTGTATAGTCTCAAGGTCAAGAGTCGGGGGCCCAGTAAGAGAGGGAAAGGCGAGGGGTCGGGGCAGGAGCATGGGGATACCAGGGCCAGTGTTTCCAAGACGTTCTGCAGTAGAGTGTGAGAGGAGGAGACGGGCTGAGGCCACTCAGGTGTCAAGGGAAAGACCTGCTTAGTCAGAAAGAAGTGATAAATAAACCTCATGCTTCCTTTAATCTGTGCAGTCTCTGAACCACTTTGTCTTCAGCAAAACGGGTGAAAGAGAGTCAACACCACAGAAATGAGATCCCCGGCACTGTACCCACACTTGAAATCAGTATGAGCAGAACATCAGAGCCCTGAGGAGTTTAGCCTCGTGCCTTTGAAATCTCCTCTTCAATAGGAATGATTCATAAGTTAAACCGATTCTGCAGCAGCCGTCTCAGTGCTATTCCCAGGAGGGCATCGTAAATGAAAAACCCTAAGCTGGAAGGATTAAGGATTCATCTTACCCTGCTGCTGAATTCCCCAAACTTCCTCTGTGCAGTTTCTTATAATAACCACGCTTACCACCTCTCCTCACCTGTCAGGTGGGTCTCACCTTTAGAAGAATTATCAGGCCCTGAAGGCCCTATAGGATTTGGTGATTTAAAAAAAAGGAAAAGAGGAGGCAAAGGGGTTCAATTTTGCCTGCAGACCTGCCTTGTTTGCAAAACAAACTGAAGCCACAAAGTTCCACAGCCAACAAATGGAGCTGGGGTCATACCCTGAAGTGCCTTCAGGGAGCAGGTATGTAAGTTAATAAGGAAGGATGCCGAATATAAGTTCATCTTCACCCCAGTGTGCATGAAGTGGGCTGGGTGTGAGTACAATGGAGAGTCCCGCCCCATATACGTGGGGTGGCCAGGGCCAGGACCACAGGCACCATTTTCACAAATACTAACAGATATTTTACCAAACTTCTCCTAGGTGACAGCAGCTATTCCCTGCACTAGAAATGTTAACAAAAAGGTGAACAGGACAATGAAGTGAACAGAGAAGCCTGAATTTTATATTATGGTGAAATTCACCCAGTGCTGCCAGATCTTCAGAATATTCAACCTAAGATGGAAAATTTGAATGGTGTGAAATCATCCAATTTTTAACATTGCTTACAATTTAAAAAATATACATAATGGGCAGGCCAAACAAAAATACGTCTGTGGGCTGAATGTGGCTCATAAGCCAACTTTTTAAAATCTCTGATTTTTCATTTATTCTAAGAGATGTACCTCCCCGGGGGCCTTCATCAAGGTAAATGATTTTCCCAATAGGCTTTCCCAGTTAGATTGAGGCTGAAGTCCAGAATGATGTTCACACTACTGCTTAGCTAATCAATGATTGGTTCCAAATAGAATGTATTCTTACCATCACAAAGTTATCAATAAAGGCCTTTTAAAAATACTGAATTCCTGAGACTTTATTTTTCACTGCTATTTTAAAACTTCTCAAAGACATAATTAATTGGCCAAACATAACCGTCTCTATTTCCCAGTAAAGAAAGCCACATGCACCTCAAGTTTTGCTGGAAACGTCAGTTGCATTCAGTCATCTCAGAGATTCGCATTAGACATTGTAATCTTACCTCCATGGTGTGGGTTTTTCCTGATGAAGTCTGCCCATACGCAAAAATCGTCCCGTTATAACCTTCAAGGACATCTGTGAACAAGAAAAAGAAATTAAAATTAACTCATTACTTTGATCATATGCTGGTGTAGGTTGCATATTTTAAAATTACATTTTCCAAATGGCCCATCTCATTTTTCATACAAATGATATATTTTAACTCCTTGTGAATTTTAAGTAGAATTATGAGATAAGAGCAGAAATGCAGGCCTCTGTTGTTCTACAAATAGAAAGAAACGGACTCATACTTCACAGAATATATTAATGAAGAAGGAGGCAGACACACGTTCTCCCAATGACATCAAAATCAAGACAGAGACATCGAGCACAAAACTTTTTTTTAGTAGAAGGATATTTGAGTTGTCTTCTAGAAGTCGATCTATTGAGATTAGTTGGGGGAAAAAGAAAACACTATTCTTATGCCCTAAGTTTCTGGAGTGAGATGAAGAATAGAATTTCTTTCCTCAGTTTAAACGCTGGCCCAGGCTAGCTCCTTGGGGAGGTTTCTCCTGAAAGCTCTACCAGAGCTCCTTGAGTCCAGAGGCAGGGGAGGAAAAGGGCCCCACTCTATAAACAGAGCCTCACGGTGACAATCCAATCAACCCAGAAACTAGCCGGGCCCTCACTTAAATTTAATGTCTCTGTGTTTGCACTGACAGTGCTAACAAGCCAGCCCAGGCCCATCAGCATCAGGAAACGTCTTTTCATTACACAATGAGAGCACTGTGCAAAGCCTTCCACACTGCAGGTCGGTGCCACATCACACAGAGACAAGGGGAGGCTCGAGGGTGGAGGCTGCTTTTTGCTGAAGAGCTGAAGATTATCTGTGGGAATTCTTTCAAAGCAGCAGAGGTGATTAAAATATATTTAGCACTCATTTCCCTCCTGCTTTCCTCCTTCATCCTCACAAATATCACTGGAAGAGGAACAATGCATCATTAATATCCTTGATCCTCCATTCAGCATAAGGGGAGGAGGTCTTCATTTGCACAAGGTGCAGAGGCAGGGAGAAGGGCCCACACCGAGGTGTCCTACTCGGGGTCATGTAAAAAACCAAGCTAGGCTTACTTCAGGCTCTATAAATAGAGTTTTTCTTTTGGGGGCATGGTAGAGGGGGTCCTCTGAATTTTATGATCCTGGTTTGTTTCTGTTTTGCTTAGATGGGTTTGCTTTTTTGAATTTATATAATTCTGATTTGTTATGTTTTTAAAAACAATTTTGATACACATTTGACCGATCTGAGGTTGTTGAAGTGTGAACTGGGATAAGAACGAAAAGCAATATTTTATTTTAGGAATCTAAGAACAGGAAAATTAAGTGTCAGGGTTTTTTTTTTTTTTTTTTTTTTAATTCTAGTAGCCCTCAAGAGTTTGTATCAAGCTATACTGGGGGTTGGGGGAGAGGAGGGACGGAGAGAGAGAGGAGGGAGAGAGAGAGAGAGAGGAGAGAGAGAGAGACAGAGAACGTTCACAGGTATCAGACTTCGGCTAATGGTTCCCCTGGTAACAGTGGGAAGCAAAAACTTGAAGTAGTCAGTGTAAGGTTTGGAGGTTCAAGCTTCAGTTTCCACAAAAATGCCAAACTACTCAAAGAAAAGATTCCTCAGGCCAGAGCAGACAGAGCACCTCCACATCAACATGAATATGATATGCTTTGAGGGACCCAAAGGAACAAGGTCCCACCCTTAGGTTAAACTTTAAAAATGCCATATTCATAACACGAACAACTCCAGCCTATTGGAATGCTGGCTACATCACAATATTACAGTTTCCATTTATTCAAAATTACCATTTTTTATAAATTAACCATCCCCCTACACACACACACACACACACACACACACACACACACCCCTGAAAGGGCTTTCCTTGTCTTAAGCCTCTGTGTGTGAAACACTCTGGAACCCACTGGCCCAGGTGTTAGAACAGCACCGAAGTTGCCAGGGCCAGGGGTCCAGCCATCCTGACCTCTGCTGGCCACCCTGCAAGTGCCGATGTTCCCACGCAGGAGGCCCCGGGGAGGTGGTACCGAGCAATCCGCCACACCAAGGAAACTCAGCTCAGAGCTCAGCTTCCTCCTGAATTAGGCCACACCAGAGGCCTCCCAGGTCTCATGCACGCCCCTGAGTCCATCACTGTAACAGAAGCTCGTCTGTGGCTTCACTTGTTTTGGATTAAGGAGCTGAGAAGCCTGCGAGACTGTACTTGGAGAATCTGTTTCTTGCTGCCGTTTCGTCACCGAGCACAATTTTTTTTCCCCTTCTTTTTTTGTAAGAAAAGAAGAACACGTAAAACCCCACTAGAACAAACTCCACTCGGCCCTGAAAGTATTTACAATCAGGTTACAGCTCATTCACTGCTGCAGAACCTCGCTCCAGCGCTCAAGGTTGAAGGGAGCCGACGTCGCCCTCTATCGGCTCCGCGCTGCACTAGAAGGTAATTTAAACGAAAAGGCTCTTTGAAGCCGGTGTTCTCTATTTTCTTCGAAACTCCAGGTTTTCGGGGCTTGTTTTCTGTTTATTGTTTGTTTGCTCAGTCTGTGTTTTGATTTGCTGGTGAGGGGAGGCACAGAGGGGAAGTGGAGCAGGAGCCCAGCGCGTTTCTATGGCCACCGCGACCACAGGCAGTGGGGGAGCCGCAGCGGGAAAGGCCAGGACACGCTCTGCACTGCGGGGGCCACGCCGCCCCCGACCCGATTCCCACAGAAGCGCCCACAAAAGGCACTTTCATCACGTCCACTGCCCGCTCCTGGGCCCACGGAGTGCATTTGTTTTAGAGTCTCTGCAGAAACAATGACTGTTTCCACATTTCAGCCACGCTCCGCAGACAGAACGTTTCTTTGTGTTGGTGCCTGGTGTGATGTGACCTCCACTGGTACAGCACAGCCCGCCGCACCTCAGGCCACAGCACTCTTCCATCCCGCAGCTGCATGAACCCCAGAAGGAGCTTCCGCCGCAGGTGCCCAGAGCCTTCTCATCTCCCAGGGGAGGAAGGATAGCAGTAGATACTTAAAATGCTCCTTGCCTCCCATTTGCCCAGTTCTGAATCCAGGTCTTGCTAAAGCAAAAGAGTTAATGCCATTTCCAGATTAGAATTGGGGGAGGATTTGATCATATCTACCCATCAGTAGTCCTAAGGAGGCATGGGGCTTCCTACTGACTCTCCAGGGGAAATGGGGGCCTGTAGGGTTTCTGGTGATAGTGGCTGACAGGCCATCCTCACCAGTCACCAAACCACTCAGGCCACAACCAGAGGATGAAGAGGCGGTCCTGCTGACCACCCGAGGCCAGCCTGCGTGCCGGCTGGCCAGACTAAAGGCTAATCACTGTGCCCAGGCAAGGGCATGCTGCGTCTTCAGAATGGAAACATGCCTCATCACTGGCAGATCACCAGGGCCACCACAAGGTGTGGGAGCCACCATCCCTGTCCCCTCTTCTCTACCCTCCTCCCACACCATTCCCAGCCCTGTCTTTTGCAATGCTTAGTTAATAGTCCATATGGCCTGACAGAACAGGGACCGCTCATAAAATAATTGTCACCAAATGCTCGCTGTGTGCTCACCAGGAAGGGAGGCAGGGGAGTGCAGAAGAACATCAGTCAATCAGTCCGACAAGCCCAGGCTTGAGTCCCAGTCCATGGCCCCCCAACCAACCTGGCCAAGTTACTTCACTTCTCTGAGCCTCAAATTCCTCTTCTGTACAATGAGGAAAATAATGCTCACCCTTCAGAAAGTTGTTGATTTAAAATGCAACTCCCTTCAGAAAGTTGTTGATTTAAAATGCGACAACATATGTCAAGTATATAGACAGTGCCTGATAAGTCACAGCTAAAAATATTTTTTCTTCTTCAGAGTCATATGTAAGATAATAACAAAACAGATCTGGTAATATCATCCTAAGTTTAACATTCTTCATTGGGTCCACATTGTCTGCAGGATAAAGTCCATCCATTTCCATCAAATTGCTCCAGCCTAACTTTCCCAGCCTCATCTCCCATAATGCCGCTCTGCACCCTCTGCCACTCCAAGTTGCCCAAGCAGAATTTGTGTCTTTATGCTTTTACTTTTGCAATCCCCTCTGCTTGTACAACCCTGCTATATTCTATAGTCCTCAGGACCCAACCTTTCAGAGAAACCTTCTTTAATTCTCCACTCCCTCTCCCGACCAAAATCAATACAAGTGACATTATTCCGTGTTCCCGTGGCATTTTGCATACACCCTTTCTAAAGTACATAATGCCTATGTGTGTGATGATTATGTACACATCTGTCTCTTTCCCTGTACCCAAAGCTCCTTGCAGACAGTCTTACATAGCATGGCGACTCCAGTCCCAGCAGTGCTTACCCCGTGGTGAGTACTAAATACAACTTACACAAATGAATGATTAAAAGAAACAACTGAATGAATGAATTTTAAAGGAACCAGAACTGGAAAGCAAGAAATCCCCTTCTCTAGCATCTGGATCATCCGTATCTAGTTAATTTAGAAGGCAAATAATTGGTGTGGCTCCTGTAGGCTGGGACATAGTTATAGTACTTCGATAATAGCATCCAGTTACCATGGTGTTTGACTCCTAGGTGTCCAAAGGAGCCTTCCCATTTACTGTGCTGGTAGTCACAAACCTACAACCTCTTTGAGAAGAAATGGAGGAGAATTCTACATGCGTTTTCAAGCAACATTTTGAAAAACAAACACCAAAGATGGGAGCATGAGAGATGCCAGGGCTCTACAAACATTTAAAGTATTTTTTTAACCCAGTGAAGTGGTAGGGAATGAAAAACCAGAGAGAGAATAAAGCCATCAAGTTAAATGGAGCCTCCCAGATGCTCCAAATCATTAAGAGTTTAGATGGACTTGAAAGGAATGCTCCTCAGTCCACCCATTATCAGGAATCAAGGGGACTGTGGTACCCTAAGGAAGCCATCCGATTTAATTATTGGCCTCTAGGAAAAAAGGGCTCCACAGCACTACCTCCCAATCTTGATTTAAATAGGGTTCCTCGTGGCAAGAGATACCTCAGCTGTACCTGGTCATCTATTCCAAGGAGTTCTTTCTTGTATCTCTATGCTTTAGCTTACTGATTCTGAAATACATGGCCACTTCTCACATTAGCCTCAGTGGATATTTGTGAAAGTTCAATCAGACCTTCATCAATTCCTTTTTAAAGGAGAATAAGGCATGTATGTATGATCATATATATTTATGATACCCTAGAAATGTCTTTTTGTCATATCATGTCAGGGCCTGATTTTATTCTACTAGATGGTTTTCTTTATAGCTCACTATATACTGGGTCTCAAATTATCCAGAGTTAGGCCGCATCTTTACAAGACCTGCCCGTTTCTGACATTTCATACTGTAGAGAAATCCGAACATTGAAAGAGGCCCAAACTTCTTTTGTGAATAAGGACTCAAAGAGTATTACTATAGTTTGTTAATCACAGGATTTTTTTTTTAACAGGGTGCATCCATTTCTAATTATGTCAGCTTACAGAGGACAGGATGTATTTAAATGGCCCTCACGTTTACCACAGCATGTGGTAAATACTATTTGTTTGTGGTAATGAAGGGGGAGAGAAAAAGAAATTCTGGCACATATGTGATTAATCTTACTTTAATAAAAAATATATGAATGAGTCCAATAATAGGGAGCAGGGCTGAGTAGGAGCAAACCAAGAAAGACATACTGCGAAAACACAGAAAACATGTTTAGATAGAAAGAGAAGCAGAAGAGTAAAAGTAGAGAGACGACGAAAATTACCACCCGATATAGGTCCATACTATTAATTCAGAAAGAGCTCAAATTCAGGCATATTTTTTTCTCATTGGGTTTCTATAAAAATCTCACTGTGAAGACCTTCAAAATTAATTGATGTCTGCAGCAAGAATGTGAATAACCATCCACCTCAGCAAGGAACATTACATGCTGACATGCATCTCCCACACAGGTGTCCAGGGTCAGAATTAATCGAACAGATGTACCGAGAGCTGATTTTCATGAATTTCAAATACTTAGGTTAGTCAGCTTCTAAAAACAAGCAGATCCAAAGTGACATGGTAGGTTATTTTGGTTTTGTTTTTACTTCTTGCTTTTTAAATCCAGAGCTGCCTATAAAGGGGGCAGCATCAAGACATTTGAAAGCACAATTGCCATAGCATTCACATTTGAGGGCAAGGATTTGATGATGAAAAGCAAAGTAGCAGGAGATGCCCCCCAGCTCTGTCCAGATGGCAAGCCTGCCAATGCAAGCTTCAACCTGCCCCTGATTTGAAAGGACAAGGTAGAGCAATGTGTAAATTGCTTCATCTCCCTGCTGCTATTTTGACATGAATCCTCCAGGGCCAATGCCAGTCCTAGAGAAAAGGACTGATCTCTAAGACGTAAATGTAGGCTTGAGGCTACCTGTTTGGAGGAACAAATGTCAGGATCTGGGTGGGATGGTTGAAAATGGGTTAGGAGAAAGCATCATTAAGGAATGCTGAATAGCAAGACCAGGCTCGATAACCAACATGGTAATGTGATTTTATGACACTGTAGAAAATTTCTAAATGGCAAAAATTTTCCATATTTAAGTCTTCTTGCTGAGAGACATTAGTAAAAGGGAGACAGATGCACAGAGTAAATCAACCAAAGATGTACAACTGAAGCATCAGGAATATATATTTTCTCCTTCAAAGGAAAAAGGAGGTTTCATACCTGCAGCAGTGTTTTAAAATTGTTACAGAAATAGTGTGAATACAGCTTACCTTCCTTTAAACTTTTGGGTGACAAAATAGAAAAGGTGGCAAAAGAAATAAATAAATGTCCTTGAAAAGGGGAAATAGAGAGATTAAATAATTTGCCTGACATCATAGCAAATCAGGGCTAGAACCGAGGCTATAGAATTCAGTGTTTCCAATTAGCAGGCCTCTGCTTACAGTCAAGGCACATTGATTCCTAGGCTGCAAATATCACTTAATGTTTTCAATTACTCTGAATGGCCCAGGAGGAAATAAAGAAATAGCACTTACCTTTGACAATTTGCTTCGCACATGCATTGTAAACCTGCTCTTGGCTTGTGTTGGGAGGTAGCACTCTGTCGAAGACATATGGCTTCCCTTGCTAAAAAAGAAAGACAAAGGAAAGAAAAGGGTGGGAAAAAAACACATTAGACGTTTAGGAATAAAAAAGCGCTGACATTAGTAGCTAGGCCATAGGCACTAAATCACCAACCCTATTCTTTAAGGCAGTTCATTACCAAGAGTAGGGAATTTTTATAGCATATACCACACATGCATTGCGTGTATGTGCACTGTATGTTGAGAATCTGAGATTTTAAAAAATTTAAATTTAACCACTTTTTAAATGAAGGGTAGGCTGAGACTTATTCATTCATTCGACCAAGTATTTACTGAGCACTTACACAGAGCCTGGCACTGGGCTAGACGCTGAAAAAAAAAAAAAAAAAAAAAAAAAAAAACCACACAAAACAATCCTGCTCTTGTGAATCATTTAATTAAGTTGAGCAGATAGCTAATAAGCAAGAAAGCAAACACAGAGGAAAATGCAAAATGCCTAGGTTTAAAATGGCAGGACAGAGGGAATGCTAGAGAGGGCAAGGAAAGCCTGGTGAAGAAGGACCACTTAAGTGTATCTTCACAGAATCAGGAAGATGGAGGCTCCTGAAGAACTGCAGAAGCACATCCCAGGCAGGAGCCCAGCAGACAGCAAAGGGCCTGGTGTGTTCAAGGAATTGGAGGGCAAGCAAATCAGGAGCCAGTTCATGCAGCGCACAGTTAGCCAAGGTGATGTGCTTAAATGTTAGTCAATGGGAAGATGGGACAAACAGATTTAAGGAGCTCCTCTTATTAGAAAGCTACTATTGCTTTGTGTCCAAAAGAATTATTGTGTTTTCTTTCTCATGCATAAGTGATGCTTTAACTGAGTTGAGGCTTCCAAGACAAAGAGGGCCCTTCTGTACAGTAAATCAAGAGATTTCCCCAGGTGTGGGGTCTTGGGATTTGGTTTGATGCTCAAATGTATGTGTTTCAAGGAAATAACTAGTAGAGGGGAAGAGAAGAAACTCCACTGT
Source organism: Macaca mulatta (assembly GCF_049350105.2). Classification (NCBI taxonomy): domain Eukaryota; kingdom Metazoa; phylum Chordata; class Mammalia; order Primates; family Cercopithecidae; genus Macaca; species Macaca mulatta. The sequence goes on along the minus strand of NC_133417.1, from coordinate 53,921,097 downwards.
GCACTATATGAGCCCTGACGCCTAATCACTCCATGTTCAATAAGGAGTTACTGGGCATTTAGGTGCCAGGCACAGTGCTGAGTGCTGTGGAAGTGGTGTGTGGGACAGACACAGCCCCTTCCCTAGAAGAACCCATCCTGAAGGCACCTCTTCTCTACCACCACCACCCAGGCAGGGGGCAACCATGCTCACCCTCTTCCACAGCCGGACTCACTCAGGAGGCCCTTCCTCTTCATGTTCACCACATAGCAGAGGGGAGGGCAGAAGATGAGAAGGGAGGAGAGAGGAGAGCCAAGAGCCTCCTTTTCTCCCCCTGTGCCCCTCCTACATGTGGCTCTGGACACCAGGAACCACCCAAGGACAGTAGGACTCCTCAAAAAGATAATTGCTCATGAGGGATCCAAGAGCAAGGCTTGTTACATCCTATAACCTTCACACAAAGTAAGTACACAGCTGTCAGAATGGCTGAATGTTCTACTCATTTATTACTTGGGTAGAGCTGTACTGGAGGTAAATTCCTAGCCCTTAAGCTTTAGTCTTTGAAAACTGGATAGCGCCAACCAGGTAAATGAGCTACTTCCACTTGGTCTTAGAGAAATGGAGAATTTTCAATTACATAAAATTTTGTTTTGATGCAAAGCAGCAGAACCAGAGTCATTCTGCTAAAGTTATAGAAAGAGAACATTTTCTGACGTTTTGTTTGCAGTAAGTTTCCTTCAGTTAGTGAATCAAGGATTTGGTTGAATAACCAATACACTATTCCTCACCATAGTGTATTGCCAACTATCAGCTTACTACATGATTATTAAGCTTTATCTATTTGTAAAATTCTACTAAATGTCAGTAAGTTAAAAGGTAAGAATAAATATTTGCAGAGTTTGCCTGGGTATTTGTTATCAATTGAACTTTCTGGAATAAAAATGTAGCTTTGCTTAATTTAAAGCAAATCCACTATTTATCCAAACAATGAGAATCACCAAAATAAAGCATCTTGTTTACAGCTTGATCCTGCTCTGGGTTTTAGAGAAAATACATTTAATACAGCAGACAAAATGACCTATTAAATTGTAGCACATGGTACGAAAAAAAAAAAGGACTCTTCAGTTTTGCCCTTCTGTTTAAAATGTTTATTAGAATGCATTATGTTTTCACTTTAAGAGAAGTAGAGATCAAGAAATCTCTATTCCTCATTTAAATAATGTAATTTATCAAATGACAAACATAATACAGCGATTCTTCATAACCTAAAGTTAACTACCAAACAGAAGTTGCCTTCAAGTCATTGTGATTGATACTAAGAAAAGATAAAATTTAGAAAGTGATTTGTTACGAGACCTATCTTGTCAGGATTAACACGTTATGTAGTTAAAAATGTAAATATTCTTATGTGTCCTGTCTTGCACTGGGTTAGTTATAGGTTTTTATTTTAGGTCAACCTTAAAGTCTGGAAGATATTGATCAGAATTTAGTTATTGAATATTTTCAAAGAACTGACTTGTGGCATAGCTGTACCAGCTGTCTATATAATTGCCATTTTAAAAAACCACTAATTACTCTTTGCTGCTTTAGTAATGGTATGAAAATCTCACAAATCCTGATTGAGACTTGAACAAAGACTCTTGCCCCATAGCCCCCAAGGAGGTAAGATTGTCCATTTTTTATTCTACCATGGCTAAAGGTTTCTCCAGGCATGCACTGGGCCCAACTTGCTCTAGTCATCACTGAGTTTACAGCTACAGAATACACTTTTCAAATGACATTTAATGCGGGTTCTGGGTACTAACACTTGAAACCTAATGATGAGGTCACCAGTCACTCCTTCTGGAGACACGATTCCTTTCCAGGTGTCTATGCAGCACATGGTTCTCTCCAACCTCTCTGGCTACCTCCATCAATGTCCTTTGTTGGGGTTTCTTTCAAACTTCTAAATGGTAGTGTATTCAAGACCCAGACCTCTGCCTCCTTTCTGTCTACACTTTTGAGTTTCATGTAATTTAAATCAATATTTCAGCCTTCATCTCTCTTCTAACATCCAGATTCAGATGTCCTCTAGACACTTCCATTTGGGTGTCCATGAGCCATCTCAAACTTAACCAACCAAAAAATAGCCATCAAGCCCTCTGTATCTGAGTAAGAACTATAACACCAATCACCTAGTTATTCAGACTGAAAACTAAGAACCATTCAATATGACTGTCCCAAACTATATCCCAAACCCTATCACTTCTCACCATCTATACCACAGACACTTAGTCCATCATTTCTCCATCAGTCTCTTCTACACAACAGCTATCACCTCCTGACTGATCTCCCTTCCTTAATTCTTGCTCCTAACTATCAAATTTCCACTTAGCAGCTAAAATGAGCTTCCTAAAACTGTAAATCAGATACCAATTCCTTGCCTAATTCCTTCCACAGCCTCCTATTATTCTTAGAGTAGACCCTCTTTGCCCTCAGCTGCCTGCATTATCCTCTGTCTCACTACATTGTGGCCCCATGAACTTTTCTCTGTATGATGCTTATTCCCCAGTTCAGAGCCTTTGCTCTTAACTCTTCCTTTCCCTTATAATTATCCCACTGCAGATACTCATTTACCTGTCTCATTATCACTACTCTTTAGAACTCAATTCAAATTTCTCCTTCCCTGAAGGCTTTCATGATCCTAGGAGCCCCATACCCACCCAGGCATCACTCTCTATTACATTACCCTATTTAGTTTGCTCCATAGTAGTTAGTATGTGACTAATTATCAATCAATCTAATTAACCACTACAATTATAGCATTTTACCAGCTAAAACAGAAGCCATATAAATCCCAAGTCCTAACCCCATGTAGGGAAACCTGCTTCAATTTATGAAGGGAATCTGGATGAGACATACACATTCCACACACATTACTACTGAAAATAAAGTATACAAGCTTTGCCTTGAAGCCTGCATGTGGAACAGTGCTAATTACATAGGTGCAGTATAACTAAAATTAATAACTTACCAGGATCACATACAAAAAAATAACAGCAGATGGTTCTTATACTTTTATAGTTAAAATTTTAAAAAATCATACCACCAGAACTCTATCAAGTTGTTGAGTGCAAGGTGTCTGGGAACCATATGGCCTGCCTATTAATACATTTGACCCATTACCCAACAACTATTTCCCAGCCTGGAAGGAATATTACTCTGGGAGACAACAGAAAACAAAAGACTCACATAAACGTTTCGAAGATGGGCACCAGGAGGGATGTTAAGGAAAGTGAAATTAATTATCCCCAAGAAGAGATCATTAAGAAGTAATCCAATAACAAGCTCTAAGACTGACGACGAGTTGTGGCATAGGGTTGCCAATGATTTGAATGGTTTTTCTTCTCTCTTTATCAAGAAAGAACAAACAAAGGCTAAAATTTCCACAGAGAGATTTAAACTCACTCTCTGGAATTACCTCCTGACGCTGAGGAGTACTGTATTCAGAAGAGGAACTGATTATGGAGAACAATAATTAACTCTGTGTTCCAAGCACTTATATGACTTCATTCCTGAAAGTACAGAAATGACAAGTTCTTTCAGCCCGTGCTGCCACCTTAACACTGTCACCAACACCATCACCAACCACGATGACCCACGCCCTTTTATACTCTAGCCCATTTAATTCTCATAAGAACTCTATGAGCCGGTGAAACCCCGTCTCTACTAAAAAAATACAAAAAACTAGCCGGGCAAGGTGGCAGGTTCCTGTAGTCCCAGCTACTCGGGAGGCTGAGGCAGGAGAATGGCTTAAACCCGAGAGGCGGAGCTTGCAGTGAGCTGAGATCTGGCCACTGCACTCCAGCCTGGGGGACAAAGCGAGACTCTGTCTCAAAAAAAAAAAAAAAAAAAAAAAAAAAAAAGAACTCTATGAGCTAGGTATTATTATCCCCATTTCACAAACTGGAAAACTAAGGCCAAGCCATATTATCTGCTCTATCACTTAGGGGAAATAACTGCCAGGCCCTTACTTCAAGTGTTCTTCCTTTACGGAGTATTGTTTTCCTAAAAAGCTTCGGATTTGCCAGAAAAGCAGGAGACATCCAAAACATGCTAAGAGACTGAAGCAAAGTGAGTATGAGATAACAAAAGACAGAGATCCCTACTGCAGCCTACGGCAGTCAGGAAAGTGTTAACCATGAAGGTACTGCTGACATGAAACCATTGAGGAAAGAAAAACTGAAGATCTGGGAAGAAGGCAAGATTGTGTAGGGGAAAAAAAGCAGAGGGCATGCAATGGCAAGCATTCCTTTCAACAGAAGGAATTAAAAATGGGCGAAGGCCAATCAGAGGCTAGGGAAAGACAGATGCAAGGCTTGCTATGGAAAGTTGAAGTTATTTTTAAAATTCTACAATTTTTCAGAGCCAAAAGGTCTTTCCAGGTCATTTCAACCTATCATCATGTTTTATAAATAAAGTGAGATCAGGAGAGGGTAGATGGCGTGCATGCAGCCAGCCAGGTAGGCAGCAGATGTGTGCCTCGCATCCAGACCTCCTGCCTCCCTATCCAGTGCTCTAGAAGTTCTACTTTAAAATCACTTGCTCTCTCCAAACATCAAAGAAACAATAAGCCTGAATTTCTGGTTCTTTTTTTCCCCTGCTCTCCTCCCAATTAATTCTAAATTATTTTCAAATACAAAATTAATTAGTCCAATGAACAAAGAGTTGTTGCTCAAGATGTGGTTGGTGTCATTCTGTTAAAAAAAAAAAAAAAAAGTTGGTGACCAACCTACATCAGGCATTTGTATTACACTAAACTTATCAAGCAGTTATCCCCTAAATGAAGTGAAATGAAAAAGTGACGATCATTCACAATGTACCAGCTCAGGAACTTGGCATCCTACTACCCTCTCAACACCTAAGTGCGGAATCACATCTTGGGCCCCTCCAGGCCCCCAGGCCTGTGACTCCTGAGCTCAGCTCCACAAAGCATAGGGGCCATTTAATTTCCAGGAGCCCCAGCAAAATTTACCCTGTTTCAAGGCCATCCTCTGCACTCTTTAAAAATAAACAAAATTTCAATGTTCAATCATAAAGTCTATTCACGAAAGGCGAGGAGCCATGTCTGGTACAGGTGCTTGTACACTCACCGGCTTTACTGTTACAGCTTTGGAGCCTCTGGAAACTTCTGTGAAAATACCAATGACAGACCTGCAGCAGATGCTGTGAGGAGCCTGACTAACCTCTCAATCTCCACCGCTTCCATGTAGGCTAGTCTAACCTCCCTCAGTCAGTTCCTGCATCTCTCTGACCGGCTAGTCTAACCTTCCACGGTCAGCTCCTGCATCTCTCTGCCTGAAGGCTTTTCTGGCTGCTGGAGCCCTCTTGGTCACCCTCAACAGGCCGAAAGGACCTTGTGGGTACCAACCCCAGCAGTTCTTAGTCAACGGCTATTAAGAGTTGGGGGGCTTAGCCAAGCACGGTGGCTCACGCCTGTAATCCCAGCACTTTAGGAGGCCGAGGCGGGTGGATCACGAGGTCAGGAGATCAAAACCATCCTGGCTAACACAGTGAAACCACGTCTCTACTGAAAATACAAAAAAATTAGCCGGGCGTGGTGGCGGGCGCCTGTAGTCCCAGCTACTCGGGAGGCTGAGGCAGGAGAATGGCGTGAACCCGGGAGGCAGAGCTTGCAGTGAGCGGAGATCGCACCACTGCACTCCAGCCTGGGCGACAGAGCGAGATTCCCTCTCACAAAAAAAAAGAGTTGGGGAGGTCAATACTTTAGCTCCCATGCCCAGGGGTGGTAGTGCAGGGGTGACCCTGAGGCATGTATTCCAAACCAGCATGCAGACTTCCCTAGTGGGATGAGGCTCCTGTTACCCCTAGTGGGAACTCACTTGATGGCGCACTCTATGTGGGTCCTTCACTTCCCTGCCTAGCTTCACTCTTCAACAGTGTTTCCTAGGATCATCTCCCAAGGAAACCTGCACTTCCATCCTTGCCTCAGGGTCTGCTTCTGGGGGAGCCCCAAGTAAGGCAAAATTCAAGACCTTTTGCTCTCAAAGGGTTTTTCGTTCAGTAGGTCTTAAGATATCTGGACTGGTGGAGTCACTGTCAAATATGAAGCCATCACATTTGGTTGGTGCTCAGCCAACAGATTGAGTGGAAATTCAAATCCTTACTAAAATCCAACAAGCTGAGGCTTTGGTACACTATCCTGGAAAGGGGGTACACCTTTTTCTTCATAAAAGGGTGGTTGCTGGTCACTTACCAAGCAATGGTCCCACAGGGCCACATCCACCCAGGAAATTATCAGTTCCTTACTGACACAATTCTAGAAGCATCAAAGGTTCTTGAAGACCCTGGCCTAGCAGAGCACCTTAATGGTGCAGGGCAGGTGCTCAATAGATGTCTGTTGATCATAATGATGACTAATACCTGCCAGATGGGCCCCAGGGATGCTAGAGGAGGGTGCCACCCTCAAATGGTGTGCAATACAGGAGATGCACACTGTATTTCTCCAGTGTGTCAGAAACTTCACTTATTTCCCACCATTCTTACTTCCACCAATATTTTAGCAGTCCTGAAGTCACTCTGTCTTTCTATACTCCTTTACCTCTTTACCCCATTACCTACCTTCCCATTTATCTGAAGCTGACCTGCAAATTGCCAAGGCAGGAAAAACCCCACTTTGCACATTGGGGCAAAACATCCCATACCTGGCAGTGACCACCAGCTCTTTCCCATCACCGTTATACCCTCTCCAGGGTCTACTCATTTGCAATGGCAGCCTCACAGGGAGACCCTAAGGCCATGCTGATGTCTCCAGCCAGCAGAAGCCTCTACTCCAGCTCCCCATTCTCCTCACCACTCCACTGCCTGCCCAGTCTACAGGGGGGTGACACTGTCAGTGGGGTATAAATGTTAATCCAGAGCTGCCCCTGGACATTGCCCTCCCCCTCCCCACAGTGGCTCCATGCCCCAAGGAAAGCAGCTGGTGCCAGTTCCGGCCAAAGCCAAGGCTGCTCCCAGGAGAATCTGCAATGAAACAAATGTCCACAAAGCAGCCACTGGCTTCTAATGGAGTTGCCAAGGCAATGCCAACCACTTCACGTATTAAGAATGAACAAAGGCAACACACAAGAATGAATCTTGTAAGCCTTCCTGCAGGAAACCAGGCTAGAATTCTTTCCTTTCTGCCAAAATTCCCACTGTGTGGACACACAGGCACTGTCAGGATCACAGACAGCTACGAAAGAACATTCTGAGAAGGCAAACTGCCCGAGCGATAATGAAGAAATTCAGAATCATTGCCTGGCTAACAGGCATAATGAAGACAGAAGTGTTACTTCTGTTACAGAGAATAATGGAACCTGTGCCTCAAAAATAAGATTCTTATGTGTATGTGATTTTCATTTCAGATCAAAATACAATGAACTCCTTTCTCTCCCATCCCCAAGCTCTTTTGCCTTTGAGTGCTGCGTACCCTTACCTACAGGGGGTAGGAGGAAAAGTCAGGCAACTGGTTCTAGTCCAGAAACTGGCCCCTCAGCTGCTTTGAGATCTTGATCAATTTACCCATATTTTCTAAGCCTCTTCCTCTCTGTAAAGTGAAAGATTGAAGAGTTCTGGCTCTAACAAGCTATCACAGTAATGAGCAGTAAGGAATGCTGTGATTTTCCCATCAGAATGCTTTCCGCCTTGACCTATAGCATGAGAGAAGGTAAGCTGTAAACAGGGGAGAGCTCCGTCTTCTCTGCACTCAGAGGAAGGAGCAGAAATTGCTGCCGTGGTTATTTCAGCAGATCTAGTTTTCTGCCAAGTCAAGTCTGAAAAGAAAAGAAAAGAAAAGAAAAGAAAAGAAAAGAAAAGAAAAGAAAAGAAAAACCTTCACTGGATGGGAGGTGAAAAAGCCATTTCACAGAAGGTAGAATGGAGGATCTCTTGTGCCAAATGGAAGATAACAACGATAGCACTGAGCTTTCTCTCTGGGGCACACCACCCTGGTGGGGCTTCCTGGCATACTGCAGTACCAACCAAGGTCAAACAGCCGCTCGACAAACCTCTCCCAGTTACACTGAGTCTCATGATGGCGCTGCCAACACGGGAACATGTGGTGACACATGTAAAGTTCTCTTCCCTTTAGTTAAAAAATCAAAAACAAAAGCTTTTCCCTAGGCCTTCACTTGGCTAAGTATGTTGCACACAGAGGCTTCAGAAAAACACTGCAAATATTTACTGCCAATAGAATGAACATTTGTTAACTTTTTTTCACTCTTCAGAAACAGCTTACATAATTATAATTATCCCATGTATTGAGCAGCAATTTTATTTTATAATAAGTTAAGGCCCCTCAGTTCCATTTGTTCCTCATGATTTTGGGGGTGAGACAAGAATATCAACTTCACTTTCTGGGAATGGAGAATAACTTCCCATGGCCATGTGGAAGGCAAAACTTTGAGCTGAGACTGGGATCCAGAATTTCTGGTTCCCAGCCAAGCCTTCTACCCATAACACCATATTGCATCTTGTAACTGTTCCCTCAACTATAGATTTTCTAAGAATTCCACACATTTGGGTTTCGAACATGATGCAATATAACCTAGAGTGCAATGGCTTGCTTCTACCTATTATGGATAAAATAACTCCCATAAATTACAAGGAAAATGTCCCACAAAAGAGTATAATTACATTAACCAAAACCAGCAGTAGTCATTAAGTTCAGGATGCCTATATCACAATGGGTATTTAACATGCCACTCCCATTCAATCATAGTGCACTAGCACTATAAATGAGAGCTGCTGGATGCAAACTCCAAATAGGTCTTTAATAGTCAACTACACCTAAATGGACCATCTGGAACTTGGGCTATACAAGGCTCATGCATCCCAGGGCACATCATCTCAGTAGTCACACAGGAGAAGGGACATTTGACCCACAGTAGCAATGGTGGGTGGCCCAATTGGCAGATGAAGTACTTGAAGCACTAAAATATATATACAGGCCAGGCGCAGTAGCTCACACCTGTAATCCCAGCACTTTGAGAGCCCATAGTGGGAAGATCATTTGATGCCAGGAGTTTGAGACCAGCCTAGGCAACATAGCAAGACCCCATCTCTACAAAACATTTTTTAAAATTAGCCAGTTGCAGTGGTGCACACCTGTTAGTCCCAGCTAGTCAGCAGGCTGTGGTGAGAGGATCATGTGAGCCCAAGAATTTGAGGCTTCAGTGAGCTATGATCATGCCACTGTGGTAAGGCCTGGGCCACAAAGCAAGACCCTGACTACAACATATATACACACACAGAATTTTTTCTTTAAAAATTTTTTGTTGTTGAATTCAGCTACAATTTTATAAGCCAAAAATCTTTAAAAAGTGGTTTTAAGTGTAGTTGACACACAAGCATTGCATCTTTTAAAAGATTTCTAATTTTAGTTGGAGGACGGGACACCATATTTTTCAACGCTTAGCTATTGGAAGAGCCAGGTGGCCACACACATGTGGAATTTGAAGAACAAACTCACCCAATACTTCCTTCTGCCACCCCCTGCCCCACTTCCTGACTTGAAGTTCCACCATTTGAACCAGTAATGGATTCAATAACTTTTAAAAGGAGACTATGATTCCAGAAAGCTAATTTATCAAAAATAGCCCTCTAGTCTTCTGCCAGGAGCAGCAATTAGCTTATCAGATTCGTTAGTTAATAGAACCAAGATAAACCAATTGTTCATTTCTAAGCAGTGAAGTGGGGATGGGGAGAAAAGAGGGAGGGGCAGGAGGAAGGGAAGGATTTCCCAAGCCAAGCAGGGAAAAACAGTGTGATGAGGGAGATGGCACCAGAGGCAAATGTCATTTCCTTCACGACCAGCCTAGGATGGACCAGCAAATAAAAGTTTAAACCTACTATCCCAAGCAGCTTTTGCCCAGCAATCTAGGGTAATAATTGTTTAATATACACCCAGGCTCAGGTACTGAAGGGCCACTTATTGGCACCCTCTCCCTTAAGAAGGGAGCCCTGTATTCATCCAAGGTTTCCTCCCAAAATCTCCCGCTTCACAGGCTCTTTTCTTTTAACGTAAAGCATGCTTATGTTTTCTTATTCTCTTCAGTTTTCGCTTTGTCCTCCCTCAAACTACTGCCCCAGCTCTAGCCCCTTTCTCTATCAAACTATTTAGAAGGTTGGTCTTCTCATGCCTCTACTTCCTTATCCCTCCCATCACATCCAGCCACCTAATTTTTGCTCTCATTCATCTGCCTTCTTAAACGGCTTCATGGCCTCTTAATCTTCAATTCTAAGACACTTTGATAGTCTGCAATATCCTCAACATTCACAAGTGTAGAATCGTGCACCAGCCCAGCCTTGTGGACACTCTGCTCTACTGTCCCCTTGGATGCTGCGTGCTCTGGCTCAGCTTCCTTCCTCTTTGACCCCTTATTTTTCTCTGTCATTGCCAATTTTTATTTTTCTCATTCCTGCCAATTCCAAATGTAAGAATGTCTCCAGATCTCTCGCTGGGCCTCTTCTCTTCTGTCTTGCACCTTCCGTTTCCATACTGTCTTGCATGGAAAGGCACAAACATTCCTGTAGTTTTAGCCACATGCTGTACGCAGAAGATGAACAAAGTCCATCCTGAACTCTGAGACCCAAACATCCAGGATAAAAAGCTCAGAGCCATCTCTCCCACAGTTGTCCCTCACGACTGTCACCCAGTCAGTTGCCACAGAGTGGTCATTCATTTCTTTGATCTATCTCACTTTGTGTCTCAACTATTCTTACTACTTTTTGCCTAGACTTGTGCAAGGGCCTTCTAGGTGGCCCACATGTCTTTCTTTTCTCCATTGTGCTCTACATCCTTTGCCAAATCCATCTACCTCTGGCCCGGCAACTAAAAGAGCTTCTAGGATGCCCTGTGCTATATGATCCCCCTAGTGAGACACCTTCCACAACAGTGGACCTACCAATCCCCAAAGGAACGTCCTTCCCTACTGGACTTCACTGCTCTGACGATTCCCTCTAACCAGAATGCCATCTAAATGATTTGACTGTGTTATCTGTCAAAACACTACCCATTCCTCTGGAAGCACCATGTCATGGAAAGAATGCAGGATCCAGAGTTAGAGACTGGGGTGAAAGAGGACTAATATATTCGACTGACTTTCGTATGCTAGACCCTATGTTTTACCTGGGGCATAACATAGATTGCTGACAACTATTCTTTAATGTAATTGCCACTCTTCATTTTGCAAGTGACAAGGTCAGGTTCAGAGATGTCCATGGCTTGTAGAGGGTCACAAAGCCCATATTACATTGGCTTCATATGGCAGTTGTGAGAACAAATAATAAAAGGCATATAAAATTACTTTACAAATTGCAAATTACAAATTGCATGTACGTTATTAACATTATGACTTACCTTACCCTTTTATAGATTTTTAGTTATTTAAGGACATGTTTTCTATCTTACCCATCTTTGGATTCCCTGCAGCATTTATGCTAAGTATTAAGAGTGCTTAAATTAATAGCTGTTTAATTAAATTGGATTTTTGATGTCACATTTTGAATTAATAGCATTTTAAAAATTTTACTCCAAAATTAAAGCTGCCACTTATTGAGCAGGTCCAAGTGCCAGGCAGACTACCGTGAATCTCCACAGCAGTGCTCCAACGTTAGCATTATTATACCCATTTTACAGATGGAGAAATCAGAGTTCAGAGACAACACATAATAGTCATACAGCCGTAAGTAGGAGAGGCAGGAGGGTCTGATTTCAGAGCTCAGGATTTCTCACCATTAAAGACTCTTGACCACAGATATCCAACTCACCTAGACCCACCAAAATCTAACATTTCTGCAACAGAGGTGATTCCCATCTCTTGTGAGCAGAGAAACATCATTTTCCTTTTTATAGCCATAGTGCTGAGAACTCTCTTTCAGACTCTGCTCAGCATTAATTACCACATCCTCATGAACACTGGCATAATCAGCCCTCTGCCCCACACAACTAAACATCTTTCTTACAGTTTTACAGATTTAGGGTTTCTCTTCTTACTGCTTTATTCAACAGACACTGACTGAGAATCCTCCATGTGCCAGGTACTGTTCTAAAACACTGGGAACCCAGCAGGGATGAGACACAAGGTTCCTTGTCTTTATGAAGCTTTCATTCTGAGGGAGTGGAGAGAGACAAGCAATAAACAACCAATCAAAACAAAGATGACTCCTCTGAGTGTTGTGATATGCGGGTCAGGGAGGATGGCTCTGAGGATGTGACCTCAGAGCAGAAGCCTGGAGACTTGCCAGCTGCGGGAAGAGCAGGGGCAGGGCACTGCAGGCAGAGGTGACCAAAAGCGTGAAACCTTGAGCTGGGAAGCACATGGTCTGTTGAAAAGTGGGCTGATGTATTTGAAGAGAGCAAGGAGCAGAATGGTATGATGAGATGATGAGGGACGAGCCAGGCAGAGCCCAGTGCTGCAAAGCCCTATAGCACATACATCTGTAACGTACCTTGAAGCAAAGGAATGGCCTGATCTGGTTTCTGTTTTGGCTGCTCTGTGAAGATGTGGTGCCTGGGAGGCAACGCTGAAGTAGGACAAATGTGAACACCAGTGAGGAGGCCATTGTAGAAGTTGAGAAAGGCATAGGACAGCCTGGAAGGAGTGGGCAATGAAGATGGAAAGTATAGGGTGGGTTTGGAGTAGAGTTGGGAGGTGGGTCCATGGAACAAACGTGGATGACAAAGATCCATACAATAAGCTCTTGCAAATGTCCATGAGTCTGATTCACTGGCCTCCATGTTGAGTCACAGGCCACATATCACTCACTGAAGCCAGCCCAACATCAATGCTGAGCAGACCAGGAAGGACCATTCACTTTTATTCCCAAAACACTCTTCAGAGGTTGCCTCTCCTCCTTCGACCACCAAGTTTGAGCATGCTAAGTGTGGAGCCGTCCAAATAATCCAGAAATCAAGGCAGAGAGAGAACTCAAGGGTGTTTCATGTCAACATTTCATCCCCACAAAAATCCCATGAAATTGGTGCTATCCAATTCTCCACCCCTATGACAGGGAGAACATGTCAATTCTCCAGTGTCATTCAACTGGCAAATGGCAGATCCATAGTCAAGCCCAGGTCTGCCTCACTCCAATGCCCAACCTCCTTCAAGCACCCCACCTATGAAATCCAAAGAGACGTCACTGTGTCAAGGGCAAACTTCACAGCGGCTGGAGTGACCGTGAGTTGATCACACGCACTCCTAAAACTACTCTGAGTTCTACCCTTTGACTTCAGTCTCTCCTACTTTAAAAAAAAAAAATCTCTACATGAAAATACCTTTATTTATTTAACATATAATTATTAATGCTTCCTGTGTCAGGCAATCTGTGAGATTCTAGGAAGCCAATACTGGAAAGGACACAGTGCCCAAGCACTAAGGGTTCAGGGTCTAATAGGGGAGGCAAAGAAACAGGGAAGGAAGCAGTTTTTCTCTTCTAGGTACTTTAAAGCTCTATAATATATGCTCTGGTGAAATTTGGCTGGTATTTTCAGGGACTTCACTGCTTTTGTGCCATACTGGCCTCATCATGTAGATAACATCACAGATTCATTCCATCTTCTTATTCTGTAAAAGTGATGTCTAATTAAAAAACAAAGAATCAGCTTTAAAAAATGCAAAGTCTCATACAAAGTAACCTTTTCCATTTTAAGCAAGCATTCAGAATATTAGCAGTGCTAATCAGTACCTCACTAAACAGTTATGACTGATTCTAAGCACAAAGTGGGGAATGAGAGTAACAGAGACTATTTACTGGCTGCTAAAAGCAGGTACAATGGGGAGCATGCTAGAGAAACTGTCTCACTGAATCCTCAGATAACCCTGTGGTATAGGTAATACTGGAGAAACAGGCTAGAGTGGCCACATGACTTGCACAAGGCCACCCAGTAAGTGTGGGATAGAACAAGAGCCCATGTCCATAACCCCTCTCCTATTACACTAAGGTAAGGGTGGGCCTTTAAGGTGACCAGAGGGTTAGAAATAACAAACAGAGTGGATGAGCCTGGGTTTATTTTGTCTGGAGGAGAGGAATCTTTGAGGGTGATTAATTAAAGCATATTCGGGATATTTTTTAAATAAATGGAGACAGCTGTTCTCCATCATCCCTGATGATAGAAGAAAAGGCCTTCACCCTCAGCCTGGCAGATGAAGACAGAGATAAAGAATGTGCAGACTATGGGATCTTGCTGGGAAGGAGGCAGGACTCACCTACTTAGTCTGTCTCTGATGCATTTCTTTGGAAAATGTATGTTGACAGTGCTTCTAAAAGTAATCATATGAGCTGAAAAGATCTACTTTCAACTCTGGTAAAGAGTAGGATGCCTTTTCCAGATTAATTCCACATCAGTGTTTGTGGGCAATGCTGAAATAAAAGAAAATCCAGGCTAGCCAAAATTTTTCAGGTAAATAGTGGCAAAAGCAACTGAGTGGCTGGACAGATTTGAGACAGGAACAGCCAGAGGACTACAGCAGGGACTCCCAGTCTGGAGACTCTAACATAGATCTCCAGATGACCCCAATGACTGGGAATTGCTTTTACTCTAGACGGCCTGCTGGGCAGCCCCAGTCGAGGTATGTCCGGGTCGCTAACCACTTTGACTGCCCCTGAGCCACAGAGTCAGGCAGGAGTCAGGGACACGTAGGTACTCTCTTCTCCCTGCCCCTCACCTTCCTCCTTCAGGGCCACCTTGGCCACAAAGGCTGACTCCACGTCAGCTACTCAGACATGCTCTCTCCTCACCTCCTCCTTCCCACTCTTCCCCTGATGCCCACAGGCTGGATTTGAGGTCAGGAAGCACTAGGCTTGGAGCCATACACTGAAAATGACTTCCCTTTTCTTCCTAGATTAGATTTGTTGCAAATGGCTCTGCTCCCACATGCTCCATGATCCAATATACCCAGGAATAAAACCGAAGGGACATATGGGTACAGGGAGCTAGATCAGAAGAGACCTCAGCCTCCTAGGTTAATGCGCAAAGCTTGCAGCTGGTCATGCAGTGAGCTGGGCCCTTTCCATGGCCATAAATCCACACCTGGGTGCATTAATGCCACTGCGTCTGGAGTCTGTGTCCTTCACAATGGAGAGTTGAAGCAACTGTAGGCTGTCCTTCACAGGCCATATCCTCGAGGAGGTGGTCCTTTTGACACAGATGGAGGTGGCTTCACTTCCCCCGACATGGCCAGTCAGCCACTGTTAGGGGACGGCTCGCTCTACAGTGTTTTCTTAATTAAAGAAGCTTCACAGGACAGCAGCAGAGGGACCAAAACAGGTAACATTGGATCAATCCCTTGGATTAGGTCTGAAAAGCAGCTGCCACCTTCATTTTCCTTTTCAGTTTTTTCTTTTTCTTTCTTTTCTTTTTTTAGAGACAGGATTCTTGCTCTGTCGCCCAGGATGGAGTGCAGTGGAATGATCACAGTTCACTGCAGTCTCAAACTTCTGGACTCAAGTGATCCTTCCACCTCAGCATCCTGAGTAGCTAGGACTACAGACACATGCCACCACACCCAGCTAATTATTTTAATTTTTATTTATTTATGTATTTATTTATTTATTTTGAGGTAGGGTCTCACTCTGTCGCACAGGCTGGAGTGTAGTGGTGTGATGTCAGCTCTCTGCAGCTTCAACCCCCTGGGCTCAAGCAATCCTCCCACCTCAGCCCTGCTGAGGAGCAGGAACTACAGGCATGCACCACCACATCCAGGTAATTTTTGTATTTTTTGTAGAGACAGGGTTTCACCATGTTGCCCAGGCTGGTCTCGAGCTCCTGAGCTCAAGCGATCCTCCCACCTCAGCCCTGCTGAGGAGCAGGAACTACAGGCATGCACCACCACATCCAGGTAATTTTTGTATTTTTTGTAGAGACAGGGTTTCACCATGTTGCCCAGGCTGGTCTCGAGCTCCTGAGCTCAAGCGATCCTCCCACCTCAGCCTCCCAAAGTGCTGGGATTACAGACATGCACCAGCATGCCTGACTTAATTATTTTTATTTTATTTTATTTTTAGAGATGGGGTTCTCACTATGTTGCCCAGGCTGCTCTCAAACTCCTGGGCTCAAGCAATACTCCTGCCTTAGCCGTGATTACAGGTGTAGCCTCTGTGTCCTCCTTCTCAGTTTTCCAGCACTGTCAGGCCCTGAGCTCCAAGCCTTTCCTCCGGTAAAGCACATCAGTTACTTAGATGCCAACTGTGGCATCTCCCTCCCGTGGGACTTCCTTATGATCAATGAGTCAGTATTTCCTGAGATTCCTCGGTCTCCACTTTCACAGCCTGGTTCCCTCAAGGCACTCATACTTGTGCTTCACCCTCTTTTTCTGCTGAATTATTTAGACATCACAAATTGGCTAAAATGTACTTGCTGAATTTACTGGCAAGAGAAGAGGCGGCTTCCCTTCCCTTTCCTCCGCCTCCCCTTTTTCCCTCTGGCCCCAAGGGAGTCTCACTCTCTCTGCCCTCCCTCCTAGGTAAACCCATCCGATACGGTTTGGCTGTGGCCCCACCCAAACCTCATCTTGAATTGTAGCTCCCATAATTCCCACATGTCATGGGGGGACCCTGTGGGAGGTAACTGAATCATGGGGTGGGTCTTTCCCGTGCTGTTCTCATGGCAGTGAATAAGTCTCATGAGATCTGATGGGTTTACAAAGAGGAGTTTGCCTGCATAGCTCTCTTTTTTGGTCTGCCATCATGTAAGACATGCCTTTCACCTTCCACCATGATTGTGAGGCCTCCCCAGCCATGTGGAACTGTGAGTCCATTAAACCACTTTTTCTTTATAAATTACCCAGTCTCGGGTATGTCTTTTTCAGCAGTGTGAAAACGGACTAATATGCCATCCTCCCACTCCTTGACCCTGGCTCCATCCTTCCCTTCTCGCATGCTTACTCCATTAGCTAAAAGCATGACCACATGTGTGCTATCCTTAAAAACAAAAAACCTGCCAGCCACCTTGCTTCTACCTCAACTCACTGTGCTATCACCACACATGAAGCTTTTTGGAAATAAGTAGCACACACTCCCAGCATCCTTCCTCTCACTCCTCATCATGCCAGTCTTTTTGCTAAATGGGAAGCAGCAAAGGCCCCCACAGCTGTTCCCTCAGCAAACCAATGCCTCTCCTCTGCCATCCCTTTATCACCCTCTCCAAGCATCTGCCCCTCCCACTTCTGCAATGATTTCTCCCCCAACTCTGCATTTTTTTGGTGTTCTTCCAACTTCTTTAATTTCTCTTCTTTTTCAACATTGGCCTTTCCTAGCATTAAGTTTTTGTCCTTTTTTCCTCTTACACCAATGTGTCCTAACTCAGGGATTTGGGTGGCATCATCACAATTTTTGTCATAACCATGTACCATCCACTCTACCTTTAATTTAATATTTTTCTTTAAATTAGCTTATTTTTCCTTAAATATACTTTCAATGAAACTTTTGTATTACTATTGCAAGTGAAAAATCAGTATTACATGCTATAAACAGAAGGCAATAAAAAGAGATACAATGAAAACAAAGCAGTATGAATGAGCTCTAGCTAGAAACACTGCGTGTCAAGGACTCCAAGACTAGGACCTGTTCTTTCCTTCAATTAAGAGGAAATTCCAAAGTATTAGAGATTAAACACTAGCACTAAACTGAGGCTTTCTCTTCGATAGATTCAGAAGGGCTGAAAGAGGAATAAAATGAAAATAACTTTCCACTACCTGATTCAATGTTATCTAAGGCCATGTCTGCTGTGTACTGCCTAAAATTATCAACTACACAGATAATTTTCCTACTAAATACTAGAGTTAGTTCTCCTTCCTCTGTGACTCTCTTCAGGGGACTTAAGATAGTAACTTCTTCAATGGTTGCCATATTTCTTAGCTACTTTCCACATGCTTTTAGAAAATGAGATTACAGACATAAACTAGAAACAAGATAGACAACAAACACCCTAAATGTCAAAAGTAGTACAAAACAGCAGCAATCCATCCAAGCCGGAGCCCAGATCTACCCCAGATGGCTCTATCCATCAGGGTTGGAGCCTGGAACGTATCAGAGACTGCCCACCATCAACACCTAATCTATAATAATAAATAATACGATAGCCAACATCTGAAAGGTTTACATACCAAATGCAGCACCACGCACCTCATATATGTGCTGTTCAATCTTCACAATACCCTCGTGAGATCGATGCCATTATTATTCCCAGTATGAGGAACCATTAGAGAAGTTAAGGAACTTGCCAAGGATCTCTTGTAAGTGGCAGATCCAGGATTTGCAGCAAGATCATCTGATTCCAGAGCCTGTGCTCTTAATGCTTTTGCTCCCCCAATGCTGAGACACACAGCAATTTTAAACCTCACAAACCTCAAAATAATAGCCTGCTGCTCTTAAGCACAATTAAGACAATGGGGTTGATACAACAGGAAAACCATTCAACATGTAATTAAACATAATTACTGGTGTCCTCTAATTGTTTGGGAGAATAAATCTCTTGCCCTTGACAAGCTATAATTCTGGTGTGTGCTAAGAAGGTTCAAGTCTTCACTTCGATCTGTATGCCTCCAGCACATACATACATTATTCATCACATTTCATGGCAGGAGCAGTAGAGTGGCTGAAAGATACATACCTTTGATACGTAACTTAGAATCAAATAAGATAGGGCTCAGAGGAATCTAAACCATCCTGCCCAAATCTTCATTTTATAGATGGGAAAACAGGGGAAAAACATAACTTCCCCAGAACATACAGGGCTCTGTCTTCTAGTTAAGTGCTCAAGGCACTTCACTGGTTAAACAGGTTAAATTCAGACCGATTAAGCTAAAAACTTGCCTTCACAATTTAGTAGCTATGTGACCTTGGGCAAGTTATCTAACCTCTCTGAGCTTAGGTCAGGATGATAATAATACTGCAGTAGCTCTCTCATAAAATTTTGTGAGGACGAAATAGCAATATGTGTAAAACACTTGAAACAGTACCTGGGCACGTGGCATTCGATCACTGCATCTAGCCACAGATACTACCACTTCAGACAGTGAGCCACATCTGCATGACGGGCCTTGGAAATACTTCCAGGTTCTCATCAGGGCCACTAAAAACAGCAGTAAGGGTGTGTTCACATCTGCTAAGGAGCAGTTAAAGGGTGTCTCCAACGTCTGCCACATGGAGCTAAAACTATAAAGCAAAGACGTTTAGCTGAGGTTCTTTCAAGGAGGGAGAAGGGCACGGGAAACAGACCGGAGTGCCTTGCAGCATGAGACTTACATTCTGCTGGAATGAGCTTCAGTGCCAGTAGCCATGCTCTTGTGCACAGACCTGTTTATTTAACAGGACAGATAATCACGCTTCCAGAAGGACAAAGTTTTTAAAAGCAACATGAGCAATTATTTATGGAGCATACACTTAGTAAACAGCACTAGGTGTATGGAATACAATGAAATCTAGGGTAGGACTATCAAAGCAGCCTTGGCAAATACCTAGACCGAGGCTACCCATCTTTCTTGAACCCCAAGCAGACATCACTCTTCAGCCACAGCACACTTGTCTGCAGAGCCCGAGTACAGCCTTACAATCCCTCTCAACCCAGTGCTCCATGAAGCCACTGCCTGTGCATAACTGTTGAATTTAGGAATTAGAGGAGTAAGCAGGCAAGCAGAGAATGAGGCACAGGACTAAAACTCAGCAGGGGCCGAGAATTATTTTACTTAGCTTCTCTTGATTAGGCATTTGAATTTAAAACAGCTAGGAATATAATACATAATACATCTTGTGTGTGTTGCAGGGAAAAGGTTTAAAGGGTCCAAGCTATAAAACATAACCAATGTGAAATGCTCTTTGCCGGAATACACAAGCACTACAAAATATTCTCATTTTCCTTGGACTCCCATAAGAAAAACTAGCAGCATCCTCATTCGAAAGAAGAGATGTGAAGCAACAGAGATGGTAAAGTACTTATTACAGATGTTCCTGGGCTGAGGGCGGTGGCTCATGCCTGTAATCCCAGCACTTTGCAAGGCTGAGGCAGGTGGATCACTTGAGGTCAGGAGTTTGAGACCAGCCTGGCCAACATGGTGAAACCCCATCTCTTCTAAAAATACAAAAATTAGCTGGGCGTGGTGGCGTGTGCCTGTAATCCCAGCTACTTGGGAGGCTGAGAAAGGAGAATCACTTGAACCTGGGAGGCAGAGATTGCAATGACTCAAGATCGCACCACTGCACTCCAGCCTGGGCAACAGAGCAACACACCATCTCAAAAAAAAAAAAAAAAATGTTCCTGGCACGAAGAAGCTGTCTGCCTTTCCCCCTATTGAGCCATTTACAGGGAGAACCCAGGACTCAAAGAAATGGAACCACAGAAGAGAGAATCCAGGAATACGAATGGCACTTCTGCTGGCTAATTTGACCACAAAAGGTGCTGGTTGCGCAGCCGCTGCACAGAAAGGAGGCATTAACATGAGGGGAAAGAAAAGAAAGGATTTCCGTTTTGTCATGGACCAAACCTGACTGTTAGAACCCCAACTCACAGTGCGAGAAAGAGCAGCAAACCCGGTGGAAAGGTCTCTTCCATGCACAGTCCACCCTTGGGAGGGGCAAGAAGTAACCAATCCTGTTTAATTCAAGTCAAAAATCTTCTTTAAAAACCATACCTTCCTTACATTTGTTCCAGTGTTCTGGCCTCTGCAGGGGCTATCGACTCTTTAAGAAGAGGCTGTAACTGACACCCTATCTCACATAGGCCATCCTCCAGATTCCTTAAGAGGTGACAAACAGTACTTCCTCTGAAATGTCAGAGATTGACGGGGGGAGGTTTCCAGGAGCAAGGAGCTAGGAAGGCTGGGAGGGATGGAGGGACCAAGTGCGACAGTGACAGGAGCCTGCCACTGGAGTATCCGACATGGGTGCACCACATCTGCTCAGCTGGTTCCCAGAGCACTGATGGGAGGAAGTTGCTTAAAAATATTAAATTGATAAATAGTCTGTCATCAGGAATAATTGAAAGCATCTTATATCTCAATTTAAAACCTCCTTAGTTCGGTTTCCATGTTGCTTTCTTTTTTCTTTTTCTTGAATGAGAAATATGTTCATATAGTTCAAACACCAAAAACTATAAAGGATTTTTTAAAGCTATAAGGTATAAAAGTGAAACGTCTCCCTCACATCCCTGCCCTCTATTCCTGCAGCTGCCAGCTGCTCACCACCTCTCAGCCCCACCACTGCTGCTGGTGCCTCACCACTCTCTCCAGAGTTCTTTCTTTGTGCACACAGAAGCAGTCAACCATACATCCCTAATTGTTCCCCTTTGTGCCATAAAAGGTGGCAGGTTATATATACCTGCCTCCACCTTGCTTCTTCCACTTAATGTATCTTGAAGACTTTTCCATGTATCAGTACATGGAAAGCTTTCTCATATTGCTTTATTTTTCATTTACATACAATGATGTATAGATATGAAGTATTCCACTAGATGATTTTGACAATTAGATGCCCTGGCAACACCTCGCAATAACCACTTAAGACTAAATAGGGCACTTGTATCATGTTCCTTTCTGGTCAACCCCATCTCAGCAACTACCATTTTTATTTCTGTCACTGTAATGCAATGTAGGGGTTAGGGTTTTTTGCATTTTATAATGATATTAAGATATCTGTTCCTGTTAGAGAGCAGCAATGAATGTTCATGAGCTATTCTCTGTGGAGAATCCACCAACACAGGTCCCTGCCCCACCCTACCTGCCCGCTTCTAGACCAAGTACCCTCCTTGTGGCCCCACCCCTACACTTGCCCTCCAACACTGAACCATAATCACTTCTGAAATTTTCTCTTTCTTCCTCTGGTATGTAAGTCCAAGCTCCATTTCTTTGTCCCCAATGCATCCCTAGTACAAAGCACCGATTAAATATTTGCTAAACCCTTTCCCAAAGGCAGTTTGTAATTAGAGAATAAAGGTGTCAATCTCTGACCAATGTTGCTATGGGAGTGACTAAATGCGAACTTCATTTTACAATTAAAGTAACTGTCAGAGAGGAGGCAGGAAGATTGTAAAGAGGCAAACGAGGGTAGCGTGGGATGAGAAACAGCCATTCCCAGGGTTCTGTTGGCAGGCAGGGAGAGGCCCCTGTGTCAGCTGACTGTCTGCGCTCAGGGAAGGAAAAAATGAGGAATGTTTTAAGACTTGATTTCCAAGGTTTTGAAAACAAATCAGAGGCCTTTCTTGGGCTTAGCATAAAACCATCACAGATAGGCATTCCCCACATGACTAGATCACTGGACTGTAAGCTTTAAATAGAAAATGGTGAGGCAATGTGGGTTACTGGACAAAGAGAGTCCACAATGATATGTGTTTAAGGATGAAGGGGGAGATAAATTATCAGGAAAACCATCTGCTTCAAGGTCTGAGAAACAGAAAGCACGGGCAAAAGTATTCCCCACAGTGTTTGGGGAATACTGAAAATCGAGCCACATAGAAGGCAAATGGGAAAAAAAAAAATCACAAAATCAGCAGAATAGCTTTCCAAGGAACAATCAAGCAAGGTACCTGAAGAATAGAAAAACGGTTCCAAAAAGCTGACCGAGCAGCCCGATTCTGGGGCAGCTACCAACCTTAATTGTCTCTGCATTGGTTCGAGCCGAGCTTAAAGTTGGGCAGAATGAAGTGGCCGTTATCCCACTTGTTTTCCATGAGATCTGAAATCATTCTGCTGCCTTAATGCCCAGGCATACCCTGCATTCAGCTGTGAACGCGGAAGACGTACACAGAAATATGAGAAGGGAAAGCCCAACTTCATGGAATTCAGAGGAAGAAATACCCATGACTTGGCTGAGGAAATCTATTGCAACCATTTTTAAGGAGTCTGTTGGTAAGTGAGGAGTATTAATTATCCAATTTTTTTTTGATTTTTTTGTTTTTGTTTTTGTTTTTTTGAGATGGAGTTCCACTCTTGTTGCCTGGGCTGAAGTTCAGTGGCACGACCTTGGCTCACTGCAACCTCCGCCTTCTGGATTCAAGCGATTCTCCTGCCTCAGCCTCCCAAGAGACTGGGGTTACAGGTGCCCACCACCACACCCAGCTGATTTTTTGTATTTTTAGCAGAGATGGGGTTTCACCATGTTGGCCAGGCTGGACTTGAACTCCTGACCTTAGGTGATTCGCCGTCGTCGGCCTCCCAAAGTGCTGGGATTACAGGCATGAGCCACCACGCCTGGCCCCAGCTGTTTTCTTATGCCAAGCATAAGCACATCTAGATGTTCTCATTTAAGAGAATAAAATAAATCTCTTTAATTTGCTTTACTTCACCTGTTCCATTTTTGTTAATCCAAAAACTGCCATTGCCAATGGTATTTAACAATAAAGCAGCAAGTAGTCTTGAAACAAAAATAACATTAAAAGGAAACAGTAGGATATGGCTTTATATGCTTTGTCACTGATGCTTTAAAAAAAAGATTAAAAGATGTTCTATGGCAAAAGAACTATATAGGCTAATAAACCTGAATTCTGAAAAAAATACTATTTAATTAATATTCTATATAGTAAGCACCTAATACAATTCTTATTTTAGCAGAGATTGTATACATAACGTCTCCATTTCATATAAAATTTTCTTTGAATACTAGATGTTTGGTTATTAATGTGAACATAAACACTTCAAAATATTACTGTTTTTCTTATATTCACTTCTGGTAAAAACTTGTGTTTGCTTTGTAAAAAAATTAAATGATACTATGTAGTAGGGTGGCGTTTCCTTTTGCTGCTATAAAAAATTAACAGAAATTTAGTGGCTTAAGACAACAAAAATTTATTATCTTTCAGTTCTGGATATCAGAGGTCCAACTCGAGTCTCACTGGGCTGATGTCAAGGGGCCTGCAGCGCTGCTTTCTTCCTGGAGGCCCTAGGGGAGATTCCATTTTCCTGCCTTTGCCAGCTTCTAGCGGCCGCCTGTATTCCCTTACACAACCCCTCTCCATCGGCCTGTCAAGTCTCATGAGGCCATCAGTTTGGTTTCAACTTTTCTGCTTCCTTCTTCCCCATTTAAGAATCCCTGTGATTGCATTGGGCAATCTTTATTTGAAGGTCAAATGGTTAACAACCATAACTCCATCTGCAACCTTAATTCCCACTGGTCATGAAACATAACATATTGAGGTTCTGGGATTAAGAAGTGGAAATCTTTCAGGGCCATTATTCTGCCTACTACAGAGGAAATGAGAATTGTCTCATGAGATACTCAGTTCAGGGCTCTGTGGCCTCTACATTTAATGACTGGTTTGGTGGTAACATTCAACATGAGCCTGCCTATTCTACTGTAGGGAACTGGCAACTTTGGCCTTTTCAGACTGGAGAGAGCTTCTCAATCTAGGACTCTCCACTCCCTAGGTGCCTGAAGGTCTCCATTCCTACGTGGACTAGACAGGACATTTGGCAGGAAAGGAGGGCTAGGAAAGAGACAGAACTTCCCACAGTGGTCTACATGCAGAAGGCCTCAGAGCCAGTCTTTGATGGGAGGAAGGCACAGGGTGCAAATCAGGGCTCAATTCCTCTCCACTTACTCAAACCCTGAGCTTTCTCTGCTAGCCAGCAACACCTCTCCCTGGAGCACATAGGATTATATATATATATGTTTTTATTTTATTTTTTTATTTTTTAAGACTGAGTCTCACTCTCTCACCCAAGTTGGAGTGCAGTGGCATGATCTCAGCTCACTGTAACCTCCGCCTCCCACGTTCAAGTGATTCTTATGCCTCAGCCTCATGAGTAATGGGGACCACAGGTGCACACCACTACAACCAGCTAATTTTTGTATTTTTAGTAGAGACAGGGTTTCACCATGTTGGCCAGGCTGGTCTCAAACTCCTGACTGCAAGTGATCCACCTGCCTTGGCCTCTCAAAGCACTTACAGGTGTGAGCCACATCACCTGACTCACAGGATGATTTTTAAATGCATTCTATACACACTTAACAAACATGCCACTGATCTGGAAAATGTATTTCACTAGTGCCTAGCATAGTGTTTGGACCAGAGCTGGGACTCAAAAATATTTGCTGCATTAATAAATATCACATACCTTTACAATACCTGTGAGGTGGAGCACTGAGCTGAGCAGGACTAGAGAATGCGGAAAAATAAGATTCTGATGTCCTTCAGCCTCTTAAATGTGCTAGGAAAATTCAATTTTTGAAAGGAAGCTATAATAACTCCCAAAAGTTCAAGAAACCTTAGTCTACTATGTGCTGGTTCATGAATTAAACTTATTAGATCATAAGCAGCATTTTAAAAAATAAAATGAGATAGAGTAGAATAGAAAATATTAGAGAATATCACATATATTAACAGTGTCATTTCATAAAACTATTATTTCAGATGTGTGTCTGTGTGCTCAGGTGCAATATATTTATATTTCTTGTTAAAATGAATCATGATCTTGGCCGGGTGCAGTGGCTCACACCTGTAATCCTAGCACTTTGGGAGGCCAAGACGGGCAGATCACCTGAGGTCAGGAGTTCGAGACCAGCCTGGCCAACATGGTGAAATCCCATCTCTACTAAAGATACAAAAAGTAGCTGGATGTAGTGGTGGGGGCCTGTAATCCCAGCTATTCAGGAGGCCGAGGCAGGAGAATTGCCTGAACCTGGGAAGTGGAGGCTGCAGTGAGCCCAGAGATCGCACCATTGCACTCCAGCCTGGGCGACAGAGTGGGAAGGAAGGAAGGAAGGAAGGAAGGAAGGAAGGAAGGAAGGAAGGAAGGAAGGAAGGAAGGAAGGAAGGAGAGAGAGAGAAAGAAAGAAAAGAGAAATGAATCATGATCTCATAGTGAAAAAAAGTGGAAAACTGCAGCTCTACTAAAAATATTCTCATCACAGAATTCTAGAATAGGCTTGCCTTTCGCATGATGATAGTTACCAAAAACTCAGTTCTGAAAGGCTAATTTTTAACTTCTTAGGTTTCTATTGTCTTTTGTCCCAGACAGTTCCAACAAGGCATAATGATGCTAAGAGAATACCTCCCTTTTATTCTCTGTTCCAGCACACTCTCAATCCCTTACCAAAACATTTGCCTGGGATTCTCTTTTCTCACTGAATAAAACAGGAGACACAATAGCATCATGATGCTCCAAAGGGGAGGCAGTCCATGAAATGGTCTGATTGCTGTAGAATTCCTTTTATGTAGCCATCCACCCCATTGTGAAAGAAGCAGCTGGATATCCAAGTATCTTCCAATACTCAGGCTTCAAGGTCCAATAATGTCTATGCCTCCCTGGGAAAAGCTGGCATGCCGCTGACATGGCCCCTCTACTCCACTGTTTGCAGGCTCAGCTCAGATATGTGTTGTTCACTGCTCACACAAGCCACTCTCTGGGACGGCTTGCCGAGAGCGCTTTTCTAGGGAATCTAAACTTTGTTGTTTGGAAAAAGCCAGGAAACCCTTCATGGGCTGAGGACGGGTTTCCTGGCTTCAGAGGATGGGTCTGAGTTTTCACATCTCTCAACCCCCTTGCAGTATATAATGGCTTTAGTATATAATACTCGTTTCAGACAGAACTGGGTCCACCCCAAAATTTAACTGTTGAAGCCCCACATTAGAGGTTAGCAAAATTCGTAACACCTAGTGTGACTGTATTTGGGGATAGGGCCTTGGCGGGGTAGGGGGGCGTAATTAAGGTTAAATGAGGTGATAAGGGCTCTGACTCAATAGGATTCATATGTCCTTATAAGAACAGGAAGAGACACCAGATCTGTGTGTGTGTGTGTGTGTGTGTGTGTGTATGTGTCGCACAGAAAAGCAGGCATGTGAGGACATGCATGGTGAGAAGGTAGCCATCTACATGCCAGGAAGATAGCCCTCACCAGAAACCAACCTTGGCACCTCGATCTTGGACTTTCAACTTCCGGAACTTTGAGAAAATGAATTTCTGTTGCTTAAGCCACTCTGTAGTATTTTGTTTTGACAGTTCAAGCAAACTAATACACTAGTTATATTGAATAGAGTTTCATAGGCTATGTTTTGTGATCATCCATTTGAAACGCAAATGTTAAGAGAAAAGAGGAAGTCACAGAAAAATATATACAGTATTTTTATAAATGTTTTGGAGATTCAAGATCAAAAAAAAGTAAGCAATCTATCATCTAGGGCCAAAAAAATGTTTGCCATAAAACCATAAAGAATGATAAAAGTAGGGCCGGGCATGGTGGCTCACACCTGTAATCCCAGGACTTCGGGAGGCTGAGGCAGGCGGATCACTTGAGGTCAGGAGTTCAAGACCAGCCTGGCCAACATGGTGAAACCCCATTTCTACTAAAAATACAAAAATTAGCCGGGCATGGTGGTACACACCTGTAATCCCAGCTATTCAGGAGGCTGAGGCATGAGAATCGCTTGAACCCGGGAGGTGGAGGTTGCAATGAGCTGAGATTACTCCATTGCACTCCAGCCTGGGCAGAGACTCCATCTCAAAAAAAGCAAAATTCCAGGGAGTGCTTGTTTCAGAGTGAGGGTGTTAGCAGCTGAGATGAAGGGAGGGTTGCGTATTGGTAAAGTGATGTTAAGCGGAAGGTGGCCTCATGGGTGTTAATTTCATTGGAGCATCTCATAATTTTTTTGTTTTATACATATTAAGCATTTTAGAATAGAATTTATTAAAGTAAGGTGTTAGAATAACACCCATCAGTTCATACTTATTCTTGGGGAGGGGAGATGGGATAAGAAGCATTTCTACTTTCCAAATCTTAACTTCCTGAAGTTTTAAAAAATCAACCTAAAATGTGTATATAATATTTGGAATAAAAATGAAAGAAAAGTGAAGAAAAAAAGTAAAAAGAAACTACTAAATACTTGTGATTACTTTTATACTTCATTTAATCTTCCCTCCCACCCTATATATATATGGCACTAAACATTTGAAATGTAAACTTCGGCTGAAATTAACCTGCCCTCTTTTGAAATGAAAATAATCGCTACAGGGTTGTAATAATAATTCAATCACTGGTTAGAGCCTGGTTATAAGGAAAACACCAGGAAACAGACATCCAAGGAAGAAGGACTCTTATTTCTTTTCATTTCGAGGCAATTTAGGTAAATTACAGACATTTCCCTTTCAGAGCTGAGGACTATCAATAGAATTTTAAGTGTGGTCCATTTATATTAATGTCCTCAATGTAGAATTTCTCGGACCTTTCTTTCTTTATGATGCCAGCTTTTAGTTCACATTAAAATAATTTTATGACTAGCAAGTTGCAAAAAGAGAAAGGTGTTTTGTACATGTGGCTTCCACATTTTGGTAGAAGGAGAAATCATTTCAAGGCCATCATTTTCTGTACTTAGAGATTCACTCTAATTTCTTTCCTTTTGGCACTGCCAACTGGATAACTAAATAGAAGATAATGGAGTTTGGATATTCAATACAAAACTATTTTCATTCTGTGGAAAATGAAACCACTTTGCAAACTACTATGAAACCACTGCAAAACTTTGCCCAACCCTTAAAGGTGTTTCATGCTCCATAATCCTTTAGTACGATTCAATCACTCATCAGTGGTACTGTATTCCCAGTGTGTGTATGTGTGTGTGGTGGGGGGTGTGTGTGGTGGAGGGTGTGTGTGTGGGGGGGTGTGTGTGGTGGGGGGGGTGTGTGTGCTCTTCTATCCGTCTCCTCTACTAAACAGTGAGTTGCTTGAAGGTAAGATAAATGAACTGCGCTCCCCTAAGAAATGCCTCCATTTGCAGTTTGGTCCAAATACAGCGAATTGCACAAAAGCAATATGTAAGCAGCCTCTTTAGTCGTCAGGTGGAAGCAATAATGGGAGGTAGGGAGGTAATGAGACTAAAAATAATCATGAAAATGAGAATGTAAGTGCCACAAGAAATATTCGTCCATTCATTCATTCCATCATGTATTATGCGTACCCATTCGGAATGTGTTGAGAATATGAAAATAAATCAAGCAAACCCTGACCTGAGAGGAGCTCACACTCCAAGTGGGATAATTCCAAGAAGGAAGGGACTAAAGAGAAATGGAAATACCTCACTGTGAGTTTCTAGGGTGAGAACAAATTTAGAGCCACAGATAGACGGGAATGGCACTCCAGGAAGAGGGAACCTAATCAACAAAGGCTTGGACGAGTGAACGTGCAGACTGAGTTTAGGACACAGTGGATAGTTAGGTTTGAGAAAGGCAGAGTCCTGAAGCGAAGCAGAGTGATCAAGGCAAAAGGCTAAAGGGAACATAGTGTGCAGGGGTTTGCTGAATCACAGAAACCAAGTTGGGGAGTTCAAACTTATTTTAGTGAGCAAAGGAGAAGCCTTACATGCTTTTGAGCAGAGAATTGGCATAATCTGAGTGGCACTTCGGAAAGAAGAGTTTAGCAACAGTGTTCAAAAGAGACCAAAGAGTAGAAAGGAAACAGGGTATTGTATTCCAAGACTACTGGAATCCAAGCAAGAGCCAGTCAAGGTCTTCAGGACCCATTTATGATTAAAAACAAAACAAGCTAGGTATAGACTGTACTTTCTTACCTTGACAATAAATATCTACTAAAAACACAAAGCAAACCTTGTTTTAAGATCAAGAACAAGATAAGGATTCTAAGTATCACCGATTTTATTTTAAACTGTCCTGCAGGTCCAATCCAATGCAAAATTGTAGCCAGAACAATGTCGTCCTCCAACTATTAATTAATTAAATAAATAAGATATTCATATATTTATCCTTTTGGATGCTAAGTCAAGAACACGTAACAGTTGAAACTCATTTGGGCTACCAGCCATAAAACTGTGAAATGCAAACTTCAACAGTACCCGTCCTCATGGGAACCTGAAAAGGGTTATTTGAGGTCAAAAGACACAACATTTAAGGAGAAATGTCTCATAGGAGTATTTCTGATCCAGCTATAGGATACAGTGGAATACCAACTCAACTAAATCAAATTTCAATTCCTCTAGCCCGCTTTCAAGCCCCTCCACCTCCAATCCCCTCCTTTCTAGCCACCTTACTGTCTCCTCTATACTCAGGCCTCTCGAAAGTGGCTCACATGTTTCCTTGTCCTTTCACACACAGTGATCATTGCTCTTTTTTTTGTTTAGAGTCAGGGTCTTGCTCTGTTGCCCAGGCTGGAGTGCAGTGGTGCAATTATAGCTAACTGCAGCCTCCAACTCCTGGGCTCACGTGATCCTCCTGCTTCAGCCTCCCAAGTAGCTGGCACTACAGGTACGCACAACCATACCTGGCTAATTTTTAAAAATATTCTGTAGAGGCAGGGTCTTGCTATGTTTCCCAGGCTGGAACAGTGATCATCTTGAATACCTTCTCTCCCCTGTAGAAACTGTTATTCCATCTTTCCTTTTCTGTTTATGCCTTGCGTGTTCTTTAAGTTGTATACAAAAAGTGTCTCTATTTAAACATTTTTAAAAGTTATTATTTATAGGTTATAAATATGTATAACAGCAGTATAGGTAAATTTTTCACAAACCAATTACTTTCTTCAGTAAACAGTACTCAACGTGATAGTTAAGGCACCAAAAAGGACCTCTGTATTTGAGTGACTAAACCTATGCAATAAAGAACAGCATTTTGTACTCAAAATAAACTTTGTAGAAAAGGAAACATGTCATGTCTTCTAAAGTAAGATAAAAAAACGCACCCAGAAAGGGGGCCCACAGCATTCCCTTTCTCTCTTTTTCCACCCTAATTTCCTCCTTATATTTCTTTTCCTTTTGTTTACCTTACTCAGGTTCTCCTGTCCCGGCCCTGGGCTTGCCAGTGATGCCCAGAGGATGATGTGCCTGGTGGCTGAGCTCTTCCAGAACTAAAGACATGCGAATCCCTGAGTATCCATAACCATACCATCAAAGCATGAAGTAATGCCTTGTAAGTGGTGTCACCACACCTCCCAGAAGGATGGATTCCTACCAGAAGCAGTCAAACACAGTGCCAGATCATCTAAGTGAAACGGATCCCCATGGGTGCTGCTATTGGGATACCAAAGGTCTGAAGCTCATCCAATGCAATAGCAGAAATAATTACAGCTGTGAACATGTGAGAAGAGCCCTGAGTTAGCCCCAAGTGGAAATCACCACCTCCAACCAATTTCTCTGCCAATTGATGGATGTTGGGGAGTGGGGTACAGCAACCCCTCCAAGTCCTTCTTCCCTCTATATAGCACAGGAGACTCCCCTCCCACCAGTCTGGCCCCCGAGTGCTGACTGGCAACAATATTCCAAGTTAAAATAGTTTGCTAAATAGTTATACAATTAGTTTACAATTCATTTATATCAGAGGAAAAGACAGGGAAAAAATGTCTAAGATACATGAATCCCAGACCATTGCTCTCCAAATCTTTTCAAATGATTCATTTCCTCTATTTCAAAAATGAATTAACCACCAGATGGGCCACTCATACATTTCTGATGGTTGTAGGAATTAGTAGACCCTGAATGGAAAGCAATAGGATAATATTTCATAGGATCAAATTAAAATGTTCACAGCATTGGTTCCAGGAAATCGGCTTGTGGAGAATTTATCCTCCAGAAATAATAATTCAACAAAAGAACACAGCTCTGTGCATGCAGATGCTCATTAGCCCATCACCTAGAGTAAGGGAAAGTGGAGATCCCAATGAACAACAATGAGATGCGTTAGCAAACTGTGATCTATCAGCCCAATGGACATTTAAGCTATCACTGAAAAGTAGAAACATGAAGATATTACACAACATGGAAAATGTTTATGGAATATATTTAGGTAAAAAGGAAAAAAAGGCAGAACTGTGTATCAATAGTTGGATATACTTTTTTTTATTATTATTAAGCACCAACCAAGAGAAGAAAGGAGGACAGAAAAAATAAAATGGAAGATGTAGGGTGGGGAGATTAGGGCTACGTTTGTTGCTTGCTTTCATGTTACCATCATAGCGTTTTTGCCGTTTACAAAGGAGGAAAAAAATCAATTCTGTACCAACCCAGACCACAGAGACCTGAGTGGGGGGTGGGAAGAGAGATTTTTCAGCACAGAATCAGACTCCTTCTCCAAAGAGCTGTGTGGCCTTCACCTGCAAGTCGACCTCTTCTACAAGCAGAGGCCAGGACAAAAAGAGGCACCTGTGAGCGACAAAGGCGGTTTCCTTGGTTTCCCTCACAGCGCCAAGCGGAGTGGCCGCCTCCCACCACAGGGCCCCCTAATGGGCGCTTTTGTCCCGCTGGGCGGTGGGACCTCATTAGAAGGCGCTGGTGCTAAAGGGAAATGCATTTCCAGAACAGGGGGTTTCATCATTCCTAGCGTTAGCGACAGAATGGTGACAGAAGGTAAGTGGCAGATTTGCATCACCGCGTCGCTCCTCGCCTGGAAATTGGAAACAGGCCGCCGGCAGAGGCGACCCCCGAGGAGCCGCGAGCCTGGAGCGCCTTCCCCGGGCTGGCGACTGGGGGCCCCTTCCGGGGGAGCCAGGCACCAGGCGGCAGGCAGCATGCCACCTCTCAGAGACCAGGAGCCCGTGTCGCCTCTGGGAGTTCTCAATGTCACCCACTACGAACGCATCTCAAACCCGCTGTCGCAAACGGCTTGCACGTACTTAATTGCTACGGTGCTCAGCGGGGACCCACGGGGTCGCAGCCCTTGCTGCGGGGGAAGGGGTAGTGATAGGGGTGGGGAGGGGCCAGCCTCCAGCACACATTCTTTCTCGCATCTTTCCTCAACAACATTCAAAATGCAAACATGTAAAGCAGCTACGGAGAAGTGCAAAGTAACCGAAGCGGACTACTAGCGCGGGGAGGGCGGGAAGGGGGCGTAGGGTGAAAAACTACCTACTGGGTACTATGGTCCCTGCCTGGGTGCAAGATACCCAAGTAACAAACCTGCACATGTACCCCCTCCATCGAAAATGGAAGTTGAATTTTTTAAAAAATTACATTTTCTAAGCAGATTCCTACCCCGGCTTCAAAGTAAGAATCAAATTGTCCCTCTGCCTGAGGTTTCCCTGAACAGAATCGAATGTGCTTTCTCTAGCTCCATCCATGTCTTCTTTCCATTTGCCTTTGGGCACTGATACCAAGCGATTTTTTTTAATTTGCTTTCCCCCAACTGGACTTAGGTTATTGATAGCAGGGATCTCGTCTTACTTATCATAGTAAATCCATGATGCTTAGTACTGAGCTTAGCACACAGTAGACTCTCCATATATCAACGTGAAACTGAAATAAAGGCAAAAAAAAAAAAATCAGAATGTCGCATCTAAATGTTAGAGCCGTGCTGTCCAAGAGAAATACAATGCCAACCACAAATGTGAACCACACATGTAATTTTAAATTTTCTAGCAGCTTCATTAAAAGAAGTACAAAGAAAGAGGTGAAATTCATTTTTAGTAACTTACTTAACCTAACATATCCAAAATATTATCATTTCAACATGTAATGAATATTTTTAAATATTAGTAAAATATTTTACTTTTTGTGTACTAAGCCTTTGGAATTTGACGGCTATTTTATACCTACTGCTCATCCAATTTGACTACCTACGTTACAGGTGCCCAGTAGTCACGTGCAGCTACCATTTGGACAGTGCAATGTTACTAAGGAAGTAGCTATCAAACAGGTGTATAATTTCTCCCTTTCAAACCCTTTTGGATAATTGTCTAGACCAGAAAATATTGTTTCAAATAGATCCTCAAGCCAGTCTTTACCAAGAGCCATATTTATTAAGAAAATTTTAACAAACACATGAGCAAGCAAGTGCTGTTACTCCAGGATATATCCTAGGGGAGTCTGGGTATTTTTTCTCTCACTTGTTTGAGCAGACAATTAGCAGGTTGTGGTTTTTAGTGAAGTAATTAATTATTCTGGAAGAGCTAATCACTTCCTTCCCTTCTAAAGTCTACTTTACAACAAATATCATATAAACAAACAATTAGTAGTTAGAAGGATTTGATGCTATCATGATGACATTAGTACCAGGGACCCAGTGCCAGAAGCCTCCCCTAACAGCCCCCTCTTCCCTGCTGGGTGGGCAAGTCTGATCTACACAAGAATAGTGATACTCCAGGTATCCAAGCACCACCTAAGTAGGGCACCCACACCTGTCATCCCAATACGGAACCTGGCCAAAGTCCCAGGTGAGGAGGCTTATGTGGAGTCTTCCCATTTCCTTACCTCCACACCCAACATCCTGCAGCCTAACCTATTCTAAACCTTAAGACCAGCCCAGCTGGGCCTGAATCTGTGGAGCCAGCTGAACTTATCCCCTCAGCAGCATTTAGAGAGGAGAGAGAAAAGTCGGCCCTGGCAGCCATCCCAGGAAACCAGACCCTACAGTGGTCAGCCTGTCACAGAGGGCAGATGCCAGAAGGAACTGACAGCCCCACTCGGGATCCTGCCCACCAGGAACCAGAACTGGGAGAGGTCTGGATACTGACCAGATTGGCATTTGTCCCTGTCTATGGGGCAAGAGGTGGCTGTGAAAGGGGAACAGAAGTCCCTTCCCCCATGACTATGGAAAGTTTCTAATATGGATGCAGTTGTTATGTGCCCAGATTCCCAGGTGAAAATCAATACTCTCTTAGGAGTGAGGTGCCAGACAGGTCGCTCAGAGAAAAACTATGATATAACCTCCTCATAGAATTGAAGCCGACTGCTTGGCCTTTCCTCATAAGGCAAAATAAGACCTGGAAATGGGAGAGACCACTAAAAGAGTAAGCCTGACAATGGAAGAGTCCCCGCCATGTGTCAATACAGAATTGTGTAACCAACACCTTCAAATAAAATACTTCTAAAATAATATTAGTGATCTGCAGCTCTTAAGAACATACCCTGCAGCCAAAGATGCTAAAAGCATAAATCACCAGGGTTTGTTTTTTATGTGCACTTTTCCTCCAACTCCATCTCCCTTCAAAAGTTTTTCTTTAATGAGAAGAGGAATATGAAACATAAAGAGAACTACAAACCTTTTTCCTTAAAGTACTGTGTGGTGCTGAATTCTGCTCTCACATATATGCTTTCTCTTCAGCCCTGTGGACGTATTTTCCAGCGTTCAGTTCACATCAAGGATGGGTATGCACTGGCGGAAAAGCTAATATGCAATACACCTAGACACACTTAAGAGGATTGCTCCGAATGTAGTTGATGGCAATCTAATAAGAGAGAGTACTGAAGACAAATGAGACGCATTTCCCTGTTTCCCTGACGCTTACACAAGCTAAGACAAGGTGAAGCAGCAGCAGGGAGAAGGCCATAGAGCGGGAAGCTCTTTAAATAGCTTTCCAGGTGACCCTGACACACTGGCACTGGTGGATTACAAAGGATAATCGGGACATGACCGGGCTGAGCACGGTGGCTTACTCCTGTAATCCTAGCACTTTGGGAGGCCGAGGCGGGTGGACTGCTTGAGCTCAGGAGTTTGAGACCAGCCCGGGGAACGTGACGAAACCCCGTCTCTGCTAAAATACCAAAAATTAGCCAAGCATGATGGCACGCGCCTGTAATCCCAGCTACTAGGGAGGCTGAGACAGGAGAATTGCTTGAACCTGGGAGGCAGAGGTTGCAGTGAGCCAAGATTGTGCCATTGCAGTCCAGCCTGGGAGACAGAGCAAGACTCCGTCTCCAAAAAAATTAAAAATAAAAATAAATTGGGACATGACCATTGTGAGGGGGGGATAGGCTGGGAATCTTGGTTAGCCCTGATGGCCCCGTGCGTGCTTCTACCGCCACACCTGACTCTACACTAGACAAGTCTATCACGGCAAAAAGCTCCTTTTGTTTCAAGGTCAACATGTATGAGCATTTCTTTCTTCTCGCTGGAAATCAACAGTACCTAGCCTTCTGATTTGAACAAACCAACTGCAATAAGAAAAGTAGAACTGCCTGGGTATTTGATAGTAAGGAATTACTGTTAATATTTTACATGTGATAGTGTTATTGTGGTTATGTTAAAAATAAAGAGATACATATTGAAGTTTGTGGATCAAAAGATATGAGATGTTAAGAATTCGCTTTAAAGCAGTCTAGTGAGGTTGGGGAGAAAGGTTAGGAGAGTATACAAAAGATAAGATTGGCCATTTGCTGATCATGGTTAAAACTGGTTGATACATTTTGTTATTCTTTCTACTTTGGTGTATGTTTGAAATTTTATATAGTAAGTTTTCTAAAAGAGTACCTAAGAATCAAGAGGGGAGAGAAAAAGCAATTCTGTCTAAGGCTTCTCTAAGGGGGCTGGATGTTTTCCTTTCTTAGCTTACCATTGCCCGGAAGATATCACAGGCCATTCAATGTGAGCGCCAAGAAGAAAAGGTATATCCATCCTGTTTTTCTCTAAGACTAGAATCTTGACCTCTGTCTCTGTCTGCCTCCAGAGAGAGATTTAGCTTTTGATCACCTCCAACAAACAACATCCTTTAGGATATTGAAACTGACAAGAGACAGCCTACAAAATCCTATGGTTTACATTAAAAGTCTGAAGGCATTGCCATGTTCCAGATCTGGGGGTTAACAGTGCATGACAAAGCACATACCCTCGGTAAGAATTTAATTTAGCTCGAATATGAAGGGATGCCTTATGAGATAAACTGGCAGCAGTTCCATGGGGTTAGCAGAGAAGTGAGACTATAGATAATTTGCTATTTCTAAATTGCTCCCTCTCAGAAACTGTGCTGGGTGTCTTAAAATCATTTTGTATATACTTCTACCCAGTAATCTGAATTCTAGGAATGTATTCTAACAAAATAATTGGGCAAGTCCACAAGGAGGTATGTGGACTACTGTTTATATCATGCCTTTGTTTATAATAGGAAAAAAAAAAAAACAAAGAAATAGAAAAACCCAAAGGTCCATCAGTAGGAAATAAAGTATTGATTAGGCATATAATGAAATTATATGCAACTTTTAAAATGCTGAAAAAGTATAGTGCATTAGACTTCAGACATCAGCATCCAGTTTAATATACTATACTATTAAGTAAAACAGAGTTTTAAAATAGATTTTATAAAATATCTTTGTTTTAAAACAAAGTGTGTTGTAAGAATAGAAAAGAACTGGAATATACAATAAAATGTTAATTGTCGTGTTTTCTGGTTAGTAAAATTAAATGTAATTTTTTTTTTTTTTTTTTTTTCTTTTGAGACAGAGTCTCACTCTGTCTGTCGCCCAGGCTGGAGTGCAGTGGTGCGATCTCGGCTCACTGCAAGTTCCACCTCCCGGGTTCACACCATTCTCCTGCCTCAGCCTCCCAAGTAGCTGGGACTACAGGTGCCCGCCACCACGCCCAGCTAATTTTTTGTATTTTTAGTAGAGACAGGGTTTCACTGTGTTAGCCAGGATGGTCTTGATCTCCTGACCTCGTGATCTTCCCGCCTCAGCCCCCCAAAGTGCTGGGATTACAGGCGTGAGCCACCACGCCTGGCCTAAATGTAACTTTTACCTTCTTTATGATTTTTTGCATGGTCTAAATTGTCTTCACTGAGCAGGCAACATATTGGGACCCCCACATATACAAAAAGAAGCTATTTATTTTAAGACAATGATAACAAAACCATAAAGATGTCTAAAGGAGGAAAGACAAATTGCCAGAGCTGGACAGAGGTCAAAGTGACAATCCAAGCAAATAACCCCAAACTCTGACAGCCAAGGAGGGTCAGCACCCTTTCATTTTTTTCAAAAGATGTCTCATACTGAGCAACTACTCTGTTCCAGGCCTTGGAGATGAAAATAAATGGGACACAATTTCCTGCCCTCAAGGTTTTCAGCCTAATTGGAGGAAAGGACAGATTTACAAATAAATGAAATGCACTACTGGGGAAGGGCAAAGTACAGTGATGCTTAGGGGGAAGGGGCTGCTTCCACCTGGCTGGCAGGAGGGGGAGAGAGTGGCTGATTAGAAAAAGTGTCAGAGGAGGTATTGTGGGCTGAGAGTCTAAAGGCGAATGGATGCCCTTCCAAACTCACAGGCCATGCAGGTAAGCTTTGAGGATAGTTACCCCAGGCATGTGGGTTGATGTGAGCAGCTGAGGGAAAAGGGATGGGCATTGAGCAGCCTAATCTTCTTGAGGGGGAACAAAAGCACAGATAAAATATGGGGTGAGGGGTAAGGCTAGAGAGTACGCAGGCCTGCAGTATGGAGGGCCTGGAATGCCCCTACTGAAGCATCTGGTGTTTCCAACCTGAGGGCACAGGGAAACCTCTGAAGGGTCTGCACCTTCCCAGGATTAATCAGCCAGACAACAGTGCAGAGAACTAAGCACTACTGGGCCTTATCTGGATGCCTGCCATGGACTAGCCACTGGGCTCAGCACACAATGGCCCTAGACAGTGGAGAGTGTTGTTATCTCTATTCTACAGGTGAGAAAACTGGAACGCAGCGTGGTTTAGGAATTTGCCCAAGTTATCACAGCTAAGAAGCGGCAGAGCTCAGAGCTCAGAGTTCATCCTGGCTATCCAGGTTCGGTGCTGTGAAGACACTATGATGAATCTAAAATAGTTTTCTCCCGAGTTCTCTGATATTTACAAACAATCTCAAACTCAATGACTCAATTCCTACTAAAAGGAACTTGGTTGACGTGCAGCAAATGGGTTACGCGGAGAACTTTCTCAGCCACAAAATTAGAACTTTATGAAAAAAAACCTGGGGGAAAGTAAGGTGGGACTGGATCTGTCAAGGGCTTATTTTTTTTTAACTCAAGAGAAACCACTAGAGAGTAGGCAGTTTGTTTTTGCTTTTTTAAATAAGTAGACACAGGTGGGAAACATGAGGTAAGGACTAAAGGGAAATCAAAGGTGGGGGGAGGTTTCCAACTGTGAATGGGAAGAAGAGCTGAGAACAGAAAACATCATTAATAGTGGAATGGGGCCAGACAAGCACAGGTGAGGGCAGAGGGAAGCCTCCAGTGATACGCAAGTTATTTACGGAAATGCAGAAACTGACATTTATGGAGTCTTGATTTCAGGCAGGGAAATGGGGGGAAAACCTTCAGTCAAGATACATTTACTAAGCAACTACACAACTACAGTAAAGGAGACAAAATTTTAAATAAAAAAAAGAAAAAGAAAAAGCTACGTGGGAAGATATACACACGCACACACACACACAAACATCTTATGCATGATCACAAAGGAACAGCTAACATAGTTTAGAGCTAAAGGAAACACGAGCTTTGCTTTTGAGGATAGTTAGAAATACGAGAAATAAGATGAAAACAGTGGGTATTCCAACCAGGAGAATGGGGTGAACAAATGCCTAAGAAATGGGAATGCAAGAAGGGTTTTCAGGGGATAGCCAGAAGAGGGCACTAATTTGTGGAGGCAAAGCTAAGTTGACATGAGGAAGGTCACCAAGGGAATAGGAGACATAGGAGGTAATCAGCACCTATTGAGCATTCCCTCTGTGCCAGACACTGTCTCAGCACTTCATTTCATTTTGTCCAGATGACCCTATGAGATAAGTAATTATTATATGCACTTTCAATACAAGAAAACTCATGCCCAGGAAAGCTAAGCAACTTGAATAAAAAAAATTAAAAAAACGAGTTTTTTTGAGCTAGTGAATCTATACTTGGTTTTATCTCACTCTTCCTGCTACCTCTATCCACCCCATTCACTGCCTGTGTGCCCACTGTGAATAGTGAGTGGCCTCAGTGACATATGCCAGATTATAGCTCTCTATGATGTTCACTCAGTCCATGATTTCACAGGGTACATGTGAAGGAAACCACTAACCCATTTCAGGTGATATAAACATCTCTGAATTTGGGGCACAGAGGAATGAAGAACGGATACATCCTGACACCACTAGATTAGAATGCACTTAGACAAAGTGACTAAATCAACTTACTTTGGTTTAAAATGTTACTGCTTTTAGATGGAAATGCAAAATGGTACAACCACTTTAGAAAACAGTTTGGCAGTTTCTTATAGAGTTAACCATATGGTTACTTTACAGCCCAGCAATCCCATTCCTGTATATTTACCCAAGAGAAATAAAAATGTATACTCACACAGAACCTATATGCAAATGTTTATAGCAGCTTTATTCATAATCATACCAAACTGGAAGTAATCCAAATATCCTTCAACAACTGAATAGATAAATAAACTATGGAATACAACTAAGCAAACAAAGAGATGAATTAATGATACACATACATAAATAAATCTCAAAGAATTTTTAACTGAAAGAACCAAGACTGAAAAAGATACTTAATGTATAATTCCATTTTATGACAATCTGTAAAATTATACAATCTGTAAAATCTATAAAATTACAGACAGGAAGACAGATAAGTTGTTGCAAGAGAAGCATACGGGCTTTTATTTTATTTATTTTTTGGAGTGATAAAACTGTTTTGAATCTTGATAATGGTGGTGTGTGGTAGGCAGAATAATGGCCCCAAAAGACATCCATACCCTAATCCCTGGAACTTGTGAATATATTAGTGTTACATGGTAAATGGAACTTTACAAATGCAATTTCAGATACAATGAAGGTTGCTCATCAGATAACCTTAAAGGAGGAAGATTATCTCAGATAATGGGGTGGGGAGCTCAAGGAAGGAAGAAGAAGAGTCAGAGACATGCATGCCTGAAAGAGAGGACCTTGAACCGCCATTGCTGGCTTTGAAGATGGAGGAAGGGGAGCAAGTAGCTATGACCTGAGAGTGGCCTCTAGAAGCTGAGAACAGCCCCCAACTACAGTTAGCAAGGAGATGGGTGCTCAGGCCTACAACCACAGGAAACAAATCTGCCACCAATCTGGTGAGCAAAGAAATGGATCCTTCCCTAGACCCTCCAGAAAAAAACATAGCACTGCTAATATCTTCATTGTAGCTTTATAAGACTCTAAACATCAGCCCACCTAGCCCATCTGCTGGATTTCTGACCTATAAAAACTGTGACATAAAATAAACGTGTTGTTTCAAGCCTTTTATGTTTATAGTAACTTGTTACAGCAGCAACAAAAAACGAATTAAAACAAGATAGTTACAAATCTCTATGTATTTGCCCAAAGCATAGAAGTATACACCAAAAAAAGTGGTATTACTGGCTGGGCAGAGTGGCTCATGCCTATAATCCCAGCACTTTGGGAGGCTGAGGCAGGTGGATCACTCAAAGTCAGGAGTTCAAGACCAGCCTGGCCAACATGGTGAAACCCATCTCTACTAAAAATACAAAAATTAGCTGAGTGTGGTGGCACGTGCCTGTAGTCCCAGCTACTTGGGAGGCTGAGGCAGGAGAATTGCTTGAACCCAGGAGGCAGAGGTTGCAATGAGCCAGGATCATACCACTGCACTCCAGCCTGGGTGACAGAGCAAGACTCAGTCTCAAAGAAAAAAAAGTGGTATTACTGCGTGTAAATTTGAAAAAAAAAAATTGTTTTAATGTTATTGCTTTGGAAGACCATTACTGT
This sequence comes from Macaca mulatta, assembly GCF_049350105.2. Taxonomy (NCBI): domain Eukaryota; kingdom Metazoa; phylum Chordata; class Mammalia; order Primates; family Cercopithecidae; genus Macaca; species Macaca mulatta. The sequence continues at coordinate 53,879,728 of NC_133417.1, read as the reverse complement.
GGAAAAAGGAAAAGTTTTAAGGTGTAGCCATATTTCTTCACTTAATCTCTAAAATCCTAACTCAGGCTTGGATTTGGTCTCCGTCCAGGCCTCTTCCCCATCCATCCACTGCCAAGAAAGAATCTAAGCTTCTGAAGACTGGGGCCACTTTCCAGCTCAGGGTTTGTGGCTGATGTTTTGCTCTGGCTCTTAGGCCATAACTTATGTTCCCTCAGGAGGAAGTACTCATCTTTAACAACACCTGCTTTCTCAGGACTGCAAACAAGAGAAAAGCCCAGTAAGAGGAAAGTGAAGTGTGAAAGTCCATTTCAAAGAACTTTACTGAGAACACACCAAGTCAGAGAGCTTCCATCAATACAGTTGCTTCAAAACCAATAGGCAGAGCCCAAAGTAATGGATGACTCACCAGGATTTTTAGCAATTAATGGAGTACTCTGAGAAATGCTGTAAATCCAATATTTTTGCTGAAAAATTAATGTGTTATGGGAGGGAGCCTCTTTTCTAATCACTTACCCACCCCCACCCTCCACTTCTAGCTCACCATCAGTATCTCTAACTCTTCTAATTTTTGCCAAAGCTGAATGCAGTTCTTTCCCAATTTTCTTATATCATTTTAAGTATTATATACACTATCTTACCAGGCCCACTCAGAGAAACAGCACTTATCTTTAAAAGTATTTTTTAACTACTCCCCACAGCCTACAGCCAATAAAAACGCTATAAACTATGTTAAATATACCAAAGTAAAGATTTCCAGAATTCACAAAGAGATCAATAAATATTTACTAAGTGCCTTCTATGGACAAAGCCTTGGGAAGTATAAAGGAGCAAAACATGCATCGCTCTTGTCTCTAAACATGACTTACAATGTCATTAGACATATGACCAAAGCTAATAATAATCCAAGGCTAAAAACTTAGGAGATCATACGCAGAACAAATGCTATAGGAGTTCAAAGTGGGGAGAGATTGTGGCTGGTGTAGTCAGGGAAAGATAGCTTTGCACAAAGCTGAAAAACTGCAGGAGTGATGGAGAACATTTCTCCCAGACAGGACATTTTCATAAAAAAGAAATCTAGAAACTCCACTTGTCAAGTCTCTTTCTTGGAATGTATCTCCATAACAAACAGAACTTTAAGGGAAAAAGTGACCCCAGTTTCAAAAACACAAAGAATTTCTAGGATTCTGCATTTGGACTAACAGATAACGCCACCAAAATTAATTATTTACTTGTCTCTGTTTGAAGGTGACATATTTCTGGATGATCTGGGCTTGTTTGGTCATCCCCAGCCTGTGCCCCTAGAACTAAGGAAGGTTGTGTACATCTCAGATAGTTTTCACCTGCAACTGAGCCATGTCAGTCGGTTCCAATTGAATTGACTTGGGACCATTCTACTCATTGTATATGGCATGATACAGACTGCCAGAACCCTCATTTCCTTTAGTGCCGCATTATCACTTAGGAACGGGAAGGATCCTAGCACATGCCAACCCAACTCCCAACACCCTTTAGTATCTGGCAGTATTCTATTCTGTACATGCACTCACCAAAAGATACGTAAACGAACGTTCATAGCAGCACTAGCCATATTAGCCCCAAACTGGAAACTATCCAAATATCCATCAACAGTCAGACAAATTATAGAATATTCATATCATGGAATACTACAAAACAATGAGGATGAATTTGACAAGCATAACACTTAATCCCAAGAAACCACACACAAAAGAGAACATACTCTATGGTTTTACAGAATATACAGTTAAAAAGAAACAAACAAAACTAATAGCATCAGAAGTCAGAATCGTGGTTACCCCGAGGCAGGGGGAGTTAGGGACTGGAAGGGCCACAAGGGGGATTTCTGAGGTCCTGAAATGTCTGTTTCCTAGTCTGTGAGGTGGTTACAGGGAGCATTTACTTTATGAAAAGTCATCAAGCTGTATACTTATGATAACACTTTTCTATACGAATGCTTCATTTCAATAAAAAGTTTACCTTAGAAAAACTGAAAACTGTTGTATTAAAGGATTATAGTAGGATGAGCAAAAATTAATTTATACTTGAAAAGCAATGTGTATATTCACATCCACGATTTTTATTTAAGCTTCTTATTTAATATGGTGACTTGGTTTTATTTAGCCACTAATATATGTATATTTAGATAAGGAAATATATACTCAACAACATCATAATATTAAAGAAAGATAATTCTAAAATTAAGGATCTCTGCCTTGCATACAGGTCAAGGAAGACGATTTATTACTTCACTTCATTGGTTCTGGGAGAAGAGGAAGATAGAAGAAGGGAGAGGGGAGAGGGGAAAGGGGATGGGGAAGGAGGGAAGAGGGGAAAAGAAAAACTTCTTCAGGCTCTTCAAAACCTCTGGGAAAAAAATAGGGTCGCCAGAACATGTTCCAGTACTGCACAATTATTTGTTTAAAAATTGTTACAAGTCAAGGGGCAGGGACTAAATGTCCCCAGTAACTCCCACTCTATCTAAACCAGTCTGGCTCAGAAAGTAGCAGATCAGGCTGTAGGCAGATCCTGACTGACAGCTGTAAACCAAGTAAGTCACTATCTGCCCCAGGTACTGCCCATGTATATGTCACTAACACTCATCTGCCATTAACTGCAGAATTTCCTTCCTCATCAATAATCGTAGCTTATATCTTCTCTGTAAGTTTAACACTAAACAGAGAGAAAACCCCGCTTTCCCGCCCTCATAGGTCAGCTCGCAGAATGATCACCCATCCACAGCGTTTGGAGGTCAGACTTTCCTGATGACTGTGAAAATGGGGAGGGGAGAAGAGGTCGTTAACGGGAGCAACCTTTTAAAGCGAGGTACAGGTTAAAGCTCTGAGGCCAGAGCCTTGCCTAGGCTCCTTTAGCGTGGAGAGCTCCCGCCTTACGGGTACAGCTGGCACCTGCTGGTCCCCAGGGCCTTTCGCAGGGACTGCGGCAGACAACCTTGGCAAAGATGCTGGGGACCGCCCGGGCTGGAAAACGTCGGCCTCAAGTGTTTGAGAAAGGCCAGGCGGACTCCTGCAATACCCTTGGTAAATTGTCACCTGTCAATCACTTGACCTAAATACACCAGCCACTGGGGGAAGGGGAGGAGGGGGTTCGTCGGAGCATGCTCAGTGATCAGGATGACATCACTTAATCAATGCTGGGGACAGGAAGGCTGCATCAGCAGCCTGGAGCAGACTGCCAGGAACGTGTCAGCGGGGACCGCGAGGCTACCATTAACTCGGTCCCTCCCCACGCGGCTCGCATACAAAGGGGGTACCATCAGCCACACACGCTACGGACAGCGGGCGGGGAACGGGCGGGGGACCGGGCTGGTTTATTTCATCTGACAGATTCCTTTAAGAACTAAAATTCACTGGTGTTCCCTCCCCCCACCAGCAGCCCCAGCTCCAGAGAGGGAGCTAAGTAGGGGGAGGGGGTCGGGGAGAAAAGGTGGGGAAGGGAGATAGACGAGGGGGCGGGGGGAGGTCCAAGCCGCACGAAGTAACTTCTGCTCTTGGCACAGAGGTCTATCTGGCTGAGCTCTGAGCCCCCTCGCCCCACAGATGTGGACACAGCCTCCTCTCCACCTAGAGTGAGGCGCATCCAAAGGGTCTGCAGACATGGGAGGGAGGTCAGCCCAGAGGGGAGGGATCAAGTCGGGACTCCCCATCCAGGGCAGCCAAGCGTGAGAGGAAGCGGGAGACACACCAGGCCTCCAGGGGACACCGAGGCCACCAGTACTCCCCCAACCCTCCGCCTTCCGCGCGTGGAGCAAGGTGAAACACCGCGGGGAGCCGCGTCTACACTGCCGCGGGAGCTCCGAGACGCGGCTAGAAATTTTCCTGTACCTTTTTTTTTCTTTTTTGTTAAGATCGTAAGAAGAGGCAAGGCGTTTGGTAAATCGAATTGATTGATGCCCAGAAGCATTTGCGGGTTGCAGAGCTCACACTTTAAAGGGGGCCTGGGCACGCGGTCTGAGGGTCACCCGAACACACTACCCACGAGGCGAGGCGAGCGTGGGGAACAATGGGCCCACCCGGGCCCCCACCCTGCGAACAATGGCGGCGCCGAGCCCGTCCTCGCCCCCCACCCCCACCCCCGCCACCCCCGCCCGGCCAGCCGCCCCCGGCCGCCTCTCCACCCGCCCGGGAGGGAACCATAGGGCGGGGGGCGAGGGGTCTCTGGTCAGGTCCACCCGAGAGGCCAACCCCGCGGGAATGTCCGAGGGGGCGGCCTCAACACCTCCACTGCGTCTGGGGCATCGGGGCGCCGAGCTGCGGCGCGGAGCAGTAGGGGAGGCAGACGCCCCAGCCACTTACCCCGATCACCACGGTCTCATCGCCTTTAAATTTGGGGATGAATTTGTCTCCGCGGAGGATCTCCGCTTCGTTGAGGGGCCGGAACCGGCACATCACTTTGATGCTGCATTCGGCTGGATCCGCCATCTCGGCCGGCGGTAGGGAGGGGGCGCGGGGATGGGTGGGGGGTCGGGGCCGGGAACGACGAGGGAGGAGGCCGCGAGCCGCACCGCCCACAGCTAGGCCGCCTCCTGCAGCCTCCGACGATGATTCTCAGCAGGTCATCGCGAGCCCGGCCGGCTGGGCAGCCCCGGCCGCTCCGAGCCCGGGAAGGTGGGCAGCCTCTCCGCTCCGGCCCCTCCGGTTGCAGACCGGCCTGCCCTGGCCCTGCCCCGCCCCTGCCCAGCGCCCCCCGGCCCACCTGCCCGCGACCACGCGGCGGGCGGAGGAGGCGATGCGCAGGGAGCGAGACTCGCCGGGCTCAGACCTCCCGGGCTCCTGCGCGCTCAGCCATCCTGCATCAGCACCAGCGCTCTCTGCCGCCTTGCGACCCGCCCATCCGCCCCGCCCCTCCGCCCCGCCCTCCCCTGGCCCGCCCCGGGACGGTGACGTCACCGTCGAGGTCCGCCCGGCCCCTGCCCGACTCCGAACGCTGTGCATCCCGGGACTTGTAGTCACTCTACCTGCCGGGGGAAGGACAGGATGCGACCTCCAAGAGCCTGCAAGTCCGATGTGGCTGCCCAAGTCAGGAACAGGATGGCGGTCATATCCAATACTTCCGGTTAAAATCTCTAGATAACTAGGTCTGGATCATCCTGCTCCCAAGAGAAAATCACTTGGGAAACATCTCCCAGTAGCCCCTGGGTTTCATTCTTCAACTTCTACCACTAGATAAGGATGGATGTTTGTTCAGAGTTTGGGATTGATTGGCCTTGGTTTAGGTTGGCGTCTAGGGCTAAACTAATCAACCAGAATCAGGGACTTTGTAAGATTATGGAGGAATCCCCTGATGGGAAGCTTCCCAAAAGAAGAGGGATGGTATTCCCCGACATGGTGCCGGGCTGGCAGAACAACTGGGTGTCCGCTCTATTTTTCCAGGACTTCCTTTTCCTTTAAGACCCAGTTCAACCCTCCTTCCGCAGAGAGATTTTCCCAGCTTACTAAACACCTATAAAGAGTTGGTGGCCCTCCTTGATGTTCCCCTAATCTCTTGTGCCTGTCTCTAGCACTGCACTTGTGTGGTGATATCTGCTTAATGTCTTTGTGTCTGTAGCATCTAGCACATAGTGGGCAGCATACTGAATAAGGATTCTACCCTAGGAAGAAGCAATGCCTGAGTGTGAATCCCACCTCAGCCACTTACTAGACGTATGACCCACGGCAAGGTATTTAATTTCCTTAAGACTCAGTTTCCTCATCTCTGTCCTTGGAATAATATCATCTTGTGGTTTCTGAGGGAATTAAAAGAAACGATGCTTTTAAAGCACCAGGCATGGTGCCTGACATGTATATGGTATAAGCTCTTGAAAGTTAGATGTTATTGGGTGCTGAACAAATGATCATAAAACAAATAAGTTAGTTAATTTTAGGAACACATCTGTTGCTTAAATTAGGGTAATACCTGAAAATACAAGTGTTCTCTGCCTAGCTGACAGGACAGATCTACTAAAATCAACTTTTATAAACCCTTGTTAAGTAGTACCAGTTTTATTTCCTTTCCTCATATGCAGTGGAAGTAGATTAAAAAGCACCACCTTCTCATCTGTTTTTAAATTAAGTAATTCTCAGGCTGTGGCTCAGAGACCCTTCATCTTAAATAGTCAACTTCATAATATACTGGAGAGGGCAATCCAATTCTCAGTTTCCCTGAGCCCACCAGAAGATGCCCAGAACCTTGCATACACTGATTTATCTGAGGAGATCAGGATTATGTCAAGTGGACAGAGACATGTCTGTGTGTCACTGTGTTCAGTCATCATTCATTCGTTCATCTGTTCATCCATCAGCTCTTAACTGAGCAAATGGCATTTGCTGTCATTCTGTAAATTTAGATTTATTAAGTGAATCCTTTTCAAGGGAGATACCACAGGGCCTCTCATTTGAAGGGAAGTTGCAAAATAAGTTATTGCCCTCAGGCAGCTTAGAAACTAGTGGGAGTACAGAGGATGAAGTTCTCAGTGATGTCTGAGAAGGCTTAATATAGGAAATGGGCTAAGTAGGATTCAAAACAATTGAAAAGGGACACCAAAAGATAGGTAACAGGCTGGGCGCCGTGGCTCACGCGTGTTAATCCCAGCACTTTGGGAGGCTGAGATGGGTGGATCACTTGAGGTCAGGAGTTTGAGACCAACCTGACCAACCTGGTGAAACCCGGTCTCTACTCAAAATACAAAAATTAGCCAGCCATGGTGGCACGTGCCTGTAATTCCAGCTAATCTGGAGACTGAGGCAGAAGAATCGCTTGAACCCAGGAGGCAGAGATTGCAGAGAGCCAGGATTGTGCCTCTGTACTCCAGGCTGGGTGACAGAGTCAGTCTCCATCTCAGGGGAAAAAAAAAAAAAAGGTTGTTAACAGAAGAAAAAAAAAGATAAATTTAACTACATAAAAATTAAAACTTTTGCACATCAAAGGATGCTATCAACAGAGTGAGAAGGCAACCCATGAAATGGGAAAAATATTTACGAATAATACATCTGATAAGGAGTTAATATACAAAATATATAAAGAATACCTATAACTCACAACCAAAAAAAAATTTTAAAAATGGGCAAAGGATGATGAGCTGGGCTGGATTCCATCCTGGTAGCCAAGACTAATTCTCCCTCGAGTTCTTGGGAGATGGGCCTTTGGCAAGAAGGCTGGTGTTAGTGAAGCATGCCCGACACCACAGAAAAACCTACTTTTAAGGAAATGTAGCATCCATTGTGAACATGGAAAATTAAAGATAATTCACCATGCCTGTTGTGGCTTCAGTTCCTAAAGAACTCTATCTCAGTTCTTCACTAAAAGACCTCAATAAGAAGACAGAAGTTAAACCAGAGAAAATAAGCACTAAGAGGATTACTTCCATTCAATACTTGGACCTGCAAACATCAAAAAAGCCATTGAAGAAGCTGAAAGACTCTCTGAAAGCCTTAAACTAAGATATAAAGAAGCTGAAGTCTGGAAAAAACTTGAGGAAAAGGACAAACAGGAGGAAGCACAGTGTCTACAACAGAAAAGCCAGGAAACAGGAAGAGAGAATGGTGGCACATTGGCTAAAGGTTCTTTGGAGAATGTATTGGATTCCAAAGACAAAATCCAAAAGAGCAATGGTGAAAAGAATGAAAAATGTGAGACCAAAGAGAAAGGAGCAATCACAGCAAAGGAACTATACACAATGATGACGGATAAAAACATCAGCTTGATTATCATGGATGCTCAAAGAATGCAGGATTATCAGGATTCCTGTGTTTTACATTCCCTCAGCATTCCTGAAGAAGCCATCAGTCCAGGGTGGGTTACTGTGTAGTAAAGTAGTAAACTATGTAGTAAGCAGTGAACTGTGGACCTTAGTAAATGTTACTACTTAGCATTCAAGCTAAATGTGATAAAGTAGTCTTTTCCTGTTAACCTTTTAAATGTTTGCCTCTTTTTGGGGGTGGGGGGAGGGGAAGGGGGAGGTGCATTTTGGGAGCAGAGGTTTAATAGGCAAAAGAAAGAGAAAGGAGAACAGATGTTTCATTTTCCGGAGTGAGAGGTGCCCAAATGGGACTTCCCTAAATCTTTGCTTCTTAAAGACACACCTTACCCTTTTTGAAGGTTGAAGTTACGGATTTCCTAACTTTTGATTTGGCTGTTTTCTCCTATTTGTGGTATTTAGAATCTTATCAAAAGAGAAATGAAGTTGCCTTTTCCCTTTCTCCCCAGGTGTTTGTTGACGGATTTTTCCTATTATTTTCTGTTTATAAGCATTGAATGATATGTACCAAATTGACTAAAATTGTGAACTAATTGAATTGTTTTACATATTGAAATTCCCTACATTATCTGTGACACAAAAGTATCCAAATTCTGTATGTGTGCTTAAGTTAAAAGAGTACAGTCTGTGATGCCAGATTCTATTCAAATAACTGTCACTGACTAGCCGCATTATTTCTAAACATGAATTTCTAAATTCATGTTTCCATCTGTAAAATGGGGATAATTGTAGAACCTATCTTACAGAGGTTTCAGGAGACTTCAGTGAGAAACGTTATATACACACACACACTTTAGCACAGGTCCTGGCATGAGTAAGGACTTGATTTAAAAATTTTTCTTTCTTTTTTGGTAAAAAGGCCTTTAACCTATGAAATAATTTAAAGCGACTTGCATGGGTATGTTGTACATTAGAAATCATGACAGTGGCAGAGCTAAACCTCCAGATACAGGGCTATTTTCACTATTTTGAGCATTCTTATACAGATCCTATTACCTCTCTGGGTCTTAGTTTAAAGTTATGTATTTTTTAAATTAGGTAATAAAATCTGTATAGTTCTTGGCATATTACAGATGCTTGATAAATATTTGACCTGAGGCATACAGTGCTTTGTAAATAAGCAATTTAAAAATTAGAGTTCTTAGGCCAGGTGCAGTGACTCACACCTGTAATCCCAGCATTTTGGGAGGCCAAGGTGGGCGGATCACTTGAGGTCAGGAGTTCCAGACCGGCCTGGCCAACATGGTGAAACGCCATCTTTACTAAAAATACTTCAGTTGAGTGTGGTGGCACATGCCTATAATCCAGCTACTCAGGAGACTGAGGCAGGAGAATCGCATGAACCCGGGAGGCGGAGGTTGCAGTGAGCTGAGATCCACTGAGATCCACAGTGAGTGCCACTGCACTCCAGCCTGGGCTACAGAGGGAGACTCCATCAGAAGGAAAGAAAGAAGAAAGAGAGAAAGAGAGAGAGAGAGAGAGAGAGAAAGAAAAAGAAAGAAAGAAAGAAAGAAAGAAAGAAAGAAAGAAAGAAAGAAAGAAAGAAAGAAAGAAAGAAAGAGAAAGAAAGAAAAGAAAAGAAAAGAAAAGAAAAGAGAAAAGAAAAGAAAAGAAAAAGAAATTAAAGCTCTTTGAGAAAGACACGGTCAAAGGTGGTGGCAAGCGGTAGTCTGCCTGCTCCTGCTCCTGACTCACTACTGTTGCTCTCACCGAGGAACCAGTCGGTCAGGAAGCCGCGCAGCAGCAGCAGCCGTGGCTTTTAAAGATACTGGAAAAACACCTGGGGACCCGGAGGTGGCAATTATGAGCCGCAGCATAAAATCCTGGAGGAGGTGTGTGCTGACTTGATCAGAGGAGCAAAGGAAAAAAATCTCAAAGTGAAAGGACCAGTACAAATGCCTACTAAGACTTTGAGAATCGCTACAAGAAAAACTCCTTTTGGTGAAGGTTCTAAGACATGGGATCATTTCCAGATGAGAATCCACAAGCAACTCATTGACTCAGCCCTTCTGAGATTGTTAAGCAGATTACTTCCACCAGTGTTGAACCAGGAGTTGAGGTGGAAGTCACCACTGGAGATGCTTAAGTCAACTATTTTAATAAATTGATTACTAGCTGTTAAAACATAAAAAATGAGCAAAGGACTTAAAAAGACATTTTTTTCAAAAAAGATATACAAATAGCCAATAAGCACCATAAAAAGTATGCAATATCACTAATCATCAGGAAAATGCAAATCAAAATCGCAATGAGATGCCACATCACACCCACTAGAATGGCTACTATCAAAAAAAAAAAGGAAAGAAAGAAAGAAAAGAAAAGAACTGTTGACCCAGACATAAAGAAATCAAAACTCTTGTGCATGGTTAATGGAATGTAAAATGGTACGACTCCTATGAAAAACATTATGGTGGTTCCTCGAAAAATTTAAAATAGAATTTCCATATGATCCAGCAATTCTACTTCTAATACCCCCAAAAAGATTGAAATCAGGTACTCAAACAGGTATCTGTACACTTGTGTTCATAGCAGCAGTATTCACAATAGCCAAAAGATGGAAGCAACCCAAATGTCCATCAGTTGATGAATAGGTAAACAAAATATGCTGTATATATGCAATGGAATACCATTCAGCCCTAAAAAGAAGTTCTAACATGCTACAACAGAGATGAACCTTGAAGACATTATGCTAAGTGAAAGTAAGCCAGTCACAGATGGGCAAATGCTATATGATTCCACTTATATGAGGTACCTAGAGTAGTCAAGTTCATAGGGACAGGAAGCAGAATGCTGGTTGCCAGGATACAGCAGGGAGGGGGAATGAGGAGTTATTATTTAATGGGTATAAAATTTCAGTTCAGGAAGATGGAAAACATTCTAGAGACAGATGATGGTGATAACTGCGTAACAATGTAATCATAGTTAAGGCCACTGAACCGTACACTTTAAAATGGTTAAAATGGTACATTTTATGTTGTATCTGTTTTACCACAGTTAAAAAAAAAAAAAAAAAGATAAAAAAGGAAGTAAAAGTCTCCTTCCCCAAGACCATGGCGTCACTGAGATGTAGCACCGTCGTCTGCGTGATCTGCTTGGAGAAGCCCAAATACCGCTGTCCGGCCTGCCGCGTGCCCTACTGCTCTGTAGCCTGCTTCCGGAAGCACAAAGAACAGTGCAACCCTGAAGCTCGTCCTGTTGAGAAAAAAATAAGATCAGCTCTTCCTACCAAAACCATAAAGCCTTTGGAAAACAAAGATGATGATGACTCTATAGCTGATTTTCTCAATAGTGATGAGGAAGAAGACAGAGTTTCTTTGCAGAATTTAAAGAATTTAAGGGAGTCTGCAACATTAAGAAGCTTATTGCTCAATCCACACCTCAGGCAGTTGATGGTCAACCTCGATCAGGGGGAAGACAAAGCAAAGCTCATGAGAGCCTACATGCAAGAGCCCTTGTTTGTGGAGTTTGCAGACTGCTGTTTAGGAATTGTGGAGCCATCCCAGAATGAGGATTCTTAAGATGGATTATTGTGCTGCTTGCTCAAATGTGTGCTTGACTCCCAGAACCTGCCTGCTCCCTCTCCCAGGAGACCAGCTAGTGTGGGGGGCCCCAGGCAGAAGAGGTTTCCAGGATGCAGACTAGGTTATACAGGCCTTTACCGGCATTGATGTGGCTCATGTTTCAGGCAGACGTGGGGCCCTTAAGGTGGCAAGTCCTTTATGGAGAAAAAACTTGACATTCAGATGGTTGTTTTTAAATGTTCTACTTTTGGTACAGTTGATAGACATCATAAATGATATCAAGCTTTACACTTCATATGGAGTTAAACTTGGTCAGTGTTACTAAATAAAATCAGGATGTGATTCTACTGTACATTGCATTATTCATAATTGTTTGAAATTACATTAAATAAATCAACTTATTAAATAAAAAAAAAAGAAGTAAAAAGCCGAAAAGAGGTATTTTGGTCATTGAGATGATGAGTTCCCCACTTCTCCTCTTGTATAGGAAGAACGTGGTTTGGAGAGTTGTCCCCACATCCAAGAATGGGTCTTGATTAGCCTCAGTCAAATGTGACCACCCTATTCTTTTTCCCAATGATTGTTTCAGGGATGAGCAAGATAATGTCAAGGAGACAAAAGAAAAAGTTTGCCAAATTTGTGGAAAGCAATTGTGTTACTCTGCCTTTCCATCTCCAGCTGGAGGGAAATACCCAGCTCCAATTGCTGTTGGAAATATTCTCTGACTTCTTGGAAAACTAGACCAGAGATGAAGCCAAAGATGCATATGACAAAACCATGAGGCCAAAAAACCCGGGTCCTTGGTGACATGATCAAGCCACTGGGATCCACCAAAACCAAAGCCCACTGTGCTCTACGCTTCTTGTTCATGAGTCAATAAATTTGCCTGTTCTTTAAATCTTGAAGGTGGAGGACAGCAAGAGTCACAGTGCAGGGATCGGGTTAAGTTTATGTGCCCAAAAACAGTGAGGAAACCTGAGTGACTAGAGTGGAATTAATAAGCAATTCAGTCAAAAGGCAATTTGGAATCCAATCATGCAAAAAACTTGATGGTCAAGCGAAGGATTTTTATCATTGGACTAACCTGGAATCATCTTTGGACACAAAGCAAATCAAATAATTGTGGCAATTAGTTGGTGCTGTTGATCTTAGACTTTCTAGATCTGCATGGTCCAAGACTATAGCTACTAGCCACAAATAGCTACTGAGTACTTGAAATGGGACGAGTATGACTGAGAAACTGATTTTTTTCATTTTATTTCATTTAATTAATTAAAATTTAAATTTAGAAGCTGATACCTAATTCAGTTATTAGAAACTTTTAAGTGTGTTTGGAAAAACTTGGTAAATCCACATTTTCAATTGTGAATTTTATAAAATCTAAACACAGATCAAATATTTCTAATAAAAATTTAATGTCCATAACAAAATGGGCTGTCAGTGACTTTGAAGACAGTGTGAAAATGACTGTAAAATATTTCATTGATAATTATTTTTATTGGTTACATGTTGAAATGGAAATGCTTTGGATATGCTGGGTTGAATAAAATATATTAAATAATCGAATAAAACATCACCTGTGTTTCTTTTTCCTTTTTAAAATTGACTTCCAGAAACGTTTGAATTACATATGGAGCTCATGAGATATTTTTATTGAACAGCACTGATCTAGATGGCACTGTCAATTCAACATTTATTGTTCCATAAATAAGATCCAGAAAATGTACTGATGAGGAGTATTGTGTCTTGTGGATGATCCTGGACCCTTGGACTCTGGGAAAGGTGAAAAATGGAATCTAGTTTTGAGGATTTTCCCCCATGATAAAGTTTCCTCCAGTGAAGTCTCTGCACCCCTGTCTGTCAGTGGTGCTTGAAGGAATTACAGCCCAAGGCAGAGACAAAAACAGCCTTCGGCCCCATCAGCTCCTGGCTGAGATGGACATGGCAGCAGCACCAGCAGCAACAGCAGCATCATGTTGCAGGAGGACCAGAATCCCAGAGATGCAGCAGTGATAAGATCAGATAGAGTAACCATCCCACCACAAAGCTGAAAAAGGGTTTAGAATGCAACCACAGAGGAGAGGTGGGCTTCCCTTGGGAGGATGTGAGACCAACGCTTCTTCCTCCGAACATGTTAGAGGAAGGTGATCCTGAAATGGAAAGGGAAAGGGAAAGGCAAACCTGCTGTTATACAGAGAAAGTCCACGGGAGTCACCCAACTCTCCTGCTCAGCACTCTCCTCCACAAAGCCAGGCAGTCCTCAGCATGCTCCAGACACTCTACACGTGCTGTCGACTCACACTCTAAAATGCCCTGTGGATTTCCTCTCACCTGTCTGCCTCTCTAAATCTTAACTATCCCTCAAGATTCTACCAAACTTTCTACAAAATCTTCCCGATTACGGAGGTTTCCATCTGGGGCAATGAGAACGTGCTGGAACTAGATAGAGGTGATGGTTGCATCATGTTGGGAATGTACTTAATGCCGCTGAATTGTGCACCTTAAGGTGGTTAAATGGTAAATTTTATGTTGTGTGTATTTTACCACAATTTAAAAAAAAAAATAGAATTTAAAGGAACCTTTCTGAACAGCTCTAGCCCATAGGGCTCTCTTTCTTCTCAAGTCGTCAGTCCCTCTGACTCAGCACCTGATGTCTGCCTGCCCTGCAATCACTTGCATATTGTCCGATACTCTTCTCTAGTTCTTTTCACCTCATAGTATTCTTCTTCATGCTGTGTGTGTGTGTGTGCGCGTGTGTGTGTCTTGCTTCTTTATGTTGTGGGTATCATATCTTATTTACATGCTTGATAAATACTTTCTGAATGATCAATCCATATCCATCACAATCATGATAATGGCAAAGACAAATGAATCAGTAACGAACCTGAAAGAAATGATGTTGCATCGCAGATGGAGCCTTTGGTTCAGGATCCTTTATTTTTCATTCCAGGTCAGCTGCTAACAAATGTTGTGACTTTGGAAAATGTACTCAACTTCTCTGAATATTTATTTTTTTACCCCATCTGTTGAAACGGTGCTAAAAATATTATCTACTCTGGATAAGTGAGAATGAAAAGAGAAATATTTGAGAAAATGCACTGGAAATAAAGTCTGGAAGAGGCTGTAATGAGATTAAAAGAACCATTCCCCTACCCCCACCAACAAAACATGAGAAAAGAAAACAAAAATTCTATATTAATATGAAATTACATGATTATTCCAAGGTCTGGCATAATGCCAGGCAGAAAGTAGCAACTCAATAAATCTTCGATACATTCATTTGTCATTCCATTGTTTTAACAAATGTGGATTCTCGGTTGCAGAAATGAATCCCTGAGGGTCTCAGTAAATGAACCATCTGCTTTGGGGAATGATGACGTCTTGCTACCTTGATTTGTGCTCATAGTTAAATTAACAGGTATAGTAAGCTCTACAAGGAAGGCACCTACCTGCCCCCTCTCCTTCCTGACCTGCAAGGCCTCCTCGCAGCAAAGATTTGCAGGTCCTTCGAGAGTGGTTAATGAACTGGGAAAGTCACTAGACAGCGCAGGGTAAGGGTCTCAAACCTGAAGTTCCCAGCCATGATTTATTCAACCGTCTCCACCAGTAACACTTCCTCAGGTCTAAAAGCTTCATTGTGAAGATGAAACACAAAATAGAGAATTACCTAGATCACTCAGGCAACAATGAACAGTCTTGAACTTGCTTGAACCTGGTAGAAATCAAGGCCAAAGCATGTGAATTTTTCCCACCCTTTTCTCCCCCTGAGTTATCAGACTCATTTTCCAAGCACTGTTTCCCTCTATTCAGCCCATTCCTGGAGAGCCATCTCTGTACCGGTCTCTACTGCCAGTAGGAAGTGTAAATTGAAGCAATTATCTGGATTGTTCAAGGGAAAAAAAGCCTCAGACATTCTTCTGCCTGAGTGATCTGGGTAATTGCTTCAATTTTCACATCAGCTCCCCATCTTCGGCAGCCTCTGGGATAGCCATTTAACTCAAACCCTGGGGTTTGCAGGTTACCATGTGGGTCTAATCATTTCTGATTGCCGGGGCCCAGTGCCATTCCTATAAGTACAAAAAATATCTGACCCTAGTGAAGATTAAAAATCAAATGAGCAGATAAAAAATATTTTTAAAGATGTTTTAAAAATCCCTTTAAAACTTGCAGAAATAATCTGTTGCCATGGAGTAGGAAATGTGGATGTCTCTCAAAAGTTGTCGCCTCAGTTCAAAACGGCCAGATAACCGAGCCTCAGTGGGGAAGAAGTAAAGATTATCACATCCCTTTAGCATGACGTTAGCTGATCGGAAAGAAAAAGCCCTTTCTCTTCCAGGAGAGCTGAAACATTGACTGAGATTCATGTTACTAGATTAAACCTCCAGTTTAGTATTAATTCTCACCGAAAAAAAGTCAGGGCTATGGAAAATTAAGATGGCAAACCATTGAGTCTAAGGAGGGAGACGAAAGGAGGGAGAAGAGCCAAGCTCTGTGTCCCGGTGGTAGGGCGAGGGCACCTGTGAATGCGCATTGGCAGTCTCAGGGCAGCATGCAGGCACCAGGCACTGGGCCCGGTGAGGAGCTGAGATACAGGAGGCAAAGGGCTTCAAAGTCCCCTGTCTGCCTCAGGGCTGACCCCGCATGACCTGCCTGTCAGCTATTCCCTTGTCTTCCAGAAACTCTGTCTAACTCATTCATGCCCCATTTGGATACAGAATTCAACATTGGTAGCTCTTCTAAACATGCACTTGCAGGGATGTATTAAGAAGTCATGTGCCGGGCGCGGTGGCTCAAGCCTGTAATCCCAGCACTTTGGGAGGCCGAGACGGGCGGATCACGAGGTCAGGAGATCGAGACCATCCTGGTTAACACGGTGAAACCCCGTCTCTACTAAAAAATACAAAAAACTAGCCGGCCGAGGTGGCGGGCGCCTGTAGTCCCAGCTACTCGGGAGGCGGAGGCAGGAGAATGGCGTAAACCCAGGAGGCGGAGCTTGCAGTGAGCCGAGATCGCGCCACTGCACTCCAGCCTGGGCGACAGAGCGAGACTCCGTCTCAAAAAAAAAAAAAAAAAAGAAGTCATGTAAACTTTACTAAAATGCACCGAGAAACACAGATGAGGGATTTCTACTGCACACCTGTAGTCTCCAGAGTCCCATCCCCATCATGCAGCCACAGAAAGTCCCTTTCTCTCCTGACATTCCACGTGGCTCTTCTCTCCCACGTCCTGACTTCCCCTGGACTCTTCCTCCCAGATGCAGACAGAGCCAGTCCATGTATCCCAGCTCTGTCCCAGGTTGCAGCCCCAAACCTATCACTGTGCTCAGCAAAACTAAAGGGTATCCTCTAGTCACCAGCTCCATCCTCCTCAGAAGTTGTGGGAAGGAAGAATGAATAGTAACGTTTTCCATTACCCACAATGGCAATACACAGCCGCATCCTCAGCAAATCAGTTCCTTGTATATATGTTCAATAAAGACACTTGAGACTTCCAAAGTTGATGGGGTTCCCTATAGAGATTTCCCTTTACTTTTTAAAGCAGTAAATGGAATGGGCTTTTCTTCAACAGAAGTGAAAGAAAAATACCCAAAGACTAGAAGAACTAAATGCTTGTATTAGTTATATATTGCCATGTAACAAATTACTCCAACACTTTGCAGCTTAAAACAACATTTGTTATTTCATATCAGGTCAGGAATCTGGGCACCATGTTTCTAGGTCCTGTGGCTCAGGTTCTTTCTCATGCCGCCAGGGCTGCTGTCATCTCAAGGCTCAGCAGGGGAAGGATCTGCTTCCAAGGTCACTCATGTGGTTGTTGGCAGGATTCAGTTCCTCACTGGGGTTTGGCCAGAAGCTGCCCTCCATTCTTCATCACATGGGCCTCATGCAGCTGTAGGCATCACCAGCAACAAGTAAGAAAGAGGGAAGAGTGGTAAATGGCCTTGATGAGCGAGCATCTGGAGGTATTCCAGTGGCTGAATGTGATTGGCGATTTGCAGCATCCTCGCATCCTCCAAGAGGTCAAAATGCAAATCTTCCTGAAAACCCTGCCCGGCAAGACCATCTCCCTGGAGGTGGAGCCCAGTGACATCCTCCAAAATGTGAAGGCCAAGATCCAGGATAAAGAAGGCATCCCCCACTGACCAGCAGAGTCTCATCTTTGTAGGCAAGCGGCTAGAAGATGGCTGCACTCTTTCTGACTACAACATTCAGAAAGAGTCAGCCCTGCACCTCTTCCTCCATCTGAGGGGTGGCTATTAATTCTTCAGTCTTGCATTCGTAGTGACCAGTGATGGCACTAGTCTGCACTAAAGCCATTTGCCCCAATTTAAGTTTATAAGTTACCAGTTTCGGTAATAGCTGAACCTGTTCAAAATGTTAATCAGGGTTTTGTTGCCTGGTTAAAAAAAAAAAAAAAAAAGAGGGAATAAGACAGAAACCACAGTTCTTCAAAGCTTAATCTCATCCATCATTTTTGCCATATTCCATTGATTAGAAGCAAGTCACTGGTCTAGCACACATTCAGAGGGAAAGGGTTACACAAGGGTATGAACAATAAGAGTCACGTATCATCCAGGGCATCTTAAAAAGCTGCCTGCCACAGCAGCCAATAAGTGAATTAGTTGTTCCTTCTGGATCACTTACACTGAAATAGAACAGAGAGTAGAGTCAAGGGATACAACTTTGGAAACAAAATAAACCCTTCCCTCAAAAAGCCTCAGTCTAGCTGGAAGATAAGCTATAGCAAAATTAAAAGAGAAATAACAGCCATTCTAAGCAAAAACCCAAGACAGCAACCATCAAAGTAAAAAAGCAATATATTATACCTCCTAAAAATATAAAGTTCTATACATCAAAAACTGTACGCAATAGCAAAATAAGACAATCAGTTAAGGAAGGTTTCTGCAACATGTGTGACAAAGAGTTGATATCTTTAACAAAGAATTATCGGCTGGGTGCGGTGGCTCATGCTTGTAATCCCAGCACTTTGGGAGGCTGAGGCAGGTGGATCACAAAGTCAGGAGATCGAGATCATCCTGACCAACATGGTGAAACCCCATCTCTACTAAAAATACAAAAATTACCTGGGCTTCGTGGCGCATGCCTGTAATCCCAGCTACTCTGGAGGCTGAGGCAGGAGAATCGCTTGAACCTGGGAGGCGGAGGTTGCAGTGAGCCGGGATCACCCCACTCCACTCCAGCCTGGTAACACAGCAAGACTCTGTCTCAAAAAAAAAAAAAAAAAAAAAAAGAATTCTCACAAGAAAAATGACAGTTGTAAATTCACTGTAGAAAAACTAGCAAAGACCATTAAAACACAATACATAAAAGAATTATCCTGAAGTACATGAATAACTATTCAGCCTCATTAGTAACCAAAGGAATACCTAGTCCATTGGCAAAGATTACAAAGAATAGTGCTTGATGTTCTAAAGTATACAAAGAAGGCAGCCTTCTCTTACCTTATGGTAGGGGCGTATGTTTGTAAAATTTTTCTGAGAGGGCAACATAAATCAAAATCCTGAAAAATATACAGGTACAGACTTCTTGCCCAAAATGGCAAAGGGACAAGGTATGCAAGCACTTGTTCTCTCAGAGGTAAAGAAGTACAAAGTCGTGTGGTGACATCTGGGGAGTAAAACTGAAAAATCATGCCAAATCACTGAGAGCCTTAAACAGCAGGTCACAGTGTCTGGGTGGCCTTCAGCCAGCAGCGGGAAGTCACTAAAAGTTTGTACATAGAAGAGTACTCAGGTAAATGAAGATTACTAAGCACCAATGGGATTGGAAATTCAAGGACAGAATTGTAGAGACTCATCACTCTTTCCATGGGATCTCTGACTCTCCCCCTTTGACTCACTGTCCAACAAAGCCAAGCAGGTAGAGCTTCTTACTGATTGGAGACTTGGGTGAATAGCTCCAACCTTTTGAGCTCCTTTGATCTTTGACATTTGAGACCCATTGGCTTTCAAGCCAGAGACAGCACCTCCCACAGGGCATGGAACTGGTATACCACGAATGGCAGCAAGGGAGGGGCATAATCTGGGTGTGTTGGGTTATAAACAACAGAAATATACTTAGGCTAGCTAAAGCAAAAAACAGAGAGTATTTAATTATAATTCTTGAAGAAATAAGGTTGGACTACAGCTGAGCTCAGGAAAAAAAAAAAAAAGACTGACAATTATCCCCTTGGAGAATTATCAGAGAGCATGTGAACTATCTCTTTCTCTCTCAGTTTCAGTTTTACTTCTGGACTCTGATGGACTCAGCCCAGGTCAGGTGCCTCTTTTGGACAAAGGAACTCTGACCAAGAGCAAAATTGTGTCCAGCAATCATGGCTGTCGTAAGTACTCCTTTAACCAAATGAATTGGGCTGGGGGAGGGTGGGCAGGCAGGTCCAGAAAAGGGAAAACAACCACAGTGTTGCTATGAATGAAACTTGGGGATTAGTGGAGGCATGAAAGAGACCTCATCCTTTCCCCTGTGGAATTCTTCCCGAAACAGATGCTGATGCGGCAATGTTCAATACTGTGTGTCCTCCATATCACTCATTTCATATTCAATTCTACCAGAGCCAAATGCCCCTACTTTCTATTCCTCCCTGCCAATTCCCTACCTCCCAAAGACACACACAAATTACTTACTGACAGCCAGTAACATCCAGATCTCATAGAACATTAATATGGCCGTTGGCCAGCCTGCCACCAACAGCCTCTGCTTTGGAAGCCAGCTGACCACTTGGCCCCACTGCACTGCAGATGGCTTGGAACTCTGAACATGACTTTAGTTTTCCTTAAATGACCCATTCCCTTATTTATTTATTTATTTATTTGTTTGTTTATTTATTTATTGAGACAAGGTCTCATCGCCTGGGGTGGAGTGAAGTGGCACAATCACAGCTCATTGTCTTGCCTCAGCCTCCCAGGTAGCTGGGACTACAGGCATGTGCCACCACACCTGGCTAATTTTTTGTATCTTTTTTTTTTTTTTTTGAGATGGAGTCTTGCTCTGTCACCCAGGCTGGAGTGCAGTGGCAGGATTTTGGCTCACTGAAAGCTCTGCCTCCCGGGTTCACGCCATTCTCCTGCCTCAGCCTCCCAAGCAGCTAGGACTACAGGCGCCTGCCACCATGCCTGGCTAATTTTTTGTATTTTTAGTAGAGACAGAGTTTCACCGTGGTCTCAATCTCCTGATCTCATGATCCACCCACCTCAGCATCCCAAAGTGCTGGGATTACAGGCATGAGCCACTGTGCCCAGCCTAATTTTTTGTACCTTTAGTAGAGATGGGTTTTCACCATGTTGGCCAGGCTGGTCTTGAACTCTTGGCCTCAAGTGATCTGCCTCCCAAAGTGCTGGGATTACAGGCTTGAGCCTCTGTGCCCAGCCTGACCCGTTCCCTTTTAAGAGGAGAGGGAGTAATTGAATTACCAATGAATTAATTGGATAAGACACTCTAACTCAGAAAAGAGATGAATTGGTATAAATAATACTTAAAAAGCCCAATCCTTTCATAAATAGTGAAGCTTCCAGACTCTGCTAATACAAGCATATACTTGTGGGCAGGGCCACAACTTGAACCCACTTGGCAAACAATTCCCCAGCCCTGTTTGAAGGACTTATTACTCCTACAATACAGATTGGCAACATTCAGCCTCTTCATTCTGGTTAGTGAAAACCAACTGTTTGTGCTGTTTCCTTGTCCATTTTTACTGGCATGCATCTGGGTACCTCAGCAAAATGCTAGCACCAGCCTCAAAACTTAAATCCTAGGTTCTGTTTTACTCTGTTTAATCCATGCCATAAGGACTCAGTTTACATATACAAGCATATATAAACACATCTCAAATAAATATCGTTTTAGTGTTTCCAAAAATGTATTCACTCATTTACTCATTAATTCCACAGATACCTATAAAGTGCCTACTAAGTACCAGACACATTCTAGATGCAAGGAATGCAACACTGACAAGACAGACATGGTCCAAGCCCTCATGTGGCTTTCATTCTACTGGAGGAGGTAAACAATGAACAAATAAGCACATGACATAGTATGTCAAGCAGCAATAAATGTCATGAAGAAAAGTAAAGAAAGGTGAAAGACTAGAGAGGATGGAAGGTAGCATTCTAGTTCAGGTGGTCAGGAATCAAAGGAAATTTGGAGATATGATTCAATCCTTAAACTCTAACAAAAGAAAGGTAGGAAAAAGGTACACATACACATACAAATTTTTTTGAGAAAGAAAAAGAAGGAACAGAGAAAGGATATTTGTTAGCTATTGTGGTGTAACGAACCACTCCAAAATTCAGTGTCCTGAAACAACCATTTTTTTGTTCTCACCAATTCATGGGTCAGCTGGGCAGTTCTGCTGAAGCAGCCCCGGCTAAGGTGACCTTGGCTGGGCTCACTCACATTTTAGGGGATTGGCTGGCCTGTCAGCTTGTTCTCAGATGGTCTTGGCTCTTCTCCACATGTCTCTCACATCACTCAATGAGGCTGGCCCAGGTGTGTTCTCATGGCAAGGTAGAGGTGCAGGAGTGAACAGGCCCAAGTGTGCAGGAGATCAAGTGGAAATGTGCATGTACCATTCACACCTCTGCTTTGCATTTGCTGACATTGCCCAAATCAAGGCACAAAGTTTTAGGGCAAAGAATGTTGTTATGGAGTAAATTATGTTCCCCCTCTAAAATTAATATGTTGAAGCCCTAATCTTCAAGCCATGGGAGATAATTGAGGTTAAAAGAGTTAAGGGTAGGGCCCTAATCTAATAGGGCTGTGGCTTTATAAGAAGAAACCTTCCTCTCTCTCTCCCTGCCATGTGATTCAATACCAGTTAATTCACTGGTAATTTAATTACTGCCTCTCCTCTTAAAAGGGAATGGGTCAGGCTGAGCACGCAGTGAGCTGGCACCATCTCGAAGCCAGGAAGAGGGCCCTCCCCAGAAACTAACCATGCTGGCACCTTGACCTTGGACTTCCAGCCTCCTGAACTATAAGAAGATAACTTCCTGTGGTTTAAGCCACCCAGTCCAAAATATTTTGTTATGTCACTTTGAGCAGACTAAGACAGGTATGGACTCATGGACACCATTTATAGGAGGCATCCATGAAACTATGTACCGAAGGAAGGAAGGAAGGAAGGAAGGAAGGAAGGAAGGAAGGAAGGAAGGAAGGAAGGAAGGAAGGAAAAAGGAAGGAAGGAATGAAAAAGGAAGGAAGGAAGGAAAAAGGAAGGGGTAGTGGGGAGGTGGTTGTGTGAAAGGTTCTGGTTCTGCCTGCAGTACTCTTTTCATAGTCTATTCTCTTCCTATCTCAAAATTTCATGCAAGCCTTAGTAATAGATTCTTTTTTTTTTTTTTTTTTTGAGACTGAGTCTCATTCTGTTACCAGGCTGGAGCGCAGTGGTGTGATCTCAGCTCACTGCAACCTCTGCCTCCTGGGTTCAAACAATTCTCCTGCCTCAGCCTCCCAAGTAGCTGGGATTACAGGCACATGCCACCACGCCCAGCTAATTTTTGTATTTTTAGTAGAGATGGGGTTTCACCATGTTGGCCAGGATGGTCTCAATCTCTTGACATCGTGATCCGCCCACCTTAGACTCCCAAAGTGCTGGGATTACAGGCATGAGCCACCACGCCCAGCTAGATTTTT